>NC_086156.1:85147002-85772002 GCF_035149785.1 Candoia aspera
CCACAAGTGTTCTCCAGAAAAAAGGAAAACACCTGGAATCACCCAATCTGTCCTCCGGATGGCTGCTTGCAGCCAGAACATCACAAACAGCATTCGCGTTCAACTGGTAAGAGCTAGCTGGGAGGCAGGGGCATCACCATTTTCCAAGCCGCACTGTAGCCTTAAAGGGACACTAAGACCAGCCACCCCATTTCAAAATCACCCAATTTATATATATATATTTAAGTATGCGTACCCTGAGAGGCTTTCTACAGCAAGGAGAAGCGGGGTCTCTTTGTGCTTATTGTTATTTTTGGGATTTTTAAAAATTCTTTTAAAGTTGTGGACCTCATTTTCCCTCCAAATATTGAGGATTGAGAGTAAATAATTGTCTCCCTATTACTATGTTTGTACTAAATTTGAAGATATTAGCATTTTCCTACATGTTGAATCGGCTGATTTGAACCTTCAGCTTTCTGCTTCTACTTTCCCCGGGGAGCTGTCTGCATATCTCACTTTCGCTTGTGTAAACACATTCCAGAACTCTTTCATATCTTCGACTTTTGCTGGCTAAGTTCCTGGGGGCGCCATAATCTGCTGAGTGAGACATGGAGGATTTTAAATAGATTTTCTCTGACTTCCGCCAAGATTTTAAACAGATTCTTTCTGATTCCTACCAAGTTTTCATGCAAGACATTCAGAACTTTGTGGAAAATATGAGATCTAAAATGTGTCATCTGGTGGGGATGTTGTGGATGAAACTGAGGATTTTAAGAGTGACAGAAATGTCACTTCTAAGAGTGAGATTGGGATTTCTATTGAAATGCTGGATGAAGATCGGATAGTTGAGTTGGAGAAATTTAAGGGAGAGAGCGACAACTTTGCTCCCTGCCTTTTGCTGGTGAAGATGAGCTACGCCTGTTTCAGGAATTTATTTGATGGTGGAATTTCTTCCCCATTCCCAGAAACCTCTCTGTGTCCATTTTTCTTCAGCTCTGTGAGGGCTAATTTCAAGAAAATTAATTTAAGCTGATGTGCTCTTAACTGTTTGGTTCTTTAAGTATTGTGATTGCTGCTTATCTGCCTTTTAACCATGTAAAGTTCTGGAGGGAAGATAAAAGCAGTTGTTGTTGTTGTTGTTGTCCTGGTTGGGAAGCAAGCTGTCAGGAGAGAGGGACATAGAGAGCCAAATGTGTTTTCTAGCTTGGAAGGTAATCAAGACAAATGGCAAAGCAAAAAGATGGTGAGAAAAGGCTGATGCAGGGACCATCAGGGGCAGCATTTATTTACTGTAGTGGAAATAGACTGAAAGAGCTGCCAAGTTGAAGAAAGAAATGCAGGGTTCTTTTTTCAGGCCAAGAAAAGGCATATGGCTCCATCTGGTGTCAAAAAACCGTAACTGCAAAAGATGGTGGGTAACACAGCAAAGGGATGGGGCAGCAGCAACCTGGAATTTTCACAAAATTTATTTTGATGGTTTTGCTTTCCTCAAAGCCACTGAAAAATACCTTCAACACTGTATTTTGCGTTGCAGTTCCTATACTCTCTGATCATTATTCTACCACACAGAGGCCTTGCTTGTGCTTTGTATGGCTTTAGCGAAGCGTATTGGGCAAATCCAGCCCTTGCAGTTTGTAAACTGGTTTGTGGCTTAGTATGCTGGATAAACCCAGCTAACTGTGAGTAGTTCATCACTAAACAAGCCATTGCTTAGATCAGGTCTGCAAAAATTATAGTCTACAAGCATCCCCTCTATGGCCCCAAATGGGAAACACCCATATTTGAGCTCTTTTTAATATTTTATGGGGCTCGGGGGAATTAGGGGAGAAATGATGTAAGAGCTGAATGAAGAGTAATGCTGCCATCTCCATAACTTTAGCTTAAATGGGATGTTTTAATAAATGAAACAGGAAAATCCTCCTCGAAAATAGCTATATTTACTTCTTCACATATTTGCCACCATTCACTATACACTTCTGGCAACAATAGACAAGTTTCTTAAAGATTTCATGAAATAACTTCTCTTCAACGCGGTCTCCAAACCCCTTCCCACCTCTTCATTTGTGTCAAACAGATGCCAAGACATTATTCTTTTATTCTGGGAAAACATCCAACTTCACAACTTACCTCTTCGTGAAGTATGAGGCCCAGCATTGTCATGTTACAGCAGTTTCTTGTTAAACTCTGCTTAATTGTTGTATCAAAGTTTTGAGTATTGCGCAGCAGCACTCTGAATTGGTAGTGGTGCCAGGTCCAAAGACATCCATGTGGATAACATCCCCTATATCCCAAAAAACTTTGTGATTCCTTGATGCAAGCTGGGTTCCCACCACCCACCCCACAGGTGAAGCTTTGTGAAGATATTCCATGAACATATGCTTCATTTCTGGCTCATAATGATGAGATCCACGTTTCGCCGGCTGTCACAGTACTGTCAAGAAATACCTCACTTTCATTCTTGTAGCGTGCCAACAACTGCTTGTGAATTTCAACTCTTGAAACCTTCCCCCCTGCCACCAGCATGTGAGGAACCCATCTTGCACAAACCTTCCAACAGTGAAGAAAATCTGTAACGTGACCCACCTGTTCCTGTGAAATGCCATGTTTAGCAGCAATTTCCCTCTTTTAATCTCTCTTCATAGGATTTACAGTAGTTTTTACCGCTGATCATCCTCACTATCATTCTCTGAATTAATATGTCTGGACACACAGCAGGTCTCAAGATTTGGTTTGAACAAAGCAGAATAAAAGAGAATGATTAGTTCCCAAGATATGGAGATTGTCTTTCCGTTGAGGCAGCCTAAGACTGCACCTGCCCTTCTTTTTTTGCAATGAATACCTAACGACTCACAGATACCAAGACCCTGGTTCAGACTGATACAGTTGCAATCGAAATTATTCAATCCCCATTGCAAATCAGGCTGATTGTCAAAATGGACAGACTTTCAGCTGTTTGCAATGAACAAATCAAACAAAAGCAACTGAAATAGATCAACAAAACCAATGCTTCAAGTGGTGTCCCCAAAGTCAACTGAAAATGCAACTTAAAATGACTTCTCCAGTCTCAAAATTATTCAATAGAATCTGTCACAACAGCACACATACAGTTTGCAAAACAGGTGTTGTCTCAAGCACACCTGATGCAACTAATCAAGGGCTTCATTAGTTGCACCAGGTGTGCTTGAGCTGGAACACATGAAATACTTGAACTGGCTAGGGGTTTGTTGAGCGTCACGTTTGACTGCATGTTAGAAATACAGTATGGTTAAGTCAAAAGAACAGTCCAAAAAGGTAAGAGAAGAGATCATCGCCCTTTACAAACAAGGAACAGGATACAAAAAGATAGCAAAGGCACTGACTGTTCCTAGAGACACCATTGGAAGCATAGTTCGCAAGTTCAAAGATCAAGGAATGGTGGTTACACTACCTGGACGGGGCAGAAAAAGGAAGCTGTCAATGGCTGCAACCAGATTTCTGAGAAGGCAGATGGAGAGAAACCCTTGAGTGACTGCAAAAGACCTGCAGCAAGACTTGGTGGCAACAGGCACTGAGGTTTCAGTGAGCACAGTAAGGTGCGTACTAAACACAGAAGGTTTCCATGCCAGAACTCCAAGACGTACACCACTACTGACCCAAAAGCACAAGAAAAGTTGGCTCCAATATGCTCACAATCATATAAATAAGTGTCATGTTCCCCATTTCAATGTTCTGTTAACATCGTAACGTTTCACATGTCAAACCGTTTTTCCGTGTATACCCGCCTTACTCATGGCTGGGTTTTTCCATTCCTGCGCTCTGCTTTGTTTTGGAACTTTGGAATGTATGTTTGGGTTTGCACTCCTGTTCAAGGTTACTTTCCCAGGTGCGTGTAACGGCTCCTAGCACCTGGGAGGGGGTGCGTGCTGACGGGTGCTTGGGGCGGGACTGAATTGAAGGCAAGGCTTTTAAGTTTGTATTTCGTGCGCTTTGGCTCATTCTCAGCTTTCTCTGTATTTGCATACTATTCCTTTAATAAATCAGTTATCTTTAAGCCCGAGCTTGTGAGACTGAGTATTTGGGATTAGGCAACCATTACAATAAGCCACAGAAGTTTTGGGATTCTGTGGAATGAAACAAAACTGGAACTTTTTGGCCTGATGGATCAGTGGTATGTCTGGAGGAGGAAGAAGCATACGCGGAAAAGAACACTGCCTACAGTTAAGAATGGTGGTGGCTTGGTGATGCTCTGGGGCTGCTTTGCATCCTCTGGCGCTGGAAACCTGCAGTGTGTGGATGGCAAGATGGATTCATTGACGTATCAGGAAATCCTAGGAGAAAACATCACGCCGTCTGTAAGGAAGCTGAAGCTTGGGTGTCATTGGACCTTCCAACAGGACAATGATCCCAAGCGTACCTCAAATTCCACTAAGGCTTGGATGCAGGAGACATCCTGGCAGATTTGACAGTGGCCATCAGTCACCTGACTTGAACCCCACAGAAAATCTCTGGTGGGATTTGAAGAAGGTGGTTGCAGCACACAAACCCAAGAATATTACTGAACTGGAGGCCATTGCTTATGAGGCTCATGGGCTAAGATTCCTCAGGAACGCTGCCAGAAGCTGGTGTCTGGCTATGCATCTCATTTGCAGGAGGTCATAACAGCAAAAGGGTGCTCTACTAAGTAATGAAGATGCTTGCCATGAAGGGGCTGAATAATTTTGAGACTGGAGAAGTCATTATAAGTTGCATTTTCAGTTGACTTTGGGGACACCACCTGAAGCATTTGTTGTGTTGATCTATTTCAATTGCTTTTGTTTGATTTGTTCATTGCAAACAGCTGAAAGTCTGTCCATTTTGACAATCAGCCTGATTTGCAATGGGGGTTGAATAATTTCGATTACAACTGTACATGAACCAGTTCATAATGTTGCCAACCAACATTATTCCAGCTCATCATCTTGTACTTCCCCTGTGTTTAAGGGGAAAATGAGCTAAATTGCTCTTATCAAAGGCGGTTTTTTTCCAGGACAAAAGCTACACTTAACTTTTATATAGCACACCCTCCCTCGCAAAAAACAGTGGGTGGGGACCAAGTAAAAAATTTAGTTCAATTTCCTTTATATACTTAAACATAATTAGAATTAAATATGGTTACCATGATTACTCTCCAGGGGTTTTTAATAATTTTCCTCTGTATTGCAACATTAGAATCAGGTAACAGCTTTTGAAAGACTTTCAACTGGGTTCAAGAGTTTCGAATGGGACGTTGTATGCAGACCTGGAGCCACAGGGAGTGTACCTTTGCTCCACCAATTGTCACCTGAAATACCAAGTAGATATTCATGGGATTTCTTGTGTCCCCTCCCCACCCCCACCCTGAACTGGAAATCCTTTACACTGGAAGGAATCCTTTACAATGGATAAATCCTTAAACTGGAAGAACGTTGCCACCACATGGAGTTTGGAAACTGCATTAGAGTGACTGAGGGCTAAGGTGGGAATCATGGAAAGAAAAACTAGGGACATGGCTGTTCAGATGACAGCAACAGTGGTTTCTTCCCTGCCTCACCAACTGTTGTGCTGTTCTTTAATCTGTCCCTGAGCCAATTATGTATGGAAATGCTTGGCAATATGGTACCCCAGAGCATCAGTATGTCCACAGAAATTTCCATTGATGCCACCAGTCTCTATTCCACTGGAATTCATTTTTAAATATTAATTTAAGGGGGCCAGAAAAGGATCAGACACAATCATGATGCAAAGCAAAGCTCCTGCTGTAAGCATTGTCTCTATTTCCAGGAGTGCCTCTCAGTCCACAAAAACCACATACAATATAAAAATGCTGGATGGCAGTCGTCTGATGCTTTGCTTCCCTGCTGAGAAAAAGTGGGAGGAGGTAGAGAACATCCTGAGAGCCAGTTCGGTGTCGTGGTTAAGGCGCCAGGCTAGAAACCAGGAGACTGAGAGTTCTAGTCCCACCTTGGGCACAAAACTGGCTGGGTGACCTTGGGCCAGTCACTCTCTCTCAGCCCAAGGAAGCAGGCAATGGCAAACCATATCTGAAAACCTTGCCAAGAAAACCACAGGGACTAGTCCAGGCAGTTGCCAGGAGTCAAAAACTGACTTGACGGCACACACACAGAGAAAACATCCTGAGAGGTTATAGTAGATGGTTGTTCTGTATCTGGACAGCCATTTTTTTTTTGAGTAAGCAAACTCCACCCATGGAAGTTCTTTTGTGACATACTATCGAAATTTCAAACATGCCACAAATCCTCAAAAGTATATCCTTTTTGTATATCCTTCCTTTCCTTCATTAAGGTCACACTCAAATGCACACTTACCAGGCAGAAATGTAGGGAACACAACGTAGTTCAGTACATCTACACAAGATGATGCTATATTTTCTGTCTCTCATGTGCTGTCATAAATATACACTGTTCCCCTACCCTGAATCAGCAGCCTCCTTTCACACTGCTTAGGAACTGTTTAAATCCAGGCTTGGGGCAAGATGAATACAACTTCTTGAGTGAAAAGCAACCTGAATATCCATTAAGAAATAGTAGAATGCCCACTTAAGTCTGCTTCGCAAATTCTAAGTCCAAACAAACCAATAGAGTCCCAAAACGTTTAAGAGAAATCTTCAGCTTTAAGCCAGAAGCTAGCAGCATTTTAATTTGGCATTCTCGGTACAGTACGATCCCGCAGAGCAGTGCGCTCCAGGTCCCCTTGATTAAACAGTGTCATCTTTCAGGACCCAGGAAGCGTGCCTTCTCTGTAGTGGCACCTGCCCTCTTAATGAGCGCCTCCCCCACAAGATCCATATGGCTCCCACCCCAATCACCTTGCAGAAAGCTTAAAAGACCTGGCTATTTACCCAGGCCTTGGGACAGGGTGGATGGGACTCCTGTTTGTGATGTTTTGTTTGCTTTGTTTTTTTGGATTGCCACCTTCTGATTATTTTATAGTTATTTTTGTACCTCTTTGGATTAATCTTTTGTATTCTACTGTTGCTGTATTGTTGTCAGCCACCTGGAATCAGCTGGAACTGAATAAAGAAGATAAACTTACCGCGGACACAGAAAATGTAGCCATTCTTACATCTGCTTACAAAACCTTAGCTGCAATTACATTTGCTTAGGAATATCCAGCACAAAAGTTCTCCCTGTGTCATCATTCAGTGTACAGTGAGGAAGGTATCTGACAACCCATGTCGAGCAGCCTGGATTTTCCAGCTTTGAAAGGCAGCTGCTCAGGCAGGCAGGGCTGGTGGGGGGAGTTGTGGCACATGCCCCCCAAATGAGGAGAGGCTTCCATGAACCTGACCGGGGGAGCCAGGTCAAAGCCTCGCTGCCCAGCTGAGAGCTACACATCAAGACAAAAGCAGGCAGTGGCCCGGAGGCTACATGTGGCTCGTGGGCTGTTCCAGTGTAATCTAAGGAGTAATTTTCTAAGCAGCACTATCTCCAGAGTTGAAAATTACACCCACCTACTGCAGAATAAAGGCAAACACTTCCACCTCCCTTCCAAAGTTCCCCTGAGCAGTCCAGCAAATTCCACACATGGCAGGCATTGAATGCCACAGAGTCGGTTTTATTGAACATTTGTGGACTCTCTCCCCTCTAACAAATGACAAATATCGCAACACACTTAAGAGAAAACACAGATGCTTCGGACAGGTTATCCCCTTTCCTTTCATTGTTGAACATCTCCTGGCTGTTTGACCCCTTTTTCTCAGCATAGCAGTCATTAAGTTCTTAGCCAGTTTGTCGTAACAGCAACACAGGGCTTCAAGAGCAGACAAAGAGCACACCATCCCTACCTCCAGATCCTCACACACAGAGCATCTAAGCCGTGGGCTCTCACAATAAATGTATTTCCATGTTATTTCTTTGGGGGGAAAATGGGTTTGAGCTTGCATCCTTATTCACAGTAAGTCCCATTTTAATTACAGGACTTTGATTGGAATATGGTAATACCTCCACCTTCCCCAATTTTGCATCCTCCACTGGGTTGAGTCACGGCTTTCATCATCCTCTGCACAAACAGGAATAATGACAGTTGCAGGTATAGAGGATTGCAGGTTTCACTGTTTAGTCAAGAAGTTTGTAAGCAATTTTTTAAAGCAACAGTGAGCTACTGTTTCCTCCTTAGGAACAGCAAAGCTGCCCTATGCCCAACTGACACTACTAATCCAGCCAGCCCAGTACCATCCGCCTAAGCAGGCTGTGGCTCTTCCTGATCGCTGCTCAACAGACTATTTCCTCTTTTTATCAGGAGATGCCAGGGTTTGAGTGGATCAGAGACTTTTGCATGCATGCAAAGCGTGTGCTCCACCACTAACTTAAGGCTGTAACTCTGGGCTGGAAGGGGCAGACTTGGCATCCTCACAGACAAGAGAGGATGGCAAGAAACAAGGCAGTGGAAGCAGGTAAGGGGTTGGCAGTGGTTCATTTCTGGTTCCAGAGCTCAGAGTGCCTGGAAACTTGTGCCAGAAGCTCTGATTTCTAATGATACAACCCAAAAATTTCCAATGATATAACCCAAAAGTTTTTACAACTCAAAGTTCTGTAGAGTTTTTTTTTTAAAAGCTATCTACATTATTGGGTTTGCCATTTTTAGAATATTTCTCTGTGAACCCAAGAGAGCAGTCTAAATATGTGCTTTGATCAGCAACCGCACCAATATGGCTGCTAAGAAGTGCGGGTACCAACACATGATTGGGGGTGAAATGCATGGGAGAGAAAGGCAGGGCAAGCATTCTATTGATTCAATAGCTCACCTTTTCTCCAAGGAATATAAGGCAGTGTAATTTTTCCTGCCCCATATTTAATGTTCACAACAATAAGGGAAGTTGGTTTTGCTGAGAGATAGGGAGCAGCCCAGCATCATCCAGAGATTGAACTTCAAGGCTGAATGGAGATTTGAACTTGGGCCCCCTTGACATCATCACTTGGCCAGAAGCCGCTGCAGATGGGGTGGAAATGAGAGGTAGAACAGGAAGCAGAATTATATCCATGTATCTCCCTCACACCTCAAAAAATAAAAATGAAACGATACAGTGTCTTTGTATTCCATGCAGTGGAATACAATAAAATAAAAACGTATAGCAGCCTATCTCAGTCTGTTGCTGGAATATAATTTCATAATCTCCAGCCAATGATCTTTTTAAGAGGGATAAAAAGAAGACCATTTTGGAAAGCGCAGTCAGAAAAATCTATTCTGAAAAATTTCAGTAGTGCTACCATGTAGAAAATAAGATGGGGGGGTGGGAGAGATCTCAAACGTAACCACATAGAATTCTATACAACATAGCTCTCACACAAGGCTATGAATATCTGTGTTGCCAGAATAAATTAAATCATGTGATCAGCTTATTTAGGCTAATTTGTTCCACTTAGCAAATCCAGCATTTCAAAAACTACTATTACTATTGGCAAAGACCTCGGGCCAAGAGGAAGCAGGTTGCTAATATCCCTCATTGAAGCTCAACAGGAAACCAGCCATTTCTATCATCACTGCAGCCTAGCAGCGCCAAAATCGTACCAACAGTATTGGAACCAGAGGTACGTCCTGGTGATTTTGTAGACACACAGAGGGAAAAAGAACAGAACAGGGAAAAAAAGGGGGGGGGGGAGAGTGGGGAGAATTTGCTTCTAACACCAGAAGCTGTAAACCTACCTATGTCAACAATATATACAAAATATTACTACATTAACAGCTTGTTCTTAGATGGCTTTTTCATTGCGTGTGTGTGTGTGTGTGTCTCAGTATTTTACATCCACATTTATATCAAATACAGCTATACAGAAAGATTACATGGTGACAAGAAATTGTGCTTCTTTTTACTAAGTGTTAATTCTCCCATCTCGTGATGATCCAAGGGGCCTACTTCAACTAGCATAAGCAAAAGAGGTATGTGGTGCCGGTGGTGGTGTGTGTGGCGTACACACAAACGCTCCCACGC
Source organism: Candoia aspera (assembly GCF_035149785.1). Taxonomy (NCBI): domain Eukaryota; kingdom Metazoa; phylum Chordata; class Lepidosauria; order Squamata; family Candoiidae; genus Candoia; species Candoia aspera. Next base: position 85,156,928 of record NC_086156.1, read on the forward strand.
ATACATTTGACAGCCAGATGTGCCTCTTTGCAGAAATGCTTGACCCTGATCCTGGCTCAATTTATTGCTTATGACCTATTCTAGATAGAAGCCTGGTTCCAGAGAATGGGAGCGCCCAGCATCACCACTAAGAGGCAACCATATAGCTCTCTTCAAATAGCTGAAAGGTATGACACAGAAAAAGGATCAGCATGTTCTCTGTGGCTCTAGAACAGTGTTTCCCAACCTTGGCCACTTGAAGATGTGTGGACTTCAACTCCCAGAATTCCCCTGCCAGCAATGCTGGCAGGGGAATTCTGGGAGTTGAAGTCCACACATCTTCAAGTGGCCGAGAAAATCTTCTCTAGAAAGTAGGAATTGAAGGAATGGGTAGAAGGGCCAAGCAAGAAGATTGCAGCAAAACATTAGCACAAACTTTTCTAGCAGCTAAGAACTGCTGGATGGTGGACTTAACTTGCCTCAGAAGGAAATGGGATTTCCTTTGCTGAAGGTATTAAGCAGCCTGGAGAGCCACAGTTGCAGAGATTCTTCCTGCACAGAATCTGCGTGCATGTGGGTGCACTTGCACATTTATGTGCAGACTAGATGACCTCAACAGTCTGTTCATTTTTAAATTCTACCATTCTTAAAATTGTGAAATAGATTGGAGCTGAATGTCAAAGCCTGGTTCAACAAGGTAGGGCTTCCTCCTCTAAAACCTTCCCGGGACTCAGCAGAGGAGAAATGAATCCAGCACTGCTCTGCCACCTGAAGTCTACAGTTTTAGAAGGCGGGTTATCTATATAAACCTTCTGGGGAAATCACAAAGAACCCCGATGCTCCCTGCACATGAATCACATGGACTACAGCCCAGCCCCCTCAAGCCCACACCTTCAACCTAGGCTGCCACCCATGTAAAGGACAGCCCTTACCTCTATGCGTGTGAAGAAGAAGGAAGTCCTCCATTAGATCTACAAGGGGGCTGGGGGAAGGAACAGCTGGCTAAGCAAATGAGGACAAGAGCAAAATCAGATCCTGTGAAACTTAAGACACATACAGTCATGGTACAAAATGCTTAGAAACCAAGCCCTTCAGCTTTCCTCCCCTCTTTCTCACACATAAAAACTCTATTCAACAGATTCCAAAAGAAAGACATGTGAGCTGGTGCCTGGCTGGACAAGGTGGGGGTCCACGTTAAGGGGGCCACAATACTGCAGTAACTCTCTGGTACCTACTCGAAACCGCCAGGCCCACCCAGCCTTTGGGGAAGCAACTGGAGCTTTCTCCTGCCTCGCTTGGGCAGCCTGGCGGCCGGAGCCCTCAACCCAAAGCAACTAGTAGTGTTTTGGCGAGGAGTGCAGAAAGGCCAAGGGCTAGGCAGTGGCTATGCCTTCTTCAGCTTGCCCTCCTTCACCAGCCTCTCGTTGAGCTGGCACAGCTGCCTCAAGAAGCCATCGTTGGGGCCGATCTCCCGTTTCTGCCGGACGGTGCTGACAGCGCTTTTGACATCCATGTTCTGCCGGAGCATGAGGTAAGCGATGACGAGGGTGGGTGAGCGGCTGTAGCCTTCGCGGCAGTGGACGAACACTCGACCTAGTTGGCAGAAGGAGGAGGAGGAGGAGGAGGAGGAGGAGGAGGAGGAGGAGGAGAAGGAGGAGAAGGAGAAGGAGGAGGAGGAGGAGGAGGAGGAGGAGGAGAAGGAGAAGGAGAAGGAGAAGGAGAAGGAGAAGGAGGAGGAGGAGGAGGAGGAGGAGGAGGAGGAGGAGGAGGAGAAGGAGAAGGAGAAGGAGAAGGAGAAGAAGAAGAAGAAGAAGAAGAAGAAGAAGAAGAAGAAGAAGAAGAAGAAGAAGAAGAAGAAGGAGAAAACAGCTAAGTGGGGGCACAACATTATGCAAAAGACAATCTGGGCCTCATAATAGGAATATGCACACAATAGAAACTTCAGGGTAAAGATGTGGGTGTCCGTGGTAAGGTTGGAAAAGAAAAGCAAATGCGATAGGAGAGGACTTTAAGAGGAGAAGCAGTAAAAGAGAGGAATATACCATTCTCTCTTGCCTGCTATTTCTCCACTCTAAAGTGCTATCTCTATAGGGATCCAAATACAGGTAGTCCTCGACTTATGACCATCCATTTAAAGATCATCTGAAGTTAAGACAGCACTGGGAAAAGTGACTTGCAGCGTCCCTGTGGTCACATGATCAAAATTCAGGCACTTGGCAAATGGCTCGCACTTACGACGGTCGCAGCATTCTGAGGTCATGTGATCGCTATTTGCAACCTTCCCAGACAGCTTCCGACAAGCAAAGTCAATGGGAGAAGCCGGATTTGCTTAATGCCCATGGTGATTTGCTAATCGACCATGCTGATTCACGTAACAACCACAGCAAAAAAGGTCATAAAATTGGGCATGACTCACTTAACAACCACCTTGCTTAGCAATGGAAGTTCCAGTCCCAATTGTGGTCATAATTTGAGGACTATCTGTACACTTTTACCTGTTCTCAACAACCTTCCCTGACCTAGGCACCCTTCAGATGGGTAGACTTCAACTCCCATAACTCCCCAGGCAGCATGAAGAGGGATGAGAACTTTAGGCATTGAGGTCAACATATCTATAGAATACTCAAATTGGAGAAGATTGGTTCAAAGCAGATACAAAATTCTAACAGCCAATATGGATGTACATGTTCTTAATACAGTTCTTAACACATACATATTTAGGCTTTGCTGAGAAATAGGAGAACCAGAAAGCAAAACTCAGATCTGACACAGAAACCACCACCATACCCCACACTTGCAAAGTTTCAAGTTTTGCTGGACTGCCAAGTATGGCTCCCTTCCAAACACTAAAGTTGCTATTCCCTATAAGAAAAAAGTAAAAATCTTGACCAGGGTACTATCTTCCAGATGTGTGGGATCCTAGTTACCAACATATCCATCCAGCATGGACAACAGCCTGCTAGCTGAGGATGATGGGAATTGTGGGCAAACACAAAATGTGTTCTGACACTGTGAGAAAGGGCAGTCCTTTATTTGTCCAGACAGTCCGCCCAGATTCCCTTTTTAACAAAAAGAAATCTCAAAAGGGGGAGGGGAAGGGGGACGGGAGTCAGAAAGAAAATAAATATGAACCATTCTCAGAGGGAAGAGAAAGAAGCAATGAGTGTATAGCACATGAATCAGAAATAAAACATGTTGGGGTGGAAGAGAGAAAAGAGAATCCCCCCCTTTACTACCTTCCCTCACAGTCTGCTTTGAACTCATAGCAATTTTGCTTGCCTTTCCAGGTTATTGGAAATCATTTGACCACCCTACATCTCAAAATCCCATTTGGTTGCCATCTCTTGTTTTTGCTTTAATTCTCAGATTAAAGCACTACAAATTCCCAAAGGAGCAGGGAGAGAACTTCCATTTCATGCAAGGATGCACTTCCAGCTACCAAATTCCCCTCTCTGCATCTAAGCTGATGAGGGAAAGGCCCCTTGGAATTTTCTGAGTCAGTTCCCTTTGGTGCTTTTACTTCCTGGAAGAAACTCTGTTCTCTCCTAACCCTGCTGATATAAAAGAGAAAATGGGAAAATGCCATTTTGCTCCTTTCGGCTCCCCCACAGCAATAACTAGAGGCATACGCCTGGCACAACCAGCCGATTCCTCTCATTCCTACAAGCCTTCTTTCTCTCCTGGCTCTCCAGTTCAAAACATAGGAATTCTACAAGGTGTTGAATACCATCAAGTCTAGCTATCCTTCTAACACAGAACTCTGCCCAGAGAGAAACAGCTGTCATTTCTCCTACCATTTCTCTTCCTGTATCACCACCATTATGCTTTCAGCCCAACTTTTCCCCAATTTTTCAGTCTGACAACAACCCTTTCATGTAGATGGAACACTTTAACGACAAAGTGGAGGTCTGAATTGTGTATGTCAGTGTGTGCAGGTACGAGTAAGCATATATGCAATGGACTGAGAGTGGTGAACAGATTGTGTGGTATGTGTGTAAGCATGCGTGCTTTGGTCCCAACACACCACTACTGTGCAGGCAACCAGATTTACCCAAAGAAATCCACCCAAGGCATTCCCTTGCTTCATTTACCATGGCAGGGGCCCTCACATTTTTGGATAGAAGACACATTTGAGATTTTGAGAGTATGATGTAGGCCTAATAACTGCCTCAGGGAGCTGGGTCTTGCTCATTCTCCAAACAGCTGATGCGGTACCTTGGCTAGTCAGAGAATAAGAGTCAGGTGGGTTTGGTATGAGATTCACAGGGGCACTGCAGCCATAGGCACCAGGCAAGGTGATCAGCACTGCCCTATTATTCAGGTGTTAGCAGTGTGGTACAGTGTTCACAGCTGCCCACACAACTACAACATCCTCCAAGAGCATCTGCGGAACACCAGTATTTTTTAGATTTAAACAAATGGCCAAAAACATCTTGCCAATCTTGCGAGTTTTCATGGTCTCATTCAAAATCTTCAGGCAAGAGTGCCAAAGTCTTGGAAGAGTTCAGGAGTGAAATTTGCTAAATTTTGGCCATTTAAAAAATACACATTTTTACATGCCCATACCTTCATGAGCCATCTTAAGATGGAGCATGAAAATGTTACTCCCCCATCAGATCCCACCAAAGACTGCTGTGTTATCTGATCTCAGTGCAACCTTGGTTCAATTCCCGAAGTAGGAAAAAAATCCAGGTCAACCCCAACAGGTACAAGACAAGCCAAAGATTGCCATCAATCTTTCTCCATCCCTGTTTTCCCAGCTCCAAAATTCTACTGTGAAGAAATCCACAGCAGTTGCTTCAGAAGGAGAAAAGCCGTAAGAAGCTAAGGAGAAATGCAAAGCCTGACATTTACAGCATTTTCTTTCCTTTTGTCTTCCCTGTATAAAAGCACAGAACCCACAGCCAACTGCAAGTTATCATCAGCCGACAAAACTGCACTACTTCTGCAGGAATAACTGGACATAATTTACACATTTCTCACGTCACATCACCCCCACTTCTCTTGCCTCTTAAACTCTAACCTTTCAAAGGCTTCTCCCACCCTCTCCCCCAGCTCCCAAAAGACTGCAGAAGGTCAGTTAATCCAGGATGGGAGGACATTAAACAGTGGTAGGCAATGTTGTTCCCACAGGCACCATTATACTCCAAACATTTCTCCTACTGCACCACCAGGCCTTACTTTGACTTCTGGAAAATGGGTATTTTATGACCAGCCATGCCAATTGTGGTGACCATTTAACAAATAGGTACATCTCCAAAGGAGGCCATTTTGTTCTTCAATGTCGCTAAAATTCCAAATGTGTCCCTGAGCCAAAAAGGTTGCTGACTTCTAGATTAAGAGATCTCCCTATCTTCCATAACTCCACCCCTCCAGGCAAACCAAGCTATAGTGTAACACTTCCATAGAAAGGAAGCCTCTGTAATACGTGGTCAAAGAACTAACAAAGGAAAGCGGGGCCAAACTGCTTAAAGAATACAGTTCTAACAAACTGCTTACATGGTGTAGAAGAACAGGCAGGAGATACGCACACATATATGCGGCTTCAAACCAATCATTAAGTGGTAGCTCCTGAAGTATAGGTGACTTTTCCTGCCAGTTGAGAAGGAGAGCAGGGAGAGGAAGCACTTAGCTATTATCAATGCAGCCATTTCCTTCTTTCCAGGCAGACCCCCTACTTCCCATCTGCTGCCATGCAACCTCTCCAATGAGCTGGAGAGATTTAACTCTGGCAATACTTCTAAATACTAAGAAGCAATGAATGGGTACACCCATCGTGCAAAACTTCTCTTTGTGACAAAATCATACCTGGATATTTCATGCAACACCCTAAACCAAACCGAGACAGATGGTTTTATGGCCTACCTTGTTCTTTGAACCAGACCAAAGATAAGAAAGAAATATCCAAGGAACTAAGCAAGATAACAATCTGGTCATGCAACAAGGAAAGCCTTTTGGACTTAGATGTCTTACCATCTTTCTGTGCTAACGCCTTATCGATAAAATCAGCAGCTTCTTCAAAATAACGGCTGAGGTTGAACTCCTGGGTGTCGTTGGCCTTGATGCCATGGTAGGTGATACCAGTTCCTTCATAAAATTCAGCATTTGTATTCACATGCATGAAAGACTTGCCTTCTGCTGCATTGAGGACATGGGTGATACCCAGGCGTTGTAAGCGCATGACATTTTTGGCTATGAACCTGTAAGAACATTATGAACAAGAACATTTAGAGGGAAGAAATGATCCTGAATCTTCAGGGAAATGCAAGAGAAATTCCATTAACTCATTGCATTAATGGCTCTGAAATCTAGAAAAGAACAGATGGAATTGGCAACAAAATATTATAGTCTGCTCCTGTTCAGGATATTCCATTCTATGCCTGCTGCATCCCAATTTTCTTGCCAAGAGCCAGCATTTCCTAGCTATGAAGCACACTCATTCATGCCAAGGATATTGTTTTGGGGAAAATGAGTTCTTCTCCTTTATGGTTTTTGCAAAATATTTTTAAAATATTTTTTACAAACATCACAGCTACTCCAAGCCCAATGTTAAATAACAAACATCTGCTTCGATTTGTTTCCTCTATGGCATAAAAAAATAGTAATGAACATATTTTGATTCAGAAAAACAGAACTGTAGTGTTGTCCAGGGTTTTTCAAACTGTGTTCCACAGAACCCCAGGGTTCTGCAAGAATTCAGTGGGGTTCTGTGAGAGACTAAGGGCAAAACTAAAAATTCACTCAAATGCAGTTAATATTCTATTGCCAGAGCTTCACCTCTTGACCAGGGGTTCCAGGAATCTGTAATAGGTTCCACAGCTTTAAAAAGTTTGAAAATCCCTGGTGTAGGCTTGAAATACATTATTTAAAAATAAAAACAAAAATGTCTCGGAAACTCCCTGCCTGAACAATGCCAAAAATCCAGAAAATCCTCTCTACCAGGACCACCAGCAGTTTTAAGTGCAGCTCCTAGCTATAAAAAAAAAAGCTACCCATTCTTGCTACTGGAAGAAATCAACAGTAATGGGCAAGCAGTGTTAGGAAGAGAAGCTCGCATTGTTGACCTGGGGAACTATAGAGTTCCCATTAACTGCTGTCTTGCAATGCAATGCAAGACTTCACGCTTTGAGGGACTTGGACTTCAGGTCAAACTGCCTCCCTGGCTCTTAATTTGTTTTGCTTTTTAATTATGTATATGCTGTATTTTTAGTCTCCCTTCAGGCTTGGTAAGTGTATTTAAAAAGCAAATTATATTAGGATTTTGTACCACCACAATGTCTTGACATCAAAAAATGAGCTGAAATGAGGTGTTTTTCATAGCCACATTGTGTTTTTAAGCTTGCTCCTTCCCTCCCTCCTCCTACAGGACTTGGCAGAGGTCCCCACCACCACATGAAGAATATATTGCCCTCCCATGCTGGAAGGCTATTTAGACCCTGATAAATTGCTGAACTAAGGGTAGTATTTAAGTATTTTCCCCCTGTGAACAGCAAGGAGCATTTCTTCTTATTATGTAAACCCTTGCAAAATACTTAAGCTTTTCTACTTATTCTGTTTCTAAACACTGTTTTACTGAATTACAATAGTGTCCTTTGCACTGGCTCATAATCTAGCAGACCTGACCCAAAAGCAGAGGAAATGTAGGAGGAGAGCTGCATTAGTTTACGATAGCAAAAGAATCAGGAAGAGGCTGGTAGCACCTTTTCGAACTAACAAATTTTATTAAAAGACATAACCTTTCGGGAACTACAGCTTACTTCATCAGATGCATCTGATGAAGTGAGCTGTAGCTCACAAGCTCACAATACCTTTTAATAAAATTTGTTAGTTCGAAAAGGTGCTATCAGATTCTTCTTGATTAAAAGCAAAAAATATGGATCTAAAAGAGGAGAGCAAATGCTGGAGTAAAAGCTCATGGCAGGGCAGAAGTGGGCAACCTAAATTCCCAGAGCCAGCAGTAGCTCCCAGAAGCTTTGCATTTGGCCCTCAGAAATTTGTCACTAACTGTAATTTTAAATGTACAAGGCAAATAATTAAATACAGGGGGAACAACTGTATTAACCATTTAATGTTAATTCAATTGAAAAGTACACTAATTTTTTTTTTTAACCATTCAATTGTGTCTGATTCTCGGAGACTACCTGGATAAGTCCCTGCAGGTTTCTTGGCAAGGTTTTTCAGAAGTGGTTTGCCATCACCTCCTTCCTAGGGCTGAGAGGGAGTGACTGGCCCAAGGTCACCCAGCTGTCTTCGTGCCTAAGGCGGGACTAGAACTCATGTATTCCTGGTTTCTGGCTCAACACTTAAATATTCACATTTAATCTTGGTCATGGTTCCATTTGTATGGTGAAGCATGGCCCTGACATTTATAATTTATGTGTAACTTCAGTTTCTATAGCTGTCCACTCATACATGATTCTTGTTGTTTATTCATTTAGTCGCTTCCGACTCTTCATGACTTCATGGACCAGCCCACGCCAGAGCTTCCTGTCGGTCATCAACACCCCCAGCTCCCCCAGGGACGAGTCTGTCACCTCTAGAATATCATCCATCCACCTTGCCCTTGGTCGGCTCCTCTTCCTTTTGCCCTCCACTCTCCCTAGCATCAGCATCTTCTCCAGGGTGTCCTGTCTTCTCATTATGTGGCCAAAGTATTTCAGTTTTGCCTTTAATATCGTTCCCTCCAGTGAGCAGTCTGGCTTTATTTCCTGGAGGATGGACTGGTTTGATCTTCTTGCAGTCCAAGGCACTCTCAGAATTTTCCTCCAACACCACAGTTCAAAAGCATCGATCTTCCTTCTCTCAGCCTTCCCTATGGTCCAGCACTCGCAACCATATGTTACTACAGGGAACACCATTGCTTTAACAATGCGGACCTTTGTTGTCAATGTGATGTCTCTGCTCTTAACTATTTTATCAAGATTGGTCATTGCTCTTCTCCCAAGGATTAAGCGTCTTCTGATTTCCTGACTGCAGTCAGCATCTGCAGTAATCTTCGCACCTAGAAATACAAAGTCTGTCACTGCTTCTACATTTTCTCCCTCTTTCTGCCAGTTACCAATCAAGCTGGTTGCCATAATCTTGGTTTTTTTGAGGTTTAGCTGCAAACCAGCTTTTGCACTTTCTTCTTTCACCTTCATCATAAGGCTCCTCAGTTCCTCTTCGCTTTCAGCCATCAAAGTGGTATCATCTGCATATCTGAGATTCTTAATGTTTCTTCCAGCAATTTTAACTCCAGCCTTGGATTCCTCAAGCCCAGCATGTCGCATGATGTGTTCTGCGTACAAGTTGAATAGGTAGGGTGAGAGTATACAGCCCTGCCGTACTCCTTTCCCAATCTTAAACCAGTCAGTTGTTCCATGGTCTGTTCTTACTGTTGCTACTTGGTCGTTATACAGATTCTTCAGGAGGCATACAAGATGACTTGGTATCCCCATACCACTAAGAGCTTGCCACAATTTGTTATGGTCCACACAGTCAAAGGCTTTAGAATAGTCAATAAAACAGAAATAGATGTTTTTCTGAAACTCCCTGGCTTTTTCCATTATCCAGCGGATATTGGCAATTTGGTCTCTAGTTCCTCTGCCTTTTCTAAACCCAGCTTGGACATCTGGCAATTCTCGCTCCATGAATTGCTGAAGTCTACCTTGCAGGATCTTGAGCATTACCTTACTGCATGTGAAATGAGTGCCACTGTTCGATAGTCTGAACATTCTTTAGTGTTTCCCTTTTTTGGTATGGGGATATAAGTTGATTTTTTCCAGTCTGATGGCCATTCTTGTGGTTTCCAAATTTGCTGGCATATAGCATGCATTACCTTGACAGCATCATCTTGCAAGATTTTGAACAGTTCAGCTGGGATGCCGTCATCTCCTGCTGCCTTGTTATTAGCAATGCTTCTTAAGGCCCACTCAACCTCACTCTTCAGGATGTCTGGCTCTAGCTCACTGACCACACCGTCAAAGCTATCCCCGATATTGTTATCCTTCCTATACAGGTCTTCTGTATATTCTTGCCACCTTTTCTTGATCTCTTCTTCTTCTGTTAGGTCCTTGCCATCTTTGTTTTTGATCATACCCATTTTGGCCTGGAATTTACCTCCAATGTTTCTAATTTTCTGGAAGAGGTCTCTTGTCCTTCCTATTCGATTGTCTTCTTCCACTTCCGCGCATTGCTTGTTTAAAAATAATTCCTTATCTCTTCTGGCTAACCTCTGGAATTTTGCATTTAATTGGGCATATCTCCCCCTATCACTGTTGCCTTTTGCTTTCCTTCTTTCTTGGGCTACTTCTAGTGTCTCAGCAGACAGCCATTTTGCCTTCTTGGTTTTCTCTTTCTTTGGGATGTATTTTGTTGCCGCCTCCTGAACAATGTTGCGAACTTCTGTCCATAGTTCTTCTGGGACCCTATCTACTAAGTCCAGTCCCTGAAATCTATTCTTCACCTCCACTGCATATTCCTTGGGAATATTAGTGAGCTCATATCTAGCTGATCTGTGGGTCTTCCCTAATCTCTTAGTCTGATCCTAAATTGTGCAATAAGAAGTTCGTGATCTCAACTACAGTCAGCTCCAGGTCTTGTTTTACCGACTGTATAGATGTCCGCCACCTTTGGCTGCAAAGGATGTAGTCAATCTGATTTCGGTGTTGTCCATCTGGTGAAGTCCATGTATAAAGCCGTCTCTTAGGTTGTTGGAAGAGAGTGTTTGTTATGCAGAGTGAGTTGTCTTGGCAAAATTCTATCAGCCTATGTCCTGCTTCGTTTTGGTCTCCCAGGCCATGCTTACCTGTAATTCCAGGTGTCATTTGACTGCCCACCTTAGCATTCCAGTCTCCTGTGATGAAAATAACATCTCTTTTAGGCGTGTTGTCCAGTAGGTGCTGCAGATACTCATAGAACTGCTCTACTGTAATGGTTGCCTACTCCCAAATACTCAGTCTCACAAGCTCGGGCTTAAAGATAACTGATTTATTAAAGGAATAGTATGCAAATACAGAGAAAGCTGAGAATGAGCAAAAGCGCGCCAAATACAAACTTAAAAGCCTTGCCTGTAAGCAAGTTCCGCCCCATCCCTCGTCAGGGCGCTCCCCCTCCCAGGTGCTAGAAGCCGTTAGACGCCCCTGGGAAAGTAACCTTGAGCAGGAGCGCAAACCCAAACATACATTCCAAGCCCTCAAAACAACGGAGGGTGAAGGAATGGAAAAATCCCGGGTGAAGGAACACGGAACAGAAGAGGACATGTGAAACGTTACAATGTTAACAATACATTGAAATGAGAACATGACATCTACTTCAGCTTCTTCAGCATCTGTGTTGGGGCGTATATTTGGATCACTGTGGTGTTAGATGGCTTGCCCTGAATTCAAACTGAGATCATTCTATCGGTTTTTGGATTGTATCCAAGCACTGCTTTAGCCACTTTACTATTAATTATGAAGGCTACTCCATTTCTTCTGTGGTCCTCTTGACCACAGTAGTAGATCTGGTGGTCATTTGATGTGAAGTGGCCCATTCCAGTCCATTTCAGTTCACTGACGCCCAAAATGTCTATCTTGAATCTTGACATCTCACCAATAACCACATCCAATTTGCCCTGGCTCATAGATCTTACATTCCAGGTTCCGATGGTGTGTTGATCCTTAGAACATCGGATTCGCCGTTCACCACCAGCACCGTCGGCCACTAGCCGTCCTTTCGGCTTTGAGCTAGCTGCGTCATCATGTCTGGAGCTAGTTGAACTCATCCTCTGTTCCTCCCCAGTAGCATTCTGACCATCTTCCGACCTGGGGGTCTCATCTTCTGATGGTATACCGACATATCTCTGGTTGTACTGATCCATTTAGTTTTCACGGCAAGAATACTGGGGTGGGTTGCCATTACCTTCCCCAGGGATTGCATTTAGTCTGACCTTTCTGTCATGACCTTCCCGTCTTGGGTGGCCGTTCACGGTTTAGCTCATGGCATCATTGAGGTGCTCAAGCTCCAGCACCACAACAAGGTAACGATCCTTCGCTGAAGTACATGACTCTAGGCTTGCTATAAGAAGGCCAGATAGAGAAGGAAGTTACTAATACCTCCTGCACAGCTAAGAAGGCAGAAAATCCTCTCTGCCACCACCACCTGCAATATTAAGTGCAGTTCCTAGCCAGGAAAAAGTTGCTCACTTTTGCTGCCAAAAGAAGTTGACGGGGATGGGAAAGAGAGAAGAAGCCTGCAGTGTTGACCTGAGGAACCACACTTAATCTATCAGCTAGCCCTTCTCTAGTTGGATGTATAGGGTTAAGCTGGTCTCCCCTGCCCACATATTATTTATTTTACCCGGGTGACTGGGGCCACAACCTCTGGCAGATATGCTGACATTCGATTCTTACGTTCCAGGAGGAACTTCTTCTCACACACACACAATTTCCTCTCCATCATTTTTTGGAGACAACTTTTGTCCAACTTTAATAGAGGTGGGGAGAGAATTAAATGCTTCCCAGATCTCTGCTTTCTAGGACCTCTTTGTATCCTAGAAGTAGAAGATGGCACCTGTTACCATTTAAAAGTCAGGACAGGAAGTGGGAAACAAAACATGAAGTTGTAACAATTGCACAACACATTGGACGTCAAGCTTTCTTCAACGTGAAACTGCTGTATTGACAGAACTACTTGCTCTCAAAGTGATGAAGTGGTTTTTTGGCCAAGAGTAGCTTGGATGCCTGGGAGAAGTGAGGAAAAAACAGAACAACATGACATCCTTTCTCACGGCACACACTACACAAAATTTAATTTTATTTATTAGTCTTCCCTGGGATCCTCTAACCAGATTTCTCAAAAGCACATCAAAATTATTACAAAATAAGAAAAAAATACAATGGTACTCCAAAACGTACCATGGCAGAGATAAAAGCAATAATTGATAATAAAGCTCCAGCAGCAAAAACTGGCTTAAAAACTAAAAAAAAAAACCTTCTTAAATTCTTAGGAAAGATTGTATAAGGCTGAAAAAAAATACACTGGGAGAATGAGAAGACTTTTTCTTAGTGCCAAAAATGATAAATATGCCAGTTAAGCCTTTTCAAAACACAACTGTAGATGAAACAACTGGCAAAACCTCATCTCTCCCTTTTCGCGCTGCTATATTTTGCATAAACACACACACTTTTGCTGTTGGTAGATCTACATCTTACATAATAAAATCCAAAGCAATGGATTCGTTCTGGATTGCTTTTTCAGATAGTACTAGACCAAGTTAAAGTTTGCCCAATACATAGTTTACAATTCAAACCAAGGCTTTAATGTCCAGATGTATAGACAAACCATAATCTAGAACTCAATTAATTCAATTAAGCATTCCCTAGAAGAGTAAATCCTATCTTTTGGGTTTAAGGATATAATGTTACAACTGCTTGTTTAAAATAAATGCCCTATTCTTCATTTTGAAAACCTCCACAGAGACTCATCATATTGTGACAAAAATAAATGCAGTAAAAAAATAATTCCACCAGTACTTAAAAAACAACAACAGTAATCTGCATGTATAGTTGCTTGTCTTATCCAACCACTATATAACTACTCAGAAGTCCCAATGAATTCACGGAGATTTGCCTGCAGATCACATCTTAGCAATGCAGTTTGCAGATAAAAGCTACTCATATGTCCCTTAAAGTAAATCCCATTTAAAAGAATGAATGATACTTCAAAACAAACACTGTACAGTATCAATCTTGGTAGCAGGCTTCACACCAGGCTCAGCAGTAAATTACAGGTGTCCAGACAGCACCCTTGGCAAAGTTCGGCAATAGACTTCATTCTCCTGCTCGTCTGAATTAACCAGATTCTTCCTGGCCTTTGCAGGTAGCTGAGATACATTTACAGAACACTTCTCTCTAGCACTAGAATCACTGATTCTCCACTTGCCTGCCTTAGCTTTTATGGACTCAGTCCTTGTTCTGGGTAAATAAATCTTTTACCTGGTGCTGAAAAAAAATGAAAGATCCCAGGGTCTGGGGACTAGGACAGGGAGCCTGATGAATTCCAAAGTTCATGATGGTGAATTGCTCTGTCTTACAATTCCCCGCACTGCAGCCATTCAACATTCTTGTCTTTACAGGTTTGGAAATGCAGAGCAATGGCTGGAACTGAAGCTTGACAATTCCAAAATCACACCAAGTCACAATTTACTTTCCATAACTATGTTTTAGCAGGATGATCCAACCAAGCCACTGCCCCAGCTTAAAGCCCTGATGGAGAGACTGGCAAAAGTAGCCTGCCCGTGAATGCTAAAGCTTATGATGATTAGTAACTCATAAGAAGGGGAATATGAGAGATGCCTCTGCCTGCTGCCTTTCCCCAAGAGAAGATGTAGATTCTTGCCTGCTCTAAATATGGACTTTGGCTTAGCAAGCCTGGTCAACGGTGGGTGTTGACGTGATGTGATTTCTGCCCAGTGCTCTTAGTGGGGTCATTGTGTTTATGTCATGGTTTTTGTGCTTGTACACTGCCCAGAGTCATCTGTGTGAGATGGGTGGCCATATAAAACATATAAATTAAACGAACAATTTACTCTGGAATAATTTACTCTGGCCCTCAAATCAATGCTACTCTCCATAGAAGACTACACCAGAAATAAGACTGACTCCCACAAGTTAAAATCACAGCAATCTTTTGATTTGTCTGGTTAGTGATTGACCGTTTTGCACAGAACAAGAAACAGCAAGATTACTGAATCAACCACAAAGGAATTTTTAGGAAATAAACATATTCGTAACAACATATACCAGATACTAAGATTGAAACAGAGCATTCTAAAATAGATTGAATTACAACTCCAGTTAACTCCACATCTGATAATGGCTGGCTGAGGCTGATAGAAACTAGAGTGCAACACAATCTGGACAACTACCTCTATGCTGAAAATAACTACATAAAAATAACTCAAATCCTTTACTGTATCTGTTCTCTGTCCCAAGCACAACCAGCTAAAGTGTTGGTGCCAAAACTCTTCAAAGGAGCTTAGACATTGGTGTATGTATTATATATTATGTTTTTATTTTGCTCTTCTTCAAAGAAACTCTGGGTAGCAGACATGATGATTTCCCCTTCTTCCACCACTGATTTTATTTCAAAATAACCCTATATGGTAGGTAAAGCTGTGACACAGTGACTTGGTCCAGATGGAGATTTGAACTCAGGCCTCTCAGGCCTAGTCTAGCAGCCTGATCAGACTGGGCTTCGGCCTGGAGGAACAGGATGCAGCAACTTTATTCAAGTAAGCCTGTGACAGGACAATGATTGTAAGAAAGCCATCTAGGCTCCTCTATTTAGACTGCCTTTGAATTCTTGTGCAGCTATGAATGTATTTTTTTAAAAAGATAAAAATTCACAAAACTTCGTAATGGCTAGTTAGTCACTATCAACAGAAGGAATGATAACCTCAGTCCTGGGCATAACCTCCATACTTGTCATAGTTCTCTTAATTATGCCGCTATCTGCATTACTGAAAACCTAGAAGTTAAAATTCAAGGATCCACTTAAACCTCAGAGCTATGTAGCTCTCAGAAACCACAACAGAGAGGGGAATCCTGTAGCCCTCTAAATATTGCCAAACCACAACTCCCAGCAACCGTCCACCTTTGGCCCCACTGGCCAGGCAGCAGGGAGTTGAGTTCAGCAATATCTGGTTTCCACCTAATCTCTGTAAGAAATCCAGGATCAAGTACATTTTGCTTTGGCCATTTCTCCTTACAGAGGGCTCCCCTATCTGGCATAAATTCATGAATATATATACATAATATAAACATTCATGTACATGAACATTTCAATAAATGATAGCCATATTTCATTAATCCCTATCATATGGAAATTAACATCTGGGCAAAAAGGTGGATTCTCTGTGTCTTTAGCTATAAGATTTATTGAATATTGGAATATATGGTCCCAACTACTCATGGTAGCTGATGTTATTAGGAACAATAATTATTTACTGACAATGGATTAGTTATGGATTATTGTTTGTTGTGAAATGCAAGCCAGGATTTCTGGCTTGTTTCTTTGAAGATAAAAATAAACCATAGATTCTGACTCTGGCTTATTAAAAAAGCAATGAGCTGGACTTCCTGGTTCACATCATAATAAACTAACCATAGATGGAGGCTTTCAGCCTTGTTATTCATGCTCCTGCCATGGAAAGTCAAATGGAAGATTTCTATGTCTGTAATCTGCAGAACAATTACTCCAGCCATCACAAATTGATCCCAGATCTTCTTTACTTTTATTTTCTGTCCCATGTGGCCCACTAGAACTGGGCTCCAAAATCCAGGTTACTATTAGGTAGCAGTAAAGAGTTAGTGTTTTCAGTGGAATCTAGTGGGACTTTTATTATAAAGGAACAAAGGCTTTAGCCTTAGGGTATACATTAAGCATAGCAGTAGTTCAGCCACAAGATGCAATAAAAAGAAATCTGTCTTACATCAGTATCTGCCAAATTAATTTTACTTTCTTATATATCCATCATATATGGAAAAAGACTTCAGCAAAGGATCGTTACCTTGTCGTGGTGCTGGAGCTTGAGCACCTCAATGATGCCATGAGCTAAACCGTCAAGGGCCACCCAAGACGGGAAGGTCATGACAGAGAGGTCAGACTAAATGCGATCCCTGGGGAAGGTAATGGCAACCCACCCCAGTATTCTTGCCGTGAAAACTCAATGGATCAGTACAACCAGAGATATGTCGGTATACCATCGGAAGATGAGACCCCCAGGTCGGAAGATGGTCAAAATGCTACTGGGGAGGAACAGAGGATGAGTTCAACTAGCCCCAGACGTGATGACACAGCTAGCTCAAAGCCGAAAGGACGGCTAGTGGCCGACGGTGCTGGTGGTGAACGGCGAATCCGATGTTCTAAGGATCAACACACCATTGGAAGCTGGAATGTAAGATCTATGAGCCAGGGCAAATTGGATGTGGTTATTGGTGAGATGTCAAGATTAAAGATAGACATCCTGGGCGTCAGTGAACTGAAATGGACTGGAATGGGCCACTTCACATCAAATGACCACCAGATCTACTACTGTGGACAAGAGGACCACAGAAGAAATGGAGTAGCCTTCATAATTAATAGTAAAGTGGCTAAAGCAGTGCTTGGATACAACCCAAAAAACGACAGAATGATCTCAATTCGAATTCAGGGCAAGCCATCTAACATCACAGTGATCCAAATATACGCCCCAACCACAAATGCTGAAGAAGCTGAAGTAGAGCAGTTCTATGAGGATCTGCAGCACTTACTGGACAACACGCCTAAAAGAGATGTTATTTTCATCACAGGAGACTGGAATGCTAAGGTGGGCAGTCAAATGACACCTGGAATTACAGGTAAGTATGGCCTGGGAGAACAAAATGAAGCAGGACATAGGCTGATAGAATTTTGCCAAGACAATTCGCTCTGCATAACAAACACTCTCTTCCAACAACCTAAGAGACGGCTTTATACATGGACTTCACCAGATGGACAACACCGAAATCAGATTGATTACATCCTTTGCAGCCAAAGGTGGCAGACATCTGTACAGTCGGTAAAAACAAGGCCTGGAGCTGACTGTAGTTCAGATCACGAACTTCTTCTTGCACAATTTAGGATCAGACTAAAGAAATTACGGAAGACCCACAGATCAGCTAGATATGAGCTCACTAATATTCCTAAGGAATATGCAGTGGAGGTGAAGAATAGATTTAAGGGACTGGACTTAGTAGATAGGGTCCCGGAAGAATTATGGACAGAAGTTGGCAGCATTGTTCAGGAGGCGGCAACAAAATACATCCCAAAGAAAGAGAAAACCAAGAAGGCAAAATGGCTGTCTGCTGAGACACTAGAAGTAGCCCAAGAAAGAAGGAAAGCAAAAGGCAACAGTGATAGGGAGAGATATGCCCAATTAAATGCAAAATTCCAGAGGTTAGCCAGAAGAGATAAGGAATTATTTTTAAACAAGCAATGCGCGGAAGTGGAAGAAGACAATCGAATAGGAAGGACAAGAGACCTCTTCCAGAAAATTAGAAACATTGGAGGTAAATTCCAGGCCAAAATGGGTATGATCAAAAACAAAGATGGCAAGGACCTAACAGAAGAAGAAGAGATCAAGAAAAGGTGGCAAGAATATACAGAAGACCTGTATAGGAAGGATAACAATATCGGGGATAGCTTTGACGGTGTGGTCAGTGAGCTAGAGCCAGACATCCTGAAGAGTGAGGTTGAGTGGGCCTTAAGAAGCATTGCTAATAACAAGGCAGCAGGAGATGACGGCATCCCAGCTGAACTGTTCAAAATCTTGCAAGATGATGCTGTCAAGGTAATGCATGCTATATGCCAGCAAATTTGGAAAACACAAGAATGGCCATCAGACTGGAAAAAATCAACTTATATCCCCATACCAAAAAAGGGAAACACTAAAGAATGTTCAAACTATCGAACAGTGGCACTCATTTCACATGCCAGTAAGGTAATGCTCAAGATCCTGCAAGGTAGACTTCAGCAATTCATGGAGCGAGAATTGCCAGATGTCCAAGCTGGGTTTAGAAAAGGCAGAGGAACTAGAGACCAAATTGCCAATATCCGCTGGATAATGGAAAAAGCCAGGGAGTTTCAGAAAAACATCTATTTCTGTTTTATTGACTATTCTAAAGCCTTTGACTGTGTGGACCATAACAAATTGTGGCAAGTTCTTAGCGGTATGGGGATACCAAGTCATCTTGTCTGCCTCCTGAAGAATCTGTATAACGACCAAGTAGCAACAGTAAGAACAGACCACGGAACAACTGACTGGTTTAAGATTGGGAAAGGAGTACGGCAGGGCTGTATACTCTCACCCTACCTATTCAACTTGTACGCAGAACACATCATGCGACAAGCTGGGCTTGAGGAATCCAAGGCTGGAGTTAAAATCTCTGGAAGAAACATTAACAATCTCAGATATGCAGATGATACCACTTTGACTGCTGAAAGCGAAGAGGAACTGAGGAGCCTTATGATGAAGGTGAAAGAAGAAAGTGCAAAAGCTGGCTTGCAGCTAAACCTCAAAAAAACCAAGATTATGGCAACCAGCTTGATTGATAACTGGCAAATAGAGGGAGAAAATGTAGAAGCAGTGAAAGACTTTGTATTCCTAGGTGCAAAGATTACTGCAGATGCTGACTGCAGTCAGGAAATCAGAAGACGCTTAATCCTTGGGAGAAGAGCAATGACAAATCTCGATAAAATAGTTAAGAGCAGAGACATCACACTGACAACAAAGGCCCGCATAGTTAAAGCAATGGTGTTCCCAGTAGTAACATATGGCTGCGAGAGCTGGACCATAAGGAAGGCTGAGCGAAGGAAGATCGATGCTTTTGAACTATGGTGTTGGAGGAAAATTCTGAGAGTGCCTTGGACTGCAAGAAGATCCAACCAGTCCATCCTCCATGAAATAAAGCCAGACTGCTCACTTGAGGGAATGATATTAAAGGCAAAACTGAAATACTTTGGCCACATAATGAGAAGACAGGACACCCTGGAGAAGATGCTGATGCTAGGGAGAGTGGAAGGCAAAAGGAAGAGGGGCCGACCAAGGGCAAGATGGATGGATGACATTCTAGAGGTGACGGACTCATCCCTGGGGGAGCTGGGGGTGTTGACGACCGACAGGAAGCTCTGGCATGGGCTGGTCCATGAAGTCACGAAGAGTCGGAAGCGACTAAACGAATAAACAACAACATGGAAAAAGAGGATGATTTTGCTGAAAAGAAACCCCTCTGCTGCCTTACATTTACAGAGTGATACTGCTTAAAAACTGTGCTTTACCAAACATTCCCACTTTCATGGGAAACAAAGGATGCTGCAAAAATGTGGCAAGAGTCACAACCTTAAATACTACTTATTTCAATTTTTTGTTTCATCTCATGGAAGAGGAAAGTGTGACATATGCAGGGAAAGAGGGCCATATCCAGAAGAAGGTCTAGATCTCCAAAATTAAATGTGATTTAGTCAGTTTTAATTTTAGCACCTCTTCAGATTGTTTACTTCTTTTTTGCAGGAACCACAATTCCCCTTTCTATGCTTCTAATTCAGTGAAGTTTCACTTTTCATGTTAAATGCATTAAAATTCCTAATTCACTGACTCCCTGCTCATCCAGCAATTCTGTATCAATCAACTTGTAAGCATTTATATTAATCAATTATCTTTTTCAGACAGCACCTCCAGTGACCTATTAAAATATATATATTTTCCCTTTTTTTACTCAAAGGGAGGCAGGTTATTGGGTGCTAGAGAAAAGTTCTGATGAATTCATGGTAACTTCATAGATACAGCCATGTGGTTTTTTAGTGCAGAACCAAAATAATTTCTGTCTTTTTGCAGGATGCTTCTTGACAGTCCAGCCCACAGTCCTGAGATCTGGTTGTTTCCCACCCAGGTACAAATCAGATCCAACTCTATGCAGCTTTTCATGATCAGCCACAGTCAATTAGGTGCTTCCACCTGCTGCAGCAGTCAGAGAAAAAAGGACTTGCAAAAGTCTACTGGAAGTGGTTTGCTGAATTTCCTGGAGTGAACTGGATGAGCAAGTTGCTAGCTACAAATGCCCCCAGTATATCATTACTGCAGTGATCACAGCAGCCTCAGAGTCACCCGTTGGGGGAGATGGGCGGTGATATAAATTTAAATAATAAAATAAACTGATCAAAGTCAAAGCTCATACATTATGTCAAAACACAGTAAAAGAATCGGTATCATAGCTTGGTGCAATAGCTTAATTTGTGCTAAATATTGATTGGGAAATTGCCTAAACTGACCAACTACAGGTAGTCCTCGCTTAACAACTGCAACTGGGACCAGAATGTCAGCCGCTAAGCGATGCAGTTGTTAAGTGAGGCATCATGTGACTAGACCTGATTTTACGACCATTTTACCATGGTTATTAAGCAAATCAATGGTTTCCTATTGATTTGGCTTGTCGGAAGCCAGCTGGGAAGGTTGCAAATCACGATCACATGACTGCAGGACGCTGCAACCAGTTGTAAATGTGAGCCAGTTGCCAAGCACCCAAATCACATGTGACCGTGGGGGTGGTGCAATAGTCGTAACTTCAAGGACGAATTGTAAGTAACCTTTTTAGCCCCATTGTATCTCCGAACCATCATTAAATGGTTGTTAAGTGAGGACTTGTAACTGGCTATTGTTCTGCCACAGATCTTTTGCACTGAAAAAACAAATGCTAAGCAAGGTAAATTATGAGAATAGGCAAGTAACTCTAAAATAATACAGGATCTGTATAAATTTGGAGAGTCAAATTATGATCCAGACATTGAGTCTTAATTTGTGTAAATCATTTCTTGGAATGTTGTCTGAACTGAAGCATGATCCTGTTGCCAGGACCAAAATAGTTGTAAATTAGGAGCCCTCTGAATATTAAAAAGTCACCATTCTTTCAGGCACTGCATCAGACTGAGTTTTCAAAATTAGGTGGGCTGAAACCCACTGATTTCAAAGTCTAGGCATTCTTAGCCTGCAAAAGGCACGCTACCTAAAAATAGAGGCAGGTCATAGCTGTGCTTGCAGGACTCAGTCATGGATAGCAGTGGCTATATCAGTATGCTGAGCCAGGGGTTCCGTAGTTTAACCTTCTACAATCCAAAATAAGTTAGTACAGATAGTCAGATTTTGTTGCCACAAGATATTTTGGTATACAATTCTCATAAATCTCAATCTGCATGGCTAACAATTGGGAATTATGGCAATTATTGCCTAAAACATCTGGTAAGCACTAGGGTTGTCCATATCTAAATTACTATGCACTGAAACCTAATTTACTATGTACAATATTTATTGTACAGCCAGAACTTAATTTACTAAATAAAATATTTATTCTTCAACCATATCATGAGAAATGTAGGCTTTTCCTTCTCACTGGTTTTGGCCCATGCCTTGATCAATCGCCTGGCACACAGAAATGTAGCAGCTACTGTTTCCCCATCACTTATTTACATGCCAAAAAGTATATTTGCTATTAAAGGCACATAACAGGGCTGATTTTAAAAAGCAATGTCAACTTTATATTCTAATTATCTACAGTCTTTAATTTCAAACAGGCTAATGCTGCAATCCTGACTATCACAGCAGGTATCAT
Source organism: Candoia aspera (assembly GCF_035149785.1). Taxonomy (NCBI): domain Eukaryota; kingdom Metazoa; phylum Chordata; class Lepidosauria; order Squamata; family Candoiidae; genus Candoia; species Candoia aspera. Next base: position 85,179,049 of record NC_086156.1, read on the forward strand.
ATAAACTTACTTTTGAACAATCATGTAGAGATCTGCCTTGGAAACAGCACCCTAAATTCTTGAGATAAAAGGCCATGCTTATCTTGACTGTTCAAGTACCTGCCCATATTTTTAGATAGTCTGCCTGAATTTCCTAATTTTAAAGCACTACAAATATGATATGGTCTATAATACAATAAATATTCTATTAAAAATGCTGTATTTAACAACTTAACTTTTTTGGACAGCTGATCTAGAACTAGGTTAGAACAGTACAGTGAAATCTGTGGTTATCAGTTCCCTACCAGTTTCAATGGCTGAGTCCAAACTACTTTTCAATAATCTCATATTATCTATGGATTCTTATAGAATGGAAAACAATAACATCTGTGCACAAAAGTAGTATATCAGTAGGCTTGGAGAGCCTCCATGTTTGCAAAGTACAACATTTCTTTAGGGGAAAAAACTTTGCATCAGTTTTCACAACCTGGCACTGTCCAGATAAGTTGGGACAGCAATTCCCAGAATGTCTAGCTTTTGGCCATATTGGCTAGGGAGTTGCTGTCCTAACACACCTGGACAATATCAGGTTGAGGGAGGTGGCTTAATGGTATAGGAAATTTCTCCAAAAAAATGTTCAGTGAGGACTGAGCATACTCAACCACACAAACTGACTGAGCATGCTCTGTGGCCTCAGAAATAAGACTGATTAGTAGCAAGGAAAATAGAAGAATCGTAGGTAGGGTGGAATGGAATTGAGCTGGGTAAGACTGGATGGCTGACATTAACAGCAGAGACCCCATAAAGATTCGTCCTTGTTGGCAGTCATAAACGTATCACAAATATCACCCACAGGGAAAATGGAGGACAATTTGATATTTATAGGAGACAGCTTTTTAAAAGCCAGATAAAATACAACCAAATTAGTAAAATCACAATATGTCAGCCATCTCACCCAGCAATGGTTTTTCACAGAGTAACCACAGTTCAGAGCTGCAGAAATCCCCAAATTCAGTTCCTGGCATTTTTACCTAGGTGGATGAGGTAGGGGATGATGGAAGGACAACAGCCAAGATTCTGGAGAGTTTAACCAAGAAAAGAAGCCTAAATGTTTGCATAAGTAAACTTTTGAACAGTGAACCTGTGCCATTTTAATTAAAGCAATATCAAGAATGTCACAACAGGTAGTAACACTTAGGCCATTCTCAGCTGACCTCAAGAAAGGTAACAAGAGCAGAACCTGGTTAATACTTAAAGAAGAGAACACCAGAAGCTATAGATTAGATGGGAAGTAAAAAGGGGGAAAAAAGCATTTTGAAGGAGGGCAAAGACAAATCATTTCCATACTGTTGCCACAGAAACTACACAGCTTTGTTCATATAATTACCAGGAGTCAAACTTAGTATCAAGGGAATCTTTACAGAGTTTCTCAAGTGGGGCAATAGGCCAAATTATCCAAAGAGTCCCTCTTTTGGGGGAGATGGGTGGTAATTAAATTTGACTAATAAATAAATAAATAAATGTTTCCATTGGCAGGCAGCTAAAACTTTGTGCTAAAAGCACATAAAAATTAAGGCTTCCCCACCTTTCTTCCTTTTTATTCCTTTGATCAAATATATGTGAATGAATGAATAACTTTACTGATTAGTCAAATGACCATATCAGAAAGTTGGGCATCAGCCACTATAAAATATAAAATGTGATACCATAAAACAGCTAAAAACAGCAAAATTAACTAGAATATACTATGGTGAGATAAAATACGGTAAGATAAAATAGAGATAAAATTGTAAGATAAAAATGCAGGATGTGATAAAACAACTGATAAAATACAGAAACAATGTGAGTTTAAATGTATTTGTCACCTTTACATGCTACCCCAATGCGTTCTATAAATTGCGTTCTCAGTTGGACAGCCCTAACTATAAACTTAACAGTTCTATTGACCACACACGTACTTGTGCCCTGGAGGAAGTAACGTAGTCTTTTGTTACGATCCCAGTATGTGGTTCTGTCAATCAGTGTCTGAAGGTACTGAGCCCTTGCTGGGGCATAGTTGGCAGTTAAATAGGACATGTGCAGTGTCTTCTACTTCGGGTGCTCCACAAACACGTGTCCTCTCAAGGTAAGGCACGTGGTGAAATCGTCCGTATTTGACCATAGAATCTAACTGCTCAAATCTTGCTCTATCCTATGGTATTGCGTCAGACCCATTGTCAGGTACTTTTCTATTTGAAAGGACAGTTTATTCTTGGCCAGCCATTTCGACGACCTATTGTGTGCAAGTGACTAGTATCAAGGGAATCTTTACCTTTTTGCTCAACACCTATAACTAGGCCTGGTCAACAGGGACATCAGCATGAGGTGGAGCAATTTGGAAGTGACAGAATAGCCTGCAACACTTTTTGTGGAAGCTGACACAGCATACTTTTTTTTTTTTTTTAATATGCAGCCATTTATAAAAAGTGGATGGCTGAAATACACTTTTTGCCACAAAAAGACAGCTGGCCTGCAAAAGAAGATAATGCTTTCTGTCTTGTCACTATATACAACTTCATGAAGAGGCTTATGTGTAACTCATAGGATAAGCAAACAAATGTTTTCCATATGGCAGACCCAGGATCAAGCTCCGTTGTTTAGAGACTGAAAGCTACTGTCAGCCAGAGAAGACGAAACCTGTCTAGATAGACCAATGGCAAGACTCCACACAAAGCATGCAAACTTTTTTAATGGTGGCGTTGGTTTTAGTTCAGTTTAATTTCTTTGTATGTTGTACTTCTTTTTATTACTATTGTTTTTCTTTTCTTTTTATGTTGTTATCTTGTTAGGATCTGTGTTCATTACATTACAACTTGTGTACTATTAACAACCACCACCACTCAGATAAACCAACCCAAGAGAAAGAAACACTGCGGGGCAGGAATGGATTAGGAAATTCTGAATACTCAGTCTGATGCAGTGCTTTGAAGGCAGCCTTCCCTAGGCAACATTTACATTAGCCTTGCTTGTATTGGCTAGGACTGAAGAGAAATGTAGTCCAAGAAATCTCGACAGCATCCTGCTGGGGGAAAGCTGCTTTAGAGCAAACAAAAAACAACAACCCTCAACTTAAAGAAAGGCAACATTGATTCCTCTGAGAGCCAAGCCTTAATGCAGGAGTAAAGAAACTGCATGGCTTTCTTGTGTTCCTGAGCTTCCAGCCATACCCTTGGCTATGCTTGTTGGACTGCTGGGAGTTGTAGTTCAACAAAATCTGGAAGGCTACAAGTCCTCCACCCAATATCTTAAATTAAAGAATTCCAAAGTTTCTTCTGAATTAGTTACAGAAAGATTGGGGTCTATCACTAACCTACTGTTTCAACGCATACCACAAAGGTTTCTCACAAACGTTATCCACAACTTCTATAGACTTGTACAAAGTTCATGGAACACAGAACAAGTAAAGTCAATTTAGCTCAATCCAGGTAACAATAATCAATTTACCCTGGCTAATTTAAAAAAACAACAACAACTAAATGAACTCAGATTGGGTTCATCCTTGGACAGAAGACCACTAGAAAATGCCAGGCCTACAGGCCAGCCTTGAGAAGAAAATTTTTTAAAAATCCCAAAATCTGGTCATAGCAAATCACTTCTGCAATGTTGCCATGAAAATTCTATGGATATGCCTATGTTCTCACAAGGAGTCCAACTCCACTCAGGGAGACCTTGCCTATTTAACATTCCTTTTGAATAAAATGCTATTTTAGATTTTGCAACCTGAGGAATAAATAACTCTGTTTTAAGCCATCCTGAGCTCAAGCAGAAGAAAACGCAAGTCCAATGGACAGGATTTAACTTTGCAGAAAATTAAATTAGGTAGTTAATTATCTGGTGTCTATCTCAAGGCTTGTGAACATGAGTTATGCATTTTAGATGAGATTTTTCTCTCCTGGCAGGAAACATACCTACATATATGACAGAAAATATTCCTCTATTTTCAGTCCAGTGAGTTCACCTACTTAAATAAGTAGAGGGGCACATGCCAGAATATAGAGGATGGTATTCACTCAGCATGGCATGACCAGAGCTGGTGGACAGAGCATATGGTTTGTTCCAGATATATTCACTGGTACCCAGGAGTATCCGTAAAAAGTCACAATGACATCGAAATGATGATTGTGTGAAAACATTATTACCAAATGCTGTAATTATGTATTGACGTAAGTACATAAGTATGACATCTGCATGATGATGTAACTATGTATGTTGCCATCTGGCTCTTTCTCATCCCCCCCATGGACTCCCATGCTGGCACTTCCAGCTAACTACTCAGTAAATAAGTGATGGAAAGGAGTTCAAAGAGCCATAGCCAGGGTCCTGGGTACTTGGACCCACAGCTTGATTCTGCATAAGGCCATTTCATATGTTGAGACCACAAAAGGGTTATACAGAACATCTTCCCACAACTTGGTACCCTCCAGCTGGCTGTTCTGAAGTTATAACCCAACCACTGCTAGAGGGTACCATGCTGGGGAAGAGTGACATGAAGTGAGTCAGAACCACACCAAATGTTGTGCTCAGCTCCTCCCTTCCCTGACCCAGTTTGTAGAGCACTGGGGACTGAGAGCAGCCATATAAACTGAATAAATAAATACACACAGCAAGGAATGTGTCTTGGGAACTCAGGAAGTGCTTAATCCAGGCTTCTACTGTCGTGTGTCCTCCAGATGGGCTAGACTACAGCTCCCATTATCCAGTCCAGTCTGGGCCCAGGATGATGGGAGCTGTCAGCCCTTCCACATATCTGGAGCACACTTGCTGGGAAGATTCGGTGGAGGAGGACTTAAATTTAGTCAAGGCTTAATTGAAGACGACTGGGGATTTCTAGCACTACTACTAGGCCAGCTCCCCGCGACCACGAAGAGGCGTCCCTTTTCACGCACGCTCTCCAGCAGAGAGCCAGCTTGCTCCTTTCTCGACCGACCGACCGACCGCCCGCCTTAGGAAGCCAGACTCCCCCACACCAGGCTGCCTCCTACCCACTCCGCTCTTCTGCCAGTTCTCAGGCCTACTACCTGCAGCCCGGTGGGGTATCCCCCCATGCACGGGGGCGGGGGGGGAGAAACTCACGCGTTGCCCACGTGGATGCGGGGCGCCACTTCGTTGCTGTGCGCGCTGGGGAGGCTGTAACAGCCGCTGCCGTTGGCCAGCAGGTCGTTGAGCTCTTCCACCGAAATCTGGAACTCTGACATGGCGCGCTCGCCCCGCCGATATGGGCAGGGCCGCCTCCCCGCTCCTTTCCCCGGGCCCTGCCTGATAGGAGGGGCCGCGATCAGCTGGTGTACGGCCGGCAACACCCAAACTGGCCAGGAGGGAACGGCGGGGAGCAAAGATCGTGCGTCTTAGAGGCGCGCCCGCAGCGCTTGGCCGCCCTAGAGGGCTCTTGTGGTCTTTTCCCTCTAGGGGCCCTTTCTTTCGCACCAAATTACTTACTTGGGATCAACTCTCTTCCGATTTAGAGCACAGCTCCGGGGCCCCATCGTGAAATAGTATATATGTGGATAGACACCCACGCACGTTGCCTCTGTGTTTGTTGCACAATCCAGATTCATTTATTTTTTTTGTTTACCGTTTAAAGCCACAGGTGCTCTGGATCGATTTTGGAGGGAAACTCTAGTTCCAGGTGTGTAAAGGTGGGCTGGGGGAACAAAAAGGCTCAAAAGGTTTGCCTTGATGCTCCTCTTGGCCAGAGAAGTGACATCTAACATTGAGGCGAGGAGACCCTTGTTCCAAGTTAAGCTTTCTCCCAAAATGCTGATCATTACTCCACCCATTCTTGATTCAAACTGGACATGCCATGTTCAAGCCTGTCAACCTATTGACGGCACTTTTAGAAGGGCCATTGCAAAATGATGGGGTGTCACAACTTCTACCTGAACAATCAATACAAAATGCAGGGCTGTTTACACAACACTCATCTTTCACTTAGATAACCCAGTTTTCAGAATATGCACAGCACAGTGAACAGGAACTAATCCCACAGGCAGTGTTCATGTGACCCATTAGGCTGGACTGTACTTGGTTCATGGGTACTTTTGTGTGTCACAGCTGTTTAATTTGGAAGATACTTAGCTGCAATGGAAGTTGTTTGATTTCAGGGGAACTTACTCCCTAAAAGTGTATTTCTTTCTTACATTTATTTCATTTCTTTCCTCCAGGAGCCTAAAGGGACCTACGTGGCGGTTCTTACTCTTTCATTTTATCTTTGTAACAATCTTTCGTGTAGATTGGTCTGAAAAATAATAGCTGTGTTTGTACAACATGCTATTGGTTTGCTTAACAATCTTTTCTTCACTAAATCGCAATTGGCTGGGTTCAAACAAGCATGGTTTGTAAGCAGGCTCTGAGCACGCATATAATATTTGTCTCACCACTGAACTCATTTTTTTCCCCTAAATTAAGAGGCAATGTTCAATTTAGTTTTACAACCAACTGGTGACTGCAAAGCATGTCTTCAAGGAACGATTCCTCTTCTGCACTGCCTTCCCATCTTTCCTGCAAATAAGTGTTCTCTCTTTTTATTTTAATTTTGATTAAGAATTTTGATTAAAATAGTAAAATCTAATACAAACTAATCTTAAAAGAGAATAGAAAGGAGTAAAAAGTGCAAGAAAAAGAAGAAAAGAATATAATAAAAGAGAAAATAAATATATAATGAAGTGACTTTCAACCTTCATCACAAGTATAAACAATTTAGTGACTCTTCATCCCCCTCTAAAGTTATGAATGTTTATCTCTTCATCCCATATCACATCTCTTACCTATAAACAAATTCATAAAACATCATCTTTTCAGTCTTGGTGTCAACAGAAAGTCCATAAAGTGTTGCCAGAAGTAACAACATACCTTGTTTTAACCTTGATCAAATAAATCAACTTTATATTCCTTCCTTTTACTTCTAACAGTCTTAATCTTTAGTTCATTCAAATATTCTTCGTCCCATCACAGAGTTCTTCTGGACTAACAAGCCTCTTTTGTAACCTGCAAATAAGTCTTCTCAAACTGCAAATTTGTCTTCCCAGACCAAAATTCATTATTTCTGCTGAAGAAAGAGGTGGGGGACTTGGTGGTGGTGAACTATCTTCTGACTCCTCCTCTTCTTCCTCTTTCTAGCATTTTTGGCTTGGATGTTGAGGTGCCATCCTTGTTTTCATTCTGCTAAATTCCCTGGTGCATCTGGTAATAAGGCTCATCATGGCACGAAAGGACGCCGCATCACTGCCCACCCTGAAGCTATTGTTGGTTGGAGACAGCGCAGTGGGGAAATCCAGGTGCATGGGAAGAGGAGGGTCACAGAGTGGGAAGAGAGTTGGGAACTTTGTTCCAGAGAGAAAGGCAGATAAGTATTTCTTATGGCTTACTATTTTTTTCCCTTTGTCTCCTTGTGTAGCCTTTTGCTGAGATTTGCTGAAGACCAGTTTGAGCCATACCTCAGCCCAACTATTGGTGAGCAACGCTGCCTGTCCATGTATGGGAAACATAGAAAAAACAAAACTGTGATTGTTGCAGCCTCCCATCTCGGTAGCTAAGCTAAATAGCTTAGTTAAAGACACACGCACATAACATATTTAGTGTCCCTCATACTTGGCTCTTTAACCAAGTTTTGTTGCATACTACCTTGTCCAAACCTGAAATAGCTACCATTCAAGAAATTGAGATTTGTATCCAAGATTTGTGATAGAACTGCAAATAATTGAGGGGGGGTGTCTTGTATTGATTTACCAGCTTTTTAAGTTAGCTTGTGTGTCAATAAAACTGTGTCTAGTATCTGAAAAGGAAAATTAACCATAGATTTTTAGAAGAAACATCCAGATTGGGATAATATAGACTAGATCAGGATTTGGGTGACTAAATTTATACAAACCATAATTACAAATTATGTTTAAGGCACTTTTCTTTAACGACATTTTATCCATAGTCTGGTTTGGCAGATTGTATGAATTAGATAAGAATTTCCTACTCACACCTCCAACAACTGATCTAAGATGCCCTGCACCAGCCTTCTCTAACCTGCTACTCTCCAGATGTGCTTAGACGGCTGTTCAGCTTCTTCGGTGTTTCTCTAGCAGGGTCCACACGTCATCACCAAGCCACAGTATGACTTGATTTGGTTTGGCTTACCATGTTTGGTCTATAAACCAACATTGATGCTTACCCCAAGGGTTCCCAGCCTTGTTGAGCTAATGAACAATGTGGGACTTTGAGAATGTGTAATGGGCATTCTTACAAAATGGTAGCTATGGTAGCCATGGCCAATCACAAATCATCCATTCACCAGGAGGGCATGCTTCCAAACAAATCAGTAGCTTCAGTCCTTTATTTTCTAAGACATGAGCTGCAGAAGCATTCTTAGAAAAAAATATTCAAGTTAAAATAAATTTATGAAGTAAACAAAGAACTAGACTGCAGTCCTCCAATACTGCTTTCTTAAGAATGCCTCCAGATACAATTGGGAATTGGGGACCTTGTTGGAAATGCAGGTTATGCCTAAGGCTGCATTACTTTCTATTTGTTTGCTCTATTGCAAGACTCTAAAAACAATTAGGCAGGGCAGAGATTTTGGTAAGTGCCAGGCAGCTGATAAGCAGGCATATTGTTGCTCTCAGGTACCATGTCAGGGACAGATGGCTTGGTATATTTTGCAAATCCCGTCTCTGTTTGGTTATCAGGTGTTGATTTTAAAGTGAAGAAGATGGTGGTTGGGGATCTTCCCCTTCAGCTAGCAATATGGGTAAGCAATACAGTCTCCCTTTCCAGTCCTGGAAAATAATCTCTTTCTAAGCAAAGAAAGAAAGGCAGTGATATATGAAAAAGCAGAATTCTTTCTTTCGATACATGCTAGGCATACATATTTCAGAAACTGTCCCTAGAGCTGCATTACATACATAGGGATGACCAGTCTTCCCATCTGCAAACCCTTCAGATTCCAATTCAGAGTGCACTCTCTGTTATTCTGGGCTGTTCCAATCATTTCAGACCTTTCCAGAAATTGGGATGCTACAAGGCTGGAGCATGTTTACATGCAGGGAACCGCCAGCCAATCGGTGCTAGCCCTTTGGCTCCATAGCCAAGCAGAAAATTGCCAGTCAGCAGGGCTCAACAGCTTTATTCTGCCCCGATTCACATCAAAACATCTTTTTCCTCTCGAAAATAAATAAATTGGTGCGGTTCGCCCAGTTTTGTATCTCTGTCCTTCAAAGTGACTGATGCTGTCATGCCAGGATGCTAGGGAAGAAAAGTAGGAGCTGTCAGGCAGATAAGCTGGAGATTTTTCTACAGTGAGAGCGCAGGTGCCCCAAGAAAGAAAAACAAACCATTTGGGCAACAACATTTGCTGCCTTGCAAGTGGCAGCGGAGCCGTCCTCCCAATCCGTAACCGGATCTGCACTTTCATCTGGAAGTCCCCAGATAGTTATATCTTCAAACAGAAGCAACAGCGTGCTTTTTCTAATCTTAACCTCCGGTGCTGCAGTGACTCGTACACAGCTCCAGTGTGCTCTGATAGTTGATGTTTTATATTAAAAAGCCCCCTGATTCAAGTGAGAGAGTGGTAATTTTTTATAAAATCAACAGCGGCCCTTATTGTGCAACTCCAGATTCTGTGTAACAGCATGCTCAATCCGTATTAGGCTATTAAACCCTGGGAGTTTTTCCATTAAGGTTCCCCTCCCCTTTAATTTTTTTTTCCTAATTATTCGAATCCCTGGTGGATTTTTCTATGCTTCCTAATACTTGGTGGCTGTTTTGGGGTGTGCACATATGTGCATTGGTATGGGTTTGGGTTACTTAAACATCAGTATAACTAATAACTGGCTCTGCTGTTCTTTCCCTACAACACAGTTGCTGCAAGGCTCTGGGACCATAGAGTCCTTTCAATGTACCACTCTATGGCTACTGAGTCTTGCAGGAGGAAGCTGGGGTAGCCATGAAGTCCACTCAGGAATCCCAGCCTCTTCCTGCAAGACTCAATAGCCATAGAGTTTTCTAAGAGCCAAAGTCTTAGTCAACTCTAAGTAGAGACTTTGACTCGTGTGCTAAGAGGAGGCTGTGACTGTTGGAGCTTTGAGGTCTCAGAGGGGGAACAGAAAGGGAAGCTTTATGTGTACAAATGTGTCTGCATGTGCAGAGCAAGCTGTGTGCAGTCCTCAGCTCTGCCCCCCGCAACCCCCCGGGCATCAAATGCAGATCCTGAAGCCAGGAACTTGCCTTCCCTGATACTTAGGCGGCTGTATCAGTTTCACATTCATATTTGGAACTGAAACTGTAGAGAAGAAGCAGGGGCAAAAATCATATGTAACTCTGACATAATATCTCCTAAGCAAGTTGTCTTGCTTCTTCACATGTTGCACCTCTTCTCATAAGCATGTGTTACGTTGTCAAACCTGGAAAACTTTTATTGTTTTATCATAAAAGCCTGGAGCTCTTGATTGCGGATTGTGCAGATTGTGACTTTGGATTTTAGCTTTAGGGCCTCCCAGCCTTGAGAAGATCTGAAGGGAGTTTCGTTTCTTGCAAAACTTGACTTTTTTTTTTTATGCTTGTGCAACAGAGTTTTAAATTACCTTTTTTTAAAGAAAAGAAAAAACACCTTTGTTTCCTTTTTTGCAGGACACAGCAGGGCAGGAGCGATTTCGAACATTGACTCCAAGCTATTATCGAGGTGCTCAAGGTGTAATTTTAGGTAGGTGGCAGGCATGGCATGAACACAATTAACCCCACTGAAGCCAAACACTTTAAGGCGGAGGTAAATGGAAGTGCATCTTTTCCTCTCAGGGTAGCTGGCATCAGCAGCCTTCGAAGAACAATTGATGGGGTTTGCTCCTACGCCACTGAGTTGTTTGTTGGCGGTGCTTGTTCCCTCAGCAGAGTTTTGTGTTACTTAAAAACGTTTCAGATATGAAAGCTGAAGTCCCCTTAGCTTGATTTATAAGATGTTTCTGTTGGTGCTGATGGAGATGTAAAGCCGATGAACCTTTCAGGTTTTAGTCCAAGTCAAGCTAAGCCGCCAAGAGTATTTTAACATGGCTGTAATATTTCCGTCCTCCATTTCCCTTTTACAATTTTTTGCAGCGTTCCCAAAGTGATTTAGTCCTGTGGGGATGACGTCCTCATGGCTTGACACTAATTACAGGCAGTGGGTGTGTCCTTCATAGTCACAAACCCCTATTTGGTGCAATAATTACAATTCCACTGCATACACCATGGGAAAGAATACCTTTGTTCAGTTACAGCACAAAATACTACCCTTTGAATGCTCAAGGAATTGCATTGGACTCGAAGCAGAGGGGCCACTTATGGAGGGAGAGAGAGACCACACAAGAAATAATAAATCACGGAAGAAGGCCTCAGAAGCCCCACATTCTGCTTATAGATGAATTTCAGAGGAAATTCACAGAAGTCCTGTATTTCTCTGTTGCACCCTGGGAAGAAAAGCTGGTTCTCATCATGTGGTATACTTAACCTGTGCGCTTGGTGCCCAGGGGCCATATTTGGAAGCGGGCTGGCATGGATGGGATGATGATGATGATGCAGGGGTTATGGGTCCTAATCACCCAGGTAATTGAAGCCAGGATCTTCCATTTTCCTCCTGAATTTGGGGAGAATTTTGAGATTTTCCTCTGTGTGCGGGTATCTGTGTATTTAAACGTTAAGCCTGTTCTTGGGCTTTGATGATCATGTGTGTTTCCACATCTCAAGAAAACACGCTTTTAGGCTGTGATGGATGATAAGGAATCCAAGGACAGCAAACAGACAAAGAATCTGGTGGCCTCCAAATGTTTTCGATCACAACTACCGTCCACCCTTGCCATTAGACATGTTGGATAGTTGATGGGACTTGAAGGCCAAAGTGTTAGGGAGGCATTGGAGTGCTTACCTTTGCTACATATATACTACACATACTCACAACAGCCTTCCTCCCACCTAGATCCCTCCAGATCTTATGGACCTACCCACCCAGTAAGGATGGTGGATAGTTAGGGATGATTGGAACATATTCCAAGAAGGCTCATAGGCCCAGGAGGACCAGGCATGGTTCCATCCAGCCCATTCACTTTATGTCGTCTGGCTAGAAGTGGATCAACTTTTCTCCCTCTCGGCCATACTGAAATGCTCTTCTGTGTAAGCACAAAGGGATCTATTTGTTTTACACCATCATGCAGTTTATGATGTTACCAGGAGAGACACTTTTCTGGGCCTGGAAAGCTGGCTGCAGGAGCTGGAGATCTATACCAAGAAAAATGTTGTGAAGATGCTGGTGGGCAACAAAATTGACGAGGTGAGTTAGAGGCCCTTAGCAGGGTTGTGCTTGGTGTTTTGTGGCAGACTGGGTGGGAAAGGAGAGAGCTAGTGGGGAAAGGGAGACAAGCTAAATTTAATTCAGTTTAATACCGTTCTTTATGTAGTGGTTATTCTTTTCCTTCTTTCACATTAATAATTGCAATCTGATAGCAACTTTTTGTGGGGCTCCAGGGGCTGCATTCAAGTGTCCCACAACTAGGGGAAGCCCTGGAACTTCACATATGTCCCCCTAGTTTAAATCAAGGAAACAGAATGAGCAGGAGGGCTGGCATATACTTATTTCTTAGATATTCGTGGCAGTCATATTCCACAACTGATATGATCTCCTGAAAGGTCCTCATTCACTTAGCGATTTCTCTTCATCCCCACCCCCCACCCCCCACATACAGCCTGTTTGCTAATAATCCCAGGATTCACAGTTGCTCTCATAATATTCACATTTGGTTCAGACTGTAGTAGTGTGAATGCTCAGCATTTACTGGAGCGAGGGTTCTTTCTCCCATGGTTCTTATTGACACTTGCTCTGCTGTTCCTATGTGGCATATGAACTAAGAAAAGTCAGAAAGCCGGATGCTGCTAGGAAGGTTTGGACTCCGCCTGTCTCCTCTTCACTTAGGAGATCCATAAGTGGGAGATTAGAATTGCTAACACATGTATAAGCAGAGTAACGAGAAAAGGTACATATTGTCAAGGCTGTGGCTTCCCTAGATGCAACATATGGCTGTGAAATCTGGATCATTAGAATGGCTGAATTAAGAAAAAGTTAGGTCTTGGAGTTATGGTGCTAGAAAAGAAAGATGAGAATACCTCAGACTGCAAGAAGAATAAATCATTCAAGACTAAATGATATAAAACTAGTCTGTTCATTGGAACACTCATATTAATGTTAAAGATGAGATATTTTGGACATGTAATGTGAAGGCAAAACTCATGGGAGAGGACCTTTGAAAAATTGAAGGCAATCAAAAAAGATTGATGGGAGATAAGGAGGCCAGGCGACTATTACTGGTGATGACACAAGCCGAAACTTAGAAGAACTCATAGAAGCAGTTTGTGACAGACAGTCTTGCTGAATAGATGCCCTCGGGGCACAAAGTGTTGAAAGTAACTGAATGACTGAACACTGAACTTCAGGTGTTGCGAAAGGAATAACACCGATACAGAGAGAATTGTGGAAATAAATGAAGAAAAAAGTGGGAGGAGGAAACTGAGAAATAGGAGTGCAGAGGCCTACAGAAAAGAGAGAGGAGGGAGAGTGAAACAGAGGGGAGCCTATGGAGTGAAAGTATGTGTTTCGGGGGTGCATAAAGAAAATAGAAAGTAGATTAAATTGCACAAGGAGCTATCCTTTTAACAGAAATGCTTTCCCATGCAATGTGATCTAACCATGGTCCTCTGAGTAATTAGAGATGTATATACCCTAGGTTAAAAAATGCTCCCACATTTTAGGTTGCTTGATAGCAAATGCACACTGTGTGCAGCCTCTGGTGGAGGTGAAACACAGAGTCTGTTCATAGGTAAAGCAACAGGACTCAGAAGGCTGGCTGTAATTAGTTTCCCTTCCTCCCTCCCTCCCTAATCACTGGAGAATCTTGTCCCAGTCTGCAGAAGCCTGCTGGATGTTTGCTCCCTGTTGTTGCCTGCCTCCTACGCTTTGCCAGAGGCATCAGCTGCCTTCATACCTCAGCATCCTGAGCAATACCTCTCCATCTTTCTCCTGCTCTGATGTAATGGGCAATCTGTTCAAGTTGCTTCTGAAGCCAGCAGCTTCTCTGTTCCTACTCTGCATTTTGGGCTGCTTTTTTGGTTTCTGTTTTTTGCCAGCCATTGGAGTTTTGTTTCGCTGCAGGGCCGTTCCCCTCCCCAGTAAGAAAAGCAGTCATAGATTGGGGAGGTCACATGTATGGCTGCTCTTCCAGCACTCTGCTGCATTCCTAGTTCACTTTTGTTTTTTGCTCTGCGTTTCTTTGCCTTTGCACATTCTTCTTCTTCTTCCTTTAATTATGTTTATACTATCATGTTCTTCATAACATGACATCAAAACTAAAATTGATTCTCAGCCTACAAAATGAAAAAGGTCAGCCTCAGATATGTTGCAAGACCAAAGGAAAATGGACGAACAACCAATATCCCCAGAGCTTCTTTCACTGCCCATTTGATTATCCAGTTTAGGTGCACGTGCCATATTTTGAGAATACATTCTTTTTTAATAGGATTAAATTTAATAGGATTAATTTGTGCTCAGGGAAAACTGTTCTACCAGTTATAAAAGGAAAGCAAGTTAGTATGGCACTAATCGACCCAAGAGCAAGTCAGTCAGGAAACCTATGCTCTTCTTTTTATAGTTATGAGTGGTGCCGATTGGCTTGCCCTTTTATTAATTCCACCTTCCCATGAAGAAAACTATTTTTTCATTATCTAGTTAAAATATTTCTGAAGCCCATACACAGCAGTTGTATTCAATGTTGACTAAGCAATATTTTGGTGGTCAAGGGCAGCCCTTAACGTTTTCTGAACAGGAGATGAAGAATAGAAGAGGCCGTCTTATGCACACATGAATGGAATCACATTTTTTTCTTTTTTTTCTTTTTAACTACACTAAAGTTTACATCTTCTTTGAACTGTAGCAGTTGCACTATAGTTTTTGTGCATTTCCTCCCTCAGACTGACAGGAAATCTTGCCACTCATCTTTTTTGTTCAGAGAGGCCGAGATAAGAGCTTGAGGACTGCCAAGGCCTCCGTTAGAACTGAATGTTGAACTAATGTTGAACTGAACATCAGAACTGGCTTAGCCAGGGAATATGTATATATGCCATTTTTCAGAGGTTTTCAGTGGAGAAAATGTAAAGAGCCCAAAAGAGGCTCAAAAGAACAATAAGTAGAATTGGTGGGGAGGGGGAAATCCATCCTTTATGAGCACTTGGAACCTTGATACAAGATTCAGGCCTGTCTTGTTTTTATGTTTGAAAACAAGGCATTTGTAGATCTGTTGACAGTGTTGACTCATTCACCAGTCACTGTGTTTTTACAGAGATAACAGTTGTTAGTATTTCACCAGATATACAGTAAAACAGAGAGAATCAAGAACCCTTGATTATGCAGGGCATTGTGGATTCCCAGCTCCTTTTAATTAAAAAAATGTCAAGATGGAAATGCAAGAATATCAGTTACCAGGATAAAGAATGGAAAGTAGCATAGATCTTCCTATGCTCACCCACCATCCTTTAAGTTAAGACATCTTATCCATTAAGCATCCTATATTTGATTTATATCATCATCATCTCACTTTTTTATTTTTCCAGCACAGTGCAGTTTGGAATTGCTATACAATTATAATTTATCAAGCCTTGTCAGATCCGGGGAGATGGCAACTTTGGCAAAAGGCCAGTTAGATTATCTTAACAATCTAGAAGAGAGCCCTTCCTTCCTTCCTTCCTTCCTTCCTCTCCCCCTTTCCATAGGTAAAGGTAAAGGTTTCCCTTGACGTAAAGTCCAGTCGAGTCCGACTCTAGGGGGCGGTGCTCATCTCCGTTTCTAAGCCTTGGAGCCGGCGTTGTCATAGACACTTCCGGGTCATGTGGCCAGCATGACGACTCGGAACGCCGTTACCTTCCCACCGAAGCGGTACCTATTGATCTACTCACATCTGCATGTTTTCGAACTGCTAGGTGAGCAGGAGCTGGGATTAACAACGGGAGCTCACCCCGCCGCGCGGTTTCGAACCGCCGACCTTCCGATCGACAGCTCAGCGGTTTAACCCGCAGCGCCACCGCGTCCCTATTCCCCTTTCCATATCTAGTACCTAATGGTTTTCTCTCCATATCTACAGATTGATCGTGAAGTAGAAAAAAGAGAAGGATTGCAGTTTGCACAGAAACACTCCATGCTCTTTGTAGGTATGTGAGGAGTATCTGCAAATAATCTGGCTGATTTTCCAGAAGTAGAACGATGGCAAAAATCATTGTTTCATTGTCTTTGCAGACCTCCCCATCCAAGCCTCAGCACCCTCATTTTAACCCCTTCCAAAGTCTGATATCAATGGTAAGGGTTAGGTGGGAGGGAGATTGACATCAGATTTGCTAATGGTGCTGTCCTGATTTGTGAATGAGCCACTCTTTACAGGTGAGCTGAGTGGGGGCTTTTTCCTGTGGCTTTGCTAATCCCCAGCTATCCAGGAGAACATCCACCAATCAGGGCCTTGCAGCCAGGATGCAAAGGGTCTGACGTCAGGACTTGGTCTGGCTTCTCTAGGCTGGTTTGCCTGCCCCTTCTCCCACATCCTATTTGGGCATCTTTCAAGATACTGTAAAATAGTGAAACATTTGGGAAGGCCCCAGGGCAGATTTAACCCCACAGAAGAGGGAGACAGATATAGAGCAGTTTGGTGCAGTGGTTAAGGCAACAGGCTAGAAACCAAGAGACCGAGAGTTCTAGTCCCACCTTAGGCACGAAAGCCGGCTGGGTGACCTTGGGCCAGTCGCACTCACTCAGCCCAACCCACTTCACAGGGTTGTTGAGGGGAAAATAGGAGGAGGGAGTATTAGTTATGTTCGCCACCTTGAGTTATTTATAAAAAATAATTAAGGTGGGATAAAAATAAAATTAAATAATTTCCAGGGTTGTTCCTCTAGCTAGGTCCTACAGAGCCTGGGAATGGAACTAGCTGATGGGCAATCACTCTTGTTCCTGGCAGTGGAGAAGGAGGAGGAATGTCCAAAAGGACAGTACAGGAAAACTGGCCAATAAACAACAAACATTCAGTTCAACGTTCCTTGTTATTTTCTGGACACAGCAGTCAGGAAAAGAAGGGCTGCTGCATAAGTATCTATTTCAAAAGCCCATTGGAGTAAATTAACACAAATAGGTCCCCTCTTCTTCCCCAGATGAAATAATAGAGCTCTGTTCTGCTTTCTTCTCCTTTTTAGAAGTCTGGAGAGAAGTTAGGGTCAGAGGTAGGGGTGGGTGTTTGTGTGAGAGACAGACAGACAGACAGACGGACAGGTTCTAAAAGAAACTCCGGGAACAAAGTGCAAACAGAGAGAGCAAATGCTGGAAGAGAAAGGGCTATCTGGAAGCTGGCTACTGACAGGAGGAAGGGGGCATGGCTGCACCTCCAAACATACCGTCTTTGCCCCCAAGGTAACAGATTTTACTCACCATGAGGCTGCCATTGGACAGCATTGGAATAAAGGGGAAAATGTGATTTTTATACCACAAAGGAAGACTTAAGGTTGTCTCACTATGGGCTCAGGACAAAATACTTCGACTTTACAGGACCTAAAAGTTACATGGTGAGGAAAATTACGTGTTGTCATGGCATGGCCATGCCAGACTTTATATTCATTTTGTGTTGCTTTTATTGCTATAACAAGGAAAAGAAAAATGATAACCAAATGACCAATATTAACCCCAAAATAAATACGTATGTACATACATACATACATATATATATGCACACATATATATGTACGGGCATGCAGTTGTCCCAAAAGTCTTAGTGCATTTTTAAGCTGCAGCAAGATTTTTGAGACACCATATCTGGGAAAAGTTTTTGGGAAATGAATGACTATACATCAAAAGTGGGGATGTACAGTCTTCCAGATGTGTATCCAACTAGCACAACTAGCAGTAAGAGACACTGGGGTTGTCATTATGTAACACTCAGAGGACCACAGGTTCCATGCTCTCTCAACATAAATGAACATAAACTTTATTTTCCCCACCACTGAGTTAAAGCATTGTCCTCGCATCCTTGAGTTGGCATAAAACAATACCAGCATGATGTTTACTGTCCAAATAAAATTCACCTCTCTAAATGCCTCAGGCGAGCCCAAAAGCGGGATAAGAGCTGAAGAGTACCATCCTGTTCCTGAGAGGCATGTATATATATTCAAACAATAGCAGCATGCCCTCAGGAACATGCCTCTCTTCAGCTCCTATCTCTCTTTTGGGTTCACCTGAGGCTTTTGGTAGACCCCTGTGGGAATGGCGGAAAGAGATGGGCCTTTTGGTCTGATGCAGCAAGTCATCTGTTGATAAAGAAAAAAGGAATGTAACAATTTCCTTGTAAGAAGTTTGATTTCTTTAAATAGTTATTTGTTATTGGGGAATTCACACTGAGACAGATGCATCAAGTACTAGCAGCTAGCCTTCATGTTTTTAACAGAAGAAGAAATTTTCCCACCTCTTCTGTGCTTCATGCTTTCCTTCAGTGGGGAAAAGATACCCCCTGATTTGCCAGAGATGGTGAAGAAAAACTAGCAGCCAGAACAAAGCCATTTGAGAGAGTTTGAGGAACATACTTATTTTTGACCACACATTTTTGAAACTAAATTTCCCCTTACTATCAGAATATTCAAATATCAAAAAGGTAGAGAAATGAGAGGCAAACTTTTAAGCAATGTGCTTTGAATTTTGTTTTCAGATCAGATGTTTTTCTGCTGTTGCAGAGACAGTAATAAAGACCTTATATGGAGGTTAGAGAGGTGATTTGACACATTTTATAAGGAAATTCTC
This sequence comes from Candoia aspera, assembly GCF_035149785.1. Taxonomy (NCBI): domain Eukaryota; kingdom Metazoa; phylum Chordata; class Lepidosauria; order Squamata; family Candoiidae; genus Candoia; species Candoia aspera. The sequence continues at coordinate 85,197,887 of NC_086156.1, forward strand.
CTTAAATGTCATTTGCAAGGTCAAGCTAATGCTTCTAAAATCAGATCAAAAATGGGTTGAACTAGAGATACAGGATTTGGGCCAAAAACATCCATACAACCCCTAGATGGAAGCAACAAGAGCTTTCTATACCTCTATTGCTCTCTCTAAAAATTCAGATTTTTGTAGCCTTCCTAAAACAGAAATTGGCTGCCACAAGAAGTAACTTTAGATCAGGCTTCCCCTAGCTGGGTCTTCCAGTCTATCTCCCACCATACATGCTGGCTGGGAATGATGGGAATTATAGCCTTGCCTGTTGAGCATCAGACTGGGGAAGGCTGCTATATGACAAGATAGAAAGATCTCATTGGCAACCTGAGATTTACATCACTGTAGTGATACACTTGTATTGATTTATAGATTCCCCTGCCCCCCTCAAAATAGCACTTCAAGGAGCATGAAGGTATATATGATCATCTCAATGTTGAAACAATATGACCCAGATGCAGGATTATTTACCTTTTGTAGAAATACAACAAGACTTTACAACAAGATGCTTTATTTGCTCTCCTATCAGTAGAAGTCTGGTAGCATCTTTTCCAACTAATAAGTGTATTCCTTCTAACGTGTTAGTCAGAAAAGGTGCTATCAGACTCCATTTGATTTTTGTCTACCATAGACTTATCATGGCCCTCCTCCTACAATGAATGCTCCTCTGTTAAAGCCCCATCTCTCTCCCTACTGCTCCAGACCACAGTCCTCAGATGCCCATTATGTTGTCTGATTTCTGCTTAGCTGTATCCTCTTCAAAGAACTTTTTCGTATTCCATCTGGAGTTGCAGTAGCTCAGGGTCTAAATGCTTATTTGTAAAACTATACTTGTAGCACTTTTTATCCCATTTTCCATTAAAAGTAGATGAGCTAAAAGTGTTGCTCAGGCCACTTAGCAGGAAAGCTTTCTTCAAAGCAATACGTCCCAGTGCATTAACTCCCATCATCTCTAACCATCAGCAATGCTTTCTGAGACTGATGGGAATGTAGCCCAACTTCTCTGGAAGATGATGGCTTCAGTAAGGCTGATTTGGGACATTTGTACTTCATTTGACAAAAGACACCTCCTCTTGCTGTTTTGTTTCTGCCTCTAGAAGCCAGTGCTAAAATGAAGGCTGGGGTGCAAAGTGCCTTTGAGGAGGTCGTCATGAGGATCCTGCAGACTCCAGAGCTTTGGAACTTCAGAAGAGATGGAGTGAGGTTGGCAGAAAACAGAGCCTTCAGAGAAGCAGATGCCTGCAATTCCTATTGTTCTGTTGCTTAACACCCTATGTGTTCAAATAAAAAGACCCAGGCCAAAGATTCTAAGAGATGGACTCTCTTCCTTGATATCCCATTATCCTTCCCATATTCCCTCAGGAAAACAACATGTGGGGTGGACAACCTTGGGTGGCCAAGAGCAGCAACAAACAGGATGATCATAAAAGTAAAGGACCGGGATTTTTCAACACCTCCCCCCCAGGTCATTGGGGTTTTCAGCAGGATCAAATTTTACTTGCTTATAACAACATTTTTAGAATACAGTTTTCACGTGATTCTCAATTAAAAATGGCAGGAAACAGCAACACTGACTTGCAAGCCATGAGACTATTTAACTGTCAGAGAACAGTCAGGGGAAGCTCTGAAAGCTATCAAATAGGGTTTGTAACCCACATGGGACCCTGGGATTACAGGTTGCCCATCCACTCTGATATACTATACTGAGTACAGCAGATTTTGTTTCCTTTGGATGAGAGAACATTGGACACTAACTTCTGCTCAGGAATAAGCAAGTGAAGGAGTTTGGGAGCAGATTCCTCAGGCAAGTCGCAAAACTCTTAATATCAGACTGTGCACTCAAAGGTCCTTTCACCTTCTGCCAATTCACAGTCTCTGTATTCTTTCTGTCCTTCAGACTGCCAACTCCTCTGTTACACACATAACACACAGTTCTGTTGCTGCTTCCTCCAGATGGCAATCACCATCTCCAAACTGTGATAGCATATCGTTCAAAACGATAGATTCCCTGCCAACTGAGAAACCTCTTAACCATTTGCTCCAGTTCATGAAATATCAACCGGTCTTTCTCATATTTAGCCAGTTAATTAACAACTTAAACTATCTTGGGCAGTTTCACATATCGTGTTTAGCCATGAGTCAGTTTGGTTTTTGCTTAATGCATAAATGAAGCCAGCTATTGTGGTTTGAATACCATGGTTTATGGCTAAGCATGATACATGGTTTATTCAACAAATCATGATTAATTAGTATGAAGTGGAAATCCATCGTGTAATAATAAAGTAACATTGTAACTTAAAACTGCAGAGAAGGCTAAAATAGCTAAATCTCTTTTTCAAGACCTCTTCTGAATGTTATTGCTATATTAAAGGATTGAAAGCCTCTTAAAAGAAATCATCTAATTAATGCATTTCTGAACTGCTACGTGATTGCTCAGGATTATTTACACTAACTCAGAGAAGCTAAATGCAATGCAGATAAATGCAAACATTGCAGGAAAATGGAAGAGCCCTCTAAAATTAAAAAGGATTTGTAATCATGAAAAATGTAGCGAAAACCATTTTCTATCAGTAATAAAAACTTCCAATAAATCTCTCCCAAAAGGGAATTCAACAGCTGAGAAGCTGCCAAAGAAAAATCGCTATCAAGTTTCACATATAATGGGACATACAGTACAATTTATTTGTTTTATTTATTTATCAATTTTTTTATCACCACTCATCTCCCCCCTTACTTTCAAAAAGTGAATGAAGGGGACGGTTCATAGGGAATATCTTGATCTCTAGAAGTTCAGCATCGTATAGGTTAAAAAGCAGCATGTGGCAGTCTTGGCAGATTTCAAAACACTAAGCAGAGTCAGATTTGGCTAGTACTTGGTCAGGGTCATCTACGGCCAGGGATCTCAAAATGGTGATTGCAACTGGGAGATTGAAGCCTCACCTCTTTCTACGTGTCGCTGCCAACATCCCTGACTTTTCCTGACTTGATGACCATCGGGAGATCCCAGCACCGAGGGCTAAATGGGGGAGTTGAGAAAGAATGGCAGGCATCTTTTGTATTCCTGCCAAGAGAACTGCATGGATATGTCTGTGAAGTCACTGGAAGTCAAGCTCAGCTCAGAGGAGACTAGCATGTTTATGTGATTGATATAACATGTATAAAGACCCAGTTTGGTCTAGTGGTTAAGGTGCTGGACTAGGAGTTGGGGAAACCTGGATTCTAGTTCCCCCTCAAGCATGCAAGCCAACTGGGGGACCTTGGGCCAGTGGCTCCTTCTCAGCCCTAGGAAGAAAGCAGACGGCTTCCAAAAATGCTGTCTAGAAAAGTGCAGGGACTTGTCCAGGTAATCACGAGGAGTCAAATCTGACTTGAAGGTGAGAGAGAGAGGAACTGGGGACTCTGGCCACACCACCGTGAATCTTTTGAGCTTCATATGACATTCCTTGCTGAGAAGCAAAGTACCCCCAAGAAACAGGGGTTTCCCCCCATCTGAGCTGTATAGGCCTCCATGTCTCTCTGGAGACCACCCACCCAAGCAGAGTTATCTGAAAAAGGCCCAGTGACTTGCTGCTCTTTCCCTTATCATGGAATATGGCCAGGCCAAATGTTATTAATTAATTTATTTATATAACAAATTTATTCACTGCCCATCTCACTCAGAGAGCGACTCTGGGCGGTTTACATAAAATAGGAATAAAACATTAGTTATAAAACAATAAAACAGTACAATAAAAACAATCTTCTTAGTAAATATTCATTAAATGTCAGCAAAGTGAACCCAGATCAGGGATCCTTACCCTTTTGGGGCAGTGAGCCCTATAGATCTTCACTGTGCTATAATCATTGTTACAGAATAGCTATCATGGTTGACATGGCCACTCAGAAATCTTTCGTTTACCAGGTGAACATACTTCCAAACAGCAGACAGTGAAGTGCATTCCCTGTTGCTTTTAATTCCCAAGGTAAAGGTTGAGTCTGATGCTTTGCAGCACACCAGCTTCTCCACCTATTTATTCATTTTAATTGAAAGACTCTAACCAAAAAATAAAATAAAATCTGGTGGGTCATGGAGCCTAATGTGACTCAGATTCAAAGGAGGCTTTTTTGTGTTCATCTTACCTTAAAGTCAGGCTCCCATTTTTCCTTACCACCTGACCATAACCCCTTCCAGTCTCTTATGAGCAAGGAGATCCACCTGCTCCCTCCCATTGGCTCTACTCTCTGCATAAACATCTCCTTTTTCCTCTGGCCCCTTTGCTAATGAAGAACTTTTCCATTGTGACATCATCATCCTATGTGTCATTCCTCGTTCTGTGTTGGACTGACTTGGGGGGGCAGGGTCCAGGTTCAAGTCCACCCTCATCTGTGGAAACTCACTACAGCCAATCACTTCCTTTCTCAGCCTGGTTCCCTCCCAGAGTTACTGTGGTGAGAATAAAATAAAGGAAGCATCCCATGTGTGCCATCTAAAGCTGTGTTTCTCAGCCTCAAGTAGCTTTAAGATGTCTGGACATCAGAATTCCCCAACCAGAAGAATTCTGGGAATTGGTGTCCAGACATCTTAAAGTTGCAGAGGTTGAGGATTTCCTCCAGATCCTGGAGGAAAGACAAGATAGACATCTCACAAAGACATTTCTGCCCTTTTCCTTAGGCATGTCAGTTACGAGGCCTGGATGCTTTGCCCAGCCAACATCCCGAAACTTGACTTTCTTCCCCTAAAGCTGGGGATGACAATAATGTATTGTCTGTTTTTCCTCTGCCTTTATATACCTACTGCATGCATTTTTATCCTGACTTTGTATGAGGCAAAACCAAGGCCACAGATAAGGGAGACTTCTCCTTTGAGGGTGGTTGGAAGTGGCTGGCCAAAACCTCCTGAACTCTCAAATCAAGGGAGACTTTTTTCTATCAAGGGCTCCATTGGCTGTAGGTCTATAGGGCACTATTTCTCAGGCTTGGCAACTTTCAGATGTGTGGACTTCAACTCCCAGAATTCCCTGGCCAGCATGGGAGTTGAAGTCCACACATCTTAAAGTTGCCAAGCCTGAGAAACACTGCCATAGCGGGTTGCCCATCCATGGTAAGTAGAACTCAAAACAGCTTACCAGAGCCAAAGATGGGTGGGGGGAAATTCTTTTTATTCCTGACATCCCATCCCCCCTTCTTTTTTTCTTCCTCACATTCCTTCCCAGGATAGCAGGGCAGAGGCCATTGCTTGTTTTTCTGGCCAAGGATTCCAGGCCAAATGCTCTGGAGTCCCAGACTGTTATTTAAGGGTTCCCACTGTCCCAGGTGAAGAGTTCTGGGTTGTCAAAACATAGAGACCAGCTGCATGTTACTTGTAGCTATCTGCTGATAGCTATCATAGCTGATAGTAACTGAGCTATCATGGTATTTTATAACCTACAAAGTAGGGCTTTTGAATAAACCCTGAATATGGCAAGGATAATTTATCTGAGTTTTTTAGAACCACTGTTCTTATTCTTAACACTTTTGCTTAGACATTGTACAATGGTTATTACTGGCTGTTTTGATTCTTGAGTGGTTTTATCTGCTTTCTTATTTTATATTGTTACAGATTTTATCAATTTTTATGGGAGAAAGAAAAACTCTGATTGCACTCTTTCCTGTTTCAGAATTGTTATCAGACTCTTGGCTGTTTTATGTGGGAAAGTGAGATAAAAGTTGGACAAACTGCATTGGCAAAGGAAATGAGAAACAAATATTTCAATTTTTCCAAAGCTACCTGAAAACAAAATGCCACTTAGCTCTCTGACACAAATCTGACCTACAGAACTCCACAGCAACAGGATACTCTTAAGCTGCATCTGCACGTAAGAAAGTATTAACATTTTTGTACTCTGAGTACGTGTTCCTCAGCGTCATGTTTACTGTTTCAATGTATAGTATACATCGTAACGTTTCACATGCCATGGCGCTGACGTGCGTTTCTGTTTGGGAGGGAGCTGCTGTGAAACCTTGTACCAAGCTCTGTATCTGTGTTCATTACAATGGAATGTGTTTGGGTTATGTTCTCTGTTCAAGGACTTTTCCCGCAGACCATCAGAAGCCGTTAGGAGCACCTGGGATTGTGAGCCTGGGAAGATTCTACGGGGGGAGGGATCTCATTTGCACCGAGGGTTTTTAGTTTGCATTTGGCATGCTTTTATCATTCTCAGCTTTCTCTGTGATCCTGCATACTATTCTTTAATAAATCAGATATCTTTGAATTCCTGCTCATGAGTCTGATAGTGTTTTAGAATAGGCATTCATTACACTCAGTGCATGTTCATTACTGAGCTATGTTATACTTGCCATTCTAGATAGATGGATAACACGTATGTACCAAAAGCAAATAAGGCTTTATGAAAGGTAATAGGACCTAAACAATTTGTCTCCTGAAATGTACCCAGTCCTTTTGAAATACTGCTTCCGGGTAGAATGGGGGAGTATTTTATCCTATTCTTTTTCATAACATATAAGTTCTCTTTCTTTTATTTCTTTCAAGTCCTTTCAGCAAAGATTACCCTGAAAAGGAAAAACCAGTTCTTTGACCAGCATTTTTCAGAGCCAAGTTTTTCAAGAGATCCCTAGCAGATAGCTTTACTAGAAGTTGCTGAATCAAACCAAACATAAAATCACACAGATGGAAGAGACCATTCAGGCCACATATATGTCATTGCTTAATGCAGGCATCTGCAGTAAATTAAAGCATCTTGGATAGATGGTTGTCTAACCACTGCTTGTCCACATCTAGCAAAGAGGAGCCCACCATTTCTTCTGACCTTGAATCAGTATCTACCTTCCTGTGACTTAAATCCATAACTCCATGTCCTGTACTCTGGAACAAGGGATCGGGTCTGGCTTTCTTGAATGCAAGGTGCTTCCGAGTATTGGTCCATCTATCTTGATTGGTTGAAGCTCTTTAGCTTTTAGGTAGAGTTTTTCTGCCTGAGGTATGGACTCAGTTGCTGAAGCTAGGATCTTCAAGGTTAAGCTGAAACTTTGCCTCTGAGCAACAGCAGTTGGGAGATTATCTGAAGGCAGGGAGTTGGGGACCACAATACTGTTTTCTTATGGCATTTCACAATACATGATGTCACAGCTGGGGCATCTATGGCAACCTTGGCCAACAGGGAGGTGTGGTGCAGAAGCTGAGCCTGGAGCTTTGTCTTTTTGTTTGGGATCTGAGAAGAGAGAGGACCTGGGCAAAGATGAGCAGCTTAGAGGTCATTACATTCCCAGTGGTCGTTGCCAGTTCTCGGCATAGACGCATCTCGGAAAAGAAGCCACGCCTCACGGGAGAATTCCCTTTTCGGGGCAAAATTGAATTGGGTAGGGTTCTTGCAATCCTTCATTTGTTTAGGGTTAAAATCCACGGGAGGGGCTCAGGCATATTTATTTCAAAGCCAGCCCTATGGTTTTCCAGTTGGGGTTATATTCAAGAGATAAAATCATAGCTTTACATCAACCACAATTGAAAAATTGCGGGGGGGGGGGTGTCACAAGGAATAAGCAAGAACTTGTTAGAAAGTGCACTGAATGAACTATACAAGTGAGTGAGCCAAGTAACAAGTGAACAAGTGTCTGCGCATACTTTGAATCAGAACTTTTGCCAGGCTGGGGGCAGCAAATCAAGGGCCACATTCTGAAAGCAGGTGGGTCTGGACCCATCAAGAGGGTGGGGCTGTTAGGGGGTGAAATGCAGGTCTTAAACTTCTGCAAACTTTTTGTTTTTTTTTAATGCCAAAAAAAATCTGGCATTTTTGGTCCCGTTCATTCTGAGAAAGTCCAGGGGCCATTGAAAGGGCGCTAGCAGGCTGCTTAGTCCTCAGGCCACACTTCCATTTCCCTGTTTCAATCATTTCTCTGTTGTCCTTGACTTTGTTTAAGCTGCTCGGACAGTCCGTAGGACAAGCAGTGGCCTGGAAGGGATTGCCCATCAAGCTGAACCGTAACCCAGCCTATTTGATTACAGCTTAGTATGACATGCAGATTGACTGCCTGCCCTTTAGTGCCTTATGCAAACTAAGCTTCTAGAGCAGAGTTTCTCAACCTTGGCAACTTTAAGATGTGTGGACTTCAACTCCCAGAATTCCCCAGCCAGCATGTTGAAATTCATACAGCTTAAAAGTTGCTGAAGTTAAGAAACACTGCTCTAGAGCTTGTTCAACAAGGCATGGCTAAACAACCCTGGCTTAGAATTTAGCCTGGCCAAAGACACTAAAAGGAGAATAGAGCAAGAAAAAAAGCAGGGGCCAAAAAAAGATTTATCCTTTAAAACCAGTTTAGATGACTTGATAGAAAGGCAATGTATGTGGGAGGAAGTAATTTTTTATATAAGATACAGAAAAGCTAACCTACTCTTGCCATGTATTCATCAACATCACAAAGACTTAGTTCTAATAACTGCAAAAATCTTCATCTACCCCCTGATTATTTCCTGTTTCCCCCCCAGTGATTACTCCCCTTTGCAGTTGCTTCTCTCCCCCATTATTACAATTCCATCACCTCCTGACAGCAGCTTGCAAGCATGGTTGTCCTATTGTGATTGGTTTTTATTTATACTTAGATTTATAGACTACATTTCCACTGCTCAAAGGGGTTTGCAGCTGAAAATTAAAACATCAGAAAGCATTAAAGGGATTCTGTATTTTAAAATTGCATTAGCAGTCCAAACCCACACAAAAACAGTAGCATTAAACTCTATGCAAAGAGCAGCTGGAGCGAATGTGTCTTTAGGCATCTAATCCATTGGTGGAACATGTCTGGGAAGATACTCCAGACCCACAAACCTATCATTCTCTACTCCTTACAGCTCTCAAAGGGTTACTGTCCAATTAACTAATTAGAAAAACTTTATTTTCCCATCTTCAAAAAGCAATAAGAGCCACCCATCCCATTTAGGCCAGCTGTGTTGGTATCCATACACACCTTCTCAAAGATATAACAAAACCTACTCTAAAATGGGGGTTTTGAATAAACTACTACTTCCTTCCTTTCTATCAGGTGGGTTTCTTAATACTGCATTGCTTAATTTTTTTTGTCGGGTTCTGTTCATGTAATTCTTGCATGTGTTAAGTATATCTTAGCTTGCAAGGTTCACACTCATCGTTTTCACACTGTATGGAATAATACAGAATAATAATAACAACACAATAACCCAACCATATTTTAACTTGCATGTTGCCCAAACACAGCCTTAGGTTTGCTATAACTAACAAAACCATAATTAAGTTATCAATGAGGTTGCATGACATGCCAATATGGCCTCTGGAAAGTTGGGTAACCCCTTCTCTGGTATCACAGAAATGTGAATGAGTCAGATTATAGTAGGCAAGAAGCACCTACTCACAATTAGGCCCTAGTTCAAATGTGTGGACTTCTTCTCCCAGAATCCCTCAGCCTTGCTTAGAATTCTGGGAACTTTTCCAAACATCAGGAGAGACTCAGGATGGGGAAACTGCCAAAATAAAGTACAATCTTCAAGACAGTTCCCAAAAGGGGATCGTGGAAACTGAATTTTTTAAAAAATGCTTGCACTATGACTGGTGAAAAGATTCTATGATCACGTGCTATTGGATGATTTGAGGTGGGGTTCATTTAAAATCATCCAATAACATACTTACGGTACATTGCTATAAACTCAGGTATATCTAAAGTCAAAAGCCAGTTTGGTCTAGTGGTTAAGACAACCGGCTAGAAACCAGGAGATTGTGAGTTCTAGTCCTGCCTTAGGCAAGAAAGCCGGCTGGGTGACCTTGGGCCAGTCACTCTCTCTCAGCCCTAGGAAGAAGGCAATGGCAAAACCACTTCTGAAATCTTACCAAGAAAACTACAGGGACTAGTCCAGGCAGTCATCAAGGATCAGACACAAGTGAACAGCAAAAGCAAAACAAAAAAAATATCTAAAGTCAGAGGCAGCAACTGGAGTGGCAGATCAGATCAGGAATGGAAAATTGTGCTGTGCCACCCGGAAGTATTATTATCTAGGAACAAAATCAAGTGGAAACATTTTAATTGGAAAGTGGAGTATTGATATCTTAAACAGGGAAACAGCAGCATTTTTCAGTCCAATTGTCACAGAGCAGAGTGTAGCCCATTCAAACCCTACCTTGTCAAACTCATTCCATCTAGCATATCCATATCCCAGAATACCCATGAGGGCACCTATACCTAGGCACCACAAGACCACTAATAGATTGACACTCTGTTGCCTTGTAGCTTGCCATGGGGCAGGTGCCTTCACCAAGTTGATGCTTCCCAGATTGGCTAAGGCTCTTCAACCTGTACTTGGTGGGCAATATATTGCCAAAATTTGCACTCTGTCAGTCTGTGCCCTTGGATCATATTCCCCTCAGCAACACGTTGCCTTTGGCTCTGCTAGCTGTGAACAACTCCAGCACATTTGGAGGTTGCTATGTTTGTAGAGGGTAAGGAAGATGACCTTGACAGAAATAGACAAGAACTGTTACTGAGGCAAAGAGGGCTGAAAAATTCTTTAAGTTCTGGGAAGCAAGATAATATTTGGAAAAGACTCAGGCAAACACCTGCCTGATTCACTGGAGTATAAGAAGGAGGTGAGGATAGTGCAATCTGACTTTCAAGGTTTTGTTATTGTTGCCTTTCTCAATGAAGTGTAGCTCTAGTCTTCCTGTGGAGTTGGTTTTCTTGTCTGGTCTACCTAGTGGGGCTGACAATGTCCCTTCACCCAAATCTTTCATCTTCTTTCTGCAGCCAGGAGCAAGATAGATAATAATTCTCCAGATGCACAGGCTCATCATTACTTCAAGGTCTCCAAGATTCAGGTAAGGGAACCTCCTTTTGCTACTGCTGCTACCTAGGGCATCTTCTGTTACTTAAATCTTGATATTTCTCACTTCCTTCTTCCCTCCTGCCCCCCCAAAAATGAGGCAGCAGACGGAATCTTTAACATTTTCTCTGCGCTCCTTATTCTAGATACCAAGCACAATTTACTGAATTTTCTTGAAAGACTTGTTCCCCCTCCCCAAGATAATTTAAAACAGGACAGTCATCTAATATTTATTGAGAATACAGTCATTGAGGCAATCCAGATTTTTCTGTCTAATATTTTGTTGTTGTGGAAGGATAGCAGCCCATCTTAAACTAGGGATTTATTTCATTTGAGTAAATTCTGCATTTGGCCTTACAGGCACAGGCTTAAAATCCATAGCAGCAAGTGCTGAGGGAAAATGGAATAGGGAATCAGCAGTGTGGAAAGGGTTAACATTCATCCCACAATACTTCTTGACTGAAGCTGCTTTCCTTAGAAAAGAATAAATGAAGACAGTTGGGCAGCATCATATGCTTGCTCTTAACATCTTAAGTTTGTTTTGTTATCTCCTATAAAGTTGTTACCTTTGGGTTGTTGTATAATCAAGGGACACAGTGGGATGCGGTGGCGCTGCGGGTTAAACCGCTGAGCTGCTGAGCTTGCTGATCGGAAGGTTGGCAGTTCGAATCCACCTGACGGGCTGAGCTCCTGTTGCTAGTCCCAGCTCCTGCCAACCTAGCAGTTTGAAAACATGCAAATGTGAGTAGATTAATAGGTACCGCTTCGGCGGGCAGGTAACGGCGTTCCGTTTAGTCATGCCGGCCACATGACCATGGAAGTGTCTACGGACAAACGCCGGCTCTTCGGCTTTGAAACAGAGATGAGCACCGCCCCCTAGAGTTGGACACGACTGGACTTAATGTCAAGGGAAACCTTTACCTTACTATAATCAAGGGAACTAAGAAGGCATCAGACCATTAGATGGTAATAAAGATAACTCTGGAAGCCCTGTCTAAGCGTCTATAGGCAGGTCTGTGTATAGTTTGCAATTCCACAAGTGAGAAGCGATCATAACTCAACAAATAACCCCATTATTTATATGAGAAAGCCTCCATTTCCAACTAGCAGAGATGGCCACTGTTTCTGTCTGAAACTCTAAAAAGAGGTTGCTAAGAACATGTGATGTTCAGCAAGATAACTTAGATATTGTGGCTTATTCAGCAAACCATGATTAACAAATCCTAGCCTAGAGCCAAGACTGGTCATCTTCATTTAGTGCTAGGTCAGAATTCAGAATTTTCCAGCCCGATTTGATCCATATTTATTCAGAAGTAAACTAGATCCCAAGGATTTGACAATATGGGAGATACCTCCAGCTTTTCTCAGGATACAATTATTTCTGGACCTTTTATTACAGAAGCAATATCAGAATGTATTCATCCTAAAAACAAACCATCACTTAAAAAAAAAGTATTGTTCAGAACTGTGGTTTAAAAAGAGGTACATTTTGTTTTTAAATAAGCTACTGAAAGACCTTAATGTTTAGATTTTTACTCTTCTGATAAGGCTAATCAAATGCTCTCTTTTCTTCAGGAGTTAAAACTCCCCAAGATTGTGGAGCAAGATAGGATGGAGAATCCAAATGAACCTCAGGAAGGATCCAATGTAATTAAGATGTTAAATTAGAAAAAAAAAAGTTCCAGGTTTAGATCATTTCCCATTCTAGTGTTTTACAAAACATTCTTCCTAATATTAGCAAAATCATTGCCCAAAGTTATAAATGAAACCATTACATGAGGGAAGTGGGAGAGAGAAAGAGAAAGCAATGTCCACAGTCTTAGAGAAGGGAAGATTGTACAAGGACTTCCCTAAAGCCCTGCACTTCTACTTAAATAATTCCTGATCTTTGGCCAAGCTGGTGGAAGCTGATGGCACTTTCAGCCTTCAAAGAGCATCAGCTTACCTTCCCTTGGCCTCACTCAAGGGACTCATATAATTCTCTTTCCCTTCTTAGTTATGATTAAGTCTGTAGCAACTTTCCCAAGTGGCTGCTCTCCAGATGTGTTAGGACCACAACTGCCAGAAGGCTGCCATGCTGGCTAGGGGCTCTAGGAGCTGAAGTCCCAACAATATCTGGAACATGCCAGATTGGAGAAGAGAGATCTCTATGATTTTGGGGTTAATGAGATTGAGAGAAACCTGTGATTCCACATATTCTAAGCTCCATTCATTTTTGGAAAACTGAATTGTAATGATTCATATAGATATAATATTACTTTGATATCATAGAAAAGTAGTGAAGGTGAAACAAATCAAAATGTCAGTTGCATTGTATCATGGTATGCTAGCTTTTTCTTTTTCATGATTCGTAGTGGCTGTTTTTTCCCATTTTCTGCTTTCATTTTCTCTGGGTTTTTTAAATTGTTTTTTCTTTCTTTTTTAGTTTGCATTGTTTAATTTTTTGGTATACAGCTTTTTAAAGAGTAGTTTAAATGAAATAAAATGCATTTTTGTTCTTGCACTACTTGTATTGATTCAGAAATTAAAAACAGTACAAATTATACAAAAAAGTAACCAGTGGATACCATTAAGCATCTATCAATATCTATCAATATCTATCAATATCTATCTATCTATCTATCTATCATCTGTCTCTCAATCCATCCAGGGCCGCAACTAGTGGGGGGCAACTGGGGCATGTGCCCTGGGCGCCATGCGGGGGGGGGGGGCAAAATGTGCATGGAATCCATGTTTGCCCCGGGTGACACAGACCCTAATTGCGGCCCTGCATCCATCCATCCATCCATCCATCCATCCATCCATCCACAAAAATCCAGAGGATCACTAGATGGCACAAAGAATTGGTATTTTTTTTAGTAGTAAGCTGCCATCTAGAGGTCAGCTGGATGTTTGCAGCCTGGATACAACAGAGTTAGAGCTGTAATTCTCTTTGCAGCAAAAATAGCAGTACAGTGTTGGGGATAGGAAAATATTAATTAAAAGCATTTGAGGGTGGAGAGATATTAACACTCACTTCTTAGGACCAAAGTCCCAATTAAATTGGGGAAAGAGGTTAAGTAGTTTGCATTTCATTTTTAAAAATTAGCCCCTTGTAATTAAGGTGAATCCAAGAAGGCCAGAAGTTTGCAATGTACTTGTTTGGGGAAGAAGATCCCAAAAGCAATTTCTTCCCATCAGTCTGAATGAGAGTGGTTGAAAAAGCATGGTGCAAAAAAAGAATGTTGGCACAGGTCTAAGAATATTGGATGACGTCACAACAGAAACAAAACACGAACATGATCTCAGTCGGCTGACCTCTCTTTCCACAGGATGCCCAACACAAGATTGGGCTGCTTGAACAAGAAAACAAGTCCTTGGCTATACGTCTAGCTAATATATATCGTGGATCAGGTATGGTTGATTGCTGGAATGAGTACCAACAAAAGAGGTGAGCAGGGGTGACCTGGCAAAGTTTTCATGCAGCTGCTGCAGCTGCATTTAAGCTATCTCTCAAGCAGGGGTCATATCCAGGCACAAGGTTTTGTGGGAAAGACATACTCCAGGTACCTGAAGAGCCCAGGCATCTGGGAGGGGAGGGGTGTCAAAAAGGTCAAGATGGCAGCTGCAACTACACTGTTGAAGTCCTGCCCCTTTTTAATGGACATGGTGACACATATAAAAAAGAGGCGAGGTTTTGACTGCACAATTGCAGCTGCCAACTTGACCTCTTCTCTGCATGCACCCCAGCATGGGCCCCATCATGCTGAGGCTAGAAACCGTTCACATTTCATTGGGTTGGGGGAAAGATCTGCAGTAGGCAGGGTAATAATAGAGAGCCTGTGGCACCATGCTGAGCAGTTTCATTAGAGGGATTGGACAGATTGGTTTGGTTTTTTAACTGGATCAAGCTACAATGGTCATATGTTTCCCTCCTCAAAATGGCAGAACACTGGGCTGCCAATTCTCAGTATTTATCCATCAAAGTTCAGCAGTAGAGTGAGGCCTTTTCATCACTTCCCTTGGAGATCAGCACCAAACCAATCTGACAACACCTGTGTTTCCCCTTTGATCGTACAACGCTGCTCTTACCTTATGCCCGGTCCAAGATTGAAGCAGTCTTACACTGATCCTTTCTGCACTGCTTAATCTGACACAGAGCCATGAGGTGTAAATTTTATTCCACTTCCCCACTGCACATTTCACAGAGGAGAGTTTGGGTGACCAGGCCAGGCTTGATCAATCATTGCTAGATACCAGGAGCAGTGCTTCTATTGCAGGAGGGTGAATGGCAAGCACGTGCCATTGACTATTAGCCAGCCGATCAACACCCTTAAAACATTCCTCTACTGTCAGTGAGGACCGATATGAATCAGTTGAAACAATGAGAGTCAAGCTGCTGTAACGCTACCCAAGCAAGACATTACATCATTCCCAAAGGGTTAAGCTATGCATAAGAGCCCTTAATTATGGATCCAGATAATTGGAAATGAGATACTTTGCCGACAATATCAGACTGAGAAAACAAACTTGGGAAACACACGGCAATGGCAAAATCAACAGTTTATATACCCAGAAGAGAAGTTTGACTAAATTTAAGCAAGAGTGGCTTCCCTACATATTACATGTCACATAACAAGGTAAATTTAGATGCTTAGTGAACCCTTTCTAAGGGGAAACATGTGATGTAAAGCTGGTAACCAAAAGCAATTGTAATGTTTATAAATATTTTGATGTTGAGTACAATGGGACAGAATTTAGAACTTAATACTCTTTTTACTGATGCTTAAAATTATTATTTATTTTATTATTAATTTTTCATTTTTCTTTTTTCACTTTTCTTCCCCCCCCCTCTTTTTTCTTTTTTCTTTTTACAAGATCATGAGCATTTGTAATGACAATAGTGGTGGTATCGATATAAATATTGCCTAGAGTTTTATAATTATTTCCAATTATTTCTTAAAATGATGTATAGTAATAAGTCTTATATATTCAATGAATTATTTAATGAAATAATAAATTTTAAAATTTATGATAATTTTAAATTCTCTGTTTATTCACCAATACTTTATCTTCCATCCATTATGTACCTTTTTGCTTTCTTCTTTTTTCATTCATGTAGAAAGAAATGAGAAATATTTCTCATTAAATTTTTTAAACTCGATTTAATTTTTTTTAAGAAGAAATTATGTGTCAGGAAATTATTCAACACTTCCTTCAGCTGGTATTCTGTTTCATATAGGTAGTCCTCACTTAATGATGGTAATTGGGATCAGAATTTCTGTCACTAAGCAACGTGGTCATAAAGTGTGATGTCACCACTTAGCAACAGCACTAAGCAACTATGGCACTTCCCATTGCCATAGTTAAGTGAATCCTGTGACATCATTAAACACAATGTCACATGGTCACCATTTGTTACCTTCTGCTGGCTTCCCCATTGACTTTGCTTATTGGAAGCTGGCAGTGGAGGTCGCAAATGGAAATCACATGACCGTGGGATGCTGCAATGTTGTAATTGCAAGCCAGTTGCCAAGCGCCCAGATCGCAAACATGGGACCATGGAGAAGCTGCAACAGCCACAACTACAAGGACTGGTCATAAGTACCACTCATTCAGCGCTGTTGTAAATTCAAACAGTTGCTGGATGAATAGTTTTTAAGCAAGGACTACCTGTATTGCTATCTCCAATACTTATTTTTTTAAAAAATTAAGAAAGAAAAGGAGTCAAATATGGCCATCAGCCAAAATGTAAGGAGTACTATTGCTTTCTTCACTCAAAGGGTAAGAAATGTGCTACCTAGGCAAAACCAGCTTCCTCCTTTCTGTTTTAGCAGAGGAACCCTCTAAATCAGGAGTCCCCAAGCTCTTCAGCTCATCGACCCATTCATGAAGTTTCAGATTGTTCATTGACCCCAAACATTTATTATATGAAAATGATTTAATAAATACTACTTTAATTAATAGTACTATGGATAATAATAATAATAATAATAATAATAATAATAATAATAATAATAATAGATAGTCCCATTGATCCTTGGGGGTCAATATTGACCACTTTGGAGAATCCTGCAATGTTACCTCTCACACGTAACGTGATCTGTTTGGGTTTTTGCAGTGTGTTCCAAAAAAAGCAGAATATAGAACTTATAAGGATTACTATGGAGAACCAGGCAATTCTTAAGAGACTCCAAGACCGAAAGGCAACCTATGACAGGAAGCAATATGAACAGGATTGGCAGGCAAGTACATCCTCCACCATGGTTTCGGAGGCTCAACCTTCCATGTTTCTCCAGCTGGAGCAGTTTAAGAAGGGCCTTGTTGGTGTAACAGCAGCCTTCCCCAACCTGGTGTCCTCTATACGGGTCAGACATCAATTCTCATCATCCCAACTATCTGGAGGATGCCATGTTGCAAAGCACAGAGACCTAAGAATATTCTTACAAGTGAAACAATGGGGGTCAGTGGTATAGCAAGTTTAAAAAGTAAAACTAGAAAAGATTTTTAAAAGAGCACAAAATATAGAATCTTTTCTCTCTGTGCCATTGCACTCACCCAGTTTGCTTCTTCCACCCACCCCAGTCTGAAAATTAACAACACAGAGGAAAAAAGACAGACTGTAACCTCATGCTGTGATCTGTGTTTGGCAGCTGAGCTGATTTATTTCTGGTTCCCCTGAGGAGATCTTTGAAACCAAAGTAAAACTAATCTTTTCTTTGAAATACTGTGGCTGTGTAGAACTTGTGGGCAATCTGTTTCTCCATTTGCAGGAATATTTGCTTTACCTCACTTTCTAGCTCCTGAACAGGAAGAGCAGGCAGGTCCTAGCAGGCCTCTCAAGGGGAAGGGTGACTAGATGGCTTTGCAGAACCCCATCAGAAGCACAGATTATTTTGCAACTGACCAGACAAATGCCCACAACTGAAATAAGGAGGGCAGGGCAATGATTCAGTGACTCCTTTGCTCTTGTTGTTGTTGTTAGTTGCCGTCGAGTTGTTTACGACTCATGGCAACCCATGTATAATAGAACGAAATGCTGTTCAGTCTTGCACCGTATGCCTGACTGTTCCAATGTTTGCATCCATTGTTGCTGTAATTGTATCAATCCATCACATTGAAGGTCTTCCTCTTCTCCGCTGGCCCTCGACTTTACCAGACTTGATGTCCTTTGCTCTTAAGTGTTCTGAAACTGGCCGAAGTGCCTTGACACTGCTTTTGATGAACTAGGGGATGGAGCAATAGAGTTGTAAACATGCGCTTAAACTAGGGCATTGGTGCAAGTTGAAGAAGCATTAAATTCTGCCCTTCTAAAAGCAATCACATTTAAGCTAGAGACTAAACTGAGCCTAGGGCTTTGATTTAAAGTTGTTTAATCTCAACATATCCAAGAAACAAAAATAGACTCCTTCTAGCCTCGTCAGCACTGTAATTCCCTTCCAGCGTTTGAGAATGCCATCATTTGGCATGGGGGAAGAAGGAGAGGTAGGGAGGGGCAATTTCTGAAGTGCTTACGTAGGAGGCAAATGTTCTTACTCTGTTATTAGCAGAAAGGGAGGTACAGGGTTCACATCCCCCATGTCACCTTGGAACTTTCTCCCCTCCTCCTTACTCTTGTTAGGATAAAATGCTGCCAGCCTAAAATTCTTTGTTGTGGGAATTAAAACTGCTTCCCAGAGTCAAGCAACATCTCCTTAATGTCAACAAGCCTCCCACAGACCGAGAGGAAGGCAGATGGCCCAGCTGCAACTTTTGTCTTAGAGAAAGGAGGAAAAATTGCTGCCTCTTTATTTCTCATGTGAGAAACAGAGACTGCACAGATGCTTTCGTATCACAGATTTTGGTGGAACTTCAAGGCAGTGTTTTATGACATACTTCCCGATGGTTACTTTAAACATGGTTTGCTTGTTTGACCCAATTTCCTGGGCTTGGACGTCATACTAGACTAAAATGTGGTTGGCCAATTTGCGAATTAATATATCATGTAAACACAGCCCAGTTCTAGTCTTTCTGCCAGATCTAGGACACTCTGTATTTGATCTCAACATTTGCGCTGGGTCCTTCTTTGCTGACATTCTTCCCTTCTTTTCAAAGCTAATCTGCTTAATAAATGTCATAGAGATCCACTAGTCAGCCCTTCCATTCTTCAGTGGGTAACTTAGTTGTCTTTTGAAATTTTAATATTTGCTTCCAGCCTGCCACCCCAAGCCCCCACCCCACACAAAGGAAGTCATCTTTGTGGGAAATCATCAAGCATCTCCCCTTGCCGAAGAGAATGCTTGTAGTCACTGTCCCCAGTTGGTCACAGGGAAGGAGACAATATGTTGAGTGAGCTGGTATAATAAGATGACCCACTCAGCATATATATCCTGTGAGAATGCATCCAATTCCCCTTTAACACACAGCTTTGCTGAGTACCATTCCAGAGTTTCACAACAGTCCAAAATAAGTTCATTGTTTCATAGCAAGGACAAGCTGAAGGGGGTTAAGTTATGGTACAATAGAAATGCAAATGAAGATCCTTCTTGCTTAAAAGCAGGTGCTATTTGCTAAAGAAAGAGCCAGTCTGGTGTAGTGGTTAAGGCACCAGGTTAGCAATTGGGACACCATGAGTTCTAGTCCTGCCTTAGGCACAAAGCCAGCTGGGTGATCTTGGCCAGTCACTCTCTCTCATCCTTAGGAAGGAGGCAATGGCAAACCACTTCTGAAATCTTGCCAAGAAAACTGCAGGGACTAGTCTGGGCAGTTGCCAGGAGTCAAAAAAACTGACTCAAAGACACACACACACAAAAAAACCCTGCTAAAACTGATGCAAGATAGTCAGAAATGTCAAAGTAAGAGTTGTGATTTTCAGCTGTTCTCCCAGGCTATTGAGGCATCACAGTCCCATCTTCTTTGGTTGTGTCTTCTTCTGCAGAATTCCAGGAAATACATGAGGAAGAACTCTCGTTTTCTGCCATTAAATCAAGAGTAAGTATAGAACACTACCTAGACCAAGATCTTCGGGACGGGTGTGCCGGTGTGGGTGTGGGTGTGTATTTGTAAGATGGACAGACTGTGGGACAGGAGAGTCTGTGCCACAGACATCCTTCTGGGCTCTTGCCAGGTTCCCTGCACCAGCCCTTTTCTTAAATAACAGCAAACAACAAATAACCCCAGAAGTGAGGCGGGCCCCCACTCTCCTGGCCGTCCAGAAAGGGGTGGGGACCGGGTTCTGCCATCTCCAATGGACAGTGGGCATCTTGAGGGTGATGGGGGCATCTGGATGGGTGAGCAAAGGTAGCTGAGAACAGCCGCCAGTTCAGGTCTGCCTGGCCACTCCTATATGCCTGACCATATGCAGCTGTTTTTGGAAGGCATCTACAACATCTGCTCAAAAGATACATTTTTCCATTTATTTTTGTTTTACTTTCTCCCAAATCAGAGAGAGGCATAAAAATGTCATCATTATGAATGTTTCCCCTCAAAAATTCAGGATCCAAAACTGCTGATCTTTCAGACAACTGTTGGGATGGAGGATGGGGAGAGGGAAGGTCTGTATGCCATGTAGATTTTCTTGCCCAAATGTGTAAAAGCTGATAGCGTAGGAATTTTTATTTATTTATTTTTTATTTATAGTAAATTTTAGTAGGTTTCAAGAGAAGAATAAAAACTACCAAAAAACAAAAAATGACAAAGAAAGAAAACAAACTAAAAAAGTGCGGAAACACAAGAATTTTTTTTTCAAATTTACAAAAAGATGTGGCTTCCGACTTTTAACAGCAAGGATCTATAAAAATTTCCATAATCAATCTCTTACTCCATATTAAACCAAGGTAAAGTAAAGGTAAAGGTTTCCCTTGACGTAAAGTCCAGTCGAATCCGACTCTAGGGGGCGGTGCTCATCTCCGTTTCTAAGCCTTGGAGCCGGCGTTGTCATAGACACTTCCGGGTCATGTGGCCAGCATGACTCACGGAACGCCGTTACCTTCCCGCCGAAGCGGTACCTATTGATCTACTCACAGTTGCATGTTTTCGAACTGCTAGGTGAGCAGGAGCTGGGACTAGCAACGGGAGCTCACCCCGCCGCGCGGTTTCGAACCGCCAACCTTCCGATCGACAGCTCAGCGGTTTAACCCGCAGGGCCACCGCGTCCCATATATTAAACCAAAACACTGCATTATTTCTATAAGTCATTCCACTTTAACACATAATAAAACTCACTAAGTACAGTTACTCCTCCCCCCTTATATTAAAACAAAGAAAAAAAGTTCATATAAACCTCCTAAACATCTTTCTCCCCTCCAAAAGATAAAACATATTTAATTATCCCCTTCCTACCACTATTCTATACATTTCTGTCTACTATAATAAGAATCAAATTAAAAAGCACATAAGTTGTCTGCTATTATACTTAATATTACAACAGATAGTGTGGGAGTTTTAAGAACACATTGAGGAGGCTCTTGCAAAATGATTATCTGGAGTTGAAGCAGCATTTCTCAGTCTCAGCAGCTTTAAGATGGGTAGACTTCAGCTCCCAGCATGCTGGCTGGGGAATTCTGGGAGTTGAAGTTCATATATCTTAAAGTTGCTGAGATTCAGAAACACTGAATTGGATGGACTTGCCCATTTATACAATGGCATGTTTACTTACAAACAGGGCTGACTGTAGGCTAAGGTTGAGTAGGCACCAGCCTAGGGCACCAAATTTTAGGGGGCTCCAAAATTGAAAAGATTTCCAAAGAACAGAATTAAAAAGCAAAAAGCACACCTGCTCAAGGTTTAAATATAATTTTTTAGAGTTGTTGCCATATGACCGCAATGGGTGCTGATGTAATTAAAATTAAAATTACTTACTGTGTAAATAGGGTGAAAATATCCAAGAAAAGAAAAAGAATTGTCAAGGGCTGAACATCGTAAGTGTGAAGCTCAAAAACCTGAAGAAAAAAAAGAATCAATAGGGTGCCTTTTTGACATTCCTAACAAAATTGGAAGATGAGCCAAACCATAGGGGGAGCCAGAATATGACTTTGCCTAGAGGAGTGTTTCTCAAACTTATGAACTTTAAAATGTGTGGAGTTCAGCTCCCAGAATTCCCCAGCCAGTGCCAAAATGTCTAGAGCCAGCCTTGCTTATACATTATCAGAGGTGTCTGGGGGGATAAAAAAAAGTCAAAATGGGGGCTATGCCCATCCAATCAAAGCCCTGCCCCTTGCACAACACAAGTGAAACGGAGTCGGGTCTTTGA
The DNA here is from genome assembly GCF_035149785.1 of Candoia aspera. Classification (NCBI taxonomy): domain Eukaryota; kingdom Metazoa; phylum Chordata; class Lepidosauria; order Squamata; family Candoiidae; genus Candoia; species Candoia aspera. The sequence continues at coordinate 85,219,936 of NC_086156.1, forward strand.
TCATACTGTTACTGACACCATCTTAGCTTTCTTGACTTCCCCAGTGGAGACCCCTGCAAATCATTAATTTACCAGTGAGCTACCTTCACTTCTCTTGATTCTTCCTTCCTGCAATGTAGTTCCACTTTCTCTCCACAGTTTCTGCTTAGTTTTGTTGTTCTTCTGGGCAGAAAGGCATATTTCAAAACAGCTCTGGTCTCCAACCATCCAGGACTTTATTTTCTCAAAAAGATTATAGGGCCCATTGGGGTCAAGGCATTGTCGCAAATAAAGGGGGAAGATGGTGGTGTTTTGCTTAACAGAAATCGGCTTCTTGTTTTTAGACAAATTAAAACATTTTTTAAATATACAAAAATCAGCTGACAAAAAAAATCTAGTGCAGTGTTTCTCAACCTTGGCAACTTTAAGATGTATGGACTTCAGCTCCAAGAATTCCCCAGCCAGCATGCTGGCTGGGAAGTTCTAGGAGTTGAAGTCCACACATCTTAAAGTTGCCAAGGTTGAGAAACACTGCTGTAAAGGACTGAGTTCTCTGGTAGACTAATCACACAGACCTAAAACTGTTTAGAAGTCAGCCCCCCTCCTGGAATTCTGGGAGTTAAAGTCCACGCATCTGAAAGTTGCCAAGGTTGAGAAACACTGATCTAGTGGTTAGCAAGATAGGAATCTATGGCGGTATGTTGGGGATCTCCAGCTTATAATGCAGCAGCTTCAAAATGGTGACCTGAGATGGGATATTTCATGTGGAACCAAATATTTTAACCCATGAAGCTTCCAGTTCAGTGGCTTATCCAGAGGAAACTAACAGCATACTGGAAACTTTGCACTTGGCGTTCCAAGAATTCATTAACTATTTGAAGTTAAATATGTTTATGTGGCCATGTGGTTATTTTTAAATGCTTAAGTTTGTGAGTTAAATATATGGTTTGACTGTTCCTGAATAAGGAAATAACTGGTATTTACAATGCCAGAGTGAATTCTTGAAAATCGACGCCCAACTCATACATAGTCTGCCTCCTCCTCAAGAAGCCATTGCTGGATCCAACAGGATGATTTTCATTCTGTCCCCAAACTTCCCTTTTAAGGGAACAGAACTTTTAAGGGAAGGTGGTTGGCTTGCAGCTCCGAAGGATCCTGGAGGAAGCCCATTATCTCGATCCTTTTCAGTCTGGATTCAGGCCAGGTCATAAAGACAGCATTGGTCACACTTGCTGATGACATTTCGGGGGGAGCAGAAATGAGGTTGGGGAGTGCATCCATCCTGGCCCTCCATGATCTCCCAGCAGCTTTTTATACCATTGACCATGGTATTCTTCTGGACTGGAGTGATCCCCTGTCCTACCTCGACATTAAGTTGGCTCCAGTCCTGTTGGCCTTTAGAAATGTTTGGTTCTTCCCCAGGCCGTGGGGCCAAGATGATAAGAGTTCTGACCTGGAAAGGTATAATGCATATTGTGGGTTCCTGATTGCTTATTAATGGTAGTAGCTATGACTTTAACTGTATTAGTATTTTTATTTCCTCTTATTAATGTATGCAACCCAGATTCACACTTCTCCACACTTATCAATCTAAGAAGTAAACTAAAAAATCTTCTACAGAGATTGCAATGAGGAAATGTGAACATTCATAGATCCTGATCAGTTTTTCAGCACATAACAGTTTGTGGCTCTACCTACTAAAATGGATCTGGGGATAAAGTTACACCAGCTGTCCCCATATATGATTCTTACGTGATGTGCCGTAGGCATAATAGGAGTGCGCACATTCACAAATCCCTGCCATGCTTATGGAGAGATGGCACAACAGATGTCTGCAGTTTGCCCTTTTGACACAAAGATGGGAGATTATCAGGGCTTGAATTATATTCCCTGTGGACTAGGGTGGTATTCTTTAGTACTCCTCCTGTTCAGCTTTCCCACATGAAATGAACCTTCGCTGAGTTTCTGAAGCACAACAGAGAGAGGTGGCCTGTTCTACTCAGGAAGTAAAACTTGCTCCTGTAGAGAAGAAAATTCCAGCAATGCTCAGACCCAGGCAGGCAAAGCATGAGCCATCTTTCTGCCACTCAGCTTGTCTTCCTACAAGACTAATCTTGATTCTAGCAGAGTCCCTGCAGTCTTACCAAAGGCTCTGCCCCCCATAAAGGCTTCTGAATCTATCAGGTTTGCTTCTCCATAAAGCCCCACTGTAGATTTGCCCTGGCTTTTGTTGAAACCTCTTTGTCAATTGGGAACTGGATTCAGTAGATCCATCTTCTACAAACTGGCGGATTTATGGAGTGCTGATTCTAGAGTCCCCCAGTTCTTGCTACAGCCCTTGAATACTCTGGAGTTTGTAGTCTAACATATCTGGAAGAAAGGTTCCCCTAGATCTATTTTTGCTCTGACCATAAGTATGTCTGGAACCCAAAAAAGTGTTTCTTAGCAGTTTAGTGGTTTAGGACAGTGTTTCTCAATCTCAGCAACTCTAAGATGTGTGGACTTCAGCTCCCAGAATTCACCAGTCAGTGTGCTGACTGGTGAATTCTGGGAGCTGAAGTCCACACATCTTAGAGTTGCTGAGGTTAAGAAACACTTGTTTAGGATATCGCATGGCCATATTCATATCACCAGCTTAATTCAGTTCATATTACTCTATTTTCTGAGCTCACACAATACACTGAAATATAAACTAACCCAAAGAGCTGGGTTTACATATCAGGCAAGGCTACCAAAACCAAACTAAGCCTATCATATTGTGCAGATGCACAAGTGTTACTGCAAAAGCCTTCAGGTGGCTTCAATGCCACCTTTACTGAACTGCTGACCTCCAGATCTGTTAGGAGAGCCACTCTCTGCCCACCTGCTCAATGGAATTTTGGGAATTTTGGGAATTGTGGTCCCAGTGCACCTAAAGGGAAAAAGCACATTTGTATTATCGCTAGTACTTGCTGATCAGTCATATACTGTGCATGTTCCAAAGGTCTAAGTACATTCTCCAGCCAAAACAACCTTAGGAACCATCACTGAGAGACTCTGTGGAGAGCTCAGAGACCAGCAGTATCTGAGTTGATTGAATTTCTTGGTCTACCAACTTTAAAGCAGCTTTCTGCTTGTGTATTTCTTTGGCTGGACTTGATTTATGCAGAGTCTGTTTGGGAGGATATCAATCTGTGCAGCACAGTTAATGTAATCCTCCAGTTGCCCCTTTAAAATGTGAGTTTCCAGACTGCCTAAGTGTCCTAACACGTCTCTTTTAAATTTGTTGCAGGAAGCTAGGCTACTCGAGGAACACCAAGCCATTTGGGACTACTCGAAATATACCAGCTAGCTGATGGCAGTGTCAACAGCTAGCTAGTATCTTCATTAAGGTTTTAGAATAAAACAAGGAGCGATGAAAAGGCACATCTTCTGTTATGAAAAGTTTGCAAGCACCAAGGTACAGTTCATTCCACACACACCAAACACAGATCTGAGAGGCTGTGCAAATTTGCAGAAAGCAACATGGAAGCTGTGGAAAGCTCTATTTTCAGCCCCGCATTCTCCCCAGAAAGATTGCAAATGAAGAACTGACATGCCTGCTGCTAAAGACATTTCCCATATGATGTGCTTCTGAGATATGCTGCCTTTTTCAGGATGAGGAAACAGTTGATGCTCAGTAAGACATAAATGCTGTTTGGTTTTCTTGAGGGGCTTTTAACCATCTGATGGCTGGGCTGCATAATCCTCTTTTCAACCCACTTCCTACAGTAGTAGTCACACTCCTACTTACTTGCCCTACACACCTGCACGTTTGCACTAGTTTTGCTCTTTTAGAGGTGGAGCTAGGGTGCAAGTCCAGGGAACCACAGCCAGAAGGGGCAGAAATTACTCCACACACACACACATATACAGAGCAGCAAATGATCTGTGGAAACAGTAGACAGGCATCAGTACCATGGGCAATTCAAGCTAACCCTGTTTACAACATGGTTATTTTAAAGTGTATTTTATAGCATTGGCATTAGCAGCTAGCTAGACATGTGCATTGCCAGAGAGGCTTATTTTGGGGAAGGGGGAGATTAAAAAAATTATTTCCAAATAAGACACATAACTGTCTAAATGTGGAAATGTCCAATTATTAAGAATGCAAAGTTACTTAGCTGCCTTATATAGGATGGGACCTCCAATAACAGCCTAATGCACATAGCATCTAACAAGGAAAAAAGGGGCGAACATTGAATAGTGGATCTTTAGGGCGGAGTGGGGACAGAAATATTGGCTTGGATTTTACCTGCATAGCACATCCTATGTAGGTAAGTTGGGTGCGAACATGTAGAGATGATGGTCCAGGTAAGGTGACTAAAATGGAAAGGGAAAAAGGGTACATAACAACTCAGATACAATGTGATATTCAGCACTTCCAAATGGCTACAGTTGATGGGAGTTTTAAAAGATATTTGGAGAGTGCCAGATCGCAGAAGGCTGGTGTAGGTCTTGTCTGTTGATTTCCACTGATTGAATTATGGGTAGTCCTCACTTAATGACCACAATTGGGACCAGCATTTTGGTTACTAAGTGAAGTGGTCATTAAGTGAATCTGGCCTGATTTTATGACCTTTTTTGCAGTGGCCATTAAGCAAATCACCATGGGCGTCAAATGAACCATGTGGTCATTAAGTGAATCGCACGGTACCCCATTGATTTTGCTTGCTAGAAGCCAGCCAGGAAGGCCAAAAATAGTGAACACGTGACCACAGGACACTGTGCCGGTCATAAATGTGAACTGGTTGCCAAGTGCCCAAATCGTGATCACGTGACTGCAGGAATGCTGCAATGGTCATAAGTGTGAGGATCGGTTGTCAGTTGGTTTTTTCAGCACCATTGTCATTCCGAACCATCACTAAACAAATGGTTGTTAAGCAAGGACTACCTGTAAAGCAAAAGGAACTACGGTTCAACCATTTAACCACACCCACTCCATGACTTTGGTTTTCTGATACAAGTTTCCCCAAAATGTTTCTCCTTTCTATGCCAGCATATCATATCACTCAGAAGTGAAAGAAGGGTAGGGGGGGAATTCACATTCATTTGTCCACCAGTGAGCTAGGCTTTTGTATTTTAAGTACATCCCATACGTTGGAATGGGGTGGGGTTTGTTTGTTTTTCATTGTGAGTCCTTTCTGTGAGATTGGCTTTGTTCTCCAGGTGCTGCCTCTTTGCTTCAAACTGGCATTCTTCAAGGAAAAAGTACGCAGCTGCTTTCATGGAAGGCAGCTAAGTTGGCATAGTAATGACTATTGAAAGAAACTCACCTTTATAGTAGTACCTTCTTGTGACGGTATGCAAGACTTTGAAGAAATATCAATGGGAGGTATATTCAAAAGGAGAGTAAACGAGCAATAGAAAAGATGTCAGAAAGGGGGGACATGGAAATAAAAGCAAGCAGTTCTCATCCCAAAAATCTCTCTGAAAAACCACTTGTATTAAATGCATAAACTCACTGTATTATCCCACATATCACAAAGTGAATTATTTAAAGAAGCAATGGATCAGTCAGGGGCACTGCTGGCATACAAGGCACTCTGGTGCATAAAACCAATTTTTAAAATATTCTAGCCGTGCACATGTGCACGGTTAAAAAGAGCTTTGAACATTCTAGCTGTATGCACGCACTGTTAAAAACAATTTTTTGCCTTGCTACTGGCACCCCCCCGTTACACAGCACCCAATTTGCAGAGTGGGTTGTGGTGGCCTAATTTCAGTCATTGACAAATTGTTCCCTTCAAGAAGCATCTTCTGCTTTTGTCTTCTGAGGGACACTTGAAGTGGCCTGTGATAATAAATTGTATGTGACAATAAACTGATTGGTCTTTAAGATACCATTAAGACTCCTGGGTACTTTCCCTTGCAAAAGACTAACACAGCTGCCTCTTGGGAAACTTGAATTCCTAGTTATACAATCCCTACCGGCTTGCTGGATACATTCTACGAACCCAACTTTATAGCTGATACCAATGGGGACCTTTTATTTTAGGCATGAGGGGTGCAGGGAGAATTTGATCCAATCATGCTGGGGTGGTGGGGGAGAGAGAGGGGAAAAGACCCTTTTCCCTGCATTCCAAGCTTGATGCTTCTTTCCTGCACCTGTAATTTAGGATAAATACAATACTATACACATACAATATATAAAGTGAACATCTGGTTTGATGTTATCTATTATATGTATATACCATATACATACACCTTATTTATGTATTTGTTTGTTTGTTTGTTTGTTTAATTTGTCCCTGCCCATCTCCTCCCATCGGGGGACTCTAAAATATAAACACAAAGTGAACATCTGGTTTGATCCTAAGATACACCCTCACCTTTTGCTGGATACTAGCTAGATCTGTCAAAACCTACCATCCTTTCACATCAACTGACAGTGTGTCCTAGAACCCCTGTTTCATCCACAGAAAGATTAATAATGGTGGGCCAGCTGTTTTCCAGAGAGGTTCACTTATTATTATCAGCCTTAGTGATAATCTCAGTAAAGGCACAAATGACCAGGCTCAAATTATCCTACTTCAGACACAATATGTGAAGATCTAGCTCTCAGAGAAGCTCTAATGCTGGGAAGAGTAGAAGGAAAGAAAAGACAATGACCAGCAGCAAAGTGGATGGTCATGGCTAGAGTGGTGATGGATATATATTGGGAAACCTGAAGAACTCGGTTGGAAACAGATCCCTCCTGGAGAAAATTATCTATATGGTTGCTAAGAGTTGACACCAACTTGATGGCACATAATCAATCAATCAATCAATCTTTTAATGATAAACTTTCAACAAAGCCCCAACTTTCCCCACAGTTTTAAAACTACAGAAGTAAATAAATACATCTATAACTTCAGCTTCAAAAGACAGATTGGTGATAAATGTTGTGGTTAAGATATCCAACAGCTCTAGGAAGATTGGTAATTTTTTTTCTTCTATGGGAAATATTTTCTTTACAAAGAAATGCATAAAAAATATAGTGGAACATAAAAACAGTACAGGGAAAGAAAGAAAAAATACAGATAGGTCACAGCCCCTTCTCCCAAGAACTAACCCTCCCTTATAATCACCAAAGCAACATTATCTGCAAAAAATTTTCATTCTGAAAGAAGAATTAAGCAAAGCAAAGTAAGGCATACTACTCATAGGTGTTTATGATGCACAAATCATTCTGAGTATGGAGTTCTGGAGAAGGCTTGGGAGTCCTGATGTTCCTTCACCTCAATTCTTAGAATTGAAGGATATTCCATTTCTGTTGTTTACCAAGACCAGACAAGCAAACAAAAACCATACATTTTCAATTGTTGGAAGAACTGAAATTTTGCTTGGCTTTTTATAAGTGAATTTCTGGATGCTGAACTCTGCACCCACTTCTATGTTCGCACAGCAAATCCAGTATTGTGCTAGCCATGTACAGGCTTGGCTATTGGATGCTCCTGACTCCCAAAGGATCTCTAGCTATAGTTCTGCAAGACAGAGTTTATGCCAAACATCCTTTGCCACTTTTAAAAATTCAGACCACTTGCCTAAGCTGAAATTGACCTAAAATGGGTGACTGATTGGCCTATGACACAGATACCTCAGCATTTTCAGCCCAAAACAAAGTAGAAATACTGTAGAAGAGAAATGCTTCTTCGCCATTTGCTCATGAGAAATTTGTGGTCCTCTAACTAGAACTGGGACACTTTCCAATGTCTTGAGTACATGATTTAACATATTACTTAAGCAATCTACTGAGATAATGGAGCCGTGGGAGGGAATCCCAATAAATCATTGATGTCTCAAAATATAGTTACATATAGAGAATATACAGAGTGGTTAATTTTCAGGCAAAAATATTAAAGGCTTTGCAGCTGGCCCAGAAAGATTTCTCTTACTAAACTGTCACTTTTAAGTGCTCTTCTGATTCTGCCTGGTCAATCAGCAGAGGGGGGAAAGGTTTATTATTGTGTTATCTGAAATTATAACCCTTAATTGAAGGTCGGTCTCATTTATTATTGACTGTGGAAATTTCAGAGTTAGCATATTTTGCGCCATAACATTTCCCAGCTATTTAGTCTTCATCAAGATGACCACCGTTTGAATCTCCATTGCAGAGTTTGAAAGAGCCATTCAGATATCCAGAATCTAAGACTGCTGTCTAAAGGGACCCACACATACCCTGGATTGTATCCTGCAATTTTTCATTCCATTCCTGCAGAGGAAGTGATTACATCAGAATATGGTTTTAGTTGCAGACAGATTCTCTTTCCTGCTTTTCAAGCAAGCTGGCTGCTGCAGCATTTTCCCTTTTTAACCATCCATTCTATTTACAAATTATTATTATGATTATCAAACAGGAATATATCTTCATTCTTTTCTTCTGCTTTTGGTGGACCATTGCTGACTACAACTTGACCCAAGAGACTGGCATCCAAAAACAGTCTGTGTTCAGTTTCTCCAATATGGTTTTCAGTTGGCTGCAGGCACTGTGGAGATCTTCCTTCACCAGGACTGTATCAATCAAGTGGCCATATTGTTCCTCAATGAAGGCTGCTGAGTTCACCATCTCTTGCTTCTCCTCATCCTGCAAAATGAAACAGAGAGACAATAGGAAATGGCTCTTGGGGCCTTTCAGGGTTAATTCTTTTTTTTAAAATGGTTTTGAGCTGCAATACCCCTTTGGCACTTCCTACAAAAAAAAATCCCATTGGGTAATTCTGCTGCAGAAAGCGGATTTAGTTAGTAAAAATCTAGTAATAAGGCTGAATATACTGATGTCCAGCTGTAATAATTCAAGGAATTTTTCTTGGGTTATATATTTATTTGCCAGCCACTTAAGAATTCACTAAATGTACCATCAGCTGGAACCAGACCTAGTCACAGTTAGAAGAGGCTCATGGAAATCAAGGGCATTTATGTCACTATTGATTTATGTCCCACTGATTACAATGGATTTATTCTCTGCATGAATACCAGGTTCACTCATTACACTAAGCCATTACAAGATTGGTTTGCATTTAATGTTTTGTATGAATCCAGTCATTATGATTTGTAAATTAGGTTTATGGCTTAGAGCAGTACGCAAATTCACCAAACCGTGATTTACCAAAACCTTAACTTAAATAAACCATGGCTTAGCTCAATGAGTGCATATAATATGAATCTGGATCTAATCACATGAGTATGATTTCTAACCACCAAGACTTCTATGCAACTGCATTCTAAACAACCATGGGGAGCACCAGTAGGTTGTCAGAGGCATCCGGTGGGGTAAGTGCATCAAAATCTGCAAGATGAAGAGCATGCCATCAAGATCCAAGTCCCACCCCTTTTGTGTGTGCACGTGATGCTGCCACATGTAGCTTGGATTATGATGATGGGCCCACCATTTTGCAGATTTTGACTTCCTATATGCAAATGTCACTGGGGATAGTCTAAGAACAAATATCAGAATGCATAAATCAAGGGCAAAAGGAGAGAGAAAAGGAGAATCCAAGGAGTATCTGATGAAGTAAATAATATTAGAAAGAAGATGAAAAATGGGTGGTCCCACTCATTTTGGTCTCTGCCTCGCTACCACATCCTTCAGGCCCATTTCCGGTACACATTCCCCAGAAGGTGACCCCCAAGTGAAGACAGCCTTCAGCAGAGGTAAATGTTGTCCAACACATTTTAGATTCCTCCTGTGAAACCATCCTTTCAATATGAAATACTTACAAGTGGGACAAAGATTTCCTCTGTCAGCAGAGAGGCAGGTGTGTTCTTTTTCTTTTCAGTGACAAGAGGCTTCACAAAGACAACATATGGCTTGAACTCTGCTGTCCTTAAGTGCTTCACCGCCTGGAAGCAGAAATATGCAAAACAGAAGTCTGTGGCTGCAATATTTTAAAGGAGAGAAATTGTCAAAACTAGTAATATTTCTCTCAGTTTGAGGGCCTGAAGGAATCTTGAAGTTTGTTGTAGCATGGCTTTATAATACAGCAGTAAATACAATAACAATGACACTCATTGATAAATAGGACTGAATATATACAGCAGGATATAAAGGACTATTAATTAATAAAATTTAAAAATACCTGGGAGACCAGCCTAGTGCTGACAAAACGTCTTTTGAAAGCATCTGAAGTATTTTTAATTGTTAAAATGTAACAGTTAACTGGTTAATTGGTGAACTGATAGAAAGTCATGCTACCTGCATGAAAATGTGCCCAGTCCTGCACCTCCAACCAAATGCACCAGTTATTAAAAGTAAGAAAATATTAACATGGAAAGGAAGATAATGTTCTACTGTGTTAGGTGATAAGCTTCTGTGCAAGTGCAGAGTAGACCCCAAGACATTATAGGTTATTTCTTTATACAGGTAGTCCTTCCTTAATGACCATTCGTTTAGCAACGGTTTGGACTTACGATGGAGCTAAAACTTGTGACCGGTCCTCACATTTACAACTGCTGCAGTGTCCCCACAGTCATGTGATCGAAATTCGGGCGCTTCACAACAGGTTCACATTTGCAACCATTGCAGCATCCTGTGGTCACATGATTGCCATTTTCAACCTTCCTGGCTGGCTTCCGGCAAGCAAAATCAATGGGGAACCACATGATTTGTTTAACAACCATGTTATTTGCTTAACAACCATGGTGATTCACTTGACGGACACCACAAAAACGGTCATAAAATCAGGTTGGATTTGCTTAACCACTACATCGCCTAGCAACAAAATTCTGATCCCAATTGTGGTAATTAAGTGAGGACTACCTGTATATATTACTCCAAAGCACATCTGAAAGTATCAGCCTGTTTCTACAAGGAAGTTAATTTGTAATGCCTCTGTTAGTTGTCACCGTTCTTGCTGCACATGGCTAATTTCTTCCTAAAAGGCCATATGTTGTCCATGAAAACAATGGACCCTAAACTGAAAGGCAAATCTGGAGGACAGAATTTTAAAAAAAATGTTAATTTACCTCAGGCACAACATCCACAAGGCAAACTTTATTTTTAGACATGACAGACTGTATCGCCTCCAGGCTCATCCCATAAAGATTCTCCTTATATTCTCCATGTTCTACAAATCTGAAAATAGTGAGGGGATTAAGTGAGGAAAAGCAAAACAGAACACCAACCTCAAAAGAGAGTGCAGCCAAATGTGCCAAATGTTTATTATAGTGTAAAATTGTTTACTTTGCCTTTTTCTTTTCTATTTTTAATAGTTTGCTACAGGCAACAAGATTTAAAAGGGATGGCTGTTTTCGAACATTTCACTTTCAGCAAGGAAAGAACAAATGTTTAAAATGCAAAAATCGTACACCTAGTGACATCTACTCCGTTTCCAAAGCACCACGCAAATACTATTGCATCATGAAGTTAAAACTAATGCAAAACTAATCTCAGATCTGTGGAGCACTAGCGTGTGGAAGGGCCTTTTAACACTCTCAGCCTAACACTCACTAAAGCAGTGGTCCTCAGCTCTCTGGATATGCTGCAACTTCAAAATCCCAGAACCTTTAGTTAACATGTCATGCTGGCTGGGAACTCAGGGAGTGCAGCCCCAGCATATCTCTGGATCCCTCCCAAAAGAAGCATGGCACATGGAGTTCTTGTCTTCAATTTCTTGTCTTAAGGGGACTGCTCAGAGCTTCTTCCACTTCCCCTTCACCTTCTGAGTGAAGGTAAACTAGAGAACTTCATTGCCCTCAATGCCAAGAGAGACCTGGGTTCATCACAGAATGCTGTTCTATTTTGTGGAGCCTTGAATACAGAAAAAGTAGTAACTGGCAGAAAAGCAGCACAGAAATGCATACTGTTAATAAATTATAAATAAATAAACAAACCCAGCCTTAGTAAGGTCTATCTTTGGTTCCGCCCCAATGTGGAGGAGGAAACAGTCCAGACAGAGCTTCCCCATTCTTGTAGCCCCAAACCAAGACAAAATATGCTCGCCAAAGTTCTCCTGCCCAGGCAGTTAAAGTCTCCATCAGCAAAGGCGGGCTATTCTAATTAGATTCTCAGGGTAGACATGACATGAGTCAGGCCTCAGGCTTAACACAAGAAGGGACATGCCTTCCATTTCCCCCAGCATCCCAGAGCAAAGCTTACTTGTTGTGCTGTACATCGATCTCAAATGACTGCTTTGACACAAAATTGTATTCCACGCCCTCCTTTTCATGACTTTTCTTGGTCCTTGTGGTATCTGGAAGAGAGGGGAAGCCACGTTCAGGTGGTGTCAATGAAGAACATTTTGCTTTGCATGGCCGTGGAACCAGGGCTAGCAGTGACACTGATGACAAAATGAGGCAAATCAGAAGTAAAAGAAAAGAATCAGGACTGTTGTTGAAAAGATTTCTCCAACTCATCTCAGGATATCTCTGGCTGAGATGATCCAGAGAAGGGGCATGTCTCTTGTGCCTGCTATAGTGCCACACTATTCATTTCCCCCACAATTTCTCAGTAATTCTCAGAGGAAAGAGAATAATCTACGAAAAGAAGCACTCCATCTTACTTCAGTCCAGCACCAGGCCTCTCGCCCAGGCCTCTGGTAATTTTGTGCATGTGACAGCAATATAACATCTATGCTTCCCCAGCAGAACATCAGTGATGTTACAAGAGAGGACATGAGTTTGTGACAAGAGGCCTCAGAAGAGTGGAGTAACCCCTGCTTGCTCTTTTATCAGCTGTCTCCTCCTCTCAGTAACTACGTACTTAGCAGTGTGTATCATAGCAGAGGCAACAGAATTACTGTGTGTAAATGGGCAAAGACTTGGGAGCCAACCCTTCCCCTGTCACAGCATATGCCCTAACAGGATCCTTTATTAGTTAAATAACCAGCTATACCTACTCTTTTTTTTGGGTGCCTTTGAGCCAGTGTGCCTGAACAAGTCCCTGCAATTTTCTTAACAAGATTTCAGAAACAGTTTGCCATTGCCTTCTTCCTAGGGCTGAGAGAGAGTGACTGGCCCAAGGTCACCCAACTAGCCTTGTGCTCAGGACTAGAACTCACAGTCTCCTGGCTTCTAGCCTGGTGCCTTAACCACTACACCAAACATATAGTTATAACTATATACACATATATAGATGTTCACAAATATGTGTATCTCCATGGCATTCATTGATTTCCTTATTAAATTAGCTGTCTCCCCACCTCCCCCAATGTTTCTACTATGCTGTCAGATATTTGTACTATTTCAGTACTTTGTAAGACCTCCTTTGACAGAAATAGTCAAATAATAGCTTCCAATGTTTCCTGTGGCCTCCTACTCTTCCTTGAGATAATTTTTCCCACTCTTCCTTGCAGAACTCTTCTAGCTCAGAACTCTTCTTAGGTCTCCTTGTATGTACTGCATGTTTGAGATTTCCCCACAGATTTGCAATAATATTTAAATATTGGGACTACGAAGGCCATTCCAAAACCATTATCTTTCTTTTCTGTAAATATTTCATGGCTGATTTGGAGGTATGTTCCTCCAAATGAAGACTGCCTTGCTGAAGTATCCAACTTCTTTTCAGCATCAGTTTCTTAACGTCACCTTGGGACATTAGCTTCTAGGATATGTTGTTTAATTGAATCTATTTTCTTCTACTTGTACAATATTTCCTTTGCCACTGGCTGACCTACAGAACCCAAAGCATAACAGAGCAACTCTGGAGCATAACAACAGCCAAGATATTAATTTCTTAAAAATTGCCCATCCTTTTGTCTCCAAACGTATTTTGCATTGTTGTTGTAGAACAATTCAATTTTCATTTCATCAGCCCAAAGTGTTTATTTCCAAAATGTTTTCAGGATTATCAAGGTTTTCTTTTGCATACCTTAGACTGCCTTTTGAGATAAGGCTTAAGAAAAGGTCTCTTTCCAACAACTCTCCCATGCAGATCATTTTTGCATAAGTAGTGCTGTACTTAAACCTACGGATACTCTGGTGTGAACTAAACTTTTCAGCAGCTTGTTTGCAGTGATCTGTCCACTTTGCTTTACGGATCTGACCAGTTTTATGGCAACTGTAGAAGAGATTTTTCTAGGCTCTTTCAGTTTCATCTAACTTCCATTTCTTAACAGTATTTCTCACAGTTGAAATTGCTTGCTTGAAGTACTCAAAAGATTTTTTTCAGTACCTACCCCTGCTTTGTATAAGTGAATGAAGCCCAAGTTTTTTGAAAGTAGATAGAGTAACTATCACAACCTGAAAGGCTGTAAGGATCAGAGTGTTTTTTCAGCTGGAGTGAACTGTGGGTTAATGAGTCAATTACTTTTTAGGGCTTAATTAACAACTTCTAAACAGGGGAGGGCAGCCATCTATCAAGAATACTGTAGTCATATCATGCATTATAAATCATGAATTCAGTTGTGATTGGATCAGATGACTTTCAAAGTCCCTTCTAATGTGATGATTCTATCACTCCAGCTGTCTCATTTATTTAGAATATAATGCCTCTAGTGGGGGGTCACCCAATCTCTATGTGACACACAGCATCTGATGCAAGATGCTCTATTTCCACTGAATGTTGATTGTAGCAATATGAATTGAACCCCTATAGAAATATATGCACTAACTCAACACTGTGATCCAACCCTCTTTCTTGATTACTTCCCAATAATTATGTCAATTCAGAATCATTTGCTGGAGAATTAGAAGTGCTGGGGGGAGGGTTCAGAAGCTCCACTTACATCAGATGCTCAGCCAATATCAGAAGAGAGGCGTGTCTGCAAGGTGTGATATCAAAAGTCAAGATAGCATCCATGATGGGGAAATCAAAGTCTTCCCAGTTGGTATGTGGATTGCACAAATACAATCATACTGTCATGGCTGCCATCCTGACTTTTTTGACCACACCCTGTGGGCACCCCTGTTAGAAGAAAAGAGAAAGCGATTTTCCGCAGTCTTCAACCTCATGCCCCATATTAAAATTGTTCTCTGGAAGAACTAAGAAGAATTACTGGAAATAAACATCATGCTAGAGGATGGTAGTCAGCTCTGTAGTGGACAGGCTTCTCATTTAATATTTATTAATTAAAAGATCCTTTAAAAAATTGACACCTGAGAACCTGGAGGTGTCAGCAAGCATGCAGCAAGCCTGCACCTAGTCTAAATAGGTCTATTACCTGCTCCTTGCACCAGATGTTCTTTGCTACAAGCCCATTTCCCCAGATTTTATCCAGATCAGCTTTCTCAACCTCTTGACCGCATGGGAACCCTTGAAATATTTTTCAGGCCTCAGGGAACCCCTGCACATTCAGGCTCAAATATAGGCCAGAAGTTACAAATCATGATATTCATTTCATGTGTAGGCCTGTATATATGTATGCATTAACAGTGTTCTTAAACTACAAATAAATAATGAAACTTACCTCTTCAATGTACAGTTGCCCAAATTTAAAATAATTTTTTTAAATAAATTGTGATCTCCCAGGGAACCCCTAGTGACCTCTCACGGAACCCTAGGGTGCCACGGAACCCTGGTTGAGAAACCCTGGTCCAGAGAAACATAGACTTATCCAGAAACAGCATCAGTATTATAGAATTTAGCTTTTATGTGGCCATGGACTTCAGATCTTATTGAAATGTTTGATTTTCGTAGCACTGAGGGGACAGAGAACACATGTGCACAGATCTCCTTCGTCCTACACATGTGTACATATGTTGCTCATTTGTCTGAGGCTATATGCTACAAAAATCCTGCTTTCAGCATCCCCGTGTGGATTTCCCTCTGTGCCTTTTATTAACGCCAGAAATGACATTCTACATCTGGCCTGACTGTTAGCATTTATATAATCTCCTAATTAGTTCCTGAAAGCAGGTTTTCCCTTTCAGTGGACAACCCGCTTGCCTGACTAGCATTTCAATTATTCAATACCTTCCATTTCTTCTAGGGTCCTTGCTCTTATTTCATTGTGGCAATTTTAAAATTTCAACACAGAGTTCATTCAGTTCCCATCCCACACCCTTATTTTCAGTCCACTGCTATAAAACAGATTATTTCATTTCTTAATGCATTTAGGACAAAAACAACTCATTTCCAGCCCACACATTATGAAACAGTTCGTGTCTTTAAAATCCTCCTTTTTTTTTGCCAGCGCTTTCTAAAAGCAGAACATTCTAATGTAAAATAAAGTAAGTTTTCAAAAGAACAGATGCGCATGAAGAAGAAACAATAATGAGATGGAACCCTCTTCTAAAGGCAAGGGGAGGAAGCCAAAAAGAGAAAGAAAGGAAAAGAAGAAACTCTTGTTTTCCTGCCCAAATGTTTCTGCAGATCACACTAGACACAATGACTGTAGACATCTCTCTAAACCACAGCTTATCTAATGATGCTTTACTGGATGTATCACAATTGACTGTGCTTATGTAACACATTAACCCGTAATCCATGGTTTATAAGGCAGAAGGGCTGTGTTCACACTCCACACTAAGCCAGGGGTTCCCAACCGGTGGGTTGTGATTCCCTGGGAGCTGCAAGCAATTTGGGGAGGAGGGGGTTGCAAAACTTTTTTGAGGTTAATCAGGTTTGAGAAAGCAAAGTTGGATGCTGTCGAAATTCAATCCCACTTTTCCAGCAATTCCACAGGGGGCTTCCCTAAGACAAAGTGGGGAGCAAAGCTCACAGAGATGTACAAGATATGGTTAAATCCAGGGTCTAGCCTTCTATCAAGACCAATGTTTCTCAACCTTGGCAACTTTGAGATGTTTGGACTTCAACTCCCAGAATACCCCAGCCAGCCTTGCTTGAGAAACACTGATCAAGACCATTTGCCAATCACAGCATTTTTACTTATTCATTATTTAGTTTTATTCAGGGGAGGGGGAGTCAAATACACTCATCTATCGTTTTGAGGGGTCACAGCACTGCAAAGTTGGAGAACCCTTGCACTAAGCAAAATTAATCTCATGTGCGTTCAGTGGTCACATTCACACATAACTCTAAAGTCATACGTACACATCCATCCTGCTCTTCTCTTTCACAGGAAGCATTTATACAGAGCAGAAAGTGAGTAAGACATTAAAGGCATGAGACAAGAAAAAGAAAAGGAAACACAGCTAAAATTAGATTATGCCAACATCATTCACCAAACCATTTCATACTTTTCTATTTTGGCCACCTTGCTTCCACCATGTCCACAAACTGCCTGATATATTGCCTTTATTTTTAAATGTTTCAACGCTTTCTTTCTGTGAATTTCACCAACTACATCTAACCATGATTTCCTCTGCCTTCCCCTTCCTCTCAACCCTTTTCTGTCATACATTTGTATGTAACATTTTGGTTCACTTTTCTGTCATATATTTGTTTTGCAATCTGATCCTTATTCAGTCTCTCAAATAAGAGCAAACCACTTCAACATACTCCTTTCATACTGGTTACTTACTTTTGTATTCAGTCCACATTCATTCAGCACCCGTTCATGCTCGACACCAACTCTTCTTTTATCTTCCATTCTTAAGTACCCCATATATCCTGAATTCTACCTATTTTTATATGTCTCCTGACATATTCCATCCTCACTCCCATACAATAAAGTGGGTAGAAGCATACTTATACTCAACTATTTTAGTTTATTTTGATAAATACTAATTCCTCGCAACAGGTTATATACTACCCACTACCCTTCTATCAGCATTTGCAAACTTTAAATGTCTGCATCCATTTGCCCATCTTTAGTAAATATTCTATCAAGGTACACACATTCATCTACTTGCTCTACCTTTTTACCATTTATGCAACATGAAATCTATCTAACATTTGGTGCAAATCGTTCAGATTCTCAGCCAACATCATCTGCATGCAAAGGTACACATATATTCACATTCTCAACAACAATGCTCTAACATCACCACAAGCATGCCTTATACAGAATATCCACAGAAACATCATGCATCCTTGTCATATTCCCTGCTCAATACTTAACCATTTGCTGCTACTTCATGATACCGTTCTATAGTATAGTATAGTATAGTATAGTATAGTATAGTATAGTATAGTATAGTATAGTATAGTATAGTATAGTATAGTATAGTATAGTACATGGAAAAGGGATTTGAAAATATTCTTCAAAATAAATAGAACATCAGGAATCTCTACCACTACCATATGGGAAGCAAATAAAGCATACATGAGGGGTCTTTTTATTAAACTAGTGGTAAAATGAAAAAGAGAACATAACAGATGGAAAGAACCATTAGAAGCCAAAATAAGAGAACTAAAACAAATGCATAGAACTAACCCAACAAGACAACTTATGAAATAATTGCAAGAAGTCAAACAACAATTAAATTTATGGAAAATGGAAGAACCACAAAGGAAGGTAAGATTTGTCAAATAAAAGAACTTGGAACATGTGAATAAACCAGGGAAAATTTTAGCATATCAAATCAGAAAAAGAAACACAGACTACTTCATCTCTAAAGAAAGGGGCCAAAATGTTACATACAAGATTGGAAATTATAGAAGAACTGGCAGCTTTTTAAAGGAACTATACTCCACGGCCAACACTGATAAAGCAGCCATGAACAAATACATTGAAGATGCTGTCCTCAAAGAATTTAATGACCAACATAGACAAATATTAAGTAAATCTATAAATATCCATGAAACAAAAGAGACAATTAAAAAACAACAATAGCAACAACTTGGGGAGGCACCAGGTCCAGATGAGATGACAACTCAATATTATGAAAAACTTGAGGAATTGCTGGAACCACTGAGAGACCCAATGAATGAAATTAAAGAGGCGAAAGCAGTCCCACAAGCATGGAAAGAAGCACATGTAACCTTGATTGACAAAGAAGGGAATGGCCCACTGAAAACCACACTCATATGGAACAATTCCTCTGCTGAATGTTGACTATAAAATTTTCACGGTATTGGCTGAACAACTAAAGAAAGGCACTTCCAATATAATACATATCAGCCAAACAAGCTATATCCTGAAGAGGAGCATAAAGGGCAACAGCAGGTTTATAATTAATACAACAGAATATATGATTTTTTTTTAATAAAAGCAAGGCAGCACTAATCTTGCAAGATGTAGAAAAGCTTTTGATAACCCGCAGTTGCCATTTTTACTTGCATTACTGAACAAAATAAATCCTGGAGAAGAGTTTTAAGAATGGGTCAAAAGTGTGTATCAACGGCAAACACTAAAATCATGGCCAAAGGAGCACTTTCCTCAGATTTTGAAATCAACAAAGCTACCAGGCAAAGCTGTCCATTTTCTCTCCTATTATTTAACACTGCCTTAGAAATATTGGCAGAAAAGGTTTGAGGTGGCAAACAAATACCTGGCCTCTAATTCCACAGAGAGGAATATAAACTAAATGTTATGCAAATGATATAGCATTAACCTTTACACAACCACCACGTATAATAAGACAGCTGATGAAAATAATCCAAAGCTTTGGCAGATTCTCTGGATATAAAATCAATGTTCAAAGAACAAAAATATTTACAAGATACTTAGAGTAACTCAAGAAGGTTTCCTGGCTGTCAGATATTATCTGGCTGTCAGATAACAGATTTAGTGAAATCTCTGGGTTTGTATCTGACAGGCAACAATCAAGAAATATATCAAAACAATGGAAAACATAGAATTTAAAAGAGATCTTGAAAAGTGGAAAACCTTAAAGTTTTCTTGTTTAGGATCAATTGCAACTATTGAGATGAACCTATTACTCAAGATAAACTATTGTTTCAAACGGTGCCAATTGCGATCCCAGAAAAAGACTTTACAAGAATGGCAAAAAAATGTTAATAAATGCATATGAGTGGGGAGGGGGAATCTAGTGTAAAATTTAAAACGTTACAAGACTCAAAAGACAGAGGGGGTCTTGCTCTGCCAAATTTCAAATGATATTACAGAGCAAGTTATCTGTCATGGCTAACAGAACGGACAGAATCTCCAAGTAGCAGAACATCGAAATTGGAAAGAGCTGGCCTAGCTAATGGGCTTCATAGATATTTATGGTACAGGGATACGAAAGAAGACAACATTTAAAAGGATTTATTAAATGATAAGGTTTGATTTAAAAAAATGGAACTTTATAAGGAAATGTGTAAGTCCAGCAATTTCACTGCCAGCTCCTTCCTCAAATGCTTTTTTTCATGCTGGAAACAACTATAGTAAGAAAAGTGCAATTCTGTATGCAGACATGGTCCATTCAGATTCCATGAAGAGACTAAAGACATAGCAAGAATTATTTGATCAAGTCTGGAACATACCATAGTTGATGTACAGTATCTTCAGATTGTTGGAAGAGTAAAAACCAACCTCAGAAAAATGACCGAATTGGAAATACCCATGCAGAATCAAGACCATCTGTTGGGGTATGTACACAAACTATTATTTGGATATGACTCAGAGACAGAACAGTTCAAAACTGTATGACAAAATAGATGCAAAACTTCAGAGAAACAAACACAAAAGAACAATAGGAAGAATTATGGAAACAAGTCAACAAGTTACAATTTAAGAGAAAACAAGTACAAAATGTTTTATAGATGGAATTTATGCAATTCCATCAATAATTGCCAAGATAGACAAATCATATAGTGATAAATGTTGGAAATGCCACAATACATTTTATGGTTAAAAAAACTCAAAAGTATCAGAAAGAAAACAGCAACAAACAAAAACAGTATGGTTTTTAAGAATTGATTAAGAACTGAAGTTATAAATATATGGAAGTGTTAAATGTTTATAAATATTGTATATCAGAGTACAATGAAGGAGAAGTTGGAAACTATTTATTCAATAATGTTTTTGCAGACTTTTCTTTCTGTTGGGTGATTTATCTTTAAATACTAAAGCAGTAGAGGTATTGATATCCAACTCATATTTAAAAAGACCTTTTTCTTCATCCACGCCTCTTTCACTTCACCATTTCACCATGCATCCTCTTTCATACTTTCCACTAGCCTAACTTCACACACTTCTGTGGCACTTTGTAAGGTAACTTTCTCTTTTACTCTATTCAGAGCAACTTCCATATCCACTTTCCATTCATCGTGTTGTGAGATTAATTTATTTTACAATACTTTTTTATAAAATATTTGTAGTTCTTCTTTCAGTATTGTTTCTCTAAGACATGATTTTTAACCTATGACTTTGTGAATAACCTTAATTGCCTGTCCGGTGATTGACCTGCATTTTTCAATTAACACCTGGAAG
Source organism: Candoia aspera (assembly GCF_035149785.1). Classification (NCBI taxonomy): domain Eukaryota; kingdom Metazoa; phylum Chordata; class Lepidosauria; order Squamata; family Candoiidae; genus Candoia; species Candoia aspera. The sequence goes on from NC_086156.1 coordinate 85,241,070, forward strand.
AGAGGCTGCTTAGACAAGCTAGCTCCTCCTCTTTGCTCTTGCGAGCTGTGAGATGACAAACTTCCAGCTCTAACCCCAATCAGATAATTATTTCCCTCTTTCGTTGTAGCAGTTGCCCAGTGCCCACTAGACACTTAATCCTCTTAATATCTAACCTTTGCTTGCTGATGCCTAAATTGAGCAACTCTGGGGGTGGAGGGGGAATGAGAGGTTGCAGGGCTATAAAACTTGCCCAACAAAAGCAGCCCCTTTGGGAGTTGAATTCCAGAGGAGACCGGCCTAGTCACTTGGGCTCACCGTGGCAGATGGAGGGAGGTCCCCTGGTGCTGTAAGTAATTAATGGGGACAATTTAAATAAACATGATGCTGTTTGTTTCAGTCCTGGCATCTCCTTTAATGTCCTCCTGCTTCGGTATCCTAATTCTAGGTTAGCCAGCAACACAAGAATTTCAGAAAACATTGGCTGATTCATATATAGTGCTAAGCCACAGTAGATAGGGTCACACATCAGGCTAAGAAAACAACAAAAAATATTTTGGTTTATCCTCATGTGTGAACACAGTCCACATTAAATACCTGGATAGATTTCAAAAGAATATTCAAAACTGCAGCCTGGAAGTGAGCACTTAAGATTAGAATTATGGCATGTGGGAAAGTTGTTTTAAAAATAAAAAGACCTTCCCACATGCCATAATTCTAATCTGAAGTGCTGCATTCCAAAACACACATAAAGAATCTACTGACAGTTTCCCTACCAGAGAAAGTAGAAGCTTTAGAAACAAAAGCATGTCCTTATGTTGTGAACTTCCTATAGACATCTTTGGCTACTGTGAAAATTAAAACAAGGAAGACCTAGTTTAGGACAACCTTCCATCTGATCCAACAGAGCTCTTCCTCTGTTTTATATTAGACATTGTAGGTACAGGAATCTATTAGAAGAAGGATATACCGTAGCTAGATGAAGAACTTCCCACTGCACTTCCTTTTAAACTCCGATGAACCAAATGCGTGACAGCTGAAATACCACTTCCCTGCTCTGTTTATAAAGCTCTTGCGAATACACTACAAACCCCAACAAGCAAACCAAACAGAATCCCTTGGACAGGCAATCCCCACCCACCACCCTCCCCTGTTCCATCCAACTGCTGCATGTGCAAAACACACATCTGGCACAAATGGTCCCATTGAGATACACTGGAGAAAAAGCCCATCTCTGCTGCTCTCAAGGCATCAGAAATGGACAGAAAAGTGAGCAGAGATGGTTAGGTTATGCAACATATGGGCACACTCAGCAATTATTTAAGATACGCTAGGATAATTATTTCTGTCACATGTTCCGGATGGACAGGCTGCCAATTCAACCATCCTCCGCATACAGCAGACCTTTGCAAGAGTTTTGTGCTGATAATGAGTGTAGCAAGTTGTGTGTGAATGACAGTAGAAGCTTCAAACTATTTGTGCTTGTGTTCTGCAAGTTTTCGGCTTGCTTCTTTAAAAGCCGCTGATTTGTGATGCCCTTGGGAAGATATAACTCTAGAATTAACTAAGATAGGATAACTTAGGATGGCTGCATTCTGCCACCCTACTGGAGTCAGTAGTCTTATGTATACAGTATTAGTTGCCTGAGAAGCTAAGGAAGGAAGATGGGAGGGAGGGAGGGAGGGAGGGAGGGAGAGACATTTACAAACTCTCCCAATCAGCAGCTAACCTTCAGGTTAATTTCCAAAAGTAGCCATACTTTGCAGCAATGGATTGCAGTCTGGCTCATGGGTGGGGGGGATTTTAAGATGCAAAATAGATGAAGCATTTCCTTAAATCCTTAAATGCACTCCAATAGTCCCTTAACACCCCCCTTGGGTTAAAAAATTTACACACACATCCTGGGATTGCTCTGAAGGCCACAAAAAGGAGGCTGGAAGGATTTTCTGGCCCCACTCATTCCAGTGTAGCCCAACAGAAGCAGCCTTAGAAAAGAGGAAGGAGCAGCAGTCAGAGAAAACCCTGGTCGTCTTCTGTGGTATCGATTCCATGTGATAGCTTTTCAGTCATGCAGGCACTTTTCAGGTCAGAGCTTCTCCCACACAATTCCATAGCTCCCATTATCCCAGCCAGCATGGCCATCTCATGGAAGGTTGGTTTATGAGTTGACTCTTTGTCAAGAGATCTGTTTTTTGCTAAATTTTATCCTGGTGTCTTATAAGCCCCAATTCATGGATCATTACCTTGTAATGGTGAAGGGGCTTCCACATCCCAGTGGTACTATATTTTTGGGATTGCACACTCTCAGAAGAGTGACCCAGAAATGGGCAGGTCACAGACAAAGGATGAGACTAAGCATGATTCAGTGAAGAAGGAAAAGGCAACCCTCTAGTATTCTACCAAGAAAATCAAACAGATATTCACAATCAGGGCAACATTTGCATGACCCTAATAAATGAATTCTTCAAACTGGAAAGTATCCGGTAAGCCACTGGGTAAGGATAGAGAACAAACATGAGTAACATAGGCGTTATGATGTGGCTGCTGACGTGCCTACAGGCAAAAAGAAAATTCAGTGCAGTAGTGTGTGTGTGTGTGCACACATACATACACATGCATCACGTTAATGTGTGGAATACTGGAACCATGAACCAAGAAACGCTTAGTATTACCAGAGCAGAAATGTCAAGATGGAATGCTGACATTCTGAGAATCAGGTAAATGAAATCGATTGGAATGGGACTCTTCACACCAGAGGATCACCAGATCTTCTTCTATGGGCAGGAAACTCATAGAACAAATGGAGTAACCATCACTATTAGCAAGAGTGCTAAAGTCAGTGCTCAGGTACATCCCCCCAGAATGGCAGAATGATCTCAATTCAAGTTCAAGGTGAGGTTTCCAATGTTACAATGATCTAAGTATATGTCCCAAACACAGACCTAGAGGAAGCTGATATCGAACAGTTCTTGGAGTGCCCTGGTGACCCGCTACACAACCCAAAACGTGTCATAGTCATCAGAGGCAATTAGAATGTTAAAACATTAATGTAAAATAGCATTTGGAATCATGGGAACAAATGGATTTGGTATATGAAACAAAGCAGATGATCGATTAATAAAATTCTGCCAAGATAACTTATTGTTTGCAGCAAATACCTTCTTCTAATAAGCTCAAAGATTTAATATTGCTGGACATTTCTGGACAGACAATATCAAAATCACACTGACTATACACTTTGCAAGTACAAATGGAGGTGTTCTGCTTAGCCAACAAAAACAAGACCTAGTGCTGACTGAGGCTCAAATCATGCACTTCTTACAAATTCCAATTTAGAAAGCAACACAATAATCAGACCAACAAGATACAATCTCAGCAATATTCCAGATACACATGAGTAAGCAATGCAGGTAAACAACAGATTTAATAGACTAGATTGAATAAAGAGAGTACCTGAAGAACTCTGGACCAAAATTTGTGATATCATCAAAGGTGAAACAAAGATATTCCACACCGTAAACAGCAAAAGGAGGAGAAATGGCTGCCTACTGATACATTGAAGATAGATGAGAAAAATGCAAAGCAAAAGACATCAGCAACAGAAGAAAAGTTATCCAACTAAAAAGCAACTGTTTTCTCAGTCATAGCATATGAATATGAAAGTTGGACCTTAAGAAAGTCTGAATGAAGAAAAATTGATGTCTTTGAACTGTGGTGCTAGAGAAAATGGTTGAGTACCATGAACAGCAAGAAGAACAAATCATTCAGTGTTAGATAATTATACTAATGGTTAAATACTGTGGGCATGTAACATGGAAGCAAGAATCTCTGGAGAAGACCCTGATGGTTGGAAACATTGAAGGCAATAGAAAAGTCGTCAGCAGGACACGAGATGGCTGGAAGCTATTACTGATACCATGAGCATGAGCTTACAAGAACTCAAGCAGTTCATTTACTGACAAGTCTGGCGAACTGATGTCCATTAGGATGTGAAAAGTTGGTAGTGAACAACAGCATCCTCTAAGCCACCTAGAGAACAATGCCACTGTGCAGTTTGATATTAATAAAATCACAGAAATAAACTGAGAAATAAACAACATTGCATATTCAGGGCGAAGGGATAGGTGAGTAGATATATCTTTAGCAAAAAAAAAAAAAGTTACTTACGTGGCACAGCAACTCCATATTCTTGTGGATTTTCTGCCACTACTTTCTGCTTGAGCTCATTTAACCGGGACCCCAACGAACCTGAGAGGTCAGAGGAAGAAGGGGGTGAGCAGATAGAAAACAAGGCATATGCAGAAGAAGCCAACCACAGAAAAAAAGACATAGGCCAGAATCTGATTGGCAGCTTTACCTGTCTTGGTTCTGCTTTTAGAAGCAAACCAAACAAGATACAATGTGCACTATTAACAATGGTCTTAAAAGCTTTCTAATAATAAGCTGCAGTCCCAATAGTGGTCGTAAATTGAGGACTACCTGAACAAACACTTATTTTTAAAATATTTACTCTATAACATGTGCATCTCACGTTTCCTTCAAGGAGATGATGGTACTCCACATCATCCAACCACCAGGTGCTACTAATAATCATGGCTGTTTGCAGCCTCCAGGATAGTAAGCAGAATCCCTCTGTGCCAAATGAACAGGAGGAGGGAGCTGTTGCCCTCCTGTCCCGATCTGAGATTCTCAGAAGCATCTGACTGGCCTTTGAGGAAATGAAATGCTGGACTAGAAGACCTTGGTCCTTATCCAGTATGAGTTTTATATCCTTAAAATCTGGAGCCTCCAATGGGATACCATCTACAACCTCCATAGGCTACTCAGTGTATCTTCAAAGAAGGATGTTATACAAATCCCATATAATTTGAAATACATTCATAAATTTAGAGAATTAACACAAAGAGAAAATTACTAATCCCCAAGTTATCCAGAGCTAATTACAAGAGGCTGGTAAATATGATCCTCCTAGTTACCAGTTTTATATATAGTAAAATAAACGATGTACTTAATTGGAAACTACCTGGATTCTGATTGAGATGGATCCAAAACCCAGTTCTCTACAGCACCCCATACCTTCCTAAGAGGATAAGAACCTTGGGGTTCATCTTTTTGTTCACCAAAGTTTGAAAAATGTTGGGCTTGGCCTCCATCATCTATGTCAGCAATCAGCTCCCAGTAACAAAATGGTGCTCTTTTTGCATAGAGCAACTCACCAATTAAAATCACCAGCCGCTTCCTTTCACCAGGCTGCTGCTGATATTTGGTGACTTCCTCATATGTGAGAAGCTCTGGAGTGGAGATCATTTCAGTTTGCTTGGCTTCATTTGGACCGCTCTGCTTCTCCTTTCGGCTCAGTCGGAAACTTCGTCTCAAGCCAGCTAAAAAGCCCAAAGTAATACTTTTTTCTCTGTGTTGACCCAAAGTGTATGCAAAGTTTACTCAACTGTATTAGTCTGTTATCCAATCATCTGGTGCCTCTCAAACTTCAGAAGATCATATTCTCCCCTCCTTGTTAAATTGTTGCCAATCAAGTCTCAAAAAGTAAAAATGTCCATTATGATATACACATTATGTACTGTATGTCAAAACTAAAACATCAAAAAAGACAGGGAGAGAGGAAGGGAAGGAAGGGATAAACAATCTGTCCACAACTAGAACTGGAGTGGACTACAGAGAAGGAACCTAGCTTCATTACTCATTCTTTTACTAAGTTATATAGGACACACTAAAGAGAGTCATGAGAGCCAGTTTGGTGTAGTGGTTAAGGCACCAGACTAGAAACTGGGAGACTGTGAGTTCTAGTCCCCTTTAGGCACAAAGCCAGCTGGGTGACCTTGGGCCAGTCACTCCCTCTCAGCCCTAGGAAGGCAGCAATGGCAAACCACCTCTGAAAAACTTTGCCAAGAAAACTGCAGGGACTTGTCCAGGCAGTCTCTGAGAATCGGACACAATTGAACAAATTTTTAAAAAGTGGGGAGGGGAGTCAAGCCTGCTTCTTTCTTTAAGCAGGACACAGGTGACTGATTCAGCTCATTTTTCAAGCATGTCTCTGACTGCAGCCATTTTCATTTTGTAGACATTTTCCTTTCTCCCACTGAAGTGGGTGGCTATCATTCTCCACCAGTAAAGAACATTTTCAGAACAAAGTTGCAGAAAAATTCCTCCAGCCCTCTCTAATCCACCACATTCTGATCTGGTATACAGTAAGGCATCTTTGTCAATTGCAAATATACAGTATGAGAAAAAAGCAATTGTATGCAAATGCATAAGGTGTGTAGTTTATATAGGTTGCAGAACTGTTTTCCTTGTGCAGAATAGCTGAACTATATGCCATCCTGTTTCTACTGTAGGTGAGAACCTGGAATATGTATTATCCACTATAAAGGCACGTACTCACCTATGTATTGTCCATTGAAGTAACCCTCACAGTCACAGTCTTCTGCATAGAAAGGAGAGTGAGAGAGTGGGTCAAAGATGTTATAAATTGCAGGTTGCAAGTTGCATTCTGGAAGTAAGAAGATTGTCACCTTACACCTTTAAAGCACTAACATGAAAACCGGTGGGAGATAAAGAACAGAAGCTAGGCAAATTCAGTAAGTAGAGCATCATGCCTTGCACAGAGGAATTTCCTGGATGGATTGGCCCCCAGAATCCACAGGTAAACAATTCTGTTGGAAGCCCTGGAGAAGTGTGGGCTGGTGCCAGTCTATGCCAGTCCAATCTGGCAGTCTTCAAATGTCTCCGATGTCCTTAATTCCCAGCCAAGCCATCCTGACATGGAACGATGGGAGTTATAGTCTGATACATTTAAAGCCTGGCTGGTTGAGGAAGGTCACTGGTTGAGGTTTGGATGCTTTGCATGTTAATATTTTTTAAAAACTTATATCATAATAAAGGCTGAAATTATCTAACTGCTGCCAGCAATATTGAAAAGGCAGATTACTGGGGTAAGGCAGCTTTCTTGGGTTTCAAAGTATGGAAAACATCTCATGGAGCTGATTTGCCATAAATAGAGGAGTACCTTTTTAAAGTAATTGTAATTCAAAGGCTCAGTTCAAGAGTGCAAGACATGGAGACGGCAAGCAGTGGATATATAGAAACTGCAGATAAGCAGCTTCTCATGAGCCTTGGACATGTTTGAAAATTACCTCAAGAGATCTCTAAAAGCTTTTAAAATTCTAGCATAGAGGTATGGCTGCAGGAATATCGAGGTGGTGGCGGTCAAAACAGTCAAGATGGCAGCTACAATTGCATGATTGAAGCTCCACCCCTTTTCTGCAAGTGTCTCACACACAGCACACATAAAAAGGGGCAGGGCTCCAAATGTGTGGTGATTGTTGGCATCCTGAGTTTTTGACCTCCCCCAACAGATGCCCCTGCATGGCTGGGAAAGAAGCCCTCAAAATCATTCATCCAAGGTTACTACGGTGACAACCTGGGTGAAGAGAGAGTTCTTCAGTGGGGAAGATGTAATAGTGGATGCTTCCTGAATCTAGGGAGGAGAGTACTTGAGGGTGCTGCAGCCACCACATTAAAGATTTACCTGTGAGTAATTGTCTGGTGACCTTGTGTGCATGGTTCACTTGTGGCAAATAAGTTTAGAATTTGAGTCTTTGGCCCCACTGAACTAGGGAGGGGGGCTGACTTCTAAACAGTTTTAGGACTATGTGATTAGTCTTCCAGAGAACTCAGTCCTTTATAGCAGTGTTTCTCAACCTTGGCAGCTTTTCAGATGCATGGACTTCAACTCCCAGGATCCCCCAGCCAGCATCTTAAAGTTGTTGCAGTTGAGAAACACTGCTTTACAGTATTTCTGTATAGAAGAATCTGAAAAGTACTTAATCCACCTCATCAAATTCAGTCAGCATACCTGCAGGTTACTAAACCTGGCCAGGGGCAGGATTTTCTCACAAAGTTTCAAAAGAAAGAAGTAACCAGAAAGCAGGTCTGTCAGCTGCTTTTAGCTATTCTGCAGTAAAATGCACTAAACCTCTGTCTGTGAAAGCTTGACAAAACAGTGCAAGCTAAAAGAAGCAGATGGTTCACTCTAAAGAAAAATACTGCACAAGGCTTATTAATAAGCAAACAAGCATTCTTCTTTAGGGAAAGGGGTCAGAAAAGCCACAGAGTTTAGACAGCAAGGCTAACTTTCACATGGGTCTTGAAATACAAATCAGGCAGTTGGCTCTTAAGCTTTACTCCTTCAATCAGCCAACGTATGTTCCATTTTATCTCACCTTTCTTTCAAATCCCTCATGGCTATACATGTAGCTTCTCCCCCCACCCCATTTATCCTCATAAAAAGGAAGGCTGGGTAGGCCAAGAGAATATGCTTAATTCTCACACTGAATAAGGCAAAAAGGGAGAGAGGGAGGGAGGGAGAGAGAAAGCGCCAGTTTGGTCTAGTGGTTAAGGTGCTGGGCTAGAAACCAGGAGACTGAGAGTTCCAGTCCTGCCTTAGGCGTGAAAGCTGGGTGGGTGACCTTGGGCCAGTCACTCTCTCAGCTCACCTCACCTCACAGGGTTGTTGTTGTGGGGAAAATAGGAGGAGGAAGGTGTAATAGGTATATTCCCCGCCTTGAGTTTTTTATAAAAATAATAAAGGTGGAATTTTAAAAAACGTGCTGTGTTTGATTTTAGCTTAATGCAGTGTATAGCCAGCAATTTTGGCTTACAACCATGGTTTACAGTTATATGTGATATATAAACCAAGCTGCTCTGACTTAGTCAACAATCCATTCAACTAATCTTAGATAAGCATGACATATGAAACCAACCAGTGACTGTTTCAAGATGATAAAATAAGCAGCATACTCAGCTGAGGAATTCAACACAGAACTTACCCTCTGTGTTATTTTTGCACACATCTTTTAATCAACCTTTCCAAGTGGGTCAGACTAAATTCCCATCACCTTCTGCCAGGTCACAAATCTGGATGGCCCCAACCCTGATGGTCTTTCATGAGGGGTTAAAGATGTGGATGTTCCCTCAGGCATTTGGGTCAGGTGGTTAAGCCAGACCTGATGGTTGTTTGTCTACTTCTTGTCTTCATTGATTGGAAAGGAATGACTTCTAGACCCCTGGCATGTAGTATATTGCTCTTCTAGATGTTTATTTTGTAAGTTGTATTACTGTTTTCTGCTTTTAATCTTCTATGTACCACCAAGAGTCATTGTTGTGAGATGGGTAGTTGTATAAATTATATAAATAAATATCTGGACACTGCAGTGTTGGGGACAGCTCCTCTATTCTGGCCAAATAAGCAGCAAATGACCTTGGCCCCTTTAAACTATTATAAAAAGCACGATGTTTATCATTACAAGGAAAGTTTTTTTTTCTTTCTTTCCCTCCTAACTGGATTTGGTTCTTCAGCAACAGCTGTGCTAGGGACTGTCCCAAGAGTTAAATCAAGGCAATTAAATTTTAACTCCTGAATTAGTAATACTGCTAATAAGATTTTATTTATAAACTGAACAGCTTTTATTATTTGAGGCAATCATTAAGTTAAAAAAGGAACCCACCACACCAGTACATCAAGTATCAAAAACAAGCTGCACTTTTCTGGAAGGCGCATGGCCAAATCAAAAGGAAAAAAGAGCAGAAAAATAGCAACACATTGTGGTTTAACAGGAAATTACCTGCTGCCTTAACAAAAGCTCCTAGAAACAGCACAATAACTTTTTAAGAAACAGCAGGAGCTTAATCCATGTGATTAGCACACACAGAGACAAAAATTACATGGTAAAACACAGGGCAAATTAATAGCTAAGGAAAATTAAATGAGATTGACACAAGGGGCCCTGAGGATATATGAGAAAGTTCATTTTTCTCCTATATCCTATATAAATTCTATCCTATTCTATAAAAGACTGATTACGCACTATAGACAGAAGGATTGCTAGTAAGTTAGGCAAATGACCACTGTCCTGGGCTGGAATGGGAAAATCAAAGGAAACCAAATTTTGAAGCCAATCAACCAACCATTTAGCATTCTAATCTCAATATTCCAAAATCCATTCTGATTTCAGCATTTGCCACACATGCCCAATCATGATATTGTCTTTGTATTGGACATTCCCACTTCTCAAACAAGTTCTCAGCTCACTTTTTCAGCAAGCCACTTCTTCCTTCTCTTCTCTTCCCCTGCCCTGCCCTTCAGCTTGCTTCTCCTCAACCTCCACTTAGGCTGAGCACCAAGCAATTCATCCTTTTCTTTAACCTAGAGGCAAGTTATCCATACTGTACGTTCTGCATATGTTGTAGTAAGGTAATATTTAAACATAATCACATTGAAGTAATACATTTAGGTTTGTGAGCATGCCTTATTTCCTCACGTTTTTTTTCAGCAAGGAGGAATAAAATAGGACCATGATGGTATCTAGTAAACCTCACTATTTGAAGGGTATTGCTAAATGAGCATCCATTGGCTTGAAGAAATGCATATAATTACCCATGAAGCAATATAATGTATGAAGCTGCCTCCAGTTCTTTTCTTTTGTCTTCAGCAAAAAGGTTTCAAATCCCCAGGCTTGTCTCAAAATTCTGAAAAAAATTCCGCATCCTTTCCATATATGTGCTTCAATGTCTTGTCAAAGTTTGATCAGATCATTTTTTAAAAGCATCTTTGATGCAGAATCAGTTATGAAAAATTACACACACACACACACAAATTGCACCATCTATTCCAGCTGAAGAATCTAGGCTTTCTGTATCGGCATCTTGATTTGCTTCACTGCTGGATAGTTTGAGGAGGCAGAAAATGGCACTGCTTGCTGTCACTCCAGAATAGCTGGAGAACCTACCTTTCTCAGAAGACTGATCATCTGTGGTTAGCATGAAAAGACAGAGGCAAGAGTGTTAAAAGAAGGCCAAGAAAATGTCCCAAGGGATTCTTTGTTCAGTCCCTGATTGGTTAGGTGTAAGGAAAGCATCCCCGTATTCTGTAGACAGGGACAATGGTAAGTAGAAGTTACCTTCCACTTATGACTTCTGAGTTGTGCTAAAAGGCCAGGCTAGAATACAGAAAAGTGTGGGATTTTCATGGCAAATTTCCTGGGGTGATCACAGATCTATCCTTGCCACTAAGCTACAGCTTGGCTGGTTTATGAGATTTGTATTCTGCCTCTCTGTCAAAATAGCATTAACAGGCTAACTGCAGTAAAATGTAAAGTAAAATACAAAAAAAAATGAAGTCATTTGCTCAAGGACTTATATCTTTCAGAAGATTAACATAGTTGTTAATGGTATCAGGCTGTCTTATTTTAACGTGTATTAATTTATGGATATATCAGTTGACTCTTACAGAGTAAGAGGTTATACGATACACAGTGCTTTATATAGTATCCGCTACTTAGCTGTGACATGGGTAGGATCAGTGTGGCAAGCATCTAAATGCAGTCAGTTGTAGATTTTACTTAGAACGACCCCAGGTCTGTTCAGGCTAAAGTGCCTTCCCCTGGGCAGTCATGTCATGAGAAACCATAACCCAGTCAAAAATGGAATAGTTGCTCATTCTTGTCCAATCAGTCCTCTAGGACAGGGTTCCTCAACCTTGGCAACTCTAAGCTGTGCAGACTTCAACTCCCAGAATTCCCCAGCCAGCAAAGCTGGGGAATTCTGGAGTTGAAGTCCGCACAGCTTAGAGTTGCCAAGGTTGAGGAACCCTGCTCTAGGAAAAGAGTTGGATAGACAGGCCAGCTCTAAAGCTCGGCTTTCCACTGCAGCACTCTGCCAGGGCCCAGGCAGCCACTGAATATGCCTTCCCAACACCAACTGGCTGCAGGAGCAACCAAACCACCCACCCCTGTCAGGTTGCTTGCAGACAATTCTCTTGCAAGCACATAGGCAACAGTGATTCAAATGAGGGAAAACCCCCAGCAGAGTCTCTCACACCAAAGCTCTGAAAACATTCACACACATGCACCCAAATGTAAATAAACAACAGCTGTTTGCATGCCTGGTATAGATGGTGGGGGAGGAATATGGTATTTGTTGCCTTTCTTTCCATGGTCTGCTACTTCTATCTGCATGTTCTAGTTATTTGTGGTCCTCTCATTGCCCTTCCTCTCCTCTTGGGCTTCCTTATGACCCCTCTGGGCCTTGTTGTGATTGAGGATGGCCGCCTTCTTTATTTTTGCTTGTCTTCCTCATTAAAAGCTTTGTTTTCCTTGCACGGGGAGAGGTTCTTCCTCTCATGGGCCATTTCAGTGGGATGGATCTCACAGTTGCAGGGGAGAAGTGGGAGGGCAGCAATTTCCAACCCTCCCTCTGACAGCTTGCCTTCTGCACATAGTGGCTGTGATGGGGGAGGGAATGTTGCTGGGCAAGGATCAGGAAAGCGGATGTTGTGTGATAAGGGCCCAGAGAAAGAAGACTGCTAACAAAAAGAACACAAGCAGGGATAGACAATCAGAGTGAGCAAAGTCTGGTTTGTATGTACCTGTTATCCCTTCAAGGTAGTCCAGACAAGAAGCACAAAAATGAATCCTAGCTCTACCGTTATTGTAAGGTTACATCAACAGAATCTTGCAAGACTGAAAATATTTCTCCTCTCCTCTCATTTTACTCTCCAGAAAACTAGGGAAGGTCCCTTCTGAAACACTTCCCATGCCTCCTCTCCTTCTGTGGGCTGAGATACCTTTTACATGCCAGTTGTCCAGTCTGTGGCTCTTCCTCCCGTCTCCCAAGGTCATTCCCACATACCATTACAGCACCAGTACTGGAATCTGCTGGTTGTCTTTTTTGCTGTTTTTAACCGATTCCCCTTCCATGCCCCCTGCTGCCAGCCTGACCAATGGGAAAGGGGCTGGTGTTCTCCTGAAACAAGGCATTATGGAATTTTCTGAAGAAAATGTGCAGGATTCTGTATTTCCCAAATTGGAATTCCTTATTGTGACTGTGTGCTGCCAGAACTATTGATAAAGAGATTTGACAGGCTTAATTGCAGACTACTGAATCTGTGGTGCAAAAATCCAAAGGACCACTAGATGGCTGAAAAGAGATCAAGAAACTCTACTGCTACAGCCATCTACTGCTCATCCTGATTTTGCATCCCAGAACTGGCAGCCCTAATTCTCTGATCAAGGCCACTAAAAGGAATTTATTTAAATCATTTAATGATAATTTAATTACAATTAAAAATGTGCTGCCCAATTAATTCTTTTGGACTTTGAAAAGGTTTACTTTATCTAACTGATTAATATACAAGGCAGTGTTAGACCTCCAGAGGTCTTAGTCTACAACTGCCAGTGTGGCTCTTGGCTGGGGAGAACTAACTGAAGAACGGCAAGTCTATTTCTCACTTTTAATGTCTTATGAGCAGTTTGCTTTATACAGGAGGCGAGGAACTATAGTTTACAACTAACAGTGCCTATTTCAAAGCCTCTCTTCCCTGATTTGCCTCTCTTTATCCTGAACTGCATGACCAAACAACAGTCAGTTAGCTCCACTGAAGGCAACTATCCCTACCAGCCTAGAACATTGAATGTTTTCTTCCCCCAGAGCTGTCCTGTGTGCATTATTCTCAATTCTCTCAATTCTGGGTCTGCTTATTGCCTCTCCATATGACACAGCAATGCTGCAAGGTCCTTCTGGGCTGAGGATACCCATCCATCAACATTATAAATTTACAAGTGGGGAAATAAATGTGCCTTGAGCAAACAAGGAAAAGGTTTGTAGTGACTCACAGAGTGGCTTTGTGACACTTCTGGAATTGTGCAATGCACCAATGGTCCTTCTGTATATTAAGCGCCTAGATGAACAAACAAGAGTTACAATTCAGAGATAGAGGAGGATGCAGGGAGAAACAAAGACCTTTCAGACAAAAAAATAGCTTGGATCCCACCTAAGTTGGAATCCATAGGCTTACGAGCTCAATTATAGATTGGCCTAGTTCATCCATAAAGCTATGTCAGGATTTTTAAACCATGGGTTATTGAATAAGCCATAGTGGTCTGGTCTGCACACAATGCTAGGCCTTAATGGGTAGATTCACATAACATGCTAACTTAAGAACAAAGCAAGTACTGTAGATTATGACTTAAGATAATTTGCACCATTACTTTAATTAAAAAAATAAATATTTGTTTTATGGAGAGAGCAACCAATCCAAATTGTGTTCCTGAGCCTAACAGAGGGACTATATTGGACCCCACACATTCTGGCTACTATTTACTCTAAAGCAGCTATTTGCTGCAAGCAACCTGCTTGGAAGCAAAAAGCAAAGGAGAAGGAAGTTGGAAACAGACACAAGACCCAGTCCAGATGAGGAGCATGTGCTGTTTCCCCCCCCCCCTCCACTCACAACAAGCTTGGCAGTTCAAGCATGGTTTTTAGAAAAGTAACAGATGGTTTGATTCTGAAGTCCCACTGATTTTAATCAGAACTAAGTTCAAGTAACCTAATGGGGCTCCAAACTAATGTTATTTCTCTATGGATAGGTGAAAAAAAAAGGAAGCCTGAATTATACAGATGTGCACTTTCCTGCAAAGAAAGCCCACAGTGTTCTTTGCTGAGAAGCAATTTGGAGTAACAAATTAAGTGCACATTTTTCCTTGCAGACTTCATGGTTTTTCCTGTATGGGAAAAAGTAGGCAGTTGAAGCTGCATCAAGACATTTAATGCAATCAACCCTAAGGGAATTGTTTTGGCATTTATGGTTGGCACATACAGCTGTGGAAATCCTCCACCGCATTTGGGGGCAGAGACATTCTCCAACCATTTCCCAAGGACAGGATTTCTCCTCAACAGTGAGAGATGGTTTCCTTACTGAACCCTCACCCCCACCCCAGAGGAATTATTCCCTGGGGTTTTACTGAAGTGTTGGAAACCAAGAAGGCAGCAGACTACTGGACAGTAGAGCCATGTAATATTCCACAAATTATTTGGGAAAGATCCTTCAGAGCATGCAGAAGCAGAAACAGAGCACCTATTTGCAATTTTTTAAAGCACAATAAGCTACATTTGTTGGACCATGTGCACTCAAGTCTTTTTGGCTAGATTTTAGGCAAGCAGGATTTCTACTTCCACCCATTCAATTTTTTCAAGGGGCTGTATAGTATTTGATTCTTCAGCCATTTGCTGTGGCAGAGAAGGAGTCTTCTGCTCCGCAAAGTGTTCAGTCTCCAAAGGATCTTTTCCAAATTATTTATGAAGCACTGCACAAACCTACCAGATGGAGGACTGTACCTGAAAGGACTGTAGGGGACACTCACACATACCTTTTGGTTACCCTGTAACTCAATAAATGCAAGAAGATCACACCTCACTCATGAAAATGTATTTGAAATACTCTTCTCTGAATTTCTAACACAGATTATTTCTCATCGAACTGAATATGAACTATCCAGGAGAATTTCTGTGCTTGGCACTAGTTTAACCCTTCAGTTTCCAGATACTATTTCAAGGACATAGCAATGAGCCGTTCTTGGATGATTCTACAGGTCTGAAATTGGTTCAGCTCCACTTGGAGCTGTCCGTGGTGCTGCTCCCTTGCTTGAACACTCAACCCCCGTCCACAGTCTGCTCTGGAACAAAGACACCAGCAACTCTGGAAAGGTAGATACGAGATTCAAGCTGGCCAAATCTCAGAAATACGTATATTTATCCTGCACTTCATTGTTCAGTGAGTCTGAGTGTGAGTTAAGGTGCAGTTGGGTATTCAAAATGCCTCATACAAAAGGAGGAGGGGAAGGAAACACCATCTCCTTTCTTTCTCCCTTCTTTTGCTAAACTTGTCTGTGTGAGTGGCTATAAAAGGATAAAGATTTAAAGAGGTCTGCAGCATGGCAATATTCTTTGCTCTTGCAAGTTTTATTACTACCAAGCTGCTGCAGGCAGAGGAAGGAGCCATACGAAGATGAACATTCAAAGGAAATGCTGTGATTAAAGGTGGAAATCAGCCAGTTGGCAATATACAGAACATTCATTTCTATTACCATTGATTTGTTCCCTCCTTAATAATGAAAATCAATTTTTAAGAAAAGAAAAATTCCAAGTGGCAAGTTGCATCTTGCTTTTCAGAGGAGACGAAATTGCTTGTTAGTCCAGGTGCAGTTGCAGAGACTTAAGATGGAAGGAAGCTTGATCATGCTGATAGGGGTTTTAAATTTTCCATTTGAAGCCTATTTGAAAACTACAGCCAGCTCAGAAAACTGCAGCTATACTTGTGCTGAGTGAAGCTAATTTAGAATGCATATTACAGTATTTCTCCTTTGGGCAGTTTCAGGGGTACAGTTCACAATACTGGTCATTCCCTATAGAATCCGGCTTAGGAGCAGGACAGCTAAAATACCACTTTCTCCTAAACTAACATTTCTAAGCTTTGCAGTACATTAAACAAGCCCTTTTCCCATTCATACCATAAGGGGGTGCTAGCATGTCTAATCCAGGGCAATTCTCTGCATCCATGGCCCCAAAAGGAGCAGGGAGAAGACTGACTATTTCATGTTGAGCCATTAAAAACCAGAGTCAATTAGTTCACCTCAGTGTAGCTACTTTCTCCTCAAATCTGGAACCCAGTAAATTATTTAAATTTTGTTAGAAATACTAGTCTGCAGTCAAAGTTTGGTTTATGCCAGAGCTGGCCCAAAATACATTGTGGCTTAGGCCAAGGATAAGAAGCCATCTGCGCTCTGTTCCAAGTACAGAAAGCAGGATGGCAGCTGAACCTTACTTCAATACTGAACGACCACCTAGTCAGACAGTCCTGGACACTGTCTGGTACACACAGCAATCCTCCAAGAAAATGGAGAGCTCGGGAAGAAAAACTAAAGACTGCCCCACCCTTTGTCACCATCACTCTGCCTAAAAGTAGAGCCAGCTATGGCTTGTGCAAATCCTTGATTGCTACACTGGGGAGAAAATTTTAAAAAATTATAGCTAGCAACTGCTCGAAACACAAGTTCCTTGCTTCCTTTGTGTCATCTGAGGGAAGGAGAAAAGTACGAATCTGAGAACACTCATGAGCTGCCCTCATCAAAATAAACCATGACCTGATTTACATCTGAACTGAGACAGTTTTGTTTGCCGTATTACTAATCCAGGTCTTGCACATCAAGCCACTGCTCTTCCCAACTAACCTTTCTTGGAACTGCTTAGAAGGAATCAGCCCTGCCCGGAGATTTGTGTCACCCACACGTTTGGCCTGCCACCATGTTGGGTCATCTTGGCTCACCACTTCCAAGATGTGCCTCCTCTGAAATGGTAGTCCTGCCTCCTGACATGGGATAGCTTTGTCCTCTTTTGGGTTGTAGGAGAAGAGGGCTCTCATGAATACCTACCGGATGGAAGAAAGATAACCATGACCACAGTTACAGCTTTCCTACAATTTCATGCTGATGAAGAAAAGCTGCAGAAATGTATATGGGTTGCATTCTGAACTCACGGCACTCGGAGCTTTAGGGATATGAAAACAAATCAACAGATAAAAAGATGAAAAAATAATGATGCTCAAAGTGGAGAGGGATAAAAGATAATATGCCAAAAGGACTGGGACAAACTGTTCCTTCCTCAACTCACCACCCCCATTCACAGGTTTGTGCAGATAGTTCAGTAATTTTGAGTAGTTTGGTGGAACAGCTTTGTCCTCCCCCTAATCCTCACCCTTTTACACTTTTTAGAAAAGCAGGGTTTGATGTAGTGGCAGCCTGGGGGGGTGAACTGCCACCTCTAGAACCAATTAACTAGCTAATTTATTGCTAGCATTATTCCAGGTCCATTCTTGAAAAAGGTAGAGGGGGGAATAAATGGCAGCTGGTGTTCTGCTGGTGCATTTAAGCAGAAAAAAATTATATATGCTGCCACAGCCAGTGACACTTTTTAAACTCAAAGAAGAAAGAAGAAAAAGAGGAAAGATAAGGCTGTCACTGCCACTGTGCTTATCACCTCCTCACAACACTTCTCTTCCTCCCAGAGTCCTCCCATTTGAACCTCCTCAACTCCCCACCCACCAGAAACTGTGCCCTTTCCACTCCATTTTCCAAATCTGCACTTGAAGGAAAAATTGGTTTCAAACCAGTTAGCTTGCCACAGTGTCCTCATGCAAAACCTAGTGCCCATAGACATTCCAAGGGAATAGGATGTGTATGTGCAGCTCTGGCCTGAAAGTCACAAGATTTCTCCAGACAGACAGAGCAGATCTTAGTATTTTTAACAAACTGGGAACACTGTTCAGATAAGTATGAACATGCAAATGACTCCAGCCCATCCTTCAGGGATATTTGACTAAAGCAGTGTTCTCCAAACTTGGCCACTTTAAGATGTGTGGACTTCAACTCCCAGAATTCCCCAGCCAGCATGCTGGGAGTTGGTCCACACATCTTAAAGTGGCCAAGTTTGAGAAACGCTGGGCTAAAGGCTCTGGGGTAGCCTACACCTGCCATTCCGAAGATGGGCACACCTACCCCCCACAATTCCCTGCCAACTTGGACAAAAGCTATGGAGGCTAAGAAGACTGGGAGTTGTAGTCTCCACACACATGGGAAGTACCAGGCTACCTAATCCCTTTCAACATGCTTAGAACAGGAACACATGTTTAGAAGAACATCTACATAAGGTTGTAATGTTTTCACATGTCAGCGGGCTCTCTTACCTTGCTGTCCTTCAGGCGATCTTCTTCTTTGATGGCTGGAATTATTTTCAGTGTTATTGATCCCTGGGATTGAGCCTGCAAGAAAAATAACTCTGTGTTGCCCTTCTTTCAGAAACCACATCGCATCTGCAAAAACCACTGAGAACTACCTGTCTCTTGGCACATAGGAATGCAGGCATCAGCCTTACACTGAGTGAGACCACTGAGTGAGACTACTGGTCGAGGTACTAAATATTTAGTCTAATCAGAATTGGCTCTCAAAGCAGCCTATCTTTTCCAGCTCTACCTGGAAATGCTGGGGACTACATCTGGGACACTGTGTGCAAAGCAAGTGCCCCATCCCCAGAAAGTCTTAATATTTTTGGACTTCCAATTCAGTGGCTAGAAGAAACTGGAGGAAGATAAGTCAAAAACATTCCTCTGGATGGATGCCTTTTTTAAGCAGCAAAAGATTTATGTAAAAGAAATGGATTGCTCTCAGTTGCAAGGTATAGCCGTTCTTCCTTTAAGCAAGCAGCAGCATGACAAAAATAAATCACGAAGTCCTAGGTTCAGATTCCTTACTCAGCATGGTTAATTCAGCTCTGAGACTAACTATGAGGGATCTTAGGCCAGACAACTCAGTCCAGTTCTGAAGGATGGTGTTAAAATGGAACCCTTAATACTGTATAAGGCACCCTAAATGCGCTTAGAGGAAAGAAAGTCTACTAATTTATTTTCTTAGAGCAAATATTTACATTCTGGAAAGGCTCTGAGAAATCAGTAGAGAGACACCATCCCTGCCCTGATGTTTTCTAATCTAAAATGCATGGGACCAAAGCAGGATGGAGGGGGAAAAGATAAATGTCATCTAAGTTATCTACCAGTTTGGGGAGACAATTTTAATTTAGGAGCTGCAACAAGCCATCTTTTACCTATTCAGTAATGTAATCTGATTTGATTTCAAATGATTTTCTGCTCTCAAAGTTTGCCAGAGCGAATATTATGAATACGTTTGACTCTTTCCTTTTGTGTCCTCCTCAGTCTAATGTGAATCTCAGGCATCAGCAGTTTGCCTCAGCAATTTGTAGCCTGCAATTTTCTTTTTTTGGTAAAACTGTAGCTTTGCATATATTTTACATATCAAAGGTCCAAGATTCAATCCCCAGCATACCCAGGCAGGGCTGGTAAAGATTCTTTTCTTGGGGGAAAAAAATGCAGTCAAGTCAATGGGTGGCAGGCCTAATGCTCTGGCTTCCTAATTCTGCAAAATGTCAACTTACAGCAGTGTTTCTCAACCTTGGCAACTTTAAGACATATGGACTTCAACTCCCAGAATTCCCCAGACAGCCAATTCTGGGAATTTAAGTCCACACGTCTTAAAGTTGCCAAGGTTGAGAAACACTGGCTTACAGAGTGCAGAAAACAGAAAGTAAAAAATCTTAGCCTTACTATTTTTGCTTGCATAAAACTGCATGCCTATGATTAACTGGAAGAAGTCTAACTGAATTAACTGGGACTCACATCCAAATAAACACATCTAGGATGACACTGCATTGCACACTTCGGTGGCAAACACACAGTCTGCTGTGTAAACAACCTGATGGACCACTAGCAGATGATCAAGGATGCCCTGGTCAAGCAGGGAGTGACTAACATTGACTGCAAGCCATTATTTACTAGATTTTATCCCGTCTTTATTTTTTGTTAACTCAAGGCAGTGTACGTACTTCATGCCTCTGCTTCCTATTTTCCCCACAACAACCCTGTGAGAGAGCACAACTGGCCCAAGGTCACCCAGCCGGCTTTCATGCCCAAGGGGCGGGGGGGGGCAGAACTCACAGGCTCCTGGTTTCTAACCCAGCACTTTAGCCACTAGACCTGACTGACTTTAGTCTGCCACTTCCTCCTGCTTGAAGGGGGGAAAAAAGGGGGGGGGTATTTTTTTTTTAAGTGGTGCCTGATCTGGGTTGGAAAGAGACCAAGTTTCTAGAGAAGCCCAAATTAGGGGTTAGTTACTCTAGGAATCAGTCTGTATGTTAGCAGCAGGAAGTCTGTGCACCATCTCTATTATTTATTTATTTTATTTTTCAAATTTCTATCACCGCCCATCTCTCCCAAAAAGGGGACTCTGGGCAGCTAACCTTCTTTTCCATGTTTGGGCAACATGGCTGATTAGGAAGTTTAGTTTTCAGTCCAAAACACCATCCTGGATTAAACAATCTAGCCTCTCTAGCCAAAGAACTATGGTGTTCACGAGACATGCGAACCATCATCTTAACCCACTAAATGTGTCTGTCCTATGAAGACAGCCTTTATTTTCTCTTAATGATATTAAAAACCAGTCAATGTAATCAGAGAGGGACAATAATTATTCAGCAAGGTTTTTTCAATCATAAGATAATCACAGCTAACAAATATGAAAAGAAAATATGCAAATTAATCCCATGGGATTTAAATTATTTATCCATCTTCTGCACCAAGCAGAAAATGGGAGTACTTGCTGTCCAAAGGGCCATCCAGCTATGGCTAAGTTCACACAGCATGCTTAACCAAGCTGCATTTGTTCAATACATATGCAAAGCTTGGTTAATCTTGCTTCGTTTCAAGGGGAAGTCTGGCTTAGCATATGGTGCAAATTACTGTAAGCCCATTGGGTTAGTTTATAGTTCAATATTCAATGTACTGTACAATATAATATGCATGCCCAGAAACTCTAGAGCCCTATATTATTGTTATTATTATTATTATTATTATTATTATTATTATTCATGTCAGAAGCAACTACCAAGGCGCTTCTTTATTGAAAGGATTTGCCGGTGACATCACCATTGCCCAGGGGATGCCTGAGGGGTCTCCTTTCATGTCCCTGTTATTTTCCCACTAAAGTGGTACCTATTCATCTACTTGCATTTATTTGCATGCTTTTGAACTGCTAGGTTGGCAGGAGCTGGGACAAGCTGATGGGAACTCACTCCGTCACGCGGCTTGCGCTCCAGGTTTCAAACTGCCGAGGTGCTGACCTTAATGGTCCTCTGACTCAGTGTCTTAACCACTGAGCCACTGCAGCCCCATTATTATTATTACTATTATTAACCTGATGGTCCACTAGCAGATGATCAAGGATGCCCTGGTCAAGCAGGAAGTGGCTGACATTGACTGCCACCCACTATTTATTTATTAGATTTTATCCTGTCTTTTTTTGTTGTTGATAACTCAAGACAGTGTACACACTTCATGCTCCTGCTTCCTATTTTCCCCACAACAACCACCCTGTGAGGTGGGCTGGGCTGAGAGAGTGACTGGCCCAAGGTCACCCAGCCGGCTTTCACGCCTAAGGGAGGCCTGGAACTCCCAGTCTCTAATTATATTTCATTCTTTGGGGGGTATTTGTTGTTTTTAATTGTGCATCCTATTCTGAGTCGCATGTCAAGCCAGAGGCTACATACAGTGAATTAATACTTAAACTCTTAAAATGGGCGACTGAGTAACATGGACAAACACGTTGTGTGAACACAGCTACAGATTCTAAAGAGCGGAAGAGTTTCAGGTTGGCCTCGCTCCAATTTGTCTATTTTAAGGAAATAACCATGTTTCACGGACTGCTTTTCTCCTGTTTGGTTCTAAACAAATGTCCAAATTCACGTGGCAGTTTGCACACACCATATTGCAATGCTAAACAGACAGAGCCTTTTGCAGGCAGCAAAAGAGCCACAAAACAGCTTCTTTGCAGCCCCAAAACTCTCCGCATCAAAGCTTAAAAGATTTTCAAGTGATTGCATCGTAAATCTTGACAGTTCTGGATTCCTCTGTTGTGGAAGCTTCTACAGTTAAGAAAGAGGGAGGGGGAGAACATTTCCTCTGTTCCTACAAACAACAGTTTTGAATGATATCAGTTGCCTGCAATGTTTTTCACACTCATGGAGCTATTCACCTATTTCTTGTTTCCAGGTGAAGTAGAAGAAGGCAGAAGATGCTTCCCTTCCAGCCCACTTTCACTATTCAGTAAGCCATGTGTGTAAAGAGCACCTGCCTACATCTTCCGCACAAGCATGCACATTACTGATGTGATGGTAATAAATACAGTGACACAGAGAGATTGAAGACATGTCGCATTACAGAACAGTAAGATCTTGTTTTGAGCAATTAGTGAATTACTTTTTCTTTAAGGCAGGCTTTCTCAACCAGGGTTCCTCAGCACCCTAGGGTTACCCAAGAGGCCACTAGGGGTTCCCTGGGAGATCACCATTTATTTAAAAAAATATTTCAAATTCGGGAAACTTCATATTAAAGAGGTAAGTTTCATTCTTTATTTTTAGTTTAAGAACACTATTAGTGCATATATACAGGCCTGCCCATGGATGTAATCAAAGCAGACACAGGCCAAAATATAAAGCAACTGAAAGAAGCTATACAAGATCGGAAATCATGGAAAGAGCTGGCTTATGGAATCGCCAAGGGTCGGATACAACTGAATGGATAATTCAATTCGACCCGTGAAACTGATATAATAATTTTGTAACTTCTGGCCTGTATTTGAGCCTGAATGTGCAGAGGTTCCCCAAGGCCTGAAAAATATTTCAAGGGTTCCTCCAGGGTCAAAAGGTTGAGAAAGGCTGCTTTAAGGATACAATACACTCTTATGCAGGGACGCGGTGGCGCTGCGGGTTAAACCACTGAGCTGCTGAGCTTGCTGATTGGAAGGCCGATGGTTCGAATCCGCGTGACAGGGTGAGCTCCCGTTGCTAGTCCCAGCTCCTGCCAACCTAGCAGTTCGAAAACATGCAAATGTGAGTAGATTAATAGGCACCGCTTTGGCGGGCAGGTAACAGCATTCCATTTAGTCATGCCGGCCACATAACCACGGAAGTGTCTTCGGACAAACGCCGGCTCTTCGGCTTTGAAACGGAGATGAGCACCGCCCCCTAGAGTCAGACACGACTGGACTTAATGTCAAGGGATACTTTACCTTTACCTACACTCTTATGCACGTACAGTAAGATATAAGCTCCACTGAATTCAACCAGGATTTACCCCAAGTAAGTTACATAGCGGGAATGCAGGTGTTTAATGTCATGTTTCCTGCTTTCTGGGGGGGGGGGGAGATTTCTCAGGCAAAAGTGGGGGACTTACAGCTCCCTAGATCAGTGTTTCTCAACCTTGACAACTTTAAGATGTGTGAACTTCTCCTCCCAGAATTTCCTGGTCACTGCCCTCGATGCTGCACGGAGCACGGCCTCAGTGAGGAATGCTGCGAGATACTATTCAACAATGCCAGGAGGGTCACAAGTTTCCCACTCCTGTTCTCAGGGACATATATTAGCAGTGGGTGGACCTGGGGCCCAATGTGAGTAGGACAAAAGCCAAATATGGGTAAAGCTGCTCCTTTACCTTTCTCCTTCTCTTGGTCCTTTCAATCTTCCCTCTCCCACTCCTGCTGTCACTCCCACACAAGTACATTCAGCTCTGCTAATGCAGCTGCCAGTTTCTTTAAGGTGCTGCAAATTGCACCCCTCCTTAAATTCTTTTAAAAAGGCAGACAGAACATTCTCTTGTTCTAGTCCCCAGGAAAAAAAAATCAGAGGCATCTCTGACCTTATTCCTTAGACAGGAACAGTTAAAGCCTACAGTACTTCCTTTTTGTAGACAGAACTGGGATGCAAACTCCAGACCATCACTGTTCTGGATGGCACCAAAGAGTTTTCTACATCTCTGCTGTCATCAAGTGATTGTCCACATTTTTGCAGTCCAACTCTGGCCAACCAATTCTCTTGGCTACAGGATTTGTTTTAACATTAACAGATAAACAGTTTAATCTTACACACAGCCACTTAAAATCAATTTGGTGCAATACGATTTTCTCCTGTGAGAATGTGCACAGCCACTTTCCGCAGTACTGTCCCCTCCAGAAATAATCTCAGCTCCTGGAGTTCCCACCCAACATGGCCAAGGCAATAGCTGAGAATCTGGGGAGTAATAATCCCAGCAAACGTTAGTGAAATCTTTTCCCCAAAACTAAAGCCTAACAGTGCAATCATTTATGTGTCTCCTCCAAAATACTGTAAATCCCGAGCCTTTCTGTTGGGCTTATTACTTCTTCTTCTTCTTCTTTTGTATCCAAATCAAACCTTAAGCTGCCAATATGACGCCACCTTCTGGGCTTTGTCATTGGCCAAAAACAAGTCATTTTCAGTGCACACTATTGATAATAATCGGCCAGTCAGCAGGTGGGCCGAAGCCTGTATCTCTCCACATCCACACAGCGTGTTATTATCCATCCGTCAGCAACCCCCACTTGAGCATATTAGTCTTGCACTTAGGCACTCCAACCCTCCACCTATTCAGAGTCTTCCAAATACCATAAGGGAGGTGGAATCCCTTGGCCATCATTTCCTCTGGGACTCTTCCTTGGTCAGTGATTTCTCTCCTCCATCTTCCAGTTTGGTTCTGCTCTTGCCTGCCCTCAAGAGTGTTTGTTCCTGCCATGAAACTCTTCCTAGATTTTAGTCGACGAGGGACGAGGGTGCCGGGGATCCTTCTCTTGTTTTGTTCTCTCAGCATCTGCTGCTACTTCTCTCCTGGTCTTGGGTGGTGCAATACCAACAAGGGGGTACATTTTCTCAACTGGTGCAGGTTTAAGACATCCTGTCACTATGTGTATTGCTTACTACCAAAAGGGATTTTAAGAATTTTCTTCTGCCTATTTCGAAACTGATTTCTGCTTCCTAAAGTAATGTATGCATCAAAAGGTATTTTGTGTCCTGAATTCTATACTGTCCCTAGTATTATAATAGTTCTTTACTTGCAAAACACAGCAAAATATTTATAAGAATGTATATTTTGTACTAACATGTTAAAATGTGTACATTACAATAAAAGGCATATAAACATCAAAGAATCTTCATGTAGTTTTGTTTTTTCTGAAATAAACAGATTTATGCATAAGCAGGACAGAATGAACAGACAAATAAGCATATGCAAAACAGGCAAGAACTGAAAATAAACAGCTTATTACAGCTTTACTCCCACGTAAGTAGGAGAAAGGCACTCTAGGGCTGTAACCTATAAAATGCCCCAACAGGGTAGCAAATTTTTCTTAAAAATATTATTATTTTAAAACTTAATTCTGGTTAATCAAAAAATAGGATTGTATTCCCTTGGCTGTGTTCTTCAATCCAAGCTTAACTCTGAATGCCAAATTCTCAGTGATAGCCAGCAATGCATTTTCACAGCTAAGATTAAAAAGTGTCAACTGTACTCTTTCCTAGAGGTATTCAAGAATGATCCACATAGAAATAATGGAGATCTATATTTAGATCTACTAGCAAGAGAGTAAGGTATTATAAATCTAGATATTTCTTTAACTTGGTTAGGCGGAAGTCATTCTTTTTCTTTTATATGTATAAATCTGTAAGCTGTATCTATAAGTGTTCCTATTTTTCTTTCTTTTTTTATATAATGGTATTTTTTAAGGATTTTCTTTAGATTGTTATATTTGGTATTAATGTTGCTTTTTATTGTACAGATTGAATTGTATTTAAAATTCTTTTTTTTCTTTTTCTCTTTTTTTTCAGTTTTTCTTTTTCTTTTATTTTTGAAGATAATAGTTTATATTAAAAAAAAAATAAGAATGATCCACAGGCATTGAATTCCCCGCAATGTCTATGGCAGTTGCTAACCCTAGTCCTGCCAGTACCTAGTTCAGTATACATTGCATGAAAGGAGAGAGGAAAACTTTTGGAACAACTGAAATAAGCTGTTTCCCCCACCCGCTTGGATGGATTAGGTTTTATTCTGAACTGGAAAATGTAGGGGGCTTTAAAACCTCACCTGCAATTGCAGTAGGCTTTGGTCGTTGGGGGTTGTTTTGTATGCTTGTGGCTTAGCAAGTTGTTCAAACTACTGTAAATCTGTTTGGTTACTTTATGATTAGCATATTGAGTGAACTAAGGAAATTGGTTGATTCCATGTCCCAGTTAAGAGTGTTTGGGCAAACTTATTCTGTGATTCTTCTGAATCCCTTTTAATAGGAATCCTAGAGATTTCAAGCCCATTAGCTGGAAATGCTAGGAGCTGAGCCTGAAATTCTTGGCTGGCAATTTCTCTCTTCCACCATTAAACTAAGGAACTTCCATTAATTCTTCCAAGAAATTGCAGCACAACACTGTCTCAACACAGACACCCACCCTTAATTGCGGAGCACACTGGCTCAAAAGAAAACACTCCTTTATGACCCTCTCTAGAACATCCTGCTTTTCATTGTGATGACAATGGAGGGATAAATGGGATTTGTTGCTTTTTCCTCCTATTTCCTTTAAAAAGAAAGGAAAACAACCCTGATGATTCAGGTGTCCTTGGTGTCTCTGTATTTCTTCTCGCCAACTGCTGCAATGCTTGCTTAATTCAGAAAGGACCTTGAGAATGCCACTGGCAATTGCAACAGCTACATGTATCTTATTTTTGGCCCCTCTGTGTAGGAGTCACCAAGCATGTTATTTCCTCTCTGGCATGGAAGAGGTGTGCCTTGTGACTTCATAATTAAAGCTGGGAAAGAGTAAATTGGTCTCAGCATTGCTGGGATGACTGGAGAGTCACATTCCCAGCTATAAGGTTGTTTTGGAGAACACAAAAATCAGTTCCATTTGGACAGAGACAATGGCCTCTTTGGCTTTTGCTTTCTTAGCACAACAACTTGTCTTAAAATGAACATAGTACTGAGGGTACATAGTATGATATGCTGAGCACCAAATGCTCTAAAGAAAGGTTGGTGGACTAACCCCTAATCAATTATGTTCAGTTTGGAGGAATCCTAGGAGTTTTTGTCAGCAAGTGCCATATTCACAGCTATGTTCCTACAGAGACTTCTTCCACCCCTGCTCACCAGATGCCCTGTACTTTCTGCTTTCATATAATTAAATAAAATCGAATGAGAAGCTGACATGCTGCCAAGCAGACTACTGGCTTCCAACTTTTTATTTTCCAGACTGTTTCCAGGTCCCAAAAACTACCTTGGCAAATAAATATTGGATGGCAATGCTGTTACTTTGCCAGCCTATCCAGCAAAAAAGACAAACCTAAATTTGGGTCATAGACAGTCCTCTAGAGAGGGTTAGAGTTGGGCTCCCATACTTGGGCTGCAAAGATTTTTACAACAATTACATGGTAGCAAAGAGCTATAATAAATGCTCTGCTACTTTTTTGTGGTTATCCAGAATGTGCAACCCATGTGGTAGCCCTAGATAAATCTTAATGGCTGAGATGCAACCAGATCCAGGCTGCAAAATTCTGCAAAATCACTAGATAGCAAGAGAGACATACTAAAAAACAGTAACTATTTCCTGCCATCTGCTGGTTATCAGTGTTTTTGCAGCCTAGACCTAGAAGCTCTAAGCAGAAAGCTATCTCATTAGTTTCCCTTTAGGTAAATACTTAGTTTGTTCCTGGTCACACTCACCTGGACAGTAATTTTGTGGGAGCACTTATAACATAGTCTTAAAATTACAAATCTACCAAAGGCCCCCAACTTCCTATCACCAACAGGAATAATAGTAAGGTTTTCTTTAGAAGCATAGGAAACCCATCAGTGAAACTTATACCAGGACAAGAGTATTTCTCCCCATATCCCAACATCGCCTATTGTTACTAGCAAACTTCTCCAAGATTTCAAGTGGAGTAAGGTTTTTTTTATTCATCTGCTACTTCATCCTTTTTAACTGGCAGCATAGAAATCAAAATTTGGATCATCTGAATGCAAAGCTTTTGCTTTACCACTGGATATATGATCCTTTACCAATACAGTTGCCAGGAGGAGGGCGAGGAGGGATCATGAATCTGCTGGGATACGCCTGCTATGGCTCTCCCGCAGAGCAGCCTGTTCATGAATACATTAGAGAACTGGGACGGAGGAAAGACACCACACCTAAAAGATCCATCTGATACTGAGTTAGGACATTAGTTTAGTTCTGCAAATTGAATGATTTGCAAGGTATAAGCATGAGCAGGAGGAGACACTACCCCAGGTTTTCTTGTGCTCAAAAATCACAAGGAAATGCAATTTTACTAATGTCAGTAAGAAACTAACTTATTTTCTCTCTTTCTGGCAACTAGGATTGAGTTGCCTTGTCACTTATCAATTTTAAGAATGTTAATCGTGCACTTTTTAGCCAACTTATAACATTTACATAGATATTAAATGGGTTATTTAATTTAGGGAGAACAACAACTGTTCCTTGTTTCTAAAATAATTCAGAGGTACACTATTGTAGCAGGCATCCTGTGAGTGAATGAGAGAGACCAAGAAAGAAATGTCTACCAGTGGGAAGGGATCATAGAAATCATCTAATCCAACCCTCTGCTCAGTGCTAGAGTCATTAGAGCAGTGTTTCTCAACCTTGGCAACTTTGAGATGTGTGGATGTCAGCTCCCAGAATTCCCCAGCCATCTTAAAGTTGCCAAGGTTGAGAAACATTGCACTAGAACTGAGAGATGACCATTCAGTCTCTGGTTGAAGACCTCAAGCAAAGGAGGAGGTTGCCATAAAATAATAGTCTTATTTTAAAAATATACCACCCCCAATCATCATGACATCTTTTTACTTAGTTGATAATTCAAGTATAGAGAAGGAGTTAATAAGTAAATCAGAATCTATTCAAAAGTAAGTCCCAATGAATCCAAAACTACTTATTCCCAGGTAGGCTGGTATGTAATTACAGTCTTAAGCAAGCCGCCATTACCAGTATGCCCATGATTAATTTAATTATGGTTTATATCTTTTCAGTTCACATGACCCACTGAACCATAATCTAACCATAGTGTCTGGGTTTGCCCAGTGTACTGGCTGAAATGCAGTTGGCAGTGTATGGTTCAATGTGCCTTGTGAAAATACCTATGTGTGGAAAAGCCAAAACAAACCAAAATCTGGCTAATTTCTTCCGGTCGTTTGTGAAGAACATCAACTCCATTGACTTCCCGCAGCTCGTCTCCAACGTGGACAAGACCTGTGAGGGAAACAAGAAAAATATGAGGTCAACCATCCATTCTAGGCAGCAAAAGCTCCACACTTTGCCTGCAGCAAATCTGATGGCTCACAGTAGAGAAGCAAGTTCTGTCCCAAATAAGAAATGTCACCAAAAGTCTATTTCCAAGCCTGGGACCAGAGCAAATAGAACATTAAACTCAATATTTCCTTTTTCTTCCAAATTCAACACTTTCATGTGCAGAATCCCTACTCATCCGTGAAGCTCACTAGGTGATCTTAAATTTACATGTTGTTGTAAGGAGAAAAGTGCTAGGTGAAGAGGTGAGATGGTCTTGAGCAGAAGCCAGCAACCCAGGGCCAGCAACCATGTGTGTCTCCAGACTTACTCTAACAGTTCCAGGAAGCCCTAGATTTAAGCCACCAGAAGCTGGCAGCAAAACGGAGATTTGTAGACACAATCTCTTTCCCCCTTATCCCATTTTGGCAGTAACTAGATGCACCAAGCCTATAGCAGAATTACCACATTTATTTTCTGTTCTTTTAAAAAAAATTCTGAACCAAAATCTGTATTTTTAAAGTACAGCTTGCCCGCTATATTGCCACCAAGCACCTCTGTAGTCCCCAGGGACTGAAAATAACTAAATAAACCAGCCCAGTCCTGCCTTAGGAGGAGGCTGGGATGGAGGCTATAAAATTATAATCTGAAACTATAATCTTATGTAATAGGTTCTTTGTTCCTAATTACTGTGTTGGCTTCTCCACTGCAGAATGTGAAAGTAAAATATTTATTTATTTATTATTCACATTTCTATCACCACCCATCTCCCCCTAAAATATTTCTTGGTTTCCTATCCCTGGACTACCTCCCCATACCCTGCCCTTGCTGGCTGAGACTGATGGGTGGCAGAGTCCAAGAGCATCTGTGGAACCCCAGCTTCTATAGCTTTGATGTAATTACAGGAGAGGTATCACTTCTCAACACTCCATCACACCGTGATCTTCTATCTAATATACATTTAGCTCAAATATTAATAAGTCTGTTTTATAGTTCAAAGGAAGCTTGCAGCCTCCTTTCTCAAAAATTGGAATTGCTCTACTTACTCAGCCCTTAGTTAAATTTTCAGTCAAACAATTTAGCAAATAATATCCATCATCTCGCTCAGCTTTCACCTAGAGCTTTATAAACACTTTTTTACAAAACACTGCAGGCAGAAACAAAATTTTGAATAGCCTTTGGGAAACCTGCACAATTCTGGACTCTCCGTATGGCAATAATCCATAAGGAAAGAGTCACAGGAACCCTCAAAATTATGTTTTTATAGCCTACAACTTCAACCTGAATTTTGCAGGCTACCAAAACTACGTCCTTTCCATGCTTGGATCCAAGTATATCTGCATGTTAGAAGTGAACATGACAGGAGCTTGCTTGTGTTGGCAAATGAGTCTTGATATAATACAAGCCTTGGAGGACAGGGGAAAAAATAGGTTAAAATGCTATTCTTCCAATACAAAAATGTCCAACATTTCCAGCTTAGATACTATGACATTGCACCTGACCCTGTAGAAGAGAAACAAAAACGCATGTGTTTTTCAGGGAAAATTAAAATTAAAATCCCAAGCTCACTCGGAGGACGCTTGCCTTCTCTCATGTGAAATTAAGAAAAGGAATTCTGCAGTTTAAGGAAACGTACCACTGCGATCAGCTGCCCCTCCCCTCATGATGCGGGCCACAACCACAGCCCCCGTGTGCTCATCCCGCCTGATTGTTGCACCCTAAAAGGGAAACAGAAGACCCATCAATGCACAGCTCTTGCCCGGCACATCAGGCCTAAAAGAAAACCTCATAACGCACAGTGGCCAGATACAGGCTTGAGGGGAACCTACAGCAAGATGTGAAAACAAGAGCCTTCCCTCACTTTTTGATCCCACTCAGCAATTAATATTCATTATGACAATGCCTCTGGAAATTCTATGTAGCTGTCACAGTTAATAGCTATGGCCAGTTCTATCTTCCATGAATTCAACTGGGTCCTCTTTAATACAGCCTCAGCCAAGATTTGTTGCTGAATCTTGTAGAACTGAATTCCATGAATTATAAGCTGCATGAAGGAACGTTTTCTTTGATCTGTCCGGCTACATCTGCTTCACTTCCAGCTGATCCCTGAGTACTTCCTCTGGTTAATAACAGCATTGTTTATTAATAGAATATTACATTTTTCACTTTTTCAGGATAAAAGTCTTTACAAAGTTGATTATGTCATCTTTTAAAAATAATCATGCCATAACAATATTCAATACAAAATTCACTGAAATGGAATAAATAAAATACCAGCAGCAGATAAAAGCACGGTAACCTAAAACTAACCAGAGCAAACTGTAATATATAGTTCTTGTAACCCATAAAGGGAAGGCTATACATAATTCCCAAGCCAGGACATTCTTGGAGATCCTGGTATTCCCTGATGTTACTGCTAGAGACAGGGAAAAATTGATTCAGTTCACATTTTTTATGCTACAAGTGGACCTCACTTAATGACTGCCCTGTTTAGTGACCATTTGAAGTTACAACAGCACTAAAAAAGTAACTTTATGACCAGTCCTGCACTTATGACAGTCACAGCATCCCCATGGTCGTGTGATCAAGATTTGGATGCTTTGCAACAGGCAAGCGTTTATGACCATCACAGTGTCCCGTGGTCACATGATAGCCATTTGCGCATTTCACAGCTGGCTTCTGACAAGCAGAGTCAATGGAGAAGCTGGCAGTAAAATCACAAGTTGCGGTCACACAATGCCTCGCTTAACGACCTGCAGTGATTCACTTAATGACCACACCAGAAGTGACATTGTAAGTGTCGCAGTCACGTGTTATTTCACTTAGTGACCATGTTGCTTAGAAACAGAGTTGCTGGTCCCCCCCATTGTGGTCGCTAAGTGAGGACTACCTGTACTTTGATCAGTTCACATTTGCCCACCCTGTTCCTGAACATGAATGCAATCAGCCAAGGAAATTACTTTTACAGATTCTGCAACTGAGTTCACATCTCAAAAATTACATATAGAAATGCATATATACTTATTATGGGAACATTCACACAACCTAAATTAAATCAAGAACATGGCTGGCAAAACATGTATGTGAGACAAATACGCAGAAAATGTGTGTACTAGTGGGAAAATGCTCAAGAAAATGTGTATAAGTTCTCAAATAGACTTTAAAAAATAGGGAACATGTAGAAATAAATTCAGATTAGTTTAACATGGGAGAAATAAGAAACTGACAGACTATAACAAATAGATTTGCTATCTTTACTCACATCTGAATGTTTGAGCAAAACCCAGGGTTTTCATATCCAGAGCTTCAAGCTCACACAGCTGAATTATCAGATAAACAAGTTCCAAATATTTCAGGACTCTAAAGCCTAATAACATCTTAACTTGCATCTATATATTAATAGATAACCAAAACAACTGGTGCTGAATCAGGGCACAACAGGAGTTGGACTACAGTTCCCACAATGCCTTGCCATTGGCTATGTTGGTTTGAGTTAATGGAAGTACATTTCCAATATATCTAGAAGACACCAATTGCCTGTCCTAGGTGTAATGTGATCTGAAGGCCTATCATCTGAAAGTGTTACAGCTTTTGCATTTGATACCTACTGTAATTCGGGGATAAGATTACAGCAAAGGAAGATGAGCCTTTTCCTACCCACTTTCTTACATTTCACAAACTCTCTTTATTAAAAAGTCTATGTCTAACCATAGCCTGGAAGTGGGAAACCACCAGCTTTGGAAGTGCAGAGAAAAAGGATTTCTTTCTCTCCCATAACACACTAATGAACTTGATTGGCAGCCAGTTCAGAGCACAAGAGTCAAAATACTTCTTCACAGAATAACCATGCTTACACAACACGCTAAGTCAGATGGTGTTTGGCTTACTGTGTCATCCAAATATGAAAATATGGACGTTTTATGGGTAGGAGAGAAGCTGTTAATCATGCTGGAGGTAGTCGGCACTGCCAAGGAGAGTCGTCCCTACAGAACTATCTTTGCTTCTCCATTTCCATTTTGTTTCTGCCCTCTGCAATCGCTTTTACTTCTGAAAAATGTCCCATACTTCATGCATACAGTCGTTATTTCATTCCCAACTGGAATACCACGAGCTTTTTGTTGCTACCTGCATCATACATACATACCAAAGGTTCTTTGTTCTTTACTAGACGAACTATTTTCACTGATTCTTCATCAAAATCATCATCAATATTATCCGGCAATGGAGGGAGAACAGGGTCAAAGTTCTTCTGGGCAACAGTGTCATGAACAACAAGCATCGCCTTGGGACAAAGGGAGATTGGAAACAGAGAACAATAAAACAACAAGACAGGCGAAAACAGGAACAGATCAGGGTGACAGTGTAACAGTGCCCAGGACTACATTCCTCATCACCAATGGCCAACATGACTATCTTGATAGAAGTTGGGGAGAGCTATAGTCAACACATCTGGCAGGTGCCAGGTTGATCAAGTTTTGTAATAAAGAATGAAAGCAGAAGTGTTTATTCTGGGTCATCTGATTGATTTTATTTCTCCAACTTTTCTCTTCACCATTTGTAGCCACACAGGCCAGCGAATAGGCTTTCACAATAAAACTGTGACAGTTCAATTAAAGCCAGTTTGACAACATAATCCAACCTTTCCAAACATTCAGATAGCAGCCCTTTCAACTTCAAAGCAGTTCAGGTAAACATGTCAGCCCATCATCCAAGACACCATTTATTTTTAATCCTCTTTATTTGCAAAACCTAAGTTATATAATGTATAATTAAGAAGGAAGCTTCCAAAGGCTTTGATTACACAATTACCTTGCCCCATACACAGAATTTGGGAGGTGGGAAGATGTTTCCAGACAATGGTCTGTTTCACTTCGAACATTCCCAATGTTTTCCCGGCAATTCTTCCATCTTTGTCTTCACATGTTAAAAATTGGATGATGGAATAGCTCCCTGATGCCTTTTGATTGATAGGACCAGTATTTTCTACCGGTCATTCACCTGATATTCCAAATATATTTAATTAAAATATTTGTCACGAATTCCATAAATGATCAAGCTCTATAGGTTTATTTCAAATCCAAACATGAGAAATCCCACTGCCTACCACCAAAGAAATCTGCAGTCAAAATGACTGATTCAAACAAGTGTCTATAATGCTTCTTGGGAACAATGTAATCTAGATCTCAGTTTATTTATGGCATCTGTGCCAGATTGTTATGCCATTAAAACACACACACATTGTTTATTGGTTTGGCAATTTGGTGTTTTGTACACTGTTTTTGGATTCAGGAAATTGTTCATAAAGATACATTCCCCATCCCTACCCAAAGGTATCCTGACCCCAAGTGACAGAGGTTTTGAAGATTTAAATCAGCCCTTTCAGTTGGGTGCAGAAACTAACATAGCAAATCGCTGGTCAGGAATTAGCAAACCTGCGTGATACAGAATTGGACAAGCACATTGTTGCATTGGCACAATACATGTTTACTGTACATATGCATGAATGATACGAGCTCTCTTTTAATCATACCCCTGAACAATGCATGACACTACAGTGGAGCTGCAGAAAGCTATACCCTGGTCTACTCAGAAACCATAGATTCTGCTAATTCTAGGTTTAGTCCTTATAACCAGGGAATTGTACCACCAAGTTTAATATTCCCCTGTGCCAATGGTATTGCATACATGGATGGAAAATGCAAGTGAATGCTGCTTCAGAAACTACAGATAGGCCACAATTACTGCGATTAATGAATGCCACGAAATGGTTGCATTATTTGAATTTGCATTATTCAAAGAGATACAGTATTTCTACGGAAAATATGGGAACTGGTTCCAACTCGCTGGAAATAGGCAATGAAAATTTTTAAACATAAATTTATATATCTATATTAATGAAATTACATTGAAGTATAAAAAGAATATAGTTATAATTTAAATTTATGGTTAACAAAATCACAGAGTAGTTACAGAAAGCAAAATAAAGACAAAAAAATTCTACCATAGATTCAGGCATTCCAACATATCGTCCTATTTTAGTGTTGCTGTGACCACATTTATGCTGTTCAATTACATCAAACTTTTGCTCTAATGTAATAACAAGCTTCTTTTTTAAACTTGTACTGCTTTCCTCTGACGGAATCTTCCTTTTCTTCATTTTGCATACATGAAGAATAGCAGCCTCTAAAACCCCAAACACAACTGCGCATGTGCTAGCTTTGTGCACACGCTAGCCTTGCTCATATTAATTGAATTTTGGGTCACATTAAATGCTATCTATCTATCTAATTTTATCAAGATTGTTGATATTGTAGCTACTAATTTCTGACCCCATTCCATTTACTAATTACAATAGTAAAATCTAATACAAACTAAACTTAAAGAAAGAAAAGAGAAAGAAAGGATAAATAGTGCAAGGAAAAAGAAGAAAAGAGAGAAGAAAGAAAAAAGTAAGAATATAATAAAGAAAGAGAAAAGAAATATATAAAAAAGTGACTTCCAACCTTCATCACACAAGTATAAACAAATTTAGTGACTCTTCACCCCCTCTAAGGTTACAAACAATTATCTCTTCATCCCATATCCCATCCCTTATCTATAAAAAAATCCATAAAACATCGCCTTTTCAGTACTGGTGTCAGCAAAAAGTCCACAAAAGGTTGCTAGAAATAACAACATATCTTGTTTTAACCTTGATAAAATAAACCCACTTTATATTCCTTCCTTTTACTTCTAACATTCTTAATCTTTAGTTCATTCAAATATGGTCATAGGATTTGATTTCTCTTCATTTCTTCTTTGTCCCATTTCACAGAATTCTTCAAGGCCTTAACAAGCCTCTTTTGTAAATCCAATAGGAAAAAACTGTCAGGTCACTCTCTTGGTTTATCATTTGTACTGCCCTTTTGAATTTTAAAACATCAGCCAATTTCTTTTGTAGATCCAGTGAAATATCCTTTTCCAAGTCATTCTCTCGGCCTGTCAGTTGTAGATCTACTTACGATACCATCTCTCTTGTCAGATAAAATTTGTTCTACATCTGTCATGTCTTCAATAATTTCTTTTGGACATTGTCTCTCCATAGAAGCAGACATCCTTACTGACATTGTTGATATTGTAGCTACTAATTTCTGACTCCATTCTTCAAAAGTCTCCTTCAGAATTTTCATTGTTAGAACGTTTTGCATTTTATAGGCTTGCATTTTTTTCCTCCACGTGAAATCTTTAGTTCCCTCTAGTGTCCAGTTTTTAAATAATGAAATTAACAGATAAGTAGAGATAATAATGTCTTCCAAAAACTAAAACAGATCTATTTCCCACAACAAGCTGTTTGTTCTTTATAATTAATTCCAAAGTCTTATCGTAAAAGTTTCAATATTCCAAATTTATCTGGACCCTTAGTCCATATATAACTTTCTAAGATCAAAATCTTATTTGGCTTTTTGCTGTTTATTTCAGATTCTTTAAGTTCTTAAGCTTATAATTAATTTTTCTTTTGTTCAGAGTTGAAGAGAAACACAAGCCCGATGAAGACTTTTCAAACTTTTCATTCCAAAGGTCTCTAATAGCTTTAAAATGGTTAACAGACACTTTCTGAAAATGATTAGAAAGTGAGGTTTGGGAACTTAGCATCCTTTAGAAGGTTCTGCAGTGGTTGCAAACAAGATGGCTGATCCAGTCATCTCCCAGTGCTCAAACCCACAGAAAAGCTCTATCCTGCATTCTCCTCATGAGGAGCAGCCGTCTGGACCACGTGGGCAATCTCCCATCCTCTCCTTATCCAGAGAGGTTCTGAAGAACCAGTCTACTCACCGGTTCTTTGGTTTTTGCTGCAGTCATCGGCTCTACTTTAATGGAGCTGCCTTCAGTTTGCCATGCCTCCCCCGGAAGTCCAAACATGACCTGGTATCAATCTACAGTTTGCACGAAATTGAATACTGCATTATTCAAACTCACACTAATTGCATCCTACCTGTAAATGTTATTGCTGCCTTGTGCTTATGCCAAAATCTGTTTTCTCTGGAGGAGAATCTTAATTCACTCTACCTTCTAGCTCCTCATATCTGATCATAGCAATTTGTTGGCATGATTAGGAAACCCCCTGAGCTTGGCAGTCAGTTAGTTGGTGCTTGTGAGGCTGTGGTTTTGAGTTATTGTCAATTGGCTTTTTACCTCAGCTGTCCTTATAGTCTTTCTTGTGCTGCTTTGATGGCATTTTTATTGTGTTTTTCTCCACTGTTAGCTCCCTGGCATTGCTACAGTGAAATGGGCAGCCATGCAAATCAAATCAAATCAAAAGTCAACTCAAATACCAAATTGCTGACATGTGTCATCACAGAATCATGGTTGGCGGGATGATTTACCACCACAGCCAAAAGTGACCATCGCTGCTTGGCTGACAACTCTGTAAGCTATCGACTCACACATATATACACATGCCAGTGCTTGTAGCTTCCCATTCTCTAAAGCAGTGTTTTTCAAAAGTGGCAACTTTAAGATGTGTGGACTTCAACTCCCAGAATTCCCTAGCCAGCAAGGAATTCTGGGAAGTCCACACCTCTTAAAATTGCCACATTTGAAAAACACTGCTCTAAAGTGACCTAACAATAAGCAAAATAGTCTAGATTAATCCTGACTGCACTTTAAATAGATTTAGAAGAGTTAAGAGATGGCACAACTAATCTTCCAAATGCTACTCCCACCCCCACCCCTGGTTAAGAAATTAAACCATATTTTCAGCTCAGCATCAATTCCAGTATTAATTCACTTCTGCAACAGTTGTTTGGATGACACAATAGCCTAATTATAAACTGACCAGTTTGTTAACTCAGATACAACAGTCAGCTAATTAGGATACAAAGGTTTGCAGATGAGTTTCAAATTAAGGTCTCTAATCATAGTTGATCATCTAAGTTGGTTGCTGGGCAGTCTCATATTCAGAAATAGCAAAAAAATATGGTTTATTTAACTAAAGCAATGATAGCTCTGCATTCTGTCTAACCCAACAACGATCTACTCTGCCTGAAGGTACAAGAGTAAATACTACCTATTACAAGTGTCCCAGTGATTGGTCCAAGGTGTCACACACACACACACACACACAAACCATTCCATTTCTGAATATAGCCCAATATTCTTATTCCAGCAGGATTTGCCACAACTGGTATAACAGACCTGCATGTGAACATCTCTTTTTATCTGGCCATGCACTGTGAGAATAGAACGCTAGACCAGATGGACAATAAGGAGCTTTTTCTTACATTCTTGCTTTCATGCAGAAACACTAGAACCCAAACCCTTTCTAATCCAACCATTCTAATCCTCCACAACCATTAGCAACAGAAGCCAATACAGATATCTGTGATCATATAAAAAGTCATTTCTCTACCATATACTTGGAGAGATCACTTTCTGATTCATATGAGTGCAAGAGAAAACTCTGCTTTCTTTGGATTCCAATCCTCTTCATTCCACTTAAATTTGTTTTTCCCTCTTGTTCTTCTTGCATGTTTTATTAGATCCGAGATAAATCTAAAAAGAACACAATCTCTGCGTTTGCCCAGTAGCATTAAATATTTCATACAATGGATCCAAGCTGGCAGTCAGTCACAAAGTTGCAATGGAGCTCACGGAAAACACATTTTTCTACATTTCAAGAGGACAAGCCAATTTCAGAACAAACAAATATACAGTGATGACTGGTAGATGGAGATGGGCTAGGTAGCAGCCAGGCAGATGCATACCGTCAAAACTATACAAGAGCAAGTGCTAAAAATGAATAAGTAGTTGAACCTCTGTTGGCAAATAAATGCTCCAGTATCAAAACTCAATAGTATTTTAGGTGATATCAATAGGAACAGAAACTCAAAGACCAAGTAAACTGCGGCATCACGAGATTTTGCATGCACTTCAGCTTAGTCAAGGTTTGGGGTTAATTGAAAAGTTGTTGTAAAAACCTTACAATCTGAATGTTGACAATACTGGTGCAGAGGGCACACAACAGAAGATTGCTGACTACAGGGTTGTCTACTTTAAGCGGCTGCCCAGAATTTTAGGCAGAGGGATCTTCCCCCTCACCTACTTCCTAATTATTTTAAACTGGAGATATACGGGACTAAACATGTGAACTTCTGCATGCCAAGCAAGCATGCAAGTTCTACTCTGATCCTTGTCCCCAGAGAAAGAGTCAGTGATTTTTAAAAAGGTAATAGCTAAGGGTGTCTTGAACAAATTTCATGGTATTTACTTTTATCCATTCCACCTTCTGTTCAACAGTATGTAATGGTAGCTCACTGGCTATTTCTGAATAGAAAAACTCACTTCCAGTGGATACAATAGAAAGGAAAGAAACAGTTGGAGAGAAAGGAGGCTTCACCCATTCCTTGGCCTCTGCTTTTCCAAAGTAGCCCTCAAACAGCTCTGTTCTCCTCTTCCTTCCTCAGGATTTCAGCACCTGGGCTGGCACACCTCACTAACCTTAAATCCCAGGTAACAAAATATAATTCATTCATTTATTCAGTTTGTTAGCCACCCATCTCACTTTTCCAAGTGACTCTGCTGTATTCACTTAAGTTACAATGCCTAAACAAATAAGCGTGTTAATGTAATGGCTTAGTTTACACAAAACATTAAGATAATGGCTGGTTTGCTACAAGATGCTAACCAAAAACTACCCAACCCCATTTTAACATATTGTGGAAATCCAGTTACTGTGCATTTGCCAGCAAACTCAAAATATGATTTGCATACTGTCTCAACAGAGGGCCACTTTCTGGCAGCCAGGGCCGAACTTTGTATTTTGACCTGTCAGGGGCTGCAGGGGGTTTGGTTTGTGACCTTAAGACATCATGGGAAAAGATAGGGCCAAATGCTCAGCCTGTTTGGGGGAACTCTGAAGGGGCATTAATTAATTAAGGTATGTATTTTTGCCCCATCTACATTAAAAAAAAGCCTGGTTTTGGGATGCATGGATATAAAATAGATACCTTAAATCTCAGCAAGGTTTTTTGCCTATCGGGTTTCGCCCAGGTGTTGCAATAAATCTCTCTCTAGGATTCATCCACACATCCTCCTTGCCTTCACTCTAAGATGGTCCACTTACCAACTGTTGAAGACCTTTCCTCACAAGGGAGCCTCTGCACCTTACCAATCTGTGGCTGAAGCAGACTGAAGGAAGCAGTGTTTTCACAGGAAGATGGCAGAAAACTTGCCATGCAGACATTCCATGTTGCATGGAGCAATCTGTGGAGGATCGGCCACCTGCTGGTCTCTAATTGGCCTGGAGCAGGACTGTCCCCTCCCACCCAGCTGCAGGGTTCTTCTCTTCCATGACCATTTCTGTTTGAGCTGCTATAGAGAACTGAACCTCACCAGGCCAGCCTGTTCTTTTTCATTTCTTTCTTGTTGTTTTCCTAGGTTTGCCCAGAGGAATACTGACCTCATGAAAGATCAACTGCACATCTATCAGGAGCTGATATTCCCATCAGTACACAAATCAAAGGGCTCTGTAGGAGTCCCACGGGAGACCGAAGACAGAGAGGAAGAAAAGCCGAGGAGGAGAAGGGAGGCTTTCTGTCATGGTTGGTTGCATCTGCACAGTGAGCGCATCTGAATGCTTTCAC
Source organism: Candoia aspera (assembly GCF_035149785.1). Lineage (NCBI taxonomy): Eukaryota > Metazoa > Chordata > Lepidosauria > Squamata > Candoiidae > Candoia > Candoia aspera. Next base: position 85,282,274 of record NC_086156.1, read on the forward strand.
CCATGTTAAATCCCCTGTGTTTTCACAGGGCTTCATTCCGGTAAGTATCGCTTGCTGACAATGGACATTTGGAAAGGAAGAGATCGGGAAAGAGAGGGCTGTGATCCTCAAAAGGGAGAGGCAATGCACCACTTAGACTAGCTGCTGGAAGGAGCTGCAAGAAAAGGCACGAGGGGGAAGAGAGGGAGAAGGTGGATATTCTCAGTGCTGCAGCCTCAGCTGAACAACCAGCCCAGCCAAAAGCATTGGACAGCCTTTGGCCGCAGAGCTAAGGAACGTGCCAAGGAAAGGCGGTGGGAGGGGCTTCCCGGATAGTGCTTGCAACAAGAGGGGATGCGGCTTTCTGCTTTCTCCCAGCTCAGAACTTTGGATCTCCATGCCTGCTCTGAAGCCGCTTGCAAGGTCCTCTTCTGCCACAAAGCGTGGCTCTTCCTCGGCCCCAAAGATTCATCCACTGCCTAGAAAGCAACACGTGTGTGTGAGACAGTAGCTCTTCCGGCTGCTTGGCAGAGGTGCAGGAAACAGACGCTACCTGGGCAGCATTTTCGGAAGTCACATGGGGTCCTTCTGTCTCAGGGAAGGAAGAAAAGCACATCCGTGAGGGCTAAACTAGGGCCAGGCTTAGCTAGGTAAACTTCATTACAAATGCAATGATCCCTAATCAAGACGAAGATCAGCTCCCACAGAATCTAAGGAGCTAGCGCTCTCTCTGTGTAAGTTCCAAGGTTTTAAACCCTGCTTTTCCTTCTCCCACTTTTATGTTTTAGCAGATTGGCAGCAGAACTTTTCTATTGTTGTCACCTAAAATAGCTCCCTGTTCTCAGACGTTCTGTTTCCCCCTTGCTGGCTTGAATGCTTCCTTTCTCTTAAAAAAATCCACTAAAAGCCAAAGAGAAGGGCCAAAGGATTTGGCCCAGCCCTCTCCAAGGATGCCACAGGGCTGCTTCTGGCTCATGAGCCCCAGGATACCAATTCTTGCAGTGTATAGATCTTATGTAAACATATACTTTTTATATTTTAGATAAATACAGCTGCATAATTACATATATCTGCCACCCACTCCCATCCCTCCCCTTCCCAGCCAACTGGAGAAGTCTTCACTGGATGTATTAAATGTAATCTTTTAAAATTTCTAATTCTTTTGTACACAGACTTTCCTTTAAACTAGTAGATCCTGAATCTATAATAGACCACTGCAATTTGAATGCCTTTGAAAATCTTTGTCTTCAATATCTTACAACAGTTATTAAAACACTCTCATTAAAACCCTGATTATTATCTGCACATTCAGATCTAATGGGAAGGAAAGTAAAGAGTTCCCTTCTGGAGTGGGAGAATGAAGTTCTGATATTATAATAAGGGGGAGCAACCATTTCTGTTATAAATGGAGAATCCGGACCCAAGAAACGGAGCGTTTAAATGAACAGCAACAACATTACAGGGGAGGGCCAGTAAAACTGCAGGTAGCAAAGGATGGAATAAAAGCTTAACAGCTTTCAGTTCCACAGACACTAAATAATAAAATGAAGTATCATCTGAGCACATGCAGAGCGTCTTTTATGCTCAGAAAAAAAGCTTTCATGTCCATCGCCCATCCTCTCCCTATTCATCTTCTGAATTAGGGGTAGATTATTAAAAGCTTTTCTCTATTCTACTTTTCTACCATGCAGGATATCAAAGGTACAGAATAAAAACCCCAGAGGATAATCATGTTGCAAAATTTGGGATAGAATTACCAATTAACTTTAAGAAGCTTTTAAAAAAAACTTGCAGAATGGTTTTAAAAGGAGTAGCAACGTATTGCCTGAGCATGCAGCCATAAATTGCTAAATACTGTCTTGCTCACCACTAGAGAATCAGTGGGAATGCAGATAAACTGATCTGCAGGGCAGACCTCCAACATTTGGGAGCAGCCATGTGTGGGGAGTGTGTCAAATAGGCAAGGTAGCAGATGCAGTGTCTCAGTGCAATCCTGCCTCTTCTGTATGCATTGCCAGGTGCTATAAAAAGGGGACAGTCTCGCACTACAGCCACCATTTTGCCTTTTTTTTAATACACCCCTACCCCCATGGATGCTGGTATCTGGGAACAGCCACTGAGAAAGCTCCCTGTGCATGACTCCCTATCCATCAGAGCATGGTGCGGAGCTTCCCATGGCTGGGTGGCTGGGAAGGTTCCTCTTATGGTGACGGGGCCTGCCTCTGTTTGTCTTCCTTGTGTCAGGCAATGCCAACTGTATTTTCCCAACACAAACCTGGCCCATAGGCCCTAAGTCACAAGTTGCCCTCCACTCCTGTCTTCCTACGGCCAGCCCTACAATTAGACAAAGTGAAGCAGCCATTTCAGACAACCTACAGGAAAGCTAGAACCTCAGCAATTTAACATGAATGGACTTCAACTCCCCACATTTTCCAGCCAGCATGTGTCACTGGTGCATCCCCCATCCCCAGCATTTGCAGGTCTCCAAAGTGAGTACAGCTGAACATTTCAGACCCCTCCCAATGGCCTCCTCAGAATCCAGCATGGGAGAACCCATGCAAATCGGAGCAACCAAGAGATCCCTGTCATCAGCAGAGAAGCAAAGAAGGGATTGGGGACTGTACTTTTACTGCAGGGGCCCTGAACACAAAGCCAGATCATGCCTGGTAAAAGCACCAGTGTCTGACACAGCAACTAGATGCAGAACTTGTAAATCAACAGAGCACGTAGCCAGCAAGTGCCCAGCTTGCTTCAAAGCAGCACATCAGAGAAACTTCACCGGCCCTTCTCCAGGGGCTCTGAAGGGCGGCCCTCCACCATTTAAGGAGAGCTCAGGCAGCTGACAGCAGGTAAGCATACTTAACTACTCATGTTATTATTACTTCAGATTCCAGGAAGAAGGTGGAACTTTCTGCTCTTGGAGACTAGGGGGCAACTACTAATTTTATAGATATAGAAGCAGATACAGAAGCAGTACAGAAACTAAAGTTGCCTGCTCAAGCTCTAGAAAGCCCAATGATAGTCGAGATGATTGATGGACAGCCACTAAGAGCAGGGCCGATTTTGCAGTGCACGGCTTCTTTGCAGTTGACAATCAAAGATCAGACAGTGTTCATAACGCTCTATGTAACTGCCTCCTTGCAAGTGCCCATCATCTTGGGAATTGAGTGGCTTCAGCTGCACGATCCAGATGTAAGTTGGGCACAAGGGACACTCTCGTTCCCTTCCCCCAAATGCCAGCAGCATTGCTTACAAGCAGCTCAGGTTTACCCCCCCCCCATTCCAATATAGAACAAGGGAGGATTGGCACCACCAGAAAAATATGCAGACTTTGCAGATGTGTTTGGGAAGGAAGAGGCAACCATGTTACCCCCCCCCCATGAGCCTGTGATTGCACCATCAATTTGAAGCCAGGAGCCCAAATTCCAGCAAAGAGATAATATCCCATGTCTACTCATGAATTAGGCATTCTCAAGGAATATTTGGATGCCAGCATCAAAAAAGGATTCATTCACCTTTTCAAGTCACCAGCATCGCCACTGTTTTTTGTGCACAAAAAACAAGGCGAAGCAGAAGCCACTGAAGGGAAAGGAAGGAGCTCCCATGCATACCATTCATGACTACAAAGACCTGAACAGAGTGACAATTAGAGACCATTATCCACTCCCACTTATCTCCGATCTACTAGATTGACTACAAAAGGCGCACATCTTTACAAAATTAGACTTGAGAATTACTTAAAACCTAATCAGAATGAAAGAAGAACATGAGTATAGGAGGAGGAAGGAGTATTAGGTATGTTCCCCACCTTGAGTTATTTATAAAGAAATAATAAAGGCGGGATAGGAAATAAATAAAATAAATAAAATATTTAACAGCCTTCAATACAAGACATGGCAAGTTCGAATACATACTAATGCCATTTGGCCTGGTTAACTGTGGAGCTGTTTTTTTCAAGATTCATGAATGAAATGTTGTCAGACATTTTAGACAAGTAAGTGGTGGTGAACTTAGATGACATATTAGTTTATTCCTAAGATCCCTCCTTGCATGTCACCCATGTCAGAAATGTATTGCAAAAATTACAGGACAAGCTCTTTGCCAAGCTAGAAAAACGTGCATTTGACCTGCCTCAACTGGACTATTTGGGCTACGGAATCTCTCCAGAAAGCATACAGATGGATCCAGCAAAGGTCTATTTTATCATAGCACACACACAGACCCCCATAACGTGAAAGATAGTATTAAGGCTTTGGGCTGCTTGCCTCTCATGCAGGAAATCTGCAGCACAAGGAACTATGAATTCTGAAGACATGGTTTTGCCAGCAGGCCTGGGGATCCCAGGTTGATGTGGAGCCCATCAAGTGTTTTGTTTGAACATACTGTTGCTGCCAGGGGAGTAGGGTGGAGTGGGTTTTGTATTTGGGGTTTTATTTTTGTAAGCCACCCAGAGTCACCGTGAGTGAGTTGAACAGCCATATAAACCTCTTTAATAAATAAACAAAATAACATAAATAAATCCACTACTACCAGAGTGCTTGTATATCCCCATACTAGGGGAAGATTGGTGATAAAATCTAGAGAGGCAGTTACCAAATTGGCTCATTTCAGTCCTTGCAAAAGCCTCCCAAGGCCCAGGAAACAATTCAGCTCTTTCTTGCACCATGTCTTTAGATACAGTAGACTGGTCAATCATGTGATCTCAGGCAGAGGAAGTCAGTTCACTACCAAATTTTGGAAGGCCATCTTGCACTCATTAAATATTAAAATTCATTGGTCTTCCTCGCATCATCTGGAGTCCAACAGAGAATCTGAGAAGGTTAACCAACTGTTGCAGCAGTATTTAAGATGCTATATTTCATACCAAGACAACTGGACTGATCTCATCTCTTGCTGAATTTGCTTACAACAATGCAGCACACTCCTGTAGTGTTATATCCCCATTCCAGGCAACTTACAAATTCCACCCACGGGAAACCAACAACCCGGCAAGAAAGCACCGTTCCTTGTGCTTTAGATTTCCTGCACAAGAGGCAAGAAGCCAAAAGCCTCTAAAGGAACAGCTAGAACTAACAAAGGCCATGTATAAAAAAGCAGCAGATGCACACAGACAAGAAGGAACCAGAACTGCAGAAGGGGATTTTGTGTGGCTTTCTACAAAATTTCCGACTTCTGTGCAGCCTTCCGAGAAACTAGACTCAAAAGTTATTGGTCCTTTCCCAGTGATTAAGCAAATAAACCTAGTAGCATTCCAGTTGCACTTGCCAGCATCAATGAAGAGTCACCTGCATTCCATCGGTCTTTGCTAGTGAAAGAGGCAACCCCTGCCCTCTGTGTTCACAGGCAGCAACCCCCACCCCACCCCCAATATAGGTAAACAGGGAGGAAGAGTACAAGGTGGAAGTGTTGCTAGACTCCAGGCGCAGAGGGAAGCGGGTTGAATACTTGATACACTGGAAAGGTTACCCAGAGTCGGAGAGGGCAGGGGAGGCAGCAACAGACATGCATCCACCGCAATTGGTGCACCGCTTTCACAACCAATACCCTAAAATACCTCGTCCTTGACAACTACCAGCCTTACAGGAGCTGGCCAACATGAACAGGAGGGGTTCTTCTGTGGGGTGGAGGGTGCCTCAGGAATAGCAAGACACCAAGTAGGGGGCATGGGTAATGACCCAGCTCCTTCCACATCAGGCATAGAGGCTGTGAGTGGGGGAGACCAACAGATTCCCAATGGAGGAGAGGCAATCACCTCTACAGATGCAGCTGAGTTATAGGACGCCTTGTGTGATCTCGGGGCGTTATCTGCAGCAGAGGGGAGCGACACAGCTACATTTCAATCTCACAGCCCACAATCGGTTTCCCCTGTGAACTCAAGAAGGGGGGATGAGTCTGAAGGGGAGGGTGATGTAGTGGTACGTGGTAAAGACTGGCAAAGAGATGCTGCCAAGGGAATGGTGCAATGAGACAGCATAGCCCACAACTGGATAGTGGGAGTATCATGTTCACTGTGTTTCAATGTGCATTGTACATCGTAATGTTTCACATGCCAAGGCGCTGACGCACGTTTCTGGTTGAGAAGCTGCTGTGGAACCTTGTACCAAGCTCTCTATCTGTGTTCATTTAAATGGAATGTGTTTGGGTTATCTTCTCTGTTCAAGGTCTTTTCCCGCTGATCAGCAGAACTCGTTAGGAGCACCTGGGATTGTGAATTTGAGACGACTGTACGGGGGTAGGTGGGACTTCATTTGTATTGGGGGGTTTTAGTTTGATTTTGGTGCGCTTTCATCATTCTCAGCTTTCTTTGTACTTGCATACTATTCTTAAATAAATCAGATATTATTAAGCTCCTGCTTGTGAGTCTGAGAGTGTTTTAGAATAGGCAACCTTTACATAAAGCTGAGAATCACCAAAGTACACCGTTAGCTCCTGCCAAGATCAATTCTTGTGAGGGCAAGAGGCTCAGAAGAGACCCTCTCTAGCTTTTCAGGCTGTAAAGGAGATGGGGAGAACTGTACTTTCAGACTTGCAAGATTCTGTCAATGCAGCTTTGTAATAAAGTAGGATTAACTCATCTGGTTCTGATTCCTATCTGGTTTACCCCATGAGGCCAACAGAGACCTGGACCGAACAAGATCAACTACCTCTTCTATATGTATGCACCCTCTATTTTCCTCAGGGAGGTTCTGGGCAAGTTTCAGGCTCTCACAAGATGCAAGGAGAGATGGAAACCATTTGGGAGTAGGGCGGTGGCACCTCCTTCGCTTTAGAAACAATTTCTCCAATACGAAATGGGAACATGTAATGGGCATAAGGAATAATCCTGAGGAACAGGAGGAAGAGCTGCATTCAAGCAATGGTCAGATAAAAGAAATCTGAGTCCAGGGCAGAAATGTAATTTGAGTAAGTGTCTTAGATGTGAACCTCCCTAGTTCTCATGAAGAAAAAGGGAGGGAGGGAGGGAGGGAGGGGGCACATTCAGACTTGCAAGATTCTGTTACTATAACCTTATAATAAAAGTAGTATTACCTTGCATGTCTTTGGTTTCTATGTTTGGTTTACCTGACAGAAGGTTAGCAGATCTGGGCTGCAAAAATCTGGACCACCGATAGTTGGCAGCAAAGAATTAGATGTTCCAGTGTCTCTTTGCTGCCTTCTCATGATCGCTGTGACTTTTGCAGCCCAGAACCAATACTCCTAACAAAACTGGCCACGGGCCTAATTATCATTCTCAACTAGTCCTTCAGTGCCACGCCATGTGCCAGGCATTAATTCCAATCAAACTCTTGATTTCTTTATGGCTGAATTCTGTAAATGTTCTACTCTTTACCCATTCTCACTCACTGAGCAAGAATGGCAGTCCCATACTTACAGCGTGCAGAGGGGAAAGGAAGCCTGTGACGTTGTGCAACAGGAATCAGTTTTAGCTTGTTACCCATTAAGTGATGGCAAATGTCCAGAACTGATAAAAAGACAAAAGCCACAGTTCCCATTCCCGATATCCAGAGGACCTGAATGAGCTACAGATGAGAGAGCCTTTTACCCTAAGATGAGGAGTCGAGAGCAGCTGAAGCAGTTCTTTTTCATCATTATTCACTGGTGCGGTCTGCAGTTCTTCTATCACCTTAATAAAAGAAAACAAAGAGAAGAAATGGAGAAGAAAGGAGAGAAATCTACCCACAAACAAAACAGACAAAGCAACAAATGATTTTCTGATTATACTTTCAGGTCAGTTGTTTGCTAATTTTGGGGCCACACTCCAGAAAAGCACAGATAACTGGGACAGAAATCCTGGAATGTACCATCCTGCAAGGAACACAGAATTCAGAGAACCACGGGGAGCTGACTTGTACCACATATATATTGGAAGCAGGCCTTCTGCAACCAAATATACTGTACGCTTCTAGCAGCATCTCCGTTTCTAAGTATTTCCCCCGTGTGGGGGAGATGGGCCGTGATAAAAATTTGATAAGTAAATAAATAAATTTCACAAATATCCGAAGAATATTAGAATGGTGGGTGGCTGTAGCCCAGCCCTTTGCTTCGTGGGTGAGTGGCTGCAGCCCATTGCTCCCCTGCCTAGAAAAAGACAAAAATAAACTGGAGGTGGTTGAGACCGTCCTCAAGATGCAGGACAGCTAAGAGCAATCTCACTAGCTTTCGATTCAGGTTCGTTTGTGACTGGCCACTTCCCCCAGGAAAACCTTTTTGTGAAGAGACAAAGCTTTCCCTGCTTGCATGCATTTTGTGAGAGAGTTACCCACAACAGGCTCTCAGAATTTCAAGGCTGCCATCCAGCCAAAACAGTTGCAAAGGAAAGCAGGCTGTCCTTGCTGACGTTTTCTGCCCATACAGAATATTTTCTGCTGCTGAGCTGAGATCCCTCATGAAGAAAGAGCCAAGAATGGAAAGGAGGTACTGTAATTTCTGAGAATTCCTCCACAGCCTATGGTGCCTCGCCAGCAATTCAGAATAAGCCCTCATTTGGTGGAAGCAATTCGAAGTTGGCAAACAGCAGGGAGAGGGAGTCCGACGTATCTGTGCACCATGCAACCCCACAGCTGTACTCTAAGGCAGTGTTTCTCAACTCAGCAACTTTAAGACGTATGGACTTCAACTGCCAGAATTCCCCAGCATGCTGGTTGGGGAATTCTGGGAGTTGAAGTCCACACATCTTAAAGTTGCTGAGGTTGAGAAACTCTGCTCCAAAGCAGTACAGTTTAGGTATGAGTTTAACACTTCAGTGAAAACCAAGCCAAAATATCTTCAGGAATTAAGAGTTGACCATAAACACAGATGGTAGCACCTTTACCAGCCAACACATTTTATGAAAAGGCATGATTTTGTGACCTGCGGCTCCCTTCATCGGATGCATACCATGGCTAGACTGATTAAAATTGGGATGATGTGGGATGGGGGAGGAGGTTGGCTATACAGAAGTGGGTTACACTTGAGACAGATCTTTCTCCCCCACCGCTGCATCTAGGCTCATCTCAATTTAAACAGGGAAACACCAATTGAAGCGAATATTTGTAGCTCAGGGTTGAACTGTGGAGTCCTTGGTGCTCTCTGAGCCTTGTTGTTTCCTTGCAGACGTTCCATTGCCAGACTAGGCAACATCTTCAGTGCGAAGAGGGAGTGGGCCTTGCTCTCAGTTTATACACAGTGGCTTGCCCTGCTTGTGTTGGTGGGGGTGCTGTTCTCTCGTTGGGAGTTCCTTGATTGGACTGTTGTTTACTGCTTGGTTGATTGACTGAGTTAATAGTTCCTTGATGAGGGTGTATTGTGCTGTTTGATTGTTCGGCTGGTGTTAATCCTGGTGTTAATCTTTGCCTATCTGGGTGTTGATTGCTGGTGAGGAGGTGTTCTGGGTCTTTTAGCTTTTCTATTGTCTCTTTTGAATGGTATGTAAATGTTGTTTACCTCTGTGTGCCTGTTGATGGCTGATTTACATACCATTCAAAAGAGACAATGTGCCTGTTGATGGCTAATTTACATACCATTCAAAAGAGACAATGTGCCTGTTGATGGCTGATTTACATACCATTCAAAAAAGACAATGTACCTGTTGATGGCTGATTTACATACCATTCAAAAGAGACAATAGAAAAACTAAAAGACCCAGAACACCTCCTCACCAGCAATCAACACCCAGATAGGCAAAGATTAACACCAGGATTAACACCAGCCGAACAATCAAACAGCACAATACACCCTCATCAAGGAACTATTAACTCAGTCAATCAACCAAGCAGTAAACAACAGTCCAATCAAGGAACTCCCAACGAGAGAACAGCACCCCCACCAACACAAGCAGGGCAAGCCACTGTGTATAAACTGAGAGCAAGGCCCACTCCCTCTTCGCACTGAAGATGTTGCCTAGTCTGGCAATGGAACGTCTGCAAGGAAACAACAAGGCTCAGAGAGCACCAAGGACTCCACAAACAGGGAAGCTCTGTAAGTGGGGAGCAGGAACCACCCTCTCTCTCTCTCTCTCTCTGCTGAAGCAGGGAATGGATTGGTTTCTCCTTATTGGGCAGAGAAGCCCTTTGAAAATTTGGATCTGGAGAGGCACTTTCAAAGGATTCTTCATGGATATGGTATCAGTTGCATGGGACATCCTGAGCAAAGATACCAGGGTTTTTATTGAGAGGAGCTGATCTACTCCTCCCCTGTTGTACAAGATCTGTTTGGAACATTCAGTAAGTCTGTGAATATGTTAGCAACAGGATTATGGGACCTACAACAAAAGATTGCAATGTAGCTTGCTCCTGGCCGGCCAGCCGGCTGGGCCCTCTCCCATGATACACCATTCTGTTTCCTTCCTTTTGCCCTCTCCCAGATGACACTTACATCTTCAGCTAGAGCAGAGGCACTATGAAGTATCGGGACCGGACTGTGTTGTTCATAATGGCACAATTTTTCATGAATCTGAAACAGAGAACAGACAAAATACACACACATACACACACACACAACATTCAACAGTTGGAGCTGTCTTAGAAACGGAAGCTTTCAAGCCAATGATTTATTTCAACCACAAATGTCCAGCATGTGGGACTGTGGAAAAGAAATGCTTAGCTCAGTGGAAAACTGGGGCTCCAATTTTCCACTTTATTCTCAGACAATCAATTTGAGAATCTATATAGTGGCTACAGCTTATCTTAGCAGCAACATGCCAAGTTTGTTTTTTTTAATCTGCAGCAACAGCATCTGCTACCTGATAGCTATTGCGATGTTCACTTCCATAGACACAGAATGTACTCAGTGCTTCTTCAGAGACAACAAAAATGGCATTTTGTCCCCAAAGCAGAAGTACACAAGCAGAGATCCCATGGTCAGTACAATCCTCCAGAATTTCTCCATGACCTACCATTTATTGTATTTGTGATTTTTAAAAATATTACAGAAAAATTATTAACATGTAGTAAATCTTTATTTACTTAATTCAGTTTAGGCAAATGTTATAATATTTATAATTGCAATATATAATAATCTATAAATATGTCATTATAATATAATATATAATTGTAATTTAATATTTAATTATCAGTTTAATTAATTATATTTAGTTTTAGTTAGGCTTAAATTAAAATTACAGCCGTTTAAATTTCTCATCCCAGGCCCTGTCCACTTTTTGGAGTGCAGCCACTTGAAAGCCAAGTGCTTGTGAAAAAAGTTGTGTGCCTTGACTCCTCATCAAGACTGTGTGTCAAAGTTCCCAGATTTTCTACCAGATTTTAATCTTGTATATGCTAACCAGGGAGCTAAACATTTGGTCAAGCATTTTGCCGTCCCATTTTAGTTCTCTGTATTTTTTGAATATTGATTATATTCCTTGAACTCCACATGCTACATTGTTTCATCTCTCACTAGTCCCTCGTCTCTTCCCTGGGGATTTCTCGGGGCATGTCATGAAATTGATATTTTGTTTTACGAAGGAACAAATATGTGCTTTGGCTTCTGGGGACTGCACCACACTTCTGCTTGTACACAGTTTCTTAGCCAAACTGATTACTTTTGAGCCACAACAAATTGCCTTCTGGGTGTTCTATGACTGGCCACACTAACCATGGCAAGCATCTTGTGAATGGACTAGATGCCACCCCATGACTACCATTTTGCAGAACACCCACAATATTCTTTCCAGTTCCAGGTTATGTCCACCAGCTTGAAAAAAATGAGAACCCTGTAGCAATACATCACCCATAACCCATCCAAGGTAATTATGTTTCTTAAACAAGAGCTATGCATTGTTGGTACATAAAAACATGAACATTGTTGGGCATGGATGCTGCACAAAAATAATTTATCTACTTGTATTTCTTTTGAACTCACTGTTCCCTCCAAAAAGTAGTTTTGTCCATTGTTTTGTTATTGCCTGAAAATACAGTCTGCAAGTCTACAGTCTGCAAGGAAAGGACTCTGTAAACCATGTTGTCAAAAAGGGACATTAAAATCAACAATCTAAATGCCTGCATATTCTAGTGTTTTTGCTTCATTTCAGGTTATGAGCAAAAACCCTGAATGACTGTATAGGCTTCATCATCAAGCTTATTTCAAAAGGATTCAAAGTGTATTTTTAAAAAATTGCCACTTTCACAAGTAGATTCATTTGCAGCAAGATCCAATCTGTCTAAAAACAGGACTTTGAGGGTAATTCTTTGTGGGCTAAAATGCCACTCCTCTAAATCTAGATTGTGGTGTTTGCCTTGCATATTTAACCCCAATTCACCAGGATGCTGGACTGCAAATCTATATTGATAGAATAGCACAGACTCTTTCCTTCCATTAAACAGTTAAAGTTCTTCAGCAGTGTGACAGTCATGTAAACAACTACAGTGAACTCTTGATTTAATGGACCTCGTTTAGCAAACCAGGCCAAAATAGACAAAATCTAGCCATACTGTAAGCTACTGCGCATGCATAAAATCCTGGTAGCCATTTTACATACACATTTACCAATTTACATATGTATAAAATGTATAAAATACATAAGATACACATGCATAAAAGCCCACCTGGATTTAATAGACATTCTGATTTAACAGATATCCCCTCTTCCCATTAACTCTTAAACTCTCCATTTAATTAGACCCCTTAAAATTAGGAATTGTTTTACTGACAAATTTTCTTCCATCCCATCTGAGATGCTAATAAAACTTCTGTGCAATCAGAAGTAGAGGATTACAAGAACAAAAAACAATTGACTAGTTTCTCTTAATATTTTAATTCCTCTCAACTGTATTTATTTTTCTTTCCTTTTCATTCATGAATTATGCATTTGTTTTCAAGAGTCCAAGTTTCACTATTTTCAGTTAAAACTCTGCTTTCTATACCTACAACTTATAGTGTTTTCCATCCAAATGACAGGTTGTTTTCAGGTTGTCTATCACGCATGTGGGGAAAACACACCAGCAAATATCGAGGTTGTCAAGTTTCACTCAGATTGGATGAAATATTCTTATTTTACAAGAAAAGTTAAACAGCACACTGACATAGCCTGTTACCTACAGAAAACAAAACTTTCCAAATTGTCTTTCTCTGGTCTTTCCCCCCACCCCCGTTTTTTTTGCGGTGGGGAGTAACCCGTCCGTGCTGTTGTAAATCATTTCAATTTCTCATCCCTTTTGAAAATGTTAATTCCCATTCATGGTCATAAGTAACCAAAGAAGTATCACGTGCTTTGTTTTCCAAACATTTCTAAATCAAATGCACATAATCAATTGGGCGTGGAAGCCCTGGCTCAAGCAGGAAATTGTATGTTGTGAAGGGGAAAGGTTTGCATTATTCATCTTTCACTGGTAACATCCTAAGAATATAAGAAGAGCTTTAGACCGACTAGAACTGTTTCCACAGTGGTCAACAGGAACTTCCGCAGGGATGGGGTGGGGGTCAAAAAAAGACAAGAAGGTGGTTGCAACTGTGTAATCGAAGCCCAGCTCTTCTGTATGTGCATCCACATCACACTCACATACAAGGGGCAGGGCTCTGATTGCACACTCACAGCTGCCATCTTGATTCCTACCACCACCATCCCAGATTCTGCTTACGGTCAATCTGAAGGCAATGGAAAGCCCACAAAGAGGACACAACAGCATGTTCTCTAAGCCTGATAGCCTCTGACAGCCTTATCTTCCATCATTTTCCTATTACACCACTGCCTCCTGGATCATGTAAAAGGCAGAATTACAATAGAGCAAAATAACAAGTTTGATGACAAAGTTCTATCTTTACAGCTGTATAAGCCAACCAAGTGCCAGAGCCTGGGTGGAAACTCAAAGTATGCCAAGCCAAGTACCTTGGAGGAACTATGGAATGTATATTTTGAAAACTTTGTGTGTGCTCAGAAGTATATTAGCATATCACAACATCCAGTTTTGAGCTCCAGGTGTGAATATCAGGCAAAGAGGAAAACTAAGAAGCCAATGAAAGATTTTCTCTGAAGAAAAATATTTACTTTCATTAAGCAGCTGAGACTTCTCTCACTAAAGATGTCTCTCAGGAATACCATCTCCTCCTTGTGATTGGAGTCAGGTCTCAGCTGTGAGGTCAGGAGGGCAAGCGTCTCATGTAAACCTAAAGGATCAATACAAAAGGGACTGATCAGAATGCTCCTGATCAAATTGTAAAATACCATTTCAAGAGGTTTAATCTGTCCCAGGGAAGGACTTTACAATAAGTTACTTTGAAACAGCAGCTTAAAACCAGAAAAATGGAGGAAAGAAATCCCTTAAAGCAGTGTCTCTCAAACTTGGCAACTTTGTGGACTTCAATTCCCAGAATTCCCCAGCAGGCATGCAGCCTGGGGAATGCTGGGAGTTGAAGTCCAAGGCCACACATCTTAAAGTTGCCACCCATCGAAGAAAGGTCACCAACTACTTTACTTCAGTTGTGATCCTGCTTAGGCCTGAACTACATTCAGACTAATAACAGAACAGGGCTGATATCCAAATGCCCCAGAAGATATGCCTGAGCTTTCCAGAAATACCTTTCAGTTCCTGTTGACAGTTCTGCTTTTCAAACTGCTAGCCAGGGCTCCCTGCTCCATCCAACTGTAAAATCAGGCAGAAGGAAGCCATAGGTAGGTCAGCTCTGTGATGGCATAAGACTGTGGAGCTCCCCATGGAAATTCACCAGATTCCCTCTCTTCTTTTCAAATTATTAGAATTCAGGCTGCCTTTCTATTCATCGCCCCACTATTCTATGGTGCTCTAAATAATTTTAATAGTGCTTCTTTTGATGTTATGCTAGTGTTGTCTTATTAGTAGCATTTGCTTTTAATGATGCCTAATTTTCTTTTTTCGTAAGTGCTTTGGGGAACATTTAAATAGAAAATAGGTATAAACAATAAACTAAGACTAAACTAAAAATAGTCCCTGGTACATTTCCCAGTTTCTGCAACAAGGAAGGCCAAGCCCTTGCCTGGATCATATTTCCTAACAGTCTCAATTCCTGGAGTTTGTTACATAGCCAAAATGGCACCACCTACACAGTAATCAGAAATATCAGCAGGCATCCAGAAATCCCGAGGTTTGCCCTCTGAGCATCTCACTATGTTCAGCAGTCATGTGTCTGCCGGTTCCTCCCACAAAAAGGTGCAGCTAATAAGTTGGACTGTGGTTCTTTAAGCTCTAGCTTATTTAGAGCTGCTAGATCTGGGCTACAAAAATTCAAACGACCATTAGATGGCAGCAAAGAATGTATTTGGACAATCTATGCCATCTAGTGGTCATCCAGATATTGGTAGCCTGGATTTGGCAGCCCTGCTTTTGGTTTGATGTGTTGTATGAACCCAGAGTTGTAGTTTATTTAATAAACCATGATTAAATAAATCACAATTTAGTGGGATGCATGAGCCTACACAGAATCTTATAGCCTCTGTGTTGAGTTGTAAAGCTTGCTACAGTTAAAGCATAGTAAACAGAAAGTATTTGTCAGGAAAATATTACTTTTCATGTTTCTGATGGAGACTCCAGTTCGAAAATCAAACTTCTGTTTATTGGACAAGACTGCCCAGGTCTTGTGCCTAGGTCCTCCTCTATCTTTTTATTCTCCCATCAGCCAAACCACAATAGTGACCATAGAAAAGGTGCTTTTCAATCTGAGGCCTCTTCTTGGAATTCCATCCCACAGGGAAGATTGCTTAGCACACTCTGCTATCATTTTGGTACCAAGGCTATCAAGGATCCTTTTCCTTGTAGATTTTGTATCTTTTACTCATTCTACTGAATGCAAGATTGTTTTTAGCAATCAATTCTTGCTGCTTCATCCATCTGATCATCATCAGTTTTACATCATTTTTTCTACACATAAGCTCAGTGCTCCATGCCAGCAGGATCAGAGCCAAAATGGGGCTGCTGAGAAAGATGGAAGGATCAGTCTAAAGCTATTCCAAACCTATGCAAAAGGCTTCTTAAAATGGGAGTGTACTTATCTCAAGGAAAACCAGCCTCAAACACCCAGTACATCCTTGAATGCTGGATATCAGCTGGAAAAGCAAACTGGAGGCAAGAGCAAGGCAGAGTTTTGTTGGTCTTTAAAGCTTATAACAGGAGTTAGTAACTGCTGGGGCGGGGGGTGGTCAGCGTCTTGTGATCCCATGCAGTGCTGCAGGTACCGAAGTATAAACATTATAAACTATTGTATAAAATAAAATAAAGCACATACATTAAAATCAATTAAAAGCATTTATTTTACACTGGAAGTCAGTAGTGATTTTTTAGTGCTTCTTTGAATTTGGTGTAGTGTTTTTCAAACTTGGTGACTTTAAGATGTGTGGACTTCACCTCCCAGAATTCCCCAGCCAGCATGTTGGGGAATTTTGGCAGTTGAAGTCCGCACATCTTAAAGTCACCAAGGTTGAAAAACACTGAACTAGTGGCATTGTAGGTATGGCCGTACCTGCAATGCCACATTGCCAGTTACTACACCCACCTCCAGGCTATGGCAACCCCTCCTAACCTGGTGTATTCTGGGTGACCTGGGATTACATCTCTCAAATGTGCACTGGGAATTCTGGCAGTTGTATTGGCCACACCTCGGGGCCACCAGATCAGGGAAGACTGACTAATAATCTGGAGAAGAAATGGCCAAACACTACTGCTTTTTTTTTTTGCACATTTTATATAGGTTTAATGAGGTTAGAGTTTCTTTGTTGTTGTTGTTATGTCTGCTTTTTAATTATCAGCTTATTTTAAACTATCCCACGGATTCAAATCAGTAAACAAATAACACTAGAAATTGACTTGCCTTTAGAGGCTTCTGGGCCTCCTATTTCAGGTAAGATGGTTCTAGAAGAGCACATTTTCTAAAACATAAACCAAGGGTGGTAACTTGGTTAAGGTGGCAGACGTTCAAATACCTGAATCTTCAGATAGGACGGGCATGGTATGTTTCTTGTTCTCTACCCACAGACCCACGTGATCAATCTTCAAGAGCTGCAATTCCCACGCCAACAGAATGCCTGGAGTCAAAGAAAAGACGAAGTGAACCCTGTTCTTTCCACAATTTGAAAGAATAATTTAAAATACTTATTTTCTAAAGTCAATTACAGATGGAATCATCTCTAATTAAGTTATTGTATGTCTTCATTCCCTCTGCTGTTTGGAACAATATTAATGCTGGTGGGAAGAAAGGGGCAAATCAGTCCAAACTGGAAGAAAGGATGGAAGTGATCAGAAGACACTCACGTCAAACTCTGGAGAGATTTGCCTTAAAAAATGGATGCATCCCACTGACTTCACAAGTACATCAATACATTCCGCATTACCAGGTATCTAAAAGCTTAATGCAAATCTGCAGTTTGGTGACCCTCCCAGGTGCATCTCAGTGCTAACATGTAAGGGAATCCTGGCCCAGTGAGGCTTTCATCTAAACCAGAGTTTCTCAACCTGAGCAACTTCAAGAGGTGGGGACTTCAACTCCCAGAATTCTGGGAGTTGAAGTCTGAACCTCTTACAGTTGCTGAGATTGAGAAACACTGAACCAAACTACTGTCAAGGTCTGCCCTGCCCCCTACTCACCCCCCCCCCAAACAACCCTCCTCTTCCTCATCTAGCACTGGCAATGTTGTAACAAGCCAGCTTCATGGATTGGCTTGTGTAACAAAAAAAAATAGTGAAGTTTAATTTCAATTTATGGGTTAGTAAAAATGCTGTTAACTTAAAATAAAAAAGGAAGTGAAATATTCCAGTCTTCTAGCCAAGTTGGAGAATGGAATCCAACCCAAATCAAATTGGCAGGCAACTCTTTGCCCTGCACTAAACATGTGCAGCTGTTGCTGATCAAGCAGCACTCCCCAGTTATCATGAACACACTTTCCAAAAACTGCACTATTTCATCACTGAGGGGGAAATTTTTTTTGATAAGCTAAGCATTAATGGGACTATTGATCCAAAAGACACTTCCCACTCTGAGCATATATTTATTGAATAATCTTATGAAAGCAATGTGAATTGCAATAGGACATGTCTAATAAATGGGCTGCATTTTATGCACACAAAGTTATGAGGAAATGAGTTCTGCTGGATTTAAAGCTATCCCAGGCTGGGAACACCCATCATGCTAAGCCACAACGTGGTTAGATTCTGGCTTACCATCTTAGGTGAGCTCA
The DNA here is from genome assembly GCF_035149785.1 of Candoia aspera. NCBI lineage: Eukaryota > Metazoa > Chordata > Lepidosauria > Squamata > Candoiidae > Candoia > Candoia aspera. The sequence continues at coordinate 85,300,368 of NC_086156.1, forward strand.
GCCATTGTAGCTTGAAAACCATTGTGTGCAGGAGTAATTGACTTTGTTGCACTCAGAGGCTGGCTGCCTTTTTAATGTTTTTGGCTTCCAAGATCCACAGGGGATGTAATGGCCTGTGATGGCCTGATATCACTGGAATGAGAAGAGCCAACTTTTTCAGCCTGTTTTGGGGGTGAGGTTTGGGGAATGTTTAAGAGTTTTGCCCATTAACTTTCCCTGATGGGAAAATTCAACTCACGGGGGGTCAGATTTTGTTGGGGGATAACTGTGAAATGACAGCCTTGACCCTCTGCATGTGTTAAGGCACCAATTTGTCCTGTAAATACTACCCAAATGCATGACACACTCACCAAAATGTTGGCATGACACGTGCTGAGGGTGTTTTGGGGCTACAAAAGGGGTGCTGAAGAGCCTTGGATAGTCCATCTCTGGCTTAACACAACCAGAGTTTGCAAAATCATGCCCAAAGAAGTAGTTGTTTAAGTCCTTGTCTTTAAGATTCAGTTTCTTATCTGCTCACCTTGAAATTATTGCAACTCAAAGGGGGTCCTGGACCATTTTGCATAGTGCAAAGGAATTGTACCATTTCTTGACCTCTGCACTCTAACTTCTGCATCACTTTGTACTTTTCTGTTGTGCCAGCCATGCCCTTGAATTGACGATTTGCCCTTTCAAGACCATCTTGAAGAGCCAAATCATTTCTTTTTACATCTGTTTAATATTATCTTTTTCATCAGGGTGTTCTTCCCCCAGGTCACTATGGAGCACACAATGGGACATCACAAGTGCTGCCATACAAAAGCTTACTCCAGTTGTTGGAGAAGAAAAAGAAAACCTCTGCTCCTTCCTATAGCTGGTTAAACCGATTTAGGATAATTGGCCAGAACTTTAAGGAAAGCACATGCTGCGCAGAACTTTATGAAGTGAAGCCATAAAGCTCTGCACATTTGTTTTTCATGTCTCAGCCTTCTCATCAGCTGGATCTGCACAATACATTAGATCATGTGAAAATGGGATTGGGTAGTCTGTGATTCAGCATGTTGTTGGGGCACCCACTGTATCGACATAGTATGTGAACTCGGCTGTAAGCCATAACACATTCCTTTTGTTTGGCCATAGCATGCTATGAGAACACAATAATTACGTTCTGTTAACCCAGGTTTTCAGTTTAGGATGCTGTATGACTCAAGCCCTACAGCTGGAGATGTAAAATGTGGCAATTGTGAACAGAGGTTGAACTACAATAATACTGCTGTGCTGCACTCTCGTCCATGGGTCATTGCACTGGTGAGTATCTTGCGGTGGGGACACCACCGCCAGCACTGACTCTCAACCTAAGATATTTATCAGGTAACTGTAAGCAACTCATGTGGGAAGGTTCAATAACTCAGTGCATTTCTCTGAATTTTCTCAGCTAGAGCCGTACGGCGCGTAACTAGACCATCAGGGGTTTCAGACAAGTCTACATTTACCCCGTGGAAGAAAGCATTCATGTAATCTGGCCCTCCCAATCTTGTTGTGATTTATTGACCCCACACACTAGGAAGGTACCAAGTCAGGCAAGGTTGATAATCCCTCATACAGGTAGTCCCCGTTTAGCGACTGCCTCATTTAATCACCATTCACAGTTACGACGGTGATGAAAAAATAACTTTGTGACCAATCCTAACGTTTACAACCTTCGCAGGTCTGTAAAGCAAAGGAAAGCTGAAATAAGATTGTAAGCACAGTCACAGTTTCACTTAGTGGCCATTTCATTTAACAACCAGCTTGTCGATCCCGATTGTGGTCACTAAATGAGGACTACCTATAGTTAAATTGCCAGCACTATTATCTTTGGCTGTTGCATTCACCATAACAAGGCTCTGAAGCTGAGCACGATACCTACCATTGTCATGCGCTGCCTACCTCCGAATGATACTCAGACGCTGATTCTGTGGAACAGGCTCTGATTTATTCGCAGTGTAGGTACAGTATAGGAAAAAAGCTAAGAGTGACAGGAGCGCGCCGGTGCGGGGTTTAAATACCCCGCGCTGGTCAGCGCCCCCTCACTCGTGGTTACGTCACCCCCCTTTGTCCAACACGTTGTCCTGCCGGTAGGTGAGGGGTTGCGAGGCCCCGCTGGCGTTCCGGGATCGCCCATCATCGGTTTCTCTATTCCTCCGGTGATTGCTGTCAGCTGGGCGATCTCCGTTGCGTTAGCGCTAACAGCTTGGGTGTGCCTCGCGATCCGTTTAGCAATTGTTTCTTGTCCTTCCGTCTTTGTCAGTTGATGGCTACTTATCTTGAGCCCCTTCCCCTGTTTCCTTGTTATTGTCATGTGTGCCATTGCGCTGATGTCTTCAGCTCAACGGCACTCATGACATACTGCCCCCTGTCCGAATAGTGCCCCCCCCCCGGTTTTTTTTTTTTTTTTTCCAGGAGAGCTGTCAAAATGGTTTTTTGAAATTCCCGCTGGAGTGTTTTTCGCCCCTCCCTTTGTTCCGCCCACTACCACGTGCCTTCCTAGGGTGTGTTCTTAGTGCGCATGCCCAGGTCACGCCCTGGCGTGCGCATGCTCCGGCCACACCCTATTTGTTTGGCTCAGTTCGACAAGGAGAGAGGCGTGGCTGGTCGGGTGCTTATCAGCTCCAGGTAGGGCCCTTCTTTTTTATTTAAAGTGCGTCGCCTTTGTTATGTGTGCTCCTGGGCGTTGCCCCCAGGATGCCCTGTTGACTTGCTTGCCACTCCCCCGTGGGCCCGGGGTGGGGGGAGGGTGTTGGCGACGGCTTGTTACTGCCTCGTGGGCCCAGGGTGGGGGGGGTGAGTCCCGGGGGGGGAGGTCCACCCAAGTCGCGGGCTTGGGGGGGCCCTTTCCCTTGGGGCACGGTAGGCGGGGGGGCCACGGGGGAGGGGTTTTGCAGGTGACGGCTTGCTAGCCTTGGTTTTGGCTTGTCGGGGTATGCCCGGTGAAAAGCCCGGGTCAGGTCAGGCGCGTTAACGTTGTGCGCCGCCACCCATTCTGGGTGGGGGAAGTGTTTCCACTTGACCAAATAGTGTAAAGTTCCCCGTTGCCTGCGAGAGTCGAGTATGTCCCTTACGTCAAAGTGATGTTGCCCGTCGATCATCACCGGTGAGGGCTGTGGCGTGCTTGGGTGCCATCGAGAGGTGGTTGCCAGTTTCAGGAGGCTGGTGTGGAACACCGGATGGAGTCTCCGTAGGTTGTGTGGCAGGTCCAGGCGTATTGCCACCGGGTTCACTATCTGCGTGACTCGGAACGGCCCGATGTACTTAGGCCCCAGTTTTTTCGAGGGTTGGGGTGACTTTAGGAATTTGGTGGATAGGTAGACCATATCCCCCGCCTGGAACTTCGGTTGTTGGCGCCGGTGCTTGTCGGCCTGCTCTTTGTAGGCCGCCTGTGCATCCTTCAGCGCTGCCATGATTATTGGCCACGATTCCGCAATCTTCCGTCCCCAGTCGCTAGCGTCCACCTGGGGTTCCGGGGGTTGTGGTAGCTCCGGTATGGGGACGAAGTCGCGTCCCGAGACTACCTCGAACGGAGTTTTCCCCGTGCTCGTGTGGACGGCGTTGTTGTATGCGACTTCGGCGAACGGGAGCAGTTCAGCCCAGTCGTCTTGATGATAGTTGGTATATGAGCGTATGAATTGCTCTAGGGTGGCATTGAGGACCTCTGTGGCTCCGTCCGTCTGGGGGTGCCAGGCAGTGGATAGGGCCTGTTGGGTCCCCGTCAGCTTTAGGAAGGCCCGCCAGAATTTAGAAGTGAACTGTGTGCCCCTGTCGGTCACCACACGTGCGGGACATCCGTGTAACCTGTACACGTGGATGAGGAAGAGTTTGGCTAGTTGTTGTGCGGACGGGACCGACATGCAGGGGATGAAGTGGGCCTGTTTCGAGAAGTAATCCTTCACCACCCAAATGGCCGTTTTCTTCTGGCTGGGTGGGAGGTCCACTATAAAATCCATAGAGATTTCCTCCCATGGGCGGGAGGGTTCTGCCACCTGTTGTAAAAGCCCCGCGGGTTTGCCTGGTGCCCGTTTGGCCCTAGTGCACGTTGGGCAGGACGCTACGTATGCTTTCACGTCTCGTCTTAGCGCGGGCCACCAGAATTGACGCCTTGTTAGGTGTAGGGTCTTGAGGAACCCAAAGTGACCCGCTTGCTTGGCGTCGTGTGACCTATGCAAGATCGCTTGGCGTTGCGAGTCCGGGACATAGATTCTGCCTTCCCCCCATGCCAGGTCCTGTGCCATCATTACCTTGTCGGGGTTTGCCAGGAACCAGGGGTCGGTTTTGAGGGCGGCGGCGAGGTCCGTGCGTATCCCCCCTGGTAGTTGCGGTTGGCTTCGTCTGGTCACAGGTTGTCCCGCCGTCGGTTGCGCCGTAGAGTCGAGCTGCCTCCGAGCGCCGCTTCGGGTGGTCACGGCCATCCCCAGTTGCGATGCGGATAGGACCGTCCCAATGGTGTCTGGGGCGGGCTCTTCGTCTTGGGGCAGTCGGGAGAGGGCGTCGGCCAGGAAGTTCTTTTTGCCCGGCATGAACTTCAGCTGGAAGTTGAAGCGGCTGAAGAATTGGGCCCATCGGACCTGTTTTGGGCTAAGGCGTCTGGGCGTTCGGAGGGCCTCGAGGTTCCGGTGGTCAGTCCAGACCTCGAATGGTTGGGTGGCTCCCTCGAGTAGGTGTCGCCATGTTTCTAGCGCCGATTTTACCGCGAAGGCTTCTTTCTCCCAGACGTGCCATCGCCTTTCTGTCTCGGAAAATTTCCTCGACAGGTAGGCGCATGGTTTCAGGAGTCCCGTGGGGTCCTTTTGGAGCAGGATGGCCCCCAGGGAGAAGTCTGAGGCGTCGGCTTGGACCACGAACGGCCGTTCTGGGTCCGGGTGCGCGAGGATTGGCTCCGTGGTGAACAGCGCTTTCAGCTTGTCGAATGCGGTCTGGCACGCGGGAGTCCAATTCAATACTGTGCCCGGGTTCTTGGCGCGTCGGGTGTCCCCCACCCCTTTGGTTTTGAGGAGGTCCGTTAGGGGGAGGGCTATCTCTGCGAACCCCCGGGCGAATGACCTGTAAAAATTCGCGAAGCCGAGGAAGCTCTGGAGTTGACGTCTGTTGCGGGGGCGTTCCCAGTTCAGCACCGCCTCGACTTTTGCGGGGTCCATTTCAATGCCGTCTCCGGAGATTCGGTACCCCAGGTAGTCTAGGCGCGCTTTATGAAATTCGCACTTTGTAGGTTTGGCATAGAGCTGCGCCCTTCTGAGCTTGTCGAGGACTTGCCTGACTAGGGTCACATGTTCCTTGTGCGTTTTAGTGTAGATAAGGACGTCGTCTATGTAGACAAGGACCCCTTTGAACAGGTGTTCATGCAGTACCTCATTGATGAGCTGCATAAACACCCCGGGGGCCCCCGCGAGTCCGAACGGCAGCACTTTGTACTGGAAGGCGCCTAGGGGCCAGTTGAACGCAGTCTTCCATTCGTCCCCCTCCCTGATTCGGATGCGGTAGTACGCCTCGCGAAGGTCCAATTTGGAAAAGACTTTGCCCGTGGACAGGTGGGCGAGCATGTCTTTCACCAGGGGTAAGGGGTATTTGTTGGACAGGGAAGCCGCGTTTAGGCCCCGGTAGTCGGTGCAGAGCCGTAGGGTGCCGTCTTTCTTCTCCCGGAATAAGACGGGGGCTCCGACCGGTGAGCATGCTGGCTCTATGAATCCCCTCTCTAAGTTTTTATCGATGAACTCCCGGAGGGTTGCCATCTCCTTCGGGGTCATCGAGTAGATCTTCGGTCTAGGTAAGGGGACATCGGGCAGCAGGTCGATCCGGCAGTCCGTCTTGCAGTGGGGGGGTAGTTGGTCAGCTTCCGCCTCTCCGAAGACCTCGGAGAAGTCGGCGTATTGTTCCGGTAGGTCTGCTGTGGTAGCGGCGTTGTCCTGTGTAGTCGCCTCTGCTCGTCCCACAGTGGGGTTGGTTCTGCCCGCTGGAACTGGTGCCCGATACTCTCCGTCGCCAAATGTGAAGGTGCGGGTCTCCCAGTTGATGCGCGGGTTGTTTGTCGCGAGCCATGGCATTCCCAAGACTGCAATGGGCCGTCCGATGTGGGTGACGACGAACGATGTGCGTTCGGTGTGAGTGCCCATTTGCAGGGTGACCGGCTCGGTTTGCATCGTAGCTGGTTTCCCTCCCGCTGTAGAGCCGTCCAGTTGGTGGAATGCCAACGGCGTGGGGAGGGGGAAGCAGCGGAGGTCGAGTTTGGCGACTAAGTCGGGGTGGATGAGGTTTTTTGAGCACCCCGAGTCCACTAGTGCCGCGGCCGTGGTGGCTCCGTTGCCGGCAGAGAGTTTAATTGCCGCCATTATCACGGAGCTTTCGCCGTTCCATCGAGGTGGTCCACGCTGCTGTCCCACCGCCTGCCTTGCAACGCATTTCAGGGCAGGCGGGGAGCGTTTCCCGCCAGCTGGTCTGGGTCTACGTTGTCCTCTTCCCCCCAGTAGGCGTCCCAGCCTTCCTCTGGTGTCGCTGTGGCTCCGGTCATTCGGCGGTGAGGGGACGGCGCCGGGTTAGGTGGTTTGGGGCTAGTTTTCGGGGTGGGTTTAGGCGCACTGGTCGGCAGTCGGTTGGCGAAGCAATCTGCCGTCTTGTGCCCTAGTTTTCCACACCTCCCGCAGGGCTCCCGATTAAATTTCTTCTTTGGGTATGTGGGGCCGGCCGTCCCCACGTGTGGTGCGGGTACCTTTTTGCAGGTGTAGTTCGTGTCTTCCGTAGTTGTCATGAGGAAGGTGCGGTGCGCGTGTTCGGCTTTCCCCGCGAGGTGGATCCACCCGTGTAGAGTTTCTGGGTCGTCGCGGTAGAGGGCCCATTGAAGTACGTCACGGTTGAGCCCCCTTTTGAACATTTCCAGCAGGGTGGTTTCAGACCAGTCGTTGACCTTCCCCGCGAGGGCTTTGAACTCGAGGGCGTAGTCTGGGACAGTGCGTGTGCCCTGTTTAAGTCATTGGAGTGCGCTTTTCGCCCTCACTTTGGCTAGTGGGTCCTCGAAGTAGCTTTTCATCTCATTGATGAAGGCGGGGAAGTTGGCGAGGGCGGGGGAGCTGGACTCGTACAGTTGGACGTACCAGTCCGCCACCCGGTCTTGTAACTTGATCGCCACGGCAGCGATCTTGTCCGCTTCGGAGTCGTAGGAGTGTCCGTGCCTCCCCATGAACTCCCTGGCGTTCGTGATAAAGAACGACAGTTTCGCGGGGTTCCCATCAAAGAAGATGGGGAAGTCCTTTGGGGCCCGGGCGTTTTGTGTGCCCCTTCCTCTCGCTTCCCGGCCTGTGGTGTCGTCCGCCTGGGCCGTCTGTTGGCCTTCATTTGGCCCGTGGGGGTTTGCCGCTTCGCTCGGGGTGTGGACCTGTGCGGGGACGTCGTTGGGCGGCGCGGGGGGCATGAGCGACTGAAGCATGGTCCGGAGTTCCTTCAGTTGGGTCTCCATGGCCGCGAGTCTAGCTCGTGCGTCCTCGTCCACGATCCGCGCCGCCGCTGGGGCCGGTTCCGTCGGTGTGTCGGCGGGGGTGGGTTGCCGGTGGGGTTCAGTCTCTCTCGGCCGTTGGTCCACTTCCTCCGCCGTCTGCTGGGTTGTTCCATCGTCCTCCTCCGTGCTTACCGCCGTTGGGCTGTCGCTCCACACCCGTTGCTGGGGTGCGATGTGGGGCGCGGGGTTCTCCGCTGGTCCCGGGAGGTATGTTGCTCCCTCCCGTGGTCGGGTTGCCTCCGTCGCCATCTCCCCTTGGGGTTGGAGCTGAGGCTCGGGTTGGGTCGGGTGGGCGTCCATGGCTCCGGGAGTCCGCGGTGCCTCTGGCCTCGGTCGGTCCTCCTCTGCCTCTTGCCGTGCGGCTCGCCCTCCTTGTCCGCATCGCGCCGGCCTCATCTTCTTGGTCTTCTCGCCGTCTACTCCTCCCACGGCTCGTTGTCGTCCGGTGGGGCTCGGCTAGGCTGAGTTTATGACTCTCAGCTTTATGTCATGCGCTGCCTACCTCCGAATGATACTCAGACGCTGATTCTGTGGAACAGGCTCTGATTTATTCGCAGTGTAGGTACAGTATAGGAAAAAAGCTGAGAGTGACAGGAGCGCGCCGGTGCGGGGTTTAAATACCCCGCGCCGGTCAGCGCCCCCTCACTCGTGGTTACGTCACCCCCCTTTGTCCAACACGTTGTCCTGCCGGTAGGTGAGGGGTTGCAAGGCCCCGCTGGCGTTCCGGGATCGCCCATCATCGGTTTCTCTATTCCTCCGGTGATTGCTGTCAGCTGGGCGATCTCCGTTGCGTTAGCGCTAACAGCTTGGGTGTGCCTCGCGATCCGTTTAGCCATTGTTTCTTGTCCTTCCGTCTTTGTCAGTTGATGGCTACTTATCTTGAGCCCCTTCCCCTGTTTCCTTGTTATTGTCATGTGTGCCATTGCGCTGATGTCTTCAGCTCAACGGCACTCATGACAACCATCCATACTAACACATTCTGCTTGAGATAGGTTGACCATCTTAAAGTTTCCTTTGGTGCAAGCTTGACCCCTAGTGACTTCATGAATACATCCACACAGGGTTGTTTTGGCAACAGTATGGAATGAGTGTACCATTGCCTTCTTCAAGAATGTTTTTCGGTTTTCCATTCCAGCATTTAACCCTGGAATTCCCCAGAGGCACCCCATCCAAGTACTAAGCAAACAGAACCCTGCTTAACTTCCAAACCCAGAAAGGTCAGCCAGATTCTACCCCATGCTCATCATCCTGCTCTGATCCCATTCCAAAAATTAGGATGTTGCACAGGAAAAAAAACTGTGGAAGATACAGCAGGTGCATCTGCAATGGTTTTCTCCTGTTGCATTGAACACGAGCGAAGACAGACACTACACTACTTGTTTCAGCTCCCATATGTTGGCATGTTACTATGGCATTATTTCTGGAAAGGCTATTCATTAGGGACAAAATCCCAGAAATGCCAGGACAATCAGTTCTTCGTATAGTTGCTGCAAACGCAGCAGTTCTAGGCAGAATTCCTCTGCCACAGCCGCTGAACTGTACCTTCTAATATTTATCAGCCTGGGGGAAGAAGAAAGGTTGGGAGGATTCTTTTTTACAATCTCCCTCTTCCAGCTATTCATTTCACTGCTACCTAACTGGGAAGGATGTTTTGATGGTTTTGTAGACATGGATGGAAAAGGTTCCTAAAGCCCATGTTTTGGGTCAACAATCCAAGCTCTCCAAATACAGGGAGGAGAGAAAAGCTCATAGTAATTCAGGATGGAAATGAGAAGAGCCTAATGGAAATTATTCCTCTGTAAATCTTCATTTCACTCCATCACAGGATCAGTGGAATTCCCTTCCTGCCACATGTAAAATACCCAAAATTCATCTTCATCTAAAGAATCCATCAGGCACACTCCTATAGTAAAAACTATAGTAGCATCCTAGTTACACAGAAGAATCAAATATGTACATAAAACCCCTGCCTAAGAGGAAATTCATGGACGCCAGAGTCAGATTTCTAAATAACTTGGCATCTAGTAGTTCTGTAGCCTCACTCTTCTCGTCATGATGGAGAGTTCTAATTTCAAAAGGTCCTGAGTCTGGCACACATAATTTCCACCACTTCCATGCTCTGTTTCTGTTAAGACTATAGCTACCAGATCTGAGCTTTAAGACTCAAGACAACTCCTAAATCACATCAAAGACATATGGAAAACTCTAAACTCTCTGCTGCTATCTAGTGGTCATCCTGGATTCTGGCAGCCAAGATCTGGGAGCACTGTTAAAGATCACTTCCAGCAGCATGAGGTCTTTGTAAAATACTCTCTGAAATGAAATTGCAAGCAGCAAGAACAGTTGAGGAGGGACTGTAGCTTAACAATAACCCACATGCCTTATGGGCAGAAGGTCTTCTTGGCCATCTCATTAAAAACCAGGTAGCCTATGAGGTGAACCGCCTCTGCTTCAGATTGTACAAAGCTGCAGGCAGCAGAGAAACTAATAATGGATAGGATGGACTAATGGGAGAAGGCTGCTTCTTACGCTCCAATTATTAACCAGGGTGTCAGTGCAAACTACCTCATCTAAGCCATCCCTAAGATTGCACTGCCAAAATTCAGTAGCAAAATGCAAATACTGATTGGTGTAATTAAAAGTTTTTAAAAACTCAGTTAAGCCTCCAATTGGCTGACTAAACCTGATTTACTACAATCAGCCACAGGCTATTAAAAAGGTGCTTTTAAGTCAGCCGTAAATAAGCTTCCCTTAGAGGCAACCCTGTGTTACTGACACACCTTGCAGCCCTCAAAAATCCTCCCATCATGAAAAGTATTGTTATACTTTTTATATAAAAAGTATTCATAAAAAGTGACTTCAGAAATGTTTGTCCATTCCATAGTTTATTGTGTACTGAACCCAATCATTAAGGTTACAAATTACATTTTACAGCTTTGCATTCTTATGAATCTGGCCAATTGCAGCTTATTCAAAAAGCCATGATTAACTAATCCATAGCTTCGCAAAATAATAAAACCACAAAACCAGATGATGGCTTTGAACTATAAGCAGGGGAAGGAGAAAAAAAAAAGAACAGTGCACAGGCAGGTCAGTTAGGCAGACCAAGTCTTACAGCTTTGAAGCAGCATGACTCAGATGCAGGTTATCTGCCCACAACAGTATTTGCATATGCCTTCTTTAATAAGTTTACAAATGCAGCTTAGACATTACCCAATTATATCTTCATTCAAGTCCTGCTGTGCTGATACAGTATTTGAATATAATTATGTAGTGTTCCCCTGCAGTCTCATCTCAAAGTGGTTTACAGTTAAAAATAATAATGTAAATACATTTAACATACAATAAATTAAACAATTGTTAATTTCAGCAGCCACTAACCAGCTCAATTCAAGGTGCTGGCCACAACCTAAAGTATCTTTTGTCTTTGCTATCTTTGGGACTATCTGCACCAGTTGGAAAATGCCCATCCAATACATGTTGGCAGGGCAGAAATGTTGCAGATTACCATACCCTGCAGGTTAGGGAGAGGGTCCTGGAGGATGGCCTAGAATCCTGCAAGCACAGAAATGATGGTATACCTAAATAAAAACTGAAATTCATTAAAAAGAGTTGAGGGACAAAACAGAACCATTCATGCAATACTCATCCAAGGGTGTTCTGGGTAAAGAGTTAAACCTTCAGGAAGCACCAGAAAGATGTAATTGACAACAGTTTACACATTGCAGCTGGGGGGAGCATTCCAAAATGGAGAAGCCACCATAGAGAAGCCCAAGATACAATAAGGTAACACTCTTGGGACTTGTTGTTTTTTTGTAAACTATGACCATGATTGGAGCTATTGGCACCCAAACTCAGGAGGACTTACCTTTGGGGATGGAGGGGTGTGTGTGTGTTTATACCTGTGTTACTAGTCTCTTAGAGAATTTGGTGTTTGCTGCTTATGGTCTCCCTACATACAGGAAGCCTAAAAATGTTTGACCTACCACTTCCTGCTCATTTCAGCTCTATCCTGAGCCCACCAATACCTAGGCCAGGGGCAGGTAACTATTTGGTAGCTGAAAATGGGAGGGGGTGGTTGTTTGTTTGTTTTTTGCTAGTAGTTAAGAGTCACCTAGGGTGGGTGTGTTAAGTGGGTATGGCTAGGTTTCCAATTTTTAAAATGTTTTAATGTGTAAGCCAGTCTGACCACTTTGCATTTTTCTTCTTTTTTATGAAAAATGGCACCAACCTGGTAGAGGTTGCTTATACAGAGAGGCTTAGGGGCTTAAGAGGGGGCTTAGCCCATGGCACACAAGTTGCCTACTCTGGCCTGGTCTTTTTCATCCTTCTGCTCAGGCCTTCCTAATTCTTCTCCTAACATGTGAGTTCTAAATGCTGTGCCATCTACATCGCAGCCCAGACACACTCTTATGTAGGGCCTGCCCTGCTAGGCACATTCCACAACAGTCTGGTGCCCAAGCTCTACAGTTCTGAGAACATCCTTGTACCCAGCACTACAATATTCTAGCCTAGGCAGTCTTTCTTTGACTTCTGGGCAGATTCAACATGCCAGCTTTCCCAAGTGACTCCCTCCAGAGATCCAACTGGATTGCACATTCTACTATCCTCGTATAGCATGACCTTCCAGATGCAGATAGGCAGCATCTGGGGGACCACAGATTTCCCATCTCCAATCTAGACCTTTGGTCTCATGCTCTTCTTACTTCCTTAAGGGCTGGATCAAAAGATAAAATTGACCCAAGACTATGATGGATCCACAGGCCAAGCAGCAGATGGGAACGACAATGGGAAGAGCTGGAGGGACACAGGGGTAAGAGAGTTGGGCTGGAACAGAGAAGTTCAGCTCTCAAACAGGGATGGCCTAGTAAGGAAGAGGATGTAGGTGGAGTACCAAGCGTGCTGCCTTGAGCTTCTAGACAAAAGTTAGTTATAAACTGAACAAATCTGAGAAGATGAGTGGACAATAGCAAGCTATTTAGAGAGAAGGGGCAGGAAAGCTAAGCAGCAGAAAGGGGAAAGTTAAACAATAGCAAGGGGAGAAGCATCTCCTCCCTACAGGAGTAACGTGCTCATCATGCTGTTTCCTTTCAGAGCATGGAACAGAAATGACTAAAAAACAGTAAGCCAAAGGAAGGAATGAGATAAAGGAAAAAAGGGGAAACAGCACACCTAGTTTTCACCAATATCATTCACTGTACCTTTCCTCTGTTCTGGCAAACTACCCTTCCTTTTGTCACATCCACTGCTTCATTTATGGCTTTTGTTTGATAAGCATATACCTCTTTTTGAAGATCTCATCAACTTTCTTGGTCTTCCCCTTCTTCTTGACCCAGTCAGGCTTCCTTCATGTATCTCTTCTGCCATCTGATCCTCATCTGCACCCTCGAAATGACTTCAACCTTTTTCTGGTCAATCACATTATCTTCAGTCCACATTCATTCAATGCTATTCATTCTCTTTTTAAAAAAACCTGCCCTTTTTTTTTTTGGTCAACTCAAGGTAGCAAACATACTTAATAGTCCAGCCTCCTCTTTTCCCCACAACAACAACCCTGTGAGGTGAGTTGGGCTGGGAGAGCGCAACTGGCCCAGGGTCACCCAATTGGCTTTCTTGCCTAAGGCGGGACTAGAACTCTCGGTCACCTGGTTTCTAGGCCAGCACCTTACCCACTACTCCAAACTGGTTCTCTTTATGTTTCACCCCACTTAGTACTCCATTCCCACTGTGTTGAACCTCCTTTTACATTTCCCCAGACATACTCAGCTTTCACTTCCATCCAACAAAAGTAGAAACACATTAGCTCATACAGCCATTTTTGCTTTCTGCATAACAAACCACATACTACCCACCCATCTACAAGCATTTGAATATCTTAAAAATTCTCCATCTTAAAGTTGCCAAGTTTGAAAAACACTGCTTTAGTTCCATCATCCACTTTCCTTAACACATTCAGCAACCAACCATCATCTCCATATTCCTGCAAAACTTTCCATAACTCAAGCCTATTCACATTATCATAGGCTTTCTTGAATGCACAATAAATTCTACATCTCATATCCAGACATTTCTCAGCATCCTGCTGAACAGAAAAAATCTGCTCTGAAGTCCTCCTGACCACCATAAAGCCACACTATACTTCGCATATTTTGTTCATCATCATTTCTTGTACTCTTTTAGTCAGAATTCTGCCAAATACTTCCCAGACACCCTTAACAAATTAATCTCTCATAGTTTTTGTATTCATTCTTGCCATCTTTCCCTTTGTACAAGGAATAATAATGTAATTTCTTTCAATCCTTAGGCAAATTCAGCCTTCGTACATTAAATAAATGACTCAGCAACTCCATGAGCAAACCACAGGCATATTTTAACCTTACTTCAGTTCCTTTATCTATACCTGCAGCCTTATCATTTTTCAACATTCTTATGGAATTATTTCCTTTTATTCATTTTTTTCTTGGGCACTAGCATTTATAATGAAGCAGTGAAAGACTTTGTATTTCTAGGTGCGAAGATTACTGCAGATGCTGACTGCAGTCAGGAAATCAGAAGACGCTTAATCCTTGGGAGAAGAGCAATGACAAATCTCGATAAAATAGTTAAGAGCAGAGACATCACACTGACAACAAAGGTCCGCATAGTTAAAGCAATGGTGTTCCCCATAGTAACATATGGCTGCGAGAGCTGGACCATAAGGAAGGCTGAGAGAAGGAAGATCGATGCTTTTGAACTGTGGTGTTGGAGGAAAATTCTGAGTGCCTTGGACTGCAAGAAGATCAAACCAGTCCATCCTCCAGGAAATAAAGCCAGACTGCTCACTTGAGGGAATGATATTAAAGGCAAAACTGAAATACTTTGGCCAAATAATGAGAAGACAGGACACCCTGGAGAAGATGCTGATGCTAGGGAGAGTGGAGGGCAAAAGGAAGAGGGGCCGACCAAGGGCAAGGTGGATGGATGATATTCTAGAGGTGACGGACTCGTCCCTGGGGGAGCTGGGGGTGTTGACGACCGACAGGAAGCTCTGGCGTGGGCTGGTCCATGAAGTCACAAAGAGTCGGAAGCGACTGAGCGAATAAACAACAAAGCATTTATAATACTCATTTCAATTCCTGTCTTTGACTCATCACTATTAATACATGTCTAAAATTCTCCTTCTAGCATTTCCTCACTTCTGTTCATTTCAAATCATTACTTTTTTAATGTTTAATTCCATTCACTCTGCTAGAAGCTGGTAACTTAGTGTACACCATTGTTAAGAAGCATTATGTGAAAGCACACTAAGTCTATTATGCTCAAAATGGCCAATGTGGGCATACAAGAACAGTGTTTGTATGACAAGTTTAGCTGGATCAGTTAAAGGCCTACGGGCTCTATTAGCCAGAAATATAAAACCAGGGGTGGGGGGTAGGGGTGTTGTATATACATTTATTTGCAAAATTCATATAAAATTACAACAATCCATACCAGTTCAATACAGGGTCAGTTTTCACTGTGTTTTCTGCAGGGGCAACTTAGAACAAACCCAACCAGTTTCATAAACAGAGTTGTTGGGAGTCAGACGGCATACAAATTTAAAAATAAGTAAGTAAGTAGTTCAAGGTTTTGTACAAACCACAGCATGGAGTAACTCTTTAACCAAACTAAGTGTTCACACAAAAGCAATCAACATGTACTTCAATAAGGAGATAATATATTTTTCTTCCTCTCTTTGCCTCTTCGTTTCCTAGTTTACAGTAGTTGGTTAAAATGTTTTCAGTAAAATACACTTTCCTCAGTTTAGGCGCCTGCATATATGCTGAACAGCAGCAGCTGGCATGCCTGGCTGGGAATTATGGGAGCTACAATCCATCCTTGGGTGCCAGGATGAAGAAAGGCAGAAAAATATGAATGCTATTTTTGTCCAAACACTTAACTTTACACCTCCAGAACTTTTCAAGGTTTTCCCTAGGTCAGGGTTTCCCAACCTCAGCAATTTTAAGATGTGTGGACTCCAACTCCCAGAATTCCCCAGCCAGCATGCTTGGGTCTTTGCTTTGCATGCTGGCTAGGGAATTCTGGGAGTTGATTGCTGAAGTTGAGAAACGCTGCCCTAGGTCAGGGTGAAATAATAATACACCCGAACAGGTGCAAAGTGCATTTCCTGCACCGGTGGGCGAGGGACCACACAGATCTCACATAAAACAAACAGCACACTCTTCTTGTCAAATTAAACGCAGATTTCAGTTCAGCCATTAGATTCGCACTGCAGAAACCCGGATAACCACCTGATGGCAGCAAAGACTTAGGCTTTTCTCTATCTGTCCGTTGCCGTCTCGTGGTCGCCCGGATATTTGCAGCCGGCGCCTGGGAGCCGCACGGTTTCGGCTTTCACCTCAGCCCGGAAGCGCGAATGTTTATCTGAGCCAGAGCGCGAACGCTCAGCTTGCCCAGTGGGGCGGGAGAGCGCGCCCTGAAAGGGCAGCAGAACCGGAAAGCTCCTCCGAGGCGGCGGCTGAACTCTTTCGCTTCACCGAGGAAGCAAGCCTCTCAAGCAGCCCCTCGCCTGTACGCGACGGAAGGAGCTTCCCGATCACAGCAGAGGACAAGATCCGCGGCAAGTACAGTATCTTTAAAGTGAGGCAGAGGCTCACTCCGCCGCGAACATCCTCTCTTCCCCTCTCTCCCAGTTTGCGAAATTAAATCTCGCTCGCCTGGGCAGGCAGCAGGAAAGAGGGCGTAGCGGGGAGGGGGCGGGCAGCCTTTGTGGTTCACGCAAAAGCGAAGCCCGAGGAAGGAGGAGGTCCGGGGGCGCCAGAAGATGCGCGCGCGCATCCCCCCAGGCCAGGTCCGGCCTGGTCAGCGCTCAGAGCGCTTCGCCGCCGCCGCCTGGCAGCCTCTCTCGCCTGCACACCCGCCCCGATCCCGCTGCAATATTACCCGTAGGAGGAGCGACGATCCGTGCTCGCTTGCTTGGGGCCCCCTTCCTCCGTGTCACTTTGGGTGGCGCCCGGCCGCTGCCAGCACTCGCGGGGCTTCTCTTCTCGCGGGGCGCGCCTCGCTCATGCGCTTCGCGGCGGCGGCGGTACTTGCGCGCTGTGTGCGTGGAAGAATAGGTAGCCCCCCCTCCCGGGCACTGCCCTCCCCCTTTTGTTCAACGCCGGGCGGAGAGCGCCGGCAACACCGCCTCTGCTCGACCTCCCTGCCTCTCCCTCCCCCCGCCGCTCGCCAAGCAAGCGCCTTCCCCGGGGGAGGGTGATGGGGCTGGAAATACCGTATTCTTTAGCGGCAATCCTACGCACGCTTACCTGGGAGTCACCCGCATTGAACACGGTGGGATTTACTTCCGAGTCAAGTCCGCATAAGGTTGCGGTTACGGTTCTGATTTAGTGTTTGGAGACTAATTGCTCCCCCCTTCCCTTCCCTCCTTCCCGGTTTCTGCATTTGCCTTCCTCCTCTTTACTAGGTAGACTGAACTCTCTGGCCAAGATTAGGGACAGAGAGATCGGGCGCCTTCCCCCTAGGTCTTTCGCCGTCAACAGAAAGAGGTTTGTCCAGCCACTCAAACTAAGGGACTTAACTGGGGGAATTCCCTCCACTTGTGGAAAACGAGGGAAGTCTACAGCGCTTTCCCCTTCAAGACAAGCTTTCCCTTCCTCCACAATCGGATATCCTCTAGATACAACATGTTTGGTACAGTATGTTTTCCCTCAACAACCCTGTTGGGATGGGAAGGTTGGAGAAGGCTGCTTTAATGCTTTTGTTTTTATAGGATCAATCTTAATGTTGATGTGCAATGGGAATGTTATGTATGTTCTCCCCCACACTTCTGCAATGCTTCATTTGTTTGACCTCCCATTTTTAAAATTTCACCCAGTTCATATTACTAGCCCATGTCATTTTTCTCCCTTTTCCACTGAAAATAATCACCACTTAAGCACTTCATTAGAAGATGCACCAGAAAAGTAGCATTAAGTTTTCTGAGCTGCTGGGAAAAGGTGTAGTCCTGGAACCTCCATACCAAGTCAGGGACCATCTGTGTATGGAAAGTTCTTGCAACACACCAGAAACAAACTAAACCCGCCGTCCAATTCATACTGCATGGCACCTGTGCAGTGATGCCTCTGCAGCCTCAGGCATTAGTTGGCTGACTTGGCTTGTGATGCCACAGAATAATCAGAAATAATTAACAGCATCAAAGCTGTTAAAATATTTACTGTTCAGCTTTTTGGAGAAAAGCAGAAGCATCAGTTTGGTTGGCTCTGAAACCACAAAAGCTGCACCAGAACAGGATCATATTGTACAACTTCTGTTCTTGCATTAATAGCGAGACCGAAACAGAACAGCAAGGTAAGACAAAGAGGGAAATGGGATGAATTTAACATTTCACTGGGAATTGGTGGGAAGAGCAAACCCACAGGGTCACGCGTGAGCGGAATATTTTCTGGTTACAGGTAAGAAAAGTATTCCATGTGCATCGATAATATCTCTTTTTGGATATTCTGGATCACCAGTGACACAATGGCTAAGCGTTCCTCAAAAAAGCTGAAAACTGCAAGAATTATAACTGCTTTTGTTCCCTTAACAGTTCAAAAATTTATGATTGTTCTATGGTAGTGTTTCTCAACCTTGGCAACTTGAAGATGTGTGGACTTCAACTCCCAGAATTCCCCAGCCAGTACGCCAAGGTTGAGGAACATGGTTCTACGGCATCACAACCAGATCAGCCAATAACCATGAAACCCTTCTTGCTTCCTTTACTAAGGAGTGACTATCTAAAGAACAGAGAATCACATAAGCTATAGATGCCCAGTCATGCTCTCTAAACATCTTTGCAGTTTGATATTACATCCTTACATGACCAAAGATGTCCCTACCTGTTTCATTATTTTCCCTTTCCCTTTTTTTCTTGGAAATCTGCAAGAGGTTGCCCAAAAGAGTATGTGGAGTCAGGCTCAACTCAAGGGAAAGTTTACCTTCAGCTCATTCATGAAAAAAGGAAAGGGTCACATTTCATGCTCACAGAACTTCCTACGACATCACAGTTGGCAGCAAAGACTTAAATGGCACAAAAGTCATTGGAGGTATATGTGTCTGGACTGAGCACACACACAATGCAATCTTGTGCAATATAACACCCTTCCCTCCACATTGTAATAGCAAAGACCAGTATCATCCAGGAGGTCAAAGAGTTGTGAAGAATCCATGACTTTCCAGTATAATTCTCAGTAGATCCCACCAGCAGGGCCAGTGGACAAGGGATGCTGGGAGTTGTAGTATAGGCACCTCTACAGGGCCCCTGGTTCCAATTTCCTGGATTAGACAGTCTTGGGCGAACTTTAGATCTCTTGTAAACAGCTCTAAAGCTAATGGCCTGATCTTAAATCCATTATTTTCTTCTCTCCTCAGATAGCTCATAATGGAGGACACCACGTTAACCTTTTGGAAGGAAAGACCATAATAACAAGAGAAAACATGATGGAGAATAGCCTTGAACTGATGCACATTAAGGATGCTAAGAAACAGCCTCCAGCAGAGAGAATGGAATTAAAAATAGAAGAGATAGAATGATTTAGAATGAAACAGAAGTGAGGAAATGCTGGAAGGAGTATTTTAGAGATTTGTATGGCAATGGTGGTGATATGGTAAAGACTGGAACTAAAATGAATGCTGTAAATGTTAAGACACAATTATGAAAAGGAAGTTATAGATTCTGTGAGAAGGTTGAAAGTGGCAAGGCTGGACGTAGAGGTTGCTGAATGTGATACATATGATGGAAATAAAGCATGCATGCGAATAAATGGGATGTTAAGGAATGGTTCAACACTGAGTAGGGAATAAGACAAGGAAATGTGATGTCCCCATAATTTTTAAAATGAATTTATGGATAAACATATAAGAATTGCTCGGGATGATATTAAAGGAGTCTTGATTGGGGATATTAATGTACAATTTGTTTGTATGCTATGTTGTTGACTGAGAATCCAAATGATTTGCAGTGAAGGTTATATGGATTGTATGATGCAACAAGTTGGATCAAGTGGCAGCAGACAAAACTAGCCAAACTCAGTTGATCCCAAAGAAGCTAAGCAGGGTCAGTCCAGACTAGCATTTGGATAGGAGACCACTAGGACATCCCAGACTGGGAAGTTTAAAAAAAAACAACACCCTCAAACAAGACAATGACAAACCATTTCTCTATTTCTGCCATGGAACTACATGAAGTTGAGCTTGGCTTAAAGGAATCTTTGTCTTTAAATTCTGTTCTTAGGGTAGCGTTTTGCTATATTTATTTTACCTTCTTCTTACATCCCTGCAATTGTTTTATTACAGCTGGCTGGTAAGAACATCACTGGCCTGTGTCTTCCCAGCAGCATATGTTCCACTGCAAGTTGCCCTTTTTCCTTTATAACATTAAAGTATTTTATGCCATGCTTCATCTTCCATGCATGAACTTTGCCAGCTGGTTATATAACCAAGTCCCTTCCATCCTGCTATGCTAATAAACATGCATTAAGTCAAATGAGGATTCATTGTGATTTTTTTTTCCTGCTTCAAACCGAGTGGCAGAAAACAATACTTTTTTTAAAAAAATCTGGTTTTTTGCCAGACTGGTTGTGTCCTTCTGTGGAGCATAATAAATAAATAGATTCTGCTCCCAGAAATGCTGTGTTATATAAGTTTCTTTTGTATACAGTAGCTTATTCTGCATCCAAACTGGCAAGTTTTTTTTTTTTTTGTGGAAGCCCCTTAAAAATTGCAGAATTAGCTTGATGATCATGCTACTGCCTGATCAGCACTGTGTAAATTGCATGAGTAACACAATTTCATTGGGGTTCAGTAGTTTTCAGAATATTTTAATTTGCAGCTACGTGGTTAATTTCTCAGAGAAAGCAAAATATCCATAAAGAAATGGGAATCAAATTACAACAACAATAGCATTTTGGTCTAGTTTTTTTTTTTTAATTGGGGAGCAATGCAACAGATTGTCTCAGTTTCTGGACTGGTTACCATGTGAGGGAGCCCTTGCTACTGAAAAAGGGGTAAGTTTCTGAATCCCACCCCCCAAAATCTGGTCTTTTGAAATGTATCTTGATGATTTGGAGAGAAAGATGGTCAAAGGTTTGGCTGAAAGGACTAACCTAAAGTTCTCCCATAGTAGCTACCAATTTGCTTGTCTTGTTTCCCTCTTTATCATGGATCTCTCGGTACACAGGAACTCTCTGATCCACATTTGAGCACTGACATCTTTAGCAACAGGCATAATGGTTTTGTGCTTTCATCAAAAAATTCCAGTCCTTAGGTTCTGGCAACTGCTGCAGTGGTACAATCTAAGTACCATATCGATATAAGTGGCAGATTGAATTATCCCTAAATCAGAGATGGACAATCTGTGAATTCTGGTTTTAGTGGCCCTTCAGCTCTCCTCTGAACACAATAGTTAAAACAAAAAACAAAAACCTAACGATATCCTGCCATTTGGACACAGGAAACACAACCACTGTGGAGTATACCCTAAAGTTAAAAACAAACCCAAACTCTCCCCCCAGAATGAAAAAGTGGGAATCCTGGCCCCACCCATTTTGCATGGTCACCATCAACTGTCTCTCATTCTCCCCCAAAAATGTTAAAAGCAATTCCCAGCCACTAAAAGTTTGCCCAGCTCTGACTGAAGTTTTCATTCTTTATAGGCTGGTATCTCCTATTCAGTAGTCCTTAATCTCTGTCAGCAGGCAAGAAAAAAGTTCTAGGCCCCAGGCAGAGGCTAGCTCCTTTAAGAACACTCACTCTTTAACAATGGGGCAACAACAATGGGCAACAATTCCCCAGCATGCTGGCTGGCGAATTCTGGGTGTTGAAGTCCACATGGGTTGAGAAACACTGATCTAGTTGAAGCAAGTCCATATGGAGCTCTCCAGGGTCCTGCAACCCCAGTCTGAGTCTATCAGATTGATCAAATTCTTCTGCACCTGCAGGGCTGCATCCTAGTCAAGGCAAGACAATGTCTT
Source organism: Candoia aspera (assembly GCF_035149785.1). Lineage (NCBI taxonomy): Eukaryota > Metazoa > Chordata > Lepidosauria > Squamata > Candoiidae > Candoia > Candoia aspera. Next base: position 85,321,857 of record NC_086156.1, read on the forward strand.
TATATTCTGTACTGCCAAGGGAGAGGACCTTTTAAGGGAACATAGGAATAAAACTTTGAGTGCGTTGTGTTTATATCCTTAGATCAGCCTTCCCTAACATGCTGCTCTCCAGATATATTGGATTTCTAGAATTCTTAACTGATATGGCTAAAGACCACTGGTATACCTATGTGTTTCTCAACCAATCTGTTTTAATCACTCATTGCTTGCTTGGAAAGAAACTTGATTTATTATCATTGCTTGGTTGTTCAGTTTGTGTATTTCCAAAATACACAAGAGAATCATTCAATCCAGGGCTTCATTTTAAGTTCCTCTTGAACTTGTCTAATTACAAACACATCTGGGTCTGCAGGAGGAAACAAGAAATTCCCTTGTACCATCAACCCTGCCTTCCTATCAAGAATTTGACAACCAAATGCAAAATGTTAACATCCAGTGATGGTTAGATCCCATTTGTTTTGACAATTCCCCCCATAGAGTGTTTGATGCAGATTTATAACACACTCCTTTAAAAGCCCCATTAATCCTTCCAGTTGCAAACTCAGCTGATGAGCACCAACAGGATTACAAACTAAACGGGCCCCTGGGAAACAAAATAGAGTAATCAGTATGTTTTGGAAAAAAGAGGGGGAAATATAAGGGAACAACAGCCCCCCTTCCACATCCTAGCAAAGATCCCCATGCTGAGTGACAACACAAAAGACAATTAGACAAACCTGAATATAAATAAAAACACCCCCTTCCTCAGGGTGTTTAAACAAAACTAACTGTTGTGCTTACTTCAGTATATTCTCATTCATTCTAAGATGACCCTCTCATTTTCACAGCCAATTATTTAGGAAAATGTAATCTTCTTTTCAGGTTAATATGGCAGCATACCTAGCTACTTGGAATTCTGAAAAGAAAAATTCCATAGTGCAAAATGTTGCTGGAATTTCCACTTTTAAATACTATTGTCCCAGCTATTCACACTCCAGTGACTACCAGATTAGACTACTATATTATTCTCTGCATAGGAGGTGCCTTTACACCAGTGTTTTTCAATCCCATCTGTACCTCCCTGATTAGAATTCAGAAAACTGAAATATTTCTTTCAATGTAATTATCATAGAATCATAGAGTTGGAAGGGACCGTGGAGGTCTTCTAGTCCAACCCCCTGCCCAAGGCAGGAAAGTAATTGATTTACTAAATTCATGGAATATACATACTTTTTATGTACAAATTGGCATTTTCATTCATTTCGTTCACACATTAAGGACAAGAATGGAAGTCAGGTCAAATTTTAGAATCTTTAGCTTATGGAAACTGTTACAAAATAGCAAAGAAAATTTGGTCAATCAATTTATTTCATTTTCTTGACAGAGAATAATATCATTAGCAGAGAACACAGAAGCTGAGTTCACATATTGTGCCAAGCTGTAGTTAGTTTTAATCCTGATTTGTACAACAAGTCATAGTACTGCAGCTTGTATGCCTTGGCTTTCAAACACAGTGGTGATCTTCACACAAAGCACTATACCCAAATCAAAATACCACATTGTGATTTGGTACAATGTATGAATTCAGCAAGAGTGTAATCAGGACAGCACTTTCCGGACACGTAGCCTGTTGCAACAAGCAAATATGGCAGGAATATTTTGGGAAGCATGAAGAATAAGAAACATAACAAGCTTGGCTCAACCTAATCAAGATCTTCAGCCTCAAAGAAGGCTGAAAGATACAAACAAAACTGAGAACACAAATGGTTTTCGTTTGCTGTTGTATGCATTTTTTGTTCTCTCTTAGCTGAGACAAGAAAAGGGAAAAGCCAAAATTGGAAGGAAGGGAAAAATGCAAGAACACAGAAATCCTCTTAGGAGTGATCTCAAAAGATAAATTAATCTTTCACCAATACAAATATATCATGCACAAACGTTCATATCTCTTGCACCTGACAAGGTTCACCATAAGTTCTTTTAAAAAGAGACTTTTAGAGAAATGTCAAGCATGACCAGCCAGGTAATATTTTGGTATGGTGGAACTCTATGTCAATATCTCGCCATTTAAATCTGCTTTTAGGGGACCATCTGAGCATACAAGAGAAGGCTGCTACATAAAACAGTTCAGTCTCTGTGGCGCCATTAGATGGATTTGTGCTTCTTATTCACTGGACTACATTTGAAGTATATATTTGAGTATTTGTGAAAGAGGACACTTTATTGAGTTTTTTTTTTCCCAAGACATGGTTTGAGCTTCAGACCAGATCTAGAGATAATGACTGTTATTATTTTATCCCCTAAACTAAATGCTTTTCCAGGTAGGCTTGCAATATAATAAAGAGAACAACATAAAATATATAAACATCCAAAACCAGGGGGGATGTGACACCAGAATTAAAACTGTAATTTTCTAAGCCTAACCCCAATCCCTGAATCCATAATCAGTGTGACCACATTTAACTTTGGGGTAAGTAGTGTGATTCTCTTAAAGGGCACATTCTCTCAGAGAGAATTTATTAGGCATGGGTGTGTGTGTGTAAGAGGACAGTGACATCAAATGTTATGACTCAAATGATGCAAATTATAGATTGCCATCATGGTGTCATGACGCACTGATGTCATTGTGGCTTATACCACATGCCTATGTTATTGTGATCTACAAACAGCAATGGACGGGGCCAGAACTATTGTGGGTGGGGTAGAAACTACACTCAACAAAACATGTTCAAACGTACTGTCTCTTAAGATTAGCATCATCCTACAATTCTAGCTAAAGAATCTCAACAGGAAATCATTTGGGGTAATAACCATCTCAGTAAGAATCTTTGCTTCAGACTTTTTTACACACTCCATCTATCCATCCTCTCTCTCCCCCCCTCTCTCTCTGTCTCATACGCACACAGAGAGACACACTGGATGGATCCATGCATGGAAAATGTTTCTTCTCCCTATTTGTGAGAGCAGGAGCTGCTTCTCACTCATGTAGGAAATGCTTTTAAAGGATGGATGTTTCTAGATCTGTGCTTTCAAAATGGTTGTTCTCCCCCAGTTTTAAAATCATCATTCAAAAAACAATGTCACTGACAAATATGTATCAAATCCTAACAACAAAACTACTGTTCTTGTCTTGCAGCTGATACTTTCGGTAATTGTGCCCATAATTTTAAGTGATGTTCTTGATATCTATTTTGTCTCATTATAAATTGATACCTTTGATACCTTGGAAGCTTTTTAAAAAGCCATTCATCCTCTCCTTCCCTCTCAAACATCCTTTTCATTAACAAACACATCCCTGTTCCATTAGAATTGGGATCCTGAGTCATCACCCACATTTAGTGAAGTCTTATTCCTTTTAACTTAACATTCAAAATAACAGTGCATCCACAGCCTTGGTTTTTGGTTTTTGGTTTTTGGTTTTAATGCCAGGCCTCAGAGTTGTTTGCCGAGATGGGTGGTGGAGAAATGTGATAAATAAATAAATAAAGTTGATGATAATAATAATGATAACAATGATATACTCTGTACCATAATAAAAATGCCTACATTATGATAGAATAAGCAGAACTGATTACATTTTACTGGATCAAGGCACAGCATCCAAGCCAGAAACAAAGAAGAGCCCAATTTTTAAATCTGAAATTAAATTGGGAAAATGTGGGGACAAAGGTGATTCGGAGAGATAAGAAGAGTAGGTAGGAGAAGAAGGAAAATGCTCCCCTCAGGCAAGAGGAAACATGAAGTAGGGGAAGGGATAGCACTACAGTATACGAGGCATAACTTTTCTATTGATCATCTCACCCATGTTTATTCTATATTTCTAGTTGATTTGCAAATGAACAGGATTGCAGAGAAGGAGCCTGAAACCGAGAGAAGAAAATAAAGAATATTCAGGTAGGTAGAAGCCACAGTGCACTTTCCAGCTAATGCTAGGTACTTCTCCTTTTTCTAACTTCTTCCCTACACAGACCCCACCAAGTACTCTATACTGAATTAAATACTGTACAAAGGTTCCTGAGTCCCCGAGTGGCCAGGTGGTTCCAAAGGGCCAACAGGAGAAAGTTTCATATCTCAGCAGGCTCAGCCTCTTTTATGTCATCTGATCTTTTGCTGATAGTGTTTCCTCTGGAGGGGAACTGGCTGGATTTGCAAAGAAATTAGATTGAAAACAGTAGCTAGGAATCCTGGTTCATTTAATACTCCTGGGACCCCTGCTGGCAAGCAGGAAACTAATACATTTTCAAAGTGAATAAGGATGGTGGGAGAAAATGCTGAATATGATTCATTAAGACGTTTTAAGCTGAGAAATAGTTATGATGTATTCTACAGTTAAAGCCAAGGCAAGTTTCAAAAGACTAGTTCAATTCTGGGTGGGACATTTTCATATCTTCAGTGGCCAATTGTTATGGTCACTGATAATCCTTGTTCTATCCTCCAAAGAAGTATATAATATGAGACTTGTCCCACTGTTCATGCATTGTGGTAAGTCATAGTTTCCTTAACGACAGTTAAGGAATAAACAACAATTAGCTAGAGTCTCCCCAGCATAGCAGAGGATACACCCATTATTCAGTTAGCAATACCATATATGGGCCAGTCTTTATTAATTAATTAATTATTAATTCAATTATTAGTTCAATTTATATAGCCACCCAACTCACATATGTGACTCTGGGTGGCTCACAATAGTGAAGACAACACCAAACCACAATAAACAAAATACAAATAAAAACAAAAATATATAAAACCATATTAAAAACCATAGAACATAATCAATGGCAGACTTACAATCCATTCTTAACATTCGGTACAACCATTAAACAGGGTTTACAGTTCTTACTATCAGTTCATTCTTTTCTCTCAAGCCCAGTCTTCTCTCTGTTTTAGCCTTAAAAATAAAAAATACAGCAGAGGAATATGGCATAGTCATCTTGTGGGGAGGATCAGATGCTTAAGCAGGTTACTTAACCTCTTCTGCCAAATTCTGCACATCCTAACTCATTCTATTCCTGAGCAACTATTTAATCCCCACTCCACATCATTCCCTCCTGCAAAAATGCTAAAGTTCCTCCCATTCTCACTGATTCTGCCCAGCAAAAAGCCCGTCTAAGTATTTTAAGTATCTAGCATCAAGGACCTATCCTCATTTAAAATTGGAATATGAGATGGAAGGAAATGTGCTTGGGAAAGAACTTTTGAAGAGGAAAACTAAATGGAGAAGGAATTAAAGACTCCTAGCCAATCCTCTTCTCTAAATGGCCCTCTACCCTACAGTCAGAAGTTTGAGGATATAAATACTTGCACAGATGATGGATTGTTCATTTGAAGTTCCATATTTGGAAATATTCCTTAAATATAGACAAAATTATTCCTGTGTTTTAGAAGGCATCTGACATACTTTCATGGACCAAAACAATTTTTTTCCCTCCAAAATATTCTTTTCCTCCAAAAGTGGCTGGATTCCCCCCCCCCCCCCACAACACACACAAATAATCTTCCATTGTAGCCAACTATAAATGCTTAAGGGAATAAATCTGAATAAATAATGGAACTGAAGCATTTCTTCAAGCAGCAGCTTAATTGGATCAGATGATTAATGCCCTTTTTACTTGAGTGACTTAAAAGCAAAACTAGATTGCCAATAATATAATCCCCTCTCTTATGGAAAGATATAGTGGCTTTCAAAGCTTTGTTGAAATGGCAGTTTATTTTGCCTGTAAAATGCATAAAGATGCTTGCATTTGTGGAATTGTGGGATGCAAATGATGTGCATGGATTTGGAGAGCTTTAAACTGGAGATGGGGGCTGGCTTGGACCATGGAAGAAAAGTCTTTCAGCAGATGCTGCTAACCAAAGATTGACAGAAGAAAATAATACAGGAAGGGCCTCTGCCTTCTAGTTCTGCTTCTGGGAGACCACCGTTAAGGTCAGGAAATCGGATTATGGTTGTATTGCATTAATTGCATTTCTCTCTGGTACGAGAACACCTCCTCGAGTTCCCATCCACACACTGACCATACGCAGAAGTCTTAGGTTCAGACAGGTGGCACCTCTGGTGGCCCTACTTTTTGCTCTGCTCATGCTCAGAGGTCTTCCGACCACGATTCGTTCATTGGCTGGCGGAACCCTCGGTTGGAATGAGTAAACCCAGCCATCTTCCACCTCCTCCCTCCACCCCGCCCCGTAAACCAGCCCCCTTCAGCGAATCTCTTTCCCGCCGCGCTTCCAACTCAGCGCTGAGCTTTGCGCGCTCTGCAGAGCGGGGTAGGGAGGGAGGAGGAGCAGGCCACTAATTCGAATTCCTTCCACTTCTCAATCTCGTTCTTACGCGGGGCTTGAGCCATTGTGTCGTTCGGTCGCATGACTCACCGCTGCTCCGCGGATTCCGCTCCTCGCCGCCTCCCGACTCCTCTACGGGATTCCGACTCCTCTACAGGCAGGCGCCGAGAGCGGCGGGGGTCGGGCGGAGAGATTGGATCCTCTCGCCCGTCTCCCCCACCCACCCCCGCTGGAGGCCGCCGACAGCTGCGGACGCGCCTCGCCGAGGGGGACGAATGACCTCGGCGCGGAGAGCCCCCAGCGCCCGGCGGAGGCAAGAAGGGGCGTCCCGGGTGGGAGGTGGCGGCGGCGGCCGCTAGGCGGCGGCGTGGAGCGCGGTCAGCTATTCCCCTTGCAACTCGGAGTGTTTGGCCACAACCTGGGACTCGTTCAGCGGCTGCCTCCCAACTGCTCGCCTGCCCGAGATCCGTTGCTCGCTGCAGCCGCCGCCAGCGCCCGGATTCTCCCGGCTGGACAGGACCGCAAAGGTGAAGTTTCTCAGCGAGCTACTCCAAGCGCGCCGCGACAGGGGCTGAAGCAGGCGGAGGGAAAGCGGGTTTCGGCAGAGGCAAGAGACGAGGCTCCTTCCTGGCTCGCCCGCGCGCCGGCCGTCGTTCCTCTCGCCGCGCTGGCTCAAGTCCGCGGGACTCGGCTGGGAAGCCCCGTCCTTCGCCGAGTGCCGCCTGAAGGGAAGTCCCGTCCACGGGAGGGGGGACACGGCTCCCTCGGGGATTCCGGGCAGAGAGCCGCGGTTGCTCCTGCAACTACGCGTCCAACGGCGGCTCCAGCCAGGACGCCGCCGCCGCTGCCGCCAAGCGCCTGAGCGCAGGCAGGTTGGGTCGGGGCACCCCAGTCCCGGCTACCGAGACGGCTCACGAGTCGGGCTCAGCTTGGTCCCCGGGCTAGAGAAGTCACTCCAGCGGGCACCGCCAAGGCCTCCGTCTCCGTCACCAGCCTCAGATCTGCAGAACGGAGCCCGGCTTCCTGCCGGGAGTGTCTGCAGACTTGGTGCTTATAGGACTGTGCTGGGTAGTCTGTGCCATTCCAGAAGGAACCCACCTCTTCCAAGCCAGCTGGCCAGCGAGAATCCAAAACGTGCAAACGGGACGTCCCTAGTAAGCTGACCATATCCTGCTCTACTGCCAGTCCCCTGGCATCATTAAGAGTGGTGGCCAAGCCAGCTGAGTCCATTCCTTGTGCTTCGGCGTTTTGTTCTGTGCCTCCAGCATCCTCCTCCAGCAAGACAATATTTTAAAATAATCAGATAAAGATTGTACAACCATCTGGATCTCATTTGTGCCATCTGGCAGTTACCCAAGGCAGTGGCACAGGAAAGACATCTCTAGGTCCAGCTCCACAGATCCCCAACAACTGCCCATGCCAAGTGGAAGAGACCACCAGCTACCATTTGCTCTGCTAATAATTGCCCACATTGTGTCCCTTGCATGAAACAACAGTTTCCACGCTCAGACCGGCCTTCGTTCTACAACTAACTGCACAGAGTATAAGAGAAACTCCTTCTCATCAGGATGTCAGTGGTGCGAAGGAAGTTTGGTGATGACTACCAGGCAGTGGTGGCAGCGCCACCCCACCGGAAACGGCAGCGCTTTGTGGACAAGAACGGCCGCTGTAATGTCCAGCATGGGAACCTGGGCAGTGAGAACAGCCGCTATCTTTCCGACCTCTTCACCACGCTGGTGGACCTCAAGTGGCGTTGGAACCTTCTCATTTTCTTGCTGACCTACACTGTTGCTTGGCTGGTGATGGCCTCCATGTGGTGGGGAATTGCTTACTTGCGTGGGGACCTAGATATACACCAGAGTCCCAGCCCAGGCCACAGCCCGTGTGTGGCCAATGTCTACAACTTCCCCTCAGCCTTCCTCTTCTTCATTGAGACAGAAGCCACCATTGGCTACGGGCACCGCTACATTACTGAGCGTTGCCCGGAGGGAATTGTGCTTTTTCTGTTCCAGTCACTGTTAGGCTCCGTGGTAGATGCCTTCCTCATCGGATGCATGTTCATCAAGATGTCCCAACCCAAGAAACGTGCCGAAACCCTGATGTTTAGCCGCGCTGCCGTCATCTCACAGCGAGATGGGAAGCTCTGCCTTATGTTCCGGGTGGGCAACCTGCGCAACAGCCACATGGTCTCGGCGCAGATCCGTTGCAAACTCATTAAGGTGGGTGAAAGGATTTCCTGGAAGGGAGGGAGTCTCACGGTGGCTGAGATTCTTGCCATCTTCTTGCATGCAGGTCTTGGTAGCTCTGTGCTAGGATGTGGCAAAGGCCTATCTTCGACCTTCAGATCTAGCCTCCATTCTGAGCCCATGTATTTTCCCCTCTCTCCAAAGGAGAAATGAAAAGCTGTTGGAGAGGGCAAGCACATTTAGTACACAATAGTCGCTGCAAAGGAAAGCTGCTATATAAATAATACACATTGGTAGATATTAAACCAAGAACAAATGGGTTCTTAAAAAAGATGGTTAAATAGGCTTAGGGGGGTGTAGCACACGCCCCAAATATAATGAATGTTCACTGCTATTAAAAGATACACTTTGTGATATTTGGTAAAACATACACATTTTCAGATTTTGCTTTGGATATTTAATTTTGAGGATATAACCAGAGACTACAAACTTACAATTGGGGTCTTTTGCATTTAAAAGGGAACTGTTCCCAGTAACGTTTGTAGGATCAGGTGTATCTTAATTTTACTAAGTTCAGCTTTTGAGAACTTCTCTCTTTGAAAAACCAACACACTACAAAACCAAGCAAATATTCAGAATATGTAACTATCAGTAAGCAATCAAGTTAGAAAATATACTTGAATTTTTGCAGGCCCATCTGAGCTACTGTAAGTCATTGGTGAACTTTGTCATTGGGCAGCATATCAACCTTGTTAACACGTAAGCAAAAATTAAGAGGATGTGCTAAGGATTCCATCCCTGCCCCGTGCATTTGAGTTTGGGTTGCTTGATTTGAGTAAGGGCTTAGTCCAAGATGTTTATAAAGCCAGCTCTGGAACACAGAGAAAACATACTAACTAGAAGAATGTCTTCAAGCACGTGTGATGTGTCTTTCCATTACTACCATGCTACCTGAGCTGGTGCCTACATATATTCTGCAGCACAAATAAATGGTCAGTGCTTTCTGTTTTGACTCCACCAGTTGGAAAGAATGGATTCCAGGCCTTTCTGTTCCTGCAGGCGATCGGTGCCATCACAGCTGCCATCACTGACAATCTGTTCAACATGGAAGCCCTCACACAAACCAATTTGCACCCAGCCCACTCTCTTCCAGGTCAGAATCACTGTGCAACAGCAGGAGCAAACAGTATTCAGAACAGCAGGAAGGAGGGAAAACAACATTGAAAATGCTTTGGGGAGGGAGCAAAACACAGTGAACACCTTCCAGCATTCACTGGGATCGAACACTTTCTACCTATGAGTATCTTCCTACCTCTGGAGGCAGGCCTGTCCTTGGCAGTGAGGGCTTAAAAATACACTTGCCCTTTGTCGTTATTTCATGCAGCATGCAAGAAGCAACTTTCCTATCTGAAGCTAAACCCTGGACTGAGATAACATCAGGCCAGGACTTTGGGGAAGAGATCTAGGGTCCCACACACGACCATCTAAAGAAGAAGGTGTGAAAATCCAGAGTCTAAAATTATCCAGGTCAATCAACTGCAACACTACAATACCTGAGAAATCAAATCAAGACAGCACTAGATTACCAAGTAACACCTTTATGGCATAAGCTGTCAGATCGTCATAACATTGTCTTTAAGTTGTGGGATGCCATATACCCTAGGTCATGGTCACTATTATTTACTTGCACAGCAATATAACAACTCAGTGTAGTGCGCTTCCTTCCACCTGAAAAGAGGGAAAGAACTAAAATAATTTGTTGGATATTTGTAAGCAATTGATTGACCCTAGGGAGAAGACAAAGGGGGCTCAGAGCAGCTGCTTTTGGAAAACAAAGGGGAGCACCAGAGAAAAAACCAGAAACAAATATGAAAGAGAAAATCCGTAGCTGTATCCATTTAGTCTTTTCCTGCCCTGTGCAATACTGTACATGCAACCCTACACAGTACATGGACATAAGTTACAATAGCCACCATTTCAGATGATAGCAGGGCTTGACATCTTCAGCAGGGTGACTTCCAATTAATGGAAACCAACTAGGTGCAAATTATAAGTCATGCCAATCACCATTTCAATTCTTTTAATTCCTCAGACAGCAGCAGCATAATGCTTGGGTTGTTACCTCCCTAGAGTCTGGGTCTCTCTTCCAACTTGTAATAGAGCAAAAGGATGGTCTGTTTTTAAGCCTCTGACAGTGTTTCAGGATATGCAAGTGAGGGGTATGTGATAAATATAATGGAGGATAGTTACCACCCAATGGAATTTGTAACGTTGCAGAAATGGCTCCTCTTGTTTGTACCATGGGCCGGATGCACTTACTGCCACCTCAATATCTTTCAGAAAGTCTAGCCTAATCCATGTCACTCCCAGATGAAAATAAGGCAGATAACACTGCAAAAGAAAGCATCTAAGTGGGGTAGGGGTGTAGCTGGTTTTATTTTTGTAAGCTACCCAGAGTCACCGTAAGTAAGTTGGGCGGCCATATAAATCTATTTCATAAATAAAATAAAATTGTTGACCATAATGAAAATGTCTAGTCAATGAAAGCATCAGTAGAAATGTTGACCTTTGACAATTCAGGGGAGTTTGGGAAGGGTTTTTGTTTTGTTTTTTGTTTAATGATAACAGTATATTCTGCTCTCAAGCTTTCACCTTAGGTTTAATATCTTTCCAGAGCCTAGTTACAACCCATAAATACTGAATGATGCCTTGAATGTTCTCTTTTACACAATCTTGAATAATCTCAAACAACAATGACATTGAAGAATCTGGACATAATGCCCAAGCATGATATGAATAATCCATTAAATCTCTGACCAAGTTGTAATAATACATGGACATCTCACCTCCCCCGAAATTTAACTACCTTTTCCCCATAATCCTGTCATCAAAGTTCCTAACCTGTAACATACTTAGAAATGACATAAGGAGTAGACTTACCACTACTTGAGTAGTAGGACTGGAATCAGTGGAAACTAAGTATAATGGATTCATTATTAAGTCTGGATCCAACCTGCTAAGTTCCTTCTCCCACAATTCTATATAACTGGCACTTTCCAGATTTACAGTACAGAAATTCTAATAGGCCCTAAAGATTACCCCCTTCTGACCTGATTGTTGCGAATTAATTGTTGGCACACTAAGGTCCATGGTAAATCCTGTGGGCTACATGGGGTTCCCTCTTTTTCTTGGTGCCTTCAAGTAGCCTTGATTCCTTGACTCTCCCAGAGACTTCCTGCAGTTTCTGTGGCAAGATTTTCGGAAGTGGCTTGCCATTGCCTCCTTCCTAGGGCTGAGAGAGAGTGACTGGCCCAAGGTCACCCAACTGGCTGTAGTACCTAAGGCAGGCCTAGAATTCACCATCTCCCAGTTTCTACCCTGGTGCCTTAACTGCTACACCAAACTGGCTCACCAATCTGGACTACACTTGCATATATTTGTATTTTTAGTTAATAGTTAGCTGTAATTAATTCCCATTGAAACCAGTAGGGCTAGTTAGTGATGACAAGTCCTATTACTTTCCATGACAAGGGCAATAAACTGACCCTCGGTCTCTGTCCATACTCATTTCTCATCCATGTTTGGGCCGTAAAATGCACCCCATAGACCAATATAGTATGTAGCACCCCAACATAAAAACAAATAAGGGATTTAATGGAATGCAAAGAAAACTGACATTCTCAAAGCGTCACAGCGGTCTGTGGCCTGTAACAAAGGAATGCCAATTGTTATAAAGGGTAACACTAATCATACTGTGTTACTGTTTATCTTCTTATTTTGAACCGGCAGAAAAGAAATTTGTAGCAAGATACTCCAGTCTATAACATTTTTATCTCATTCTTCCCCATGACAAGAATGATCATGTCAGGGTCACACCTTTAAAGGTGTGAGCGTCATGTTTTCGCAAGGCTGCGTCAGCCACATAAAGCTCAGGACGAATTCCAAGGCCTATCCGTATTGGAGGTGGCATTGGAAGGAAATCTGCAGCTAGCCAAACCTTGTTCCTCCTGGCAGGATCTGTTTCCTCCCCATCCTGCTGTGGCCATGCCACAAGAGTAGGAAGTGCCTCAAGCTGTCACTCGTGCGCTGCTGCTGTCTTCACAGTTCCTGCAGCCATGGAACGAGTTGTTCTCTGACGTGGCCCCAGTCCAATCCAAGTGCTTTGACTATCAGAGGCAATCCCTGGTGAGTGCTAGAGACTTTTGACAGCAGGCAGGTTGTGGCAGTTGGCACCGGCAGGCATCTTGGCACTTCCTAGGGCTGGATTCCAATGGTGGCATTTGAAGGTCAAAAGCAAGGCAGGGGGGTGCGTTTCTTCCTATCCAGCAGAACTGAGCGCACTGACAATTTCAGCTTTTAGAAGTCAAGTTTCTAGTCCCTAGCATTCCAGAGTAAATGTAAGGATCTGCAATCCTGCTTTCCTATGTCTTAAGGAAAAGTCAAGGTGGCATAGGCATTAAGTGTCAGTTGGGTCAAGCTAAGGTTCTGCTATGAAATATATAAAAAGGACAGTTTTGATTATGTACTGACTGCCATTCTGTCACCTCAGGATAACTGTAGCTCAGTGTTTTTCAACCTTGGTGACTTTAAGATGTGTGGATTTCAATTCCCAGAACTCCCCAGCCAGCCATGCTGGCTGGGGAATTCTGGGAGTTGAGGTCCACACATCTTAAAGTTGCCAAGATTGAGAAACACTGCTGTAGCTTATCTATTTTGAATAAGTGGTTCTAAAAGAAAGTGAGATGCTGGGTTTCAAGCAAAACACCCCTTTCAGCTCAAACCTAGCCCTCCCATATCTCAGACTCTGTAAAGAAATTACTTGGCAGATCAGGGCACCATATCTGGGCTGCAAAAACCTACATTGCCACTAATGATGGCAAATAGACACAGTAGCCCCTGCTGCCATCTCATGGCATTCCAGATTTTTGCAACCACCTAGATATGGCAGGTGCTCAGTGATACTATGGAGAAAACAAGAATTTGTTATTTCAGATTTTGGGCTCAGTGGTTTTAGGTAGATTAGGATGGATGCTCTCTTCAACCCCCCAATCCTGCTTTTCCTAAAAATGGCAACCCAGTGCTGTCCCTCCTAATTCTGTTTCGTAGGCCGTGGACTTCTGTTGGGGGGGGGGGCGGTGGTTACATTGAATCACAGAAAACTCCCAAGGCCTTGTCCCACCCAGCCATGCGAATTGGTGCAGCCAGATCCCGGGTCCTACCGGTTAGTAAAGTGGAGGATGCCGCTCCTGCACTTTTTCTGCTGTTGCTGCTGTTGATCTGTCCAGACTGAGAAATAAGACATCAGCCCGCCAACCTGGGGCTTCCTTCCATATTCTGAAAAGGCTCTTGAGTTAGTCTTTTGATGGGCGAGGGAGGGTGCTTTCCAGCCAAATTCCCCTCGCCCTTATGGGGAAGCTGGGTCTTCTCTCAAAGAAGGCTACGACTGCATTTGTAAATTGCTCTAAGCCATGGTTTGTGGTATTAATCAGAAATCGTAAAACAGAACAGGCACATCCCATGTCTCTTTGACAACCTGTTTTGCATCAGGAGCAAAAAGCAATACTGAGGGAGCTCCTGCATATAGATTAGATGAGCTGCTCAGCTGTATAAACTGTTGGTAAGGTTGGCCAAAACATTATTCAATAAGGCAGCAAACAATAACAAAAAGTTATTGTAAAAACAAGAAGGAATATCTAACTCTTAGGAGTGCATACTTGTATATTAGGTCCCGTGATGGTTTAAAGCAGTGTTTCTCAACCTTGGCAACTTTAAGATGCGTGGACCTCAGCTCCCAGAATTCCCCAGCCAGCATGACTGAAAAGAAGACATTTTCAGTATAGTGTTATATCAAATTAGACCTTGCTCATATCAAGCTCTATTGCTACTAACACCATATATAATACAGGGCAAAACACTGCTTTTGGAAAACCTCAGAGAGCAATTAAATTGGGGCCCCTGGAGACGAGGGTCCGGATTTTTCTCAAGGTCAGCACCCTTCTTTGACAGCCTGGACCTTGGAATGAAAATGAATGATACACAGTAAACAAGGACTTTGCTGCTACCTCAGAGAATATGTGGATTTCAGTGAATGTTAGGCCCATAAATTACATCCTCCTGGATGTCCTAACTTCTTATCACACCATTTGTCTTTGCAAGAGGTCAGAGCAAGCAGAGAAAGCAGACATGTGTCCAAACAATGCGTTCCTGCAGTTGCTCACAGGGAGGTCAAAAAAGTTGAGATGGCATCCACAGCTGCACAGCTGAAGCCCTGCCCTTTTTAATTATGAAGCTGTTTGTGGTGTAAGAATTTTTAGCTGATAGAAACAAGAGGCATTAGAAATTCTTCAGGACAACCCTTTCTCTCACACTAGAGACTAGAGAAACATTTGGGAAAGGAATGTGCTGTTCCATTGAAATAATGCATTCAAGGTTAGCTTCAGACAAATAGACTAGAACTAATGAACAGTGCATTTTATTCTATTGATAAGTAACTGTTATTTTATTTCAAAATAAACCCACCCTGAAGTCACTACATAAAATATTAGGATGATAATTAGATTAAAGCAGATTGGCAAATGGAATTAATGTATTCATGTGTCATTAGATGTATAAATACTAAATGATCTCTTCGTATGGTGCAGCTGCCTTATACAGAGTGTTTTTGAGTTGCTTTGTATGCTAATAAACTTATTTCTGACTCAGCCAATTAGAGGTTTCAGTTGCTTCCTGGCTTGGGAATGAACTGGAGGACTTCCACCTTCTAACGGTGGAACTGAGTTGACCTCGTTATGTTTTGTTTCTAAGCCTTGTTGCAAAGTTACCAGCGTTCCTTGCCGTTTTATCTGCAGCTTGAAATGAAGCAGGCTTCTGTGGCTGTCCGTCATTCACCTGAACATGTTTTCAGGAAGTTTTCGGAAGCCTTTAACTACCTTCTTGGCTGTTCTCATCAGGGGCAGGGAAGGCAATTCCTTTGAGAGAAAAAAGGGGGGCATAATAAAGAATCTTTGCTGGGACAGGACCAGAGCATCACATTTGGTGAGCAGAGGAATTCAATGCTAATTTTAGAAAGTTTGGGGGGGGGACTCACTTCTTAGTTAATAAAGATGACATCTCCCAACAGCGACCCCCAAACAGGAACATGTCCCTAGCCTCACGCAGGTTGACCTGGTCTGCTGGTGCTTTTGTAACAAAAGATAAAATAGGTACAGAAGAAGACTGTAGAGTTTGGAGATGCCCACACCAGCCAGTTTTGGTTCCATCTGCCTTAGATTTATGTTTGGCCAGCCATATGTTACTTTGCTCCTCTATCTTCATTAGACTTTTTTCTCTTTTTAATTTTAAACTCAATTCTCTCTGTATCATGAACTATCTATGTTCATTTCAATGGAATGTGTTTGGGTTATGTGCTCTGTTCAAGGACTTTTCCCGCGGACCATCAGAAGCCGTTAGGAGCACCTGGGATTGTGAGCCTGGGAAGATTCTACGGGGGGAGGGATCTCATTTGCACCGAGGGTTTTTGGTTTGCATTTGGCGCGCTTTTATCATTCTCAGCTTTCTTTGTGATCCTGCATACTATTCTTTAATAAATCAGATACCTTTATGGACCTGTTCATGAGTCTGATGGTGTTTTAGGATAGGCAATCATTACAGCTCCCCAGTGAAAACATTGCTACAGAATATTATAAAATCAAATCAAAATGCCATCCTAAAGTCAATCATCTCAACTTTACTGCTGCTGTCTCTCCCTGCCATGTAGATCCAGTCCCGCTGACATGGTAGTGTCAGCCTTCCCCCTCCCCAATGAAGGGACCCATCAGGGCCCATGTTGACAGGTTGTTTCAAATCTGAAGAGAGGATAAACAGCCATGACTCACTCACTTGGGGTCTGGTAACTTTAGAAATGAATGTATCTGACTCATCTTTCTCCAATTTGAGGACCTCTATGTATGTTTGGCATATGTCCTTGCTGGGAATTTTGAGGATTGTAGACCAACTTATTTGAAGGGCATTTGAAGTTGGGAAGGCTGGAATAGATGTACAGGTGAATTTCCTTCCAAACCATTTGAATTAAGTGATTTTGGAAACAATTATTTCATTACTTCATGTAATAAACAGATCTCTGGAACCAAACTAGGTGATCCACAGGAATGCCTGATTATAAGTGATCTGCTGTGCCCTACCACTTGTGGGTGGACGAATGAGTCCTGTCTTGGAGGGCCTGATCTGAACTGCTCAGTGAATTGTGGAAGGGGACTGAGTTCAAATCTGTTCCAATAAAATCCAGTTTGCCATTGAGTTCTACCCTAAAATCTCCCAAATTCATTTTTGTCAAGCCTCTGCAGCTTGCAGGGTACTCTGATTAATACTGAAAAGAGTTGCCTTCCTTTTGCTGCTGCAAAATTAGTTCTTAACTTGCTGGAATTATTTCTCTTTCTTTCCATTTATCTTTAGTCACGACAGACACCAGAAGGTGAATTCCTGCCACTAGACCAATGCGAGCTTGATGTTGGATTTGGAACTGGGGCCGACCAACTGTTCCTCGTTTCTCCTCTAACCATCTGCCACGAAATCAACAACAAGAGTCCTTTTTTCGCACTCTCACAAAGATCCCTAAGAAGCGAGCAGTTTGAAATTGTCGTTATCCTTGAAGGCATTGTTGAAACCACGGGTAAGCAATGCAACCAAGTGCCTAACCGTGTAAACTTAATATTGGGGCACTGCTTTCAAGCATGTTGCATTTTCTGTTTATGATACCTTGGGAGTAAATGCAGGTTTATCGTGCAGATGGCAAGAGGGAGACAAATGTGACTTCCTGTAATGGTATGTGGGAATGATCTTGGGAGACAGGAGGAAGAGCCACAGACTAGACAACCGTCATGTGAAAGGTATCTCAGCCCACAGAAACAGAGGGGGCGTGGGAAGCGTTTTAGAAGGGACCCTCCCTAGTTTTCTGGAAAGTAAAAGTAAAGGAGGGGAGAGATACTTTCAGACTTGTAAGATTCTGTTAATGTAATCTTACAGTAAAGATAGAATTAGTACTCATAGTTGTGCTTCTTGTCTGGACTACCTTGAAGGGCTAACACTTCCCTAATGCAATCCTTTATGTGTTAGAGCAGAGGTGAAGTAGGAACCAGACTCTTAGCATTCCTTAAACCCAAATCTGATTGATGTGCATCCACAATCATTAATTTCTCAAGGGGGAGGTGTATATAAGAAACTTTCTTATTTGTTCTTTCTTATTTATTCTTACTATTTATTCTTAGATGGCTTAATGGATCAATAGGCATTGAGCCATCCATCCCAGGGCTGTTAACATTAATAGACAATTGTCAGTCCACTGGCCTATCTGGCAATCTTCCTTTCTTGGAAGGGAGAGTTGCAGGTCTGAGCCAGCCCAGGTAGCAGCTTACAGTTCAGGTTTTTGGGTAGACTCTTAAAATTGGGTTAATTATCCAATTTTGGTTCAGTTAACTATGGAGAGCTACTGTGTGAATACAGCTCATGTATTCTACTTACGAGCTAGTTAAGATTCCTCATGTGAGTTCCAACATGCTTGGAAGTCAAACCTTTGATCTGGGAAACTGTGTAGCATTATCTGTGGCTATGGGGGATTTCTTCAGGGTTGAAGGAATGCTGTTGCCACATGCTCAGAAACAGTTTTTTCTATACAAAAGCCTTCACATGTTCTAAGGCCATGCTCTGCATTAGAAGTAAATTCACCTTAGAACTGTTCAAATTAATCTCCCCCCCCATATCATGATTAAATACTTTGCTGATGAGTAGCTTTTCAATTATAAGACTGTGAATACTGAATTAGCTGGACAAATGAATAACAAGGAATTTAATGCCTTTAGAACCAAATGCATGAGGCAGCTGCTTCATTCTGCCTAATGCCTTGGTCGGCCCTAAGCATTTTTGATGCTGGCAGCTGGCGGCCCTGTACTGAGTCCTGCCCTTTGTTTGGTCTAGAAAGACAAGTGGGATTATGCGACCGAGTCATCCGCTAAGAGTGAGTGGCATAAAAAAACAAAGATGGTGGCCATGACTACGCAATCAAAGCCCCTCCCCTTCTCTTACATGCATTATGACAGGCGCAACTTCCGGAGGCCCCCCCACCCCATACTCAACACCTAGGGATAGTGGAGAACCTCTGTTCCTTTGTGCTGAGCCCCAGGGCTGAACTGCTCCCCAGCCAGGCCTAGTAAATACAGCCGTCACAGAAGTTAATTCTGTGATCTATACCGAGGTCATTCTGATTCAACTGCACCTATTTAATGAAGCGACACTGGAGATGTGCACAGTAGATGTTTTTTAAGTTCTCACATATTTACCATTGCTAAAACAGAAGGAACCTCATGCCTTCGAAGATAAGAAAGGAAAGGAACTCCCTCCCACAGGGTTGTAAATTATTCGAGGGCTTAATGTGAGCCAGCTCTCCCCAGATGTCAGCTTGGCCCTAGTACCTGCTTTCAAATTCTGCAGAAGCTGTGCAGTAATGATTGCTCTTTGGAATTGCTCCTGTTAAAGGATAGAGTACCTCTAAAATGGGAGGATAGTCTGTTCCAAGGCACGGAAGGCTCGTTTGCTGATTTCTGTACATTCCCGTTTTTTTTATTAGGTCCAGTGAAACTGTATTGACAGCAAAACTGCTGGGACAAGGTTGCCTTCTGTATTATTGCAGATTTCTGTCCTTGCCTGAGGACAAGATGTCCCCTTTGAGAAGTTATTCCTGGCAGTTGATGAATCAGTGAAAGCCTTCCCCAACCCGGTACCCTCCAGATTGGTTGAAGGCTCACCACTCCTGCAGTTCCTGGAACCCAGAACTTTTGGCCAGCTGCCTAGAAAGCAGGTAGCTGGAACTGTAGTATCAGCCAATCTGGAGGGGATCAGGTTGGGAAAAGGTGCTGTGGGCCACTAGTGCGTCTTGATGGGCATTTTAGCATTCCCAGGATTTTATGCTGGGTTCAGCCCTCATCATCTTCCACTTGTAATGATTACAATCATTTTTGTTTTCCAATCTTTTCTTACTGAACTTTATCCTTACTGCTGAAGGAGGGCAAGATAGAATAGCTGCTCAATACCTTTTGACTGAACCTCAGTTTGGAAGCTAAATGGGTCCTGGTTAGGCTAGACCAGTGTTTCTCAACCTCAGCAACTTTAAGAAGTGTGGACTTCAAGTTCCAGAATTCCCCATCCGTTTTTAGTCTTCGTTTTTTTCCTTCATTAAGCCAAGAAAGCGTCACATGGTTTCTTTTCTCACACACATAGAGAGTCACGTTGTCTTCATAACAGCCCTATAAAGTAGGCTGGTTGCAAAAAGCCTAAGGACACCCCTGGCCAAGTACGGTTTTGAACTTTGCTTTAAGTACAACATACTGTTATACCACCCTCTTCTTCAGGTGCAGTGAATCTGTCAAGGAAACAGGACAAATTCAGACAAATTCACAGTTTTCTTGACACAAGGCACGCTTGTAATTTTTTCCCCCAGTCTTCTGAAACACATTCAGTGGTTGTGTGACTTAGAGCTGTGCATACAGTAAATTCCCATTCAGCATTTCCCATGATGGAAATATTATTTTAAATATTTAATATAAAAGTATAATGAAATATAAGCAGATTTCAAATGTTCTGAGATTTTCAACCACAAATCTTTATTACGGCCTTTAGGCCAGAAAAGTTCTGAGATATTTTTACACAATCCGAAAAAGAGAGAAGCTAGATGCTGTAGGCTTAGCTCTGTCTGAAAGACGATTTTGCCCTAAATTCTGGGAAGGCGAACGCTGCCCTCCAGATGTTTTGAACCAACTCTCATCAACCCCTTTCCACATGGCCAGTAGCAAGAAATCCTGGGAGTTGTCAGAAGGAAATGCAGAGCAAGGATAGGGAATTACGGCTAGCTGGATGTTGTTGAACAACAATCCCCAGCATCCATCATGAACACAGGGCATTTGTGGCTCTTGGAGTTGTTGTTCTGAACGTGTGAAACTTCTCATACGGTGCAAAAAACAAGAACAAATTGGAGCGTTGCAGAAATAAAGGCCAGGCGGAAACAAGCCAACCCACTCAAAAGAGGAGGCCAAGTAGGCCATTAACCAGGATAGAATGAAAAACTAATCATAGGAACCTCCTTTTAGAAAAAGGGGCTAATTCTTCAGTAAGTATAGCTCCTACCATTCTTTTGGTAATGGCTTCCTACTTTCTTCGGTAAATATTACTTATTCTCAGTTCTTAGATTTTCAGGTGAGCTTATTGAGGTGATCCTAGTCCTGTTCCCAGTCAAGGCATAGCAGAAACCCTTGGAAGCCATTGCTCTCCAGAGCTAACTGAGAACAGGCATCGGGGCCATATTCTGCTTGGAACAAACCCCTGAGATAAAGAATTTCATTATCCCAGGAGATTAAAAGGGTGTCTTAATCACTTCTCTGAATATACATTCTGTATCCATTTGTGTACTTTACCTTCAGCACCTCCTAGGCACATACGGCTCTTTAACAGGACCAATGAAACATACCTAAACGTACTGAGCTAAGTCAACAACAACTGGGAGACTGATCATCAACAGATGGAGCAACAGGTTGTTTCTCACCTTTGCAGGGAGCGGAACTGATGGATGAACAATGCAAACACAGCACTTGTGGGCTTCTCTGCTCTCCCCGCCCCTAGATTGCCATATGCTGTTCTCCTGACCTTTCTCTGGGTTAGATGCTTAGTCATGTTTTAGCTCCACTGAAATAAATAGGACTAAAGCCACTTTTCTCAATGTGGCAACACCCAGAATTCTTAGCCAGTGTGTATACACACTGGGAATTCTGGGAGTTTCAGTCCTAGCACATCTTGGGAACAACAGGTTGGGAAAGGCTGAGCTGAAACAGAACAGAGACAGTTTGGTGTTGGGGTTAAGGAGCTGGACTGGAAACCAAGAGACTGTGAGTTCTACGCCTCCTTTAGGCATGTGTATGCTGCCCAGAGTTGCTTCTGGTGAGATGAGTGGCCATACAAATTTGATAGATAGATGGATAGATGGATAGATATGTAATGGTATGTGGGAATGACCTTGGGAGACAGGTGGAAGAGCCGCATGCTAGGCAATGGTCAGATAACAGGCAGCTGGACCCGCAGAAGGAATGGGGGCGAGGCAAACATCTCAGAAGGGGCCTTCCCTAGTTTCTTGGATGGTAAAAGTGAGGGGGCCAAGATGTACTTTCACACTTCAAAGATTCTGTTAATGTAACCTTACAATAAAGGTAGAGCTAGTATTTCTGGCTGTGCTTCTTGTCTGGACTACCTCGCAAGGTTGACATCAATCATGCAAGTCTGAAAGTGCATCTCTCCCCCCTTGCCTTTATAGTCCAAGAAACTAGGGAAGGTCCCATCTGAGACATTTACCATGCTCCCATTTCTTCTGCAGACTCAGCTGCCATTTGTCTGACCGTTGTCTAGCCTGCAGCAATTCCCCCTTCCCAAAGTCATTCCCACATGCCATTACAGCATGAAAACTGGCTGGGTGACTATGGGCTGGTCATTCTCTCTCAGCCCAACCCACCTGTAATGGTGTGTGGGAATGACCTTGGGAGACGGGAGGAAGAGCTACGGCCAGGGGAATGGTCAGATAAGAGGCAGCTGAGACCGCAGAAGGAATGGGAGCGTGGCAAACATCCCAGAAGGGACCCTCCCTAGTTTCTTGGGCTGTAAAGGTGACTCAGGAGAAATGTACTTTCAGACTTGCAAGATTCTGATAATGTAACCTTACAATAAAATAGAATTAGTTCATCTGGGCGTGCTTCCTCTCTGGACTATCTCACAAGGCTGACACCACCTCACAGGGTTGTTGTGGGGAAAATAGGAGGTGGGAGCATTATGTACACTGCCTTGAATTGTACAAAAGAAAGGTGGGATATAATAAATAACTCCTCTGGATTATCTTCATTGTTATTCTTTTGCAGAGGTTTGTTGTGGGTTTGCCACAAGTGATGCTTGGAGAGGACTCAGGATTTACACATGCTATGATTTGGGAAGGAAAACAGAACAGAGTGAAGCTCATAATCCAGCTACCTGAGCACTGAGCACATTTTCATTATTTGTAACACAAGTTTCTAGTCCTTAAGGCTGTGGAAATCCACTTGAGAATGTCTGGTGATCTCAGAACCAGGAGAAGCAGCCAAGCAGCCTAATAAAATATGCAGGGTCTGTTTCTTTACTCAGCACAGCCCTTTGCTTCTTCTTTTCCTCACAATTGACAGAATAGAACAAATTATGCAATAATTGTGTTTAAAAAAAACCCCTTATAAATGGGTAAAAAATAAAAGAACCTATGAGGAAAAATGGAACTGCTGTACATTATGCAAAATAAGAGAAGCTGCTAAGATGTTTAATTTGCATAATTTGTACAGCTTGCCGGGTTCAAACTTTTCCTGGCTGAGAATCTGGATGGCCCTTGTGTATAATTATTATTTATTTAGTTATTTTAAGCTTGGAATGCAGGCAGCTCAGGAGATACTCTAGCAGCAAAGGCTGTTGGGCCTTGCACAATGAGAACTAATAAAGCTTTCCTCATTCCCATCCAAAAAGAATCAAGGAAGAATTAGAAGCTGTTTGCACACTGTTGTAATCTGGTGCAGTCCTCCACACTGGGATCCAAATGGGAATTGTATCAATTTATGTAAGACGCCTCAGCTGCCAGATGTGCAGTTACACACACAACTTGCACATTGTTTGAACAGACACCCAAATGGGTCTCACTGGATCCCGGCATATATTCCTAACATCTGCCTTCATTATTACTTGTTAAGCTGTGAATTAGAACTGCCTGAGACTTATTAATAGCAACTTCTCTTTTAGAAAAAGAATTCCAGTGCTAATCTCGTGAAATGTAATGATTTTGTTCAAATGATAGAAGAGAGTATAATGGGGAAGAGATGACGGTCTTCCCTAGTTCCATCCAAACCAACCCCATCTACTGGCCAGATTATGGTTGCACAAGGCTGTATCTTCTCCAGATGACACAACGTGAACCGAACTCCAGGGCAGGCAGTCAAAAGGCTGAATAAAACCAGACCAAACCCTGCAGCAGTCAGCCTAATGAGAGAGGGCATGGGACAATACAACAAAGCTTCCAGGATTTGATTAGCAGCATGCAATGTTTTCTGGGCTGCAGGCGACCCAGTCTTGTGCCTGGGCCTCCACACTAGAAAATCATGTCTGGTGCTCAGACAAAAAGCTACATTTCATTTCATTTCAACGTCCTTAATTATATTGAGTTTGCATGTGTTCTTCAGTCATTTATATAATGATTTTCCCCTTCTGTCACATTAACACTTGCTGTATTTTTTCCAGAAAATATATCTTTCAAACAGAAAGGACATCTTAAGATTCAGCAAAACTGTAGTAACAGAAGCAGATGAAGGGGTTGGTTGTCTGTCTGATTGCCCTTGGAATGGGCAATCAAATGAGTAGTTGTCCACCCAATTTAGTAACAATTGGGTGGGGTGCTTTGCTCAAGGTTTTGGGGGATTGTAGGTTGCACAAGCCATGTCCAGCTAAACAGGCTATGTCAGGTCTAAGCAGAGGAGGAGGAGGAAAAAACAAAGCTCCAGGCAGAGTTCTTGCAACAAAGACAATGGGTCTTCCTAGACAGACAGACATAGATAATAGATAGATAGAAAGAAATAGACAGAGAGAGAGAGAGAGAGACTGTAGATGATAGATAGATGATAGAGAGAGAGAGAGAGAGAGATAAACAGAGATAAATTATAGATAAATAGATGATAGAAATTGATAGAAATAGAAATAGAGAGATGGTAGATATAGACAGATTGAGATAGATGATATAGATAGATAGATAGATAGATAGATAGATAGATAGATAGATAGATAGATAGATAGATAGATAGATAGATAGATCCAAGTAGAGCCTACTTGGCTTGCATTTCCTGCTCCTTCCACCTTAGCTGGATCCACAAGGGAGTTGTGTCTACCGCCACTGCTCCCTCACAAAGCAGAGTTGAGGGATAAAGAAGACCCTTTGAAGGGCCAGGCTGGATGGCATTGTAATTCACAAATCCAACTTTGCTTACATTTTTACTAATTTCTTCTCTCAGGAATGACATGCCAAGCCAGGACCTCCTATACGGAAGACGAAGTCCTCTGGGGCCACAGGTTCCTCCCTGTGATGTCGCTGGAAGACGGCTTTTTCCGTGTGGATTATTCTCAGTTTCACGGCACATTTGAAGTTCCAACTCCACCCTACAGCGTGAAGGAGCAGGAAGAGGACTTGGCTCTCCCATCACCTCTGAACACGCCAACTGGGAGTCATAGGAGTCGGCGGGAAAAGATCTCCTCTCTTGACTGTCTTGAATTTTTTGAAGAGAGAAGCAGCCGCCTTCCCAGAAAACTTCAGAAGATTTGTCCTGGGAAGGGAGATCTCCAGAGAGGCGTTCCAAACCTTTGCTCCACCAGTGTTGAGAAAGCTTGCAGCACCGGTGACCTCTTGAAAATCCAGCAGATCAGTTCTGTCTGCAGCATGGAGGAGGGAGGGGAAAAGCTGAAGTTGGCAGCCTTCAAAACCAAATCAGAGCTCCTGGCTCGGTCCACGGGGAACCTCGAACTCCAACAGAGACCTCAGCTCTCGAATACCCTGGGGACAAGGCTGGAAGATCATTTGCCTGCCAAGCTACGAAAAATGAATTCAGGACTTTTCTCATAAAAAGCAGACAGACGGGTTGCATTTTAAACTTCTGAAATTTTCACGATGTTGCTAGGAAGAAGAGTCTGGCAAGGCTGATCTGTGCTGCCAGTGCCAAGTCAATTTAATCACTAGAGTTTGAAAACCAAAATAATTTCAGTCAAGAATAAATGGGTAAGCAGCGGAGTAGGGAGGGACACATGGTGGGTGAAAGTTAGGCGGAAACTATATCCTTTAAGTATGGGTTATTTGTTTTGTTTTACTTTTTAAGCTCCCTCCTTTCTCCTTCCGAAGCATGCCTGTTTGTAATTGTTCATTTTGGGATTTCCTCTTTAGAGAGACAGATTGGAAGCAGGCATTGTAAAGCAAAAGTACTTCCCTGCATATACTGGGTGCCGTTCCATCTCCATCTGAACTGCTGCACAATCTTTACAAAAATCAGGAACCAGGCAGGAGCATCTGCGGGGAGGCAGATGAAGAAAGCACATGTGAAAAGGGAGGAGCTTGCATCGTGATGGTGCACTGCTGCTTTTGCAGTTTTGACCAAAGCATTAGGCCCTGCAGACATCTCTGGGATCTGGGGATGTAGCAGGATTGCTGTGTTTGGCTTCAGGAATTTGGATCCTCTTTTTTTAGAATCAGTGCTAAAACCAAGGAGCTCACAGCTGCGTGATGGGCCTGTGTTGGAAATTATCACTAAGAAGCTGTCTCCCTGGGAGTCCACCTACATCATCTTCGATCCGCCTTCCCCAGTCCATCCCTGGTTGTCTCCCAGCCAAGAAGTAACCAGGCCTGATACTGATTAGCTTTTTTCAAGAGTAGCCAAAGAACAAGGTGCTGCCATCTGACAGAGCTAGAAGATCCCTGAAGCCTGTGGAACAGCTTCCTAGATGCTTCTGTGGCTCCCAGCAGAGTGTTTTACAGTATATAGCATGTTGGCCTACCCCACCCCTCTTCCTCAAGCATCCCAGTGGATTCCAGCAGCCACTCAGAAATGGAAATTGCCTTCATGCTTGGCCTCATGGGAACCATCTCTAGCAGTTCCTAGGATGAGCAAGCCGGGTTCTCCATGTACTGCTAAGCTGTAACTCCCTGTATCTCTTACTGTTGGCTAGGCTGGCCAGCGGTGTTGGAGTCAGAAAGTCAAGATAACAACGGCAACCGCGTTACTGAAGCCACCATCTTGACTTCCTTTGACACTGCCTCCTCCCATGGACACCTTTGGTTCAGGAGCACCCAAAAAATACAGGTTGCCCATCTTTGCCCCAATTTTTGTCTTAAAAGCGTTCAGGATCATCATCGGCTTGGTGCCTTGGCCTGGGTTTCCAATACTGATTAATTATTTCTCCTACCTGCTTTCTTTACATACAGTAGCTGCCATTTCAGCACATCCATATTGTAGGAGATGAAGATGGGGAGTGTTCTTCAAACCTACAGCCCATGGATCTGAACGTAGTCAGGGTTGACTTAGCACCTAGATTTTCCTGGGAACTGCCAAGGCTCCCAGTGGGCTCAGAGACCAACACATGACCTCTTGTTTGTTTGTTTGAAAACACATGACCTCTTGTTTGTTTCCTAGAAAAGGAAAAGAGAAGGCTGCCACTTGAATTTCCCACAATGCCAAGAACTAAGGCTATGTTGGAGCATTGTGGGAAATGGAATGGCTGCCCACTGCTGCCAGATGAGCCTCCTGAGATGAAGGGCAGGGCTTATCAATAATAAAACAGGCCTACCACAGTCCCTTGACTCAGGCCTACTTCAAATCTGAAGCTAACAAAAGACTGACTGACTTTATTATTTTATTAGAACCCCAAGAGCCAGTTTGCTGTAGTGGTTAAGGCATCAGGCTAGAAACTGGGAGACTGAGAGTTCTAGTCCTGCCTTAGGCACGAAGCCAGCTGGGGGACCCTGGCCCACTCACTCTCTCTCAGCCCTAGGAGGGAGGCAATGGCAAACCACTTCCGGAACCTTGCCAAGAAAGCTGCAGAGACTGGTCCAGGCAGTCACCAGGAGTCAACACTGACCCGAAGGCAGACACACACCCCGTAGAATAACATCTGGCTCCTGCATCTGAAGATGCCCAATGCAGATGAAACAGGTAACACCATGACTCCTGGTGGTCACTGTAGCTGAGGATGTAGCTACGATCAAACTTTTCTTTTTTGCAGCAGTGCCAGCCTACCTGTTGCAGATTTTTTTTCCTTTCTGATTTTTTTATTTTCTTCACTTTTCCTTTTCTACCCTCCTAACAATGTGTTGCAGGTTTCCATAGCCGGGGAATAAGCCAGCCTCCCCAGAGATGTTATTCTGCCCTCCCCCCAAAAGAAAATAGCATAAATGTTCACGACCAAGAGCTTTCCCCAGTCTGAATGCCCTTCAGTCGTGTTAAGCTATAAGTCCCCCCATCTTTAGCCAGCAAGCAAACTGCTGTGCTGGTTGGGGATGATGGGAGTTGGCATGTTGAGAGGGCATCAGCTGGGGCAAGCTGGACCTGGCCTCACTTCATCAGATGCGCCAGGTGTGTGCCCTGGATCAGGTAAACATAACCAAGATGGCACCGTGTCTGTGTGTCCAAAGCCCAATCCTTTTCAGTAATGAACAAGGAAAAGCAAGAGGATGTCAATTAAACGTTTAATTGAAGAGTGGTCCAGATGGGCATGAGACTAACACTAGGAAGCAAGGGCATCCACAGGGGGAGTCAAAAAAGTCAGGAGGGAAGTTGCATGTTAAAAAGCCAGCAAAGTTTTGATTGGTCATACCATCTTGATTTTTCTCACATGCGTGCTCTCACACACACACACAGTAACTCCTGCCTCAGAGACACAAATATATAAGGGGTGTAAAACCAGACCAGCACTAAGGGATTTTTTAATCTAGCTTCAACTGGAGAGCTGTGAGTTTTCCACCTTGGGTGGAAAAGAACAAAGAATGTAAATGCTTGGATTCAATGTCAGTGACATGTAGAAAATTACAGTCTGCAACAACTTAATATAGGCTTAAATAGTGCAAAAAATGACCCTTCACAGCAGCAGTAACTGATCTTTAAACTCTAATTGAATTGTTACAGACCATCCTTTTTTGCATTACTCCCTCATTTTGCTCTAAACTTCCCCAATTTTTTGTTGCTATTACTGTTGTTCAGTTTACAGCTAATCACTGCATCCCACTCCAAGCATTTAATGAAATGTGCCCTAATCCATCCCTGTTTATGCCATAATAAAGTGTGTTGATCTTCATGCTGCTGCAAGTCTGTTATATTTGGGGAACATGGTGGGGTGGAGGGGTGAGAAGGGAAGGGAAAGGGATTGTGCCAAACTGAATATTTAAAACTCTTCCTTTGGTTCTTTCCCAAAAGTGCTGGAATTACAACCTCTGGTTTTGGAGGGAACTTGGGGATTCTGGCAGGCATTTCTGAAGGAAGAGATTATTATCTGGCTGGGATTAAACTTCCTTGAATTTGATAATACAAATATTGAGATATTCTTCTGTCCACACCTTGGCAGCTTCTCATCCACTTAACTTCCAGCATGAGATTTCCCCACTTGCTCTATGTGTGTGTGTGTGTGTGTGTGTAATATGACAAACTCCAGAGGGGTAGCAAGGCAAGTCTGTTGCAGCAAAATAATACAGAGATTTGTGGCTTGTAAAAAAACAACAGATTTATTGCAACATGCCATGAAGGCTTTTGTCATAATAAATCTGTCGGTTGATGAGAGACCACAAGATTTTTTTTGTTTATCCTTTCTTTTCTCCCCGCTGTGGATCCTCAGCAGCTAAAGTATCTGCTGGCAGACAAGCACTTCTTCCATTGGCGATGTGCTTTTTATAAATGTGACGACTCATTTATTATTATTAGTAGTAGTAGTAGTAGTAGTATGAAATATTCTTTAGAAAACACAGTCGAACAGAAGAACGGTGGGGGGGGAAAGATTTACAAGCATTGGAAAATTAAATGAAAATTAGTAAAAATATTCTTTTATGATGGGAAGGAAAAAAGGAAGACAGAGAGGTAAAAACAGTCCCCCACCTGTGGGATTCTAGAAACACCTCTTTCCAAAGGATGGGGGGGGGATTAAAAATATAGATGGTGAGGTGCGCCCTCTGGTGATAGAGTGTGAAATGACAGGAATCAAATCAAATTTTTAAAAAATTATTTACAGGCCAAGACCAAATGCCTGAGGGAAAAACACTGTTCCATTTCTGGCAACAATAAAACGTAAGGATGTTTGCCTTCAACCTTCTGATGTTCTTTGCACTAAAAAACAAAAAAGCAAATATAATGTCAATTGGGAAACCTTGTTCCTGTTATGGTTGAGACAGCTATAAGGAAATTTCTCTCTTGGGCTGCATCCCTATTTCCTCAAATAAATCTGCCTGTTCTCGCCACTCAAGGTGATTTTTCCCCCTCCTTCTGTTTCATCATCCCCTATAACTGTATGTACTTAAAAAACCTCTCTCACAAGAACCGACTCCATTCATCTGCTTAATCCATAAACGTTTATGATGGACCAAAATGGGTTAGGCTTAGCCATAAACAAACAAAAGCTTCAGAAGGCTAGCAGAGCTCCCTCTGTAGGAACTACTGCCCTAGTGTTTAGTTATATGGTAAAAGGTAACGGTAAAGGTTTCCCTTGACATAAAGTCCAGTCGAGTCCGACTCTAGGGGGCGATGCTCATCTCCGTTTCTAAGCCTTAGAGCCGGCATTGTCCATAGGACACTTCCGGGTTATGTGGCCAGCATGACGACACGGAACGCCATTACCTTCCCGCCGAAGCGGTACCTATTGATCTACTCACATTTGCATGTTTTCGAACTGCTAGGTGAGCAGGAGCTGGGACGAGCAACGGGAGCTCACCCCGCCGCGCGGTTTCGAACCGCCGACCTTCCAATCGGCAGCTCAGCGGTTTAACCCGCAGCGCCACCGCATCCCCTCTAGTTATATGGTACACAGCAGTTAAAAATAAAACTGCCTAAGTTGAGATCTAGGTGTAGTTGTACTTAGAGTAGACTGAATGGTACTAGGTAGCCATATTTATCTATCTATCTATCTATCTATCTATCTATCTATCTATCTATCTATCTGTCTGTCTGTCTATCTATATTTATTGACCAAAGGTGCAGTCACATCTGACTCTGAGCACCATACAATTTCCCATCTTTGTAAATTCAGATTAAGAATAATATCAAACGTAACAATATAAATAAGGACCTAGGCCTAATCAGTAGGAAAAAGAAAAAAGAAAAGATACCCATCCACACACATACACCATCTCACCCCTGTTAACTCACCTCCCCAGGAAAAGGTGCTGTTGTGGTCAGTGCTAAAAGACAAGGAAAAGACATCATCTGTCTTTTTAAGGACTTTCAGCACTGTGGAGCTGTGCTACTAGCTACCAACCTTGAGTCATCAGAAAATTCATATCAGCATGAAAAGTTGCTGAACTCTGTCCTGCCTCTATTATAACTGGGCTGCCAAAATCTGAGTGACCAGATCATATTTTTTTTCTGCCACCAAATGGTTGTCTAGATTTTTACAGCCTAGAACTTGTAACTAGCCTCCACTGTCTCTCTTTCAAGCCCTTGCAGTCACCTGGTTTCCTTCCAAGATGACGGGTGAAAAGGTGTAATAGATTTTATACACCCCAAGGCTGCCCTTGGACAGTGTTGGAATAAGTGGGAAAATTCTGCAGCTAAGTATTTCTTAAGGGCATCTTACTTAAGGGCTAGAAATGAGATGAAGGCCACAGCATGGAGCAAAGCAGACAAGGCATTTTTGTGTTATGGTTAAGTACTGGTGGGGATATGGCCTACAATTCACCAGTCGAAAGAATCAGCTTGTTGCTGGTGCCTTTAAAAGAACAGAGGTTTATTCTGGAGGGAATAGCAGAACTGAGAACTTAAATATGGAGCTGGAAAAAGAGAATTTTTATTTTTATTGATTTATTTATAAATCAAATTTATACACCGCCCATCTCACCATATAAGTGACTCTGAGTGCTTACAAATGAAAGATCATAAAAAACCATTATAAAAATATATGAAGTGAAAAGCTAAAAGGCAGAGAGAGTGTCCTCAAGTCACCAACCATCCCCAGGGCTGCCTACCACGCTTGGATCCCCAAGCTAATTGGCAGAGCCAGGTCTTAACACTGTTCCGGAAGGCCAGAAAAGTGGGGGCCAACCTCACCTCAGGGGACAAGATGGGGGCAACAGCAGAAAAGGCTCTCCTCCTAGACCCCACCAGTCAAAATTCTTTAGCCGACCAGGTCCGTAACACGCCTTTCCTTCCGGACCGGATGGGACAGGTCAATGTAATTGGGATGAGAATGAGAAAGTGAAGCATGGAAAGGCAAAGCCATGAGTAGCAGGGATCTCATTCTATGGTCTTGCTCTTTCTAAGAGCAAACTCAGTTATTGAAATGTTAAGATTGGAGTGAACGTCTGCAGAAATTTTTAAAAAGACAGACCCCAAAACCAAGAGAAAATCCAGGATATCTTCACACAGAATTATAAATGTTTTTTCTGGGACATGAAAAACTGGCAGAGGGAGGCTGGTCAGCCCCCTCTGTCAGCTATATTTTTAAGAATGCTCTTGAGCCCCTGGTGAAATAAAATAATAAAATAAGAATGGGGGGAGGGCCACTGCTTTGTTGGAAAGTATAGTTCCCTGGGGAGGGGGAAGGAAAAAATGAGCATCTTCATACATTTACTTTCTGGTCAATTGGTTCTTTGTGATTGGATGGACATACTCATCATGACAACCATTTGTGAGAGTGCTTACAACATGCTTTCAAAATGTGGGAAACCATGAAAAAAAATGCTGACATTTTGTTTACTCCTTTTCATGGATATTTCTTTCATTTTTGCCCAGAGAATCTCCAGATAGCAAACTTGCTTCTTCACTTCCCATTTCAGCTTCCCAGCAATCTTGTAGGCTAGGCTGTGAAACAGACTGGTTGAATAGCATCCAAATTTAATTCATGGCTGGATTGGATTTGAACCTTTATTTCCCCTAGTCCTAGCTTTCACTCTAAAGGTATAAGATGGCAGTATACTCATCTAGGGAGAAAAAAGAGGAAATTCAACAAGGGATTGGATAAAATTTGCAGATGCTGATTTCTATTAATGCCTATTCAGAAAAAATGGCACCACCTTAGATCAAACACCATACATGCCATCACAATGGGAAGGATGCTGCCAAGGGAAGCTCTGCAAGAGCTAGCCCCACAGGGAAGGGCCTCCTTCGGCGCCCTCCCCCCCAGCTGAAATTCTCTTCCAAAATGATCCTTACTATTCACAACGTCTTAAGTATTTGTAATGATTATAACAACATTTGATGAGGTTGCTTCAAAAGCAAGCCTTAGAATGAATGTGATCAAATGGAAGCTGAAAAATAAACCTGGAAGCTTCTGGGCAGAAGCTTGCCTTTTGTAGTCAGCACCCAAGCAACTTGCAGAAAGTTTAGGCCTTGGAATTTCTGTGTTTTTCCAATCCAGCCACCCTAACCAAGTTCGTCTTAGTTTCTTCCTTAGTTCAGCACACCGGATGACTGGCCAGTTGTGATTTATGGTCCTCCTGCTTAGTCTGCTGCCCAGATATTTTCTGGGGGTGGACATGGTCAAAGCTCCTGCTCTCCCTTCTGATATTTCACTTTCAGTCAAATCTGGACTGGATAATTCCTTAGGTAAGGATATTTCCTCTCACTCAAGGCACAAATGACCAGCCTCAAATTCTCCTACTTTGGATACATTATGCAAAGACCTAGCTCCCTGGAGAAGTCTATAATGCTGAGAATGATGGAAGGAAAGAGAAGAAGAGGACGACCAGCAGCAAGGTGGACAGACTCAGGTGCAATGGCGATGGGTGCACCGTTGCAAGACCTCAAAGACAGACAGACCATCATGGAGAAAATCTATCTACAGTATGTGATTGCTAAGAGTCAACCCTGATTTGATGTCAATCAATCAATCAATCAATCAATCAAGGATACTTAAAAAAAAAGAGTCTGGCCACTGTAGTGGGCACTACACTTTACACTGAGGTCGACTCCAGATGCTCTTGTCAGTGCATGAAAGAAGATGCTGGAAGGTAATGGAATGACACAAATATTGTTATCAGGTGTGCACCTGGTCTTGAATGTATAGGGGAAAAGACAGTGTCCATGGATGTAATCCATAAGACATATTCCTTGCTTTCAAACAATTTTAGTCAAATCATATCTCTGTAGTTTTCCAGGATGAGACCTCAGGGGGCCAACACAAAATGTAAAAGAACAGAGAGGCTCCACCTCTAACCAAGATGGGGACAGATCAGGATTGACAGTCTGTAAAGATATAATACAGCAATGTGGAGTGGAGACCAGAGTGTGCTCCTCATCTAGTCACCAAGGCAATGAACAGAGATATACAGGAATGGGCCAAGGAACAGAGATGGGAAACCAGATGCCCTTTTTAGCCCTTATGAAGCAGGTTCCGAAAGGATCACTGTAAAAGGTAGGAGGTGGGAGTCTCAGCTTCTCTGCCAGGCAGACTGGCAGGCACCCTATTAAAGCAGATATGGGCGACCTTCTTCTTGCTGAATTTTTCCATCCTTTCTCTTCCTGGCACCTGGGGGCAGCAAGGGGCACAGCAGTGACAAGAGGGTCTCACTGGAAGGAGTGTTTTTTGCTTTTCTTTTTATGTATGTTAGTTGTTCATTTAATGTACCCTCACTACTTCTTTGTGCCCCCCAAACCACTTGCTTTTAGTGACTTGCTCCCCATTTTCTTAAAAGAGCATGAGGCCACAAATGGCCTACTTCCGCAATACAGCATTCCTGATTCCACACCTTTGAATGTCCATTTCAAGTGGAAGCCTCTGCCCAGATATTTACCCCATACCCTGTTTCTCTGCAAGCATTTGAGGAGGCATACATGTGCTGGCTAAGACTCTTTGGATCAGAGTTTGTACTATAGTTTTGTCCAGATTTCATAGATAGCGTCTGGGTTCTCATAATACACTAAGCCATGGTAGTTTTACTATGCTTTATTTCATAATTCATAATTCACAATTCACAATTGGTTGGGTTTGCTCAACACATTAAACGAGTATTTTTCAAACTTGGCAACTTTAAGATGTGTGGACTTCAACTTCCAGAATTCCCCAGCCAGCAGGGGTGGCTGGGGAATTCTGGGAGTTGAAATCCACACATCTTAAAGTTGCCAAGTTTGAAAAACACTGGACTAAACCAAAAGCAACCTTCTGGAATGTTGGTTTTAATAAGAAAATCTGTAGAAACTTTCCCACTGTAACTTGGCCAGTGTTTGTCATCCCATCAATCAAGCACTTCCCGTTTTCATCACCAGGTCCCTGAAGTACATCTTCTAGCTAGCACAATTTAGATTACATTCTGCATTTAATTTCAGAAACCAGGGTCACTGACCTTTTCGAATATCTCCAGATCCCAATTATCAGCAGAGAGAGCTTGAGTGCCTTTTCAGCTTCCAATTTCCTCCAAAAATGATTGGAAATGAGAATTGAGGTTTTCAAAAACGAAGTGCCGGTGATCAGTGAAACCCTGAAGAAATGCTGCTTACCAGTGTTTTGCAGTGGTGAAAGAGATGTGGGGAGGCAGGGCTCCTCTGAGGTGTAGGGAAGGGGCTCCCTTGAGGCCTTGTGGATCAGATGGGGAGGCTTAGTAGTGCAGATTGGGACCCGCTCTCAGGGTACCCCAGCATTAAGCCCGGTGTCATCTGTCCTGTACTTTTTTGTGAGCACAGTCCACTTTAGCCAAGGATCCAGCCACAGAAAGTGTGTATCTCAAGACCAAGGTTGGCTCCAGGTTTGTGAGGTGACCCTGGGCTTCTCAGCTCAGCCTACATTAGGAAGATCAAATGGATGCAGGTGGACTCACATGGGGAATAAATTAATAATACATCACTAGCTCCCAATCCATCTTTCCCAACTTGGCGCTCTCCACATATGTTGGACTGATGTCCCAGTGCAGACTGGAGATAACTGATCTGGAGAAAAAAGCTGATTATGAGAAATAACACAAGTCAGTTTGCCTGGTACCCCCAGCCCCCACACCATAACTAGAAATCTAGTAAGTCACTGCAGGAAAACATTTATGTCTTACATTTCTACTCCACCTTTCATTCAGGAGCTCAAGGCAAGGTATGTAGAATTTCTTCCTATTTTTTACTACAACAACAATCCTGTGAAGTGGACTGGGCTGAGAGAGTGAGTGACTGGCCCAAAGTCACCTAGAGAGCTTCCATGGTTGAAGGAAGATTAGAACCTGGGTCCCTCCACTCCTAGTCCAACACCTGAACCACACTCCATACTGGCTCTCCTTTCCCATCAGGTGCTGCTCACTTCATATCTTTAAAGGGGCAACCTCAGGAGGTCTTGCATAATAGCCGAAGGGCCCAGGTAGGAAAACCTGGTCCTAAGCCCTGTAATGCTTTGAAGGTTAAATCAGCCCTTTGAATTTGGCCTTGGGGCAAAAAGTGGCAGTGGCCAGCAGTGCTGATTGCAAAGCACTGGTGTCAAGCAACTGCAGACTAACAATTGTTGATACTTCCCCTCCCCTCCCCAAGAGAGACTCCTGACTGGGGCCAACTGAAATTCTGAGGGCAGAATTCCAAGCAGCTTCACCTATTACAGCATTGCCAATTTTCAGTCAGAGGTTACCAGTGCACAAATCATTGTTGCAAGGCTCGCTCTCCCCAGGTAGCATCATAATTAATATCACATCCTGAGTTTCACTGAGGGTGTTGAATCCAAAATAGGCATCCAGTACAAGCCAGGATGACATGACATGCATCATCGTAGCACATCTCCCATCATAGAGAACCAGGGTGGTGTGTTAGGGAAGGTGTGGGAGAAAGGATACCCAGGTTCTACTCCACCCTCAGCCAAGGAAGGTCCCTGAGTGTCAGCCTACTGTATAAGGTAGACCAGACCAAGAAACCAAAGCCATAGACGTCTAAAACGACTTTCACTGGAACAGCAATAGCAACAGAACCTTGCAAGTCTGAATGTTCCTCCCCCCACCTCACTTTATCTTCCTGTAAATTAGGGAGGAGCTTGTCTGAGACGTTTTCTCAAATTACTCTTTGGGAACGGGTTCAAGCCCCCTTTGTCTGATTGTTGCCTTGGCAGATGCTCTTCCTCCTGCCCTTCAAGGCCTTTCCCTGTTGGGTGGCTTTGGGCCGGTTGCGCTCTCTTTCAGCTCAGCCTGGTTCATAGGGTTGTTGTTGTGGGGAAGAATAGGAGGAGGGAGTGCTATGTTTGTCACCTTGAGATCCTGAATGAACAGCAGGATATAAATCAAATAAATACATAAATAGCACAGAGAACGTTATGTAATCTGCACAACATGACTGATGCAAATTACATCATTTGTGTCATTTGTGCAATGATGTCATAATGCACATGACATCACTTGCCCCCATGGTGGATACCCATGGAGCCAAGAGCAGTTCCAGCACATCTGGAGGGCACCAAGTTCACTAAAAAACCAAGAAGAAGAATTTGGAATAATAGATCAGGCTTAAAGAATCAGAGTAAAACAACATTTGAAATACACCAAAAGACCATTTCTTGTCCCTTGTCTTATTTCTCCTGTGAGTCAAAAGGCCCTTCTAATTCATTCCAGGTCTTCTCCTGGTTCTTCTTCCTGTTCCTTTCTGCCATCACAATGGCAGCGATCACTGTCACCAGGACAGTGACTGTGATCACCAAGACAGTGGCTGTCTCTGCCATGCACAGCTGGCTGTCCACAGAAACGAGGGGTGAGCCAGCTAATTGCCAAGGACTGTAACAGGTGATGTTCTCATAATCATCCACATGAAGGTGCCGAACACTCATGATTTTGCCAAAAACCCTTTGGAGATCACAGTCGCAGGCCCATGGGTTACCAGCCAGTTGGATGTGGGTGCTGACTGTTTGGATATTCAGGAAAGTCTTAAATTTTAGGTGGATGAGCTGGTTGCCAGTCAAAGCCAAAAGATTCATGTTGTGTAATGAAGTGAAAGCCTCCACCTCAATGAAGCTGATGTTGTTGCTGTTAAGCAAAAGGACTTCCAGGTTCTGGAGCATAAAGAAGAAACCATTATGGATAACTGCAAGCCTGTTAGACTGAAGGTAGAGATGTCGGAGCCTGGAGAGTCCCTGGAAAGTCCCCCTCTCGATCAAAGTGACCAGATTGTGGCTCAAGTCCAACTTTTCCAAGTTCTCCATATACTGCAAGCTTTCAAAATCCAAAGCTATCAAACAGTTGTGGGCCACCTTGAGATCCTTCAGGGAAGTCAACTCATTTGAGAAGTCATGTGGTAGGCGAGCAAGCAGGTTGTAGCTGAGGTCCATCTTCTCCAGGAAACTCAGGGACTTGAATGTTTGGGGCCAAATCTTAGCAATAGAATTGTGGGACAAAAGAAGGATCTTCAAAGACCACAAAGCATCAAAGCAGCCTACCTCTAGCCCACTCAAGTTGTTGTGTTTCAGGTTCAGCATCCATGTATTGTGAGGGATGCCCTGGGGGATATGGGCCAGGTGCCGATCATGACAGTCCACAAAACTGGAGGATTCATAGCAGAAGCATAGGTGGGGGCAAACCTTGGAAGTATCAGCCCCATGAACAGAAAAGAAAAGAGCAGCTATAAACAAGAAAGACATTTGTAAGAGAACTGCAGCAGAAATGATTCTGGCTGTGTACTTGCAAAGCCCACAGAAAGGGAATAGATAACTATGCTCCTGTACTCCAGATCCTTGTCAGCTTCTAGAGATGGGAGAAGAGAGTCAGATTTCCCCAGAGGAACCCATCACAAAAGAGCTCTTTGTCAAGTGATTAGCTAAGAGCTTCCTTGGGCTTTAGCCTTGAAGAACAACAGGTGACTTGAGTGAACAAGAGAAGAGGAAATGAATCAGAGACCTGTAACTGGAGCAGTGGTATTTTCTGGAAGATATGTCATTCATACCTCAGTTTCTCTGTTTTCAGCACTCACTGGTTGATCTTTGATAGACTAAGTCCAGGGCAGAAAACTGGCATTTTCTTTTAGTTGATCTTTTAAGAAAAATACTAAATACAAAAGAGAAGGAAGAGACAGTGATTGCTAGGAGTCGAAAATGACTTGATGGCACATAATCAATCAATCAATCAATCCCAAATATTAAGGAAATGTCCATACTACAGTATGTGGATGATGGTCAGAGGGCAGCCTTCTCTTTCAAAGCACTATGACTTGGGAGTATTGTCCCACCAAGCCTAGTATGAAGATCAAAGAAATATCGGAAGGCGGAGAAATCAAGGGCCCATCAATAGCACCTAAGTAGCAAATTGGTAGGGTGGCTATTAAAATAGCCTAAGGAAGGAAGACAACGACCCTTGATGTCCACAACACAGTGACACCCACAACTTCGTTTCTTTTCTCCCATTCTCTCCCCCTGCCCCCATATATTTTTCTTTCACGTACACATCCAGCTTCCTCTCCCTGCTCACTCGCTCGTGATCCTATTCCGCAAGATGTGAGAAGAGGAGACCGAAGCACAGTTGCTTCTGGTAGACAGAGGGGAAACTTTTAAAAAATCAGACTGTGCGGTATAAATCCAGACATGTGGCCTACAGACTCTTCAGGATCTCCTATTACTTGAGATTCCTATGTAAACTATAAGAATATTTCTTGAACGTGTAAAATGGCTTGTGCAAATCTTAGGCAACATTACAGTTGGTGGGCATTTGTTCCCCTGGGATGCTACTGTTTCTCCCCTTGGGAGAGAGACCAGGATTGCTGGGGCAAACCATGGGTAACCTTGTCCGTTGGCTCTTCTTCTCCTCCCAAGTGAGAGGCTGTGGCTGGCTGGCTGATGTGAGTAGGTTAGCTGGTGCCTTAGTAAAGAGCTGCTGAGTGTGAGGCAGAAGCATGCCTGAGGCTGGTGCCAGCTTCCTGGTGGTGTGGTGGGTAGGTTGGGTGGTGTGCTGGTTTGGGGTGGAACAGATATGGTTGGGGGAGACAGATGGCTGGGGGAGAAGGGGCAGGCAAGCTATTGAAGTGGAGGGTGGGCAGTGGAGGGGACTGGGGGTGGGCAGCTCTTTAGAAAGGTGACCTTGGTGTTTAGTCTTGATGTTGCCTTCCAGCCCCTTGTGGTCTACCCCAAGGCCTGCCAACCAGAGATCCTAGTTTTCATCTCTGCTGCTTAAATGCATGATCAGCCTGTAATAAAACTTGCCTCACAACTTAACTGTGGGTGAGAAGGCTGATCTTGTTTGCATTAACAAAATCCGGCTGGGCCTAGAAGCAGGGGTGTTCCTCTCTCACAGATGTGCCCAGCTGGGTTTCATGTATGGCATCAGCCATGAGCCAGGGTCAGTGGGGAGACGTGGCAATTATGATCCAAGAAACTCTGGTACCTTTCAGGGGCAGATTGCCAGGTGTGAGGCCTTGTTTGTGAAGTTGGGCTGTGAGGATCAGAACTTCCCTGCCTGCATAGCAACCTCCCTATCAGAACTGCTGGAATCCATGGCCAGGCTGGAGATGGAGCACCCCAGGGTTTTGGTCCTGGGGGATTTCAAACTGTTATCCTTGGGCAGGGACTCAGAGGCCACTTGAGAGTCCATGGCACCATGGCAACCTTGGACCTGACCCAAGTTATCTCACATTAGACTTGGCCACACATTAGACTGGGTCTTTGCTGAATTTGCTAAGCAAACAAACAAACAAAATCTCATGACAGTGGCGATGTGATCTGGAGTTGGTGGATATTCCCCTTTGCCATGGACCAAACACTCCTTGTTGGCTCTGGAGTTCTCCGCTTCCTCCAGGTCCACCCCAGATGCCTGATGGACACTATCAGGTTTCAGGAGGAGACTGGGGTTGTTCCTAGGGCTCTAGTACATGGTTTGATTAAGGCTTTAGTTGCTGCTTGGAACGAGAGAGCAATTTTGGCCTTGGATCGGGTTGTCCTTATGCGGACCCTCTGTGCATGTGGATCTCAGAGGCCCCCTGGTTTTCAGAGAAGCTTCAGGTGAATCAGGTCTCTCTATTTTGGTCATTGACCAACAAAGAGCTTTGGATGATGAAATGACATAAGAGACACCTAGAGCAGTTTTCCACCACTGGAGGAAAATGAAGAGTAAACCCAAATGAACATTAAGTAAGAGCCTTTCCTAAGGATTGTCTCATGGAGATAAGGATGGTGAAACATACAGGTAGTCCCTGCCTAACATCCACTTGTTCAGTGACCATTCAAAGTTACGACGGCACTGAACAAGGGGGATTTACGACCAGTCCTCATAGATGTGGCCATCACAGCATCCCCATGGTCACGTGATCGTAATTCAGGCGCTTGGCACCTGGCTCGCAATTATGACATTGCAGCATCCCATGGTCATGTGATTGCCATTTGTGACCTTCCCGGCTAGCTTCCAACAAGCAAAATCAGTGGGGAAGCCGGCAGGGAAGGTCACAAATGGCGATCCCATAACCACAGGATGCTGAAACCATGTGGGATTTTCCTAACAACAGCAACTGTGACTGCTGGAACTGACATTGTAAGTCAGCACAGCCACATGACATCACACCTTATGACTGTCGCTTAGCAACGAAGTTCCCAGGCTCAGTTACCATCAGTAAACAAGGACTACCTGTAGTTATTTCACTCCCCGTAATGCATTTGCAGAGAGCCCCCTGGCCCTATTTAGGGGAACCCCAGTCCCTCCAGTCCCTCCAGGGTAAGGAGGAGCCACAGGAGCACTTCCAGGGCTGCTGTGACTGTTCTAGGCATTTGTCAGACAAAGTTGCTCAGATCTGCTTGGAGATGGAATCTGGCTGTAGAGGCCCAGTGAGGTTGCCTGTCTTGCTCAGTTATCTGGGAAGAGTTTCAGCCCCTTAGCCCTGATGTAGAGGACAATGTTCTCACTTTAGAGCTCTGTCCTTCCTGGTTGATTAAAATTTCCCAGAAGGTGACATGCGGTTGGGTCCATGTGGCAGTGAATGCTTCTCTGCTCCCTCCTAAACTCTACAGATCTGGATAAGGTAAAGGTAAAGGTTTCCCTTGACATTAAGTCCAGTTGTGTCCGACTCTAGGGGGCGGTGCTCATCTCCGTTTCAAAGCCGAAGAGCCAGCGTTTGTCTGTAGACATTTCCGTGGTCATGTGGCCGGCATGACTACATGGAACGCCGTTACCTGCCCGCCGAAGCGGTACCTATTAATCTACTCACATTTGCATGTTTTCGAACTGCTAGGTTGGCAGGAGCTGGGACTAGCAACAGGAGCTCACCCCGTCACGCGGATTTGAACCGCCGACCTTCCGATCAGCAAGCTCAGCAGCTCAGCGGTTTAACCCGCAGCACCACCGCGTCCCATATACAGATCTGGATAATTTCATCCAATTTCTAACCTTCCCTTCTCAGGGAAGGCTAGCAAAGCAGAGAGAATGCTGTTTCTGTAAAATAGGTGTGAGTCCGTTATGTCTGTATGTTTCTGTGTGGAATGGATAGTTGGCTTTTTTACAAGGGAAATTTATGCAAACTGTGGAATATCTCAGCCTCATTTCTTTCCTTCCTGTTTTGGGCCACCTAATATCTGCTGTAGGTATATTATCAAAACTGGATTGCATCAAGCTAATTTATGACATCTGGTATATTATATAGTTGTGACTGATGTACCACCACCATTAGTCATTATTGCAGATGGACTGTTTCTGATGTTTATCTTTTTTTAACTTCTCCCAAGTTCACATTCCTCCAAGTCTGCTAATACCTGTACCTTCATTTTATGCCTGCATTATGCCCTTTTCATACAGCGCTGTAGACCTCCAACTGTAGATGTAGAGCATCACCCTATTTCGTTCACGTGGAATTGAGCATGAATAGGGGCACCTATGGAAGAAACCAGGCTGAGGAAAGCTGTTGTATCACATCCCTTATTTATTGTCTTGTTTAAATTAATAGGATCCTAGAAGCTGATCCAGGCAAGTAATTTGCAACCAGCTGTTTTC
Organism: Candoia aspera; assembly: GCF_035149785.1. Lineage (NCBI taxonomy): Eukaryota > Metazoa > Chordata > Lepidosauria > Squamata > Candoiidae > Candoia > Candoia aspera. The sequence goes on from NC_086156.1 coordinate 85,363,959, forward strand.
TTTCTCATTAAATCGCTCATCCCAACAGAGACTATCCTGTTCATCCCACATTTGGAAGGGTTAAGATGATCCACAATGTGATACCTGTGCTCCTAGTGAGGAGTTCAGTGATAAAACAATATCAGCCTGGGTGAATGAATCACTCTGCATTCCACATGTCATATGTTACTGTAAAGTATTCTTATTTACACTTATTTTAGAAGCATGATGATAGTGGCCTGCAGTCTGACCCTCAACATGAACAAATAGCTACAGTATATGAAAGCAGACCTACAGCAGATCCAGTGGGAGCAAAAAGATTTCCCTTTGTATCTATTCTGTGAATTTCCTATCTCAATGTTGAGAAACAGATTAAAAAATACACTTAGCCCCATCCCTCAATGCCCAGAGGTAATCTATTGGTTTTATTCAACACTTCTAGTTTAGCAGCTGGTTGTTGGATTAATTTAAGGAGTAAGGAGTAACTAATCAGCTAAAGCTAAAGCCACTTATCTTTGTTCTTCTATATTTAGGTTGTTCAACACTTTTAATTCTAAAAAGGTCTCTTATGGTTTTGTAGCAGAACATGAAACGTGCCAGAGACAAAGACCGGTTGCCTCTAAAAGTTTAGGTAGGGATAATATTAAAACAAACTATCAAGGCATTATGCAGGCAAAATTTGCCCAATTAATTTCAATAGAGGTTACTCCCTAGGTAGTATGCAGGCTTACGTAGCTATTTCCACTGAAATTAACTTGCTTAACCATGGAGGGATTGTACCTTTGTAATTGTAAATTAAGAGGCAGTGGTATGTAACTGACAATATATACAATATATAGTTGCAAGTCAGTTTGGTGTAATAGTTCAGTTCCTGGACTAGACTTTGGGAGACTTTGAGTTCTAGTCTTCCCTTAGGTGTGGAAGCTGGCTGGGTAACTTTGGGCCAATCATAAGACCAGTGTTTCTTAACCTTAGCACCTATAAGACGTCAGGACTTCAGTTCCCAGAATTCCCCAGCCAGCCTTGTTCCTGGGCCCATCTGGTCCAGAAGTCTGTTCTCACAGTGGCCAACCACCTAGACAAGGAAGCCCATTTGTCTCCCAGAGATGGCCTTCAGAGGCAGTCACACTGCCATCAAGACTAATATCACTGTCTCTCATCCCAACCTACCTCACAGGGTGGTTGTTTTGGGGAAAATAGGAGGCAGGAGCATTATGCACGCTGCCTTGGGCTGTAATAAATAAAGGCAGGATAGAAATTTAGTAAATAAAATAAAAGCTTGTTTCATACTTTATGCTTACTCCATGGCATCTCTAGGGGGGGAGAGGGGCAAGAGACCAGACAAGCACCATGACAACATTCCACAGATTATGCACAATCCAAAATTGGTGTCCTTTGTGATGTCATGTTGCCCCGGCATCTTTTAGTTTGTGCCAGATACCTATGGCTCAGTCATGATGCACTTTGGTTTTGGCTTCCTATGTTATGTGAACCAAGTTACTAGGATTTGCCAACCATGGTTGATAGTTTAATGAGTATGCATATTTAGCCAGTTTTGGTTTATTCAGGGGTAACAATTTATTATAATATGCCCTACTGGTTTTTCTGTATTGTTTTTGTAGTTTTTTTTATATGGTCAGAGGACTAATCAATAAAAGTTTATTGTATTGTATTATTGTAAGAAACCAGTGTTAAAGTATGGTTAATGGCATGTGTGAAACCAGTCAAAGCAGCATGTCTAGGAAGTGAAAAGCCAAGGGCCAGATTCCAGATCACCTTGCAGATGAACTCCCTGCATTTCAAAACCTTTCGACCAGCACCAGCAGTATCAGTTAATAAGGCTTAATAAGTTTCTTTTTATGAATTTAGGGGGAAAAGCCTTTAGACAGCTTGGAACATTTTAGAAAAAGTAATATATGACATTGTACCATAATTTGTGTGTGTGTGTGATCCAAACTCAACTACTATTTTACAAACCATGTTTTATGGCTTAGTAGACTGTATAAACTCAACCAGTTGTGGCTTATTAAAGAATCCATGGCTTAATGCTAAGTGTGATTTCAGCCATTGACATAGATTGTCTCAGATGATACAGCAAAGAGTTTTCTGTATCTCTTTGTTGCCATCTCATGGTTGTCTATATTTTTGCAGCCTAGAAATGGCAAACCTAATTTACTTAGAACAGCAACTTTGGAAGGAAGCAGGTGGTTGAAGGAGCTGCCTAATCATTTCTTAATACCCCAGTTTCCTGACATAAAGGCAGTGGGTTTATCAGAGAAGTTTTGTGTAATGTAGTTTGGCCCTGAATTGGATTGCTGTTGTGACTTTGATTCTCACTGCTAGCTATGTTCACAAAATGCTCTGCCAGGTCAGATAAAGATCTAACAGATATATTCACATAATTGATTAAGTTTGATTATTACTGTTAACCTAGGTTAGGTGTTTTATGACATAGCATGCTCTGTGAGTCCAGCCTGTCTGGTTACTTTATAGTTTAGTGCATTTTGCAAAACTAGAAAATGGATTAACTTGGTAACCAGAAAGGCATGTGATGTGAAGGCAGTCATAGAAAACTCATGCTCCCTTCCCTCCCTACCAGGTTTTTACACACTTGGTTCCATATATCCACCTGCAAAACTCTGTTGTTATAGGGAAGTCATTAAAGATGCAGGGAAAAGCAAGTTGTTGGTGAGGAGTGTTGAAAAATCAGAAGGAATAGGAATTAGCATTTGATAAATTTAAAACAAAGATGACTCTATATTAATCATCCTCAGCCTGCCAAACGTCAGATAGTTTGGGACTACAAATCTCAAAATTCCCAATCAGCAAGGTTACCCTGGAGGATACCAAATCAAGGAAAGCTGTTTTCTAGATGAAATTGGGTACACTGACACAGAAATTAATGTGAAAAGTTAGACAAGATTAAATTAAACTATCTTGAGAATTAAATACAACTCACTTTAGCCTGGATTCAGCAATATGCTAGGGTAAAATGCATTAATATCTAACAAAGTGGGGGATGGAAGATTACACTTAGAGAGTAGAGTTATTTAGCTGTATTACAGCTGGTATATCAAAGACAGCTATCTACAGGGTAAACCACCAACTGCCTTCTCCCTTTCTACTCATGCACAAATTATTTTTCCCACTTGCTACAGGCAAAACTCATGAATATCTTTCCCAGCTCCTAGAGGAATCGTAGCATCTTGTGGTGGTCCACCAAGAATGCACTCAGCACTTGGTACCTATAATTGTTTCATGTTGGCCTTGGCCCTTCCCCATCACTCTCTGACACTAATTCTCCTCAGCTGAAAACCAGAAAGCCAAGTGAGACCAGATTGCTTTCTGGTGCTGATTAGACACTGCCAGTTTGTAATCTCAGTTTGGGATTAGAGTGCCCGACTGGTCTGTTGCCATCTTCACAAGTGATGAAGTGAGTTGGCCTGAGAAAAGCATCTTTCTCATTCCAGACATTGTATTTGGGACAGAGAAGAAAAAAGACAGCCCAGATTGACTGTCCTTAAAGATGGAAGTGACATTTGGGGAGAGAAGGCATCATTTAGCAAGCATTTGAATGCCAAAGGCTGAGTTCAGAGTTTAATCAGGTAAAAACCCAGTGGCTATATTCACACAACATATTAAACTTATTTGATGTTAATCTTGATCATTGCTTTGTGATTTAGTGTGTTGTGCGAAACAACTCCTTTGATTAGCTTAATATTTGGTGTACTGTGTGAACCCAGGAATTGGATGAACTCAATAACCAGGTTAAGAATGTTGTGCAAACCCAAGTAAGGAATCCTTTGTCGGGAAAATTTGTAGAATCTTAGAACTAGTAAAATCCAGGGCACAGAAGGCAGCTGTTTGTAGTGTATTGCTGAAAACAATCCTTCATTTTGCCCACTTTATTTTCTACACAGTGAAGAACAAAATATTGAAAATTACAATTCACTTGAACAGTTAAGGTCAGTAGGAGTGAGAGAAAGATGTGTGGTTTGTTTAAGAAGAGAAACAGAAGAGGAAGAGTGAAAGTCTCAATTAGTTCTCATCATTTTGCATAATCCAGGAATTTTCCCTTAATTGTATAAATGAAGAATCAGCCTTTTTGCAGTGCATCAACCCCAAGACTGCTTGACCTGAAAGGGCCAGTCATAATGACTGATGTTCTGTGTTCTCAAGCTGCTCATCAGGAATGAATGAGTCAATGAGATGAGAAATATACCCTGTTGGTAACCCTTTGTATTTTGAATTCTAAACACAGGGCAACTCAGCATGAAATAGCATGTAAAGTAATAAACAGGGCATGTGAACATGTCTCAGGTACAACCCTTTCCTCCAGGACGTGTTGGGGAAGAATTAAAAAAACAAAAGGGGGTTTCCAGGGAAAATTGAGTTCTAGAATCCCTCTTTTTAGAATTAAAGTTGTGCCAAATGGCACCAAAGAGTGGACACTATTCATCAAATGTCCCTGCCAAGTTGAAGACACGATCCTCAGTTTATTATCCTATTATGAGAACAGGATGACCATTACAGTACTGTATATGAAAAGAAGCTTAAAATCAATGTACAGAAACTCGCATATACAAAGAGTGGACAGTACATTAATGCCACAAGAAGAGGCGGTATGTACTGGCAATTCTAAATGAATACAACTTTAAGGTAACCTTGCTTACTCTGGCATCCTGCAGACGATTACACCCTAGCTGCCCTCAACACCAGCCAGACTAGTTATCAATTGGGGATTGACAGGAATTGTAATCCAACACCACCTGAGGATCTCAAAGAATGGCTGTGTTCTAGAAAAGACATTGTACAAATTAATCTGACTTTCAGATGGTTCTATTGATGATGGTAGCATGCCATTTGGTAGTTTTCCTGAACTCACAGCTCCAGCTTGATGAACAGGTGGCAGCTGTGGCCAGGAAGGCCTTTGCACAGCTTCATCTGGTGTGCCAACTGTGCCGTTTCCTAAATGTGGGGGCCCTTCAGACAGTCACTTATGCCCTGGTCACTTCACAGCTAGACTACTGCAATGCGCTCTACATGGGACTGCCCTTGAAGTTGAGTCAATACCCAGCTTGAGTCAATACCCAACCCAGAAGCTTCAACTGGTCCAGAATGCAGCAGCACAGGCAGTGATGGGCATGCCTCAGTATTCTCATGTAACATCTCAGCTTTGTGAGCTGCACTGGTTGCCAGTTTGCTGTCCCATAGTATCTGCCTGGCTGATTCTATCTGGCAGGGTTGGTGTGCTTCAGGTTTCTTTGATTAAACAACGCCATCTATCAGGACCCCAGAAGAGCATCTTCTCTGTAGCAGTACCTGCCCTCTGGAATAAGGGAGGTTCCCCTCAAGATCTGGCCAGTCCTCACTCTGCTGCTGTTTAGTAGAGCCGTGAAGACCTGGCCCTGATGGGTTGAAGACCTGAGAACCAGACTTTTGGTGAGGGTGATTGGACCCTGCTTTTCTTTACTCCTATCTGGGTTTGTCACCTTTGTTTTGTGTATGTGTGTTGTTTCCTTGCTTTTAAAAGTTTTTAACAATTTGTAAACCACCCGAGTCACTGGAATTTGGGTGGCATATAAGTTTTATATATATTATTGTTATTATTATTCAATGCAAATTTATTAATCTCTATTTATAAGGTAATAATGTTGGGTATCACAGTTTACACTAGATCTGCAAGATGCGAAGTTCATTTAGCTGATAATACAGTGATCCACAACCATCCACAGTTGTAGAGAGCCAGGGAGATGGCCTTGAAGGAAATATCCAGAATATGTTAAGTAAACAATAAGGGCAGAAGCTTTCCTTAAGTCCTGGGAAAGGAGATAAAGTTAGGAAGACTTAGGCCGACTCCTTCATGACTCACTGGGGTGTAAGAGGGAGGGAGAAAAAGCCCAAGCAGATTTGCAAGATTCTGTTACTGTAGCCTATAGCGGAGTTTCTCAACCTTAGCAACTTTAAGATGTGTGGACTTCAACTGCCAGAATTCTAGGAGTTGAAGTCCACACATCTTAAAGTTGTTAAGGTTGAGAAACACTGGCCTATAGTGTAGTTCTAATCTTCCTGGGGAGTTGGTTTCCTGGTCCAGTCTACCTTGTAGGGCTGACAACAGTCCAGAGATGTTGGATTTTGGCCCCCATAATTCCCCAGGTAGCATCTGCAGATATGACTATACAACTGCAGTTTCAACACATCTGCAATATGCCAGATTGGAGAAGGCTGCTTCAATAGGCCCCTAGTTCCAGTAGTTATGATAGTTAGGAGCATCTTTCAAAACCTAATCAGGCCTCTGTTCTCAATTTTCAGAAATGGAGTTCAGCTGCACTGGCAGCCCCACCCAACTGCAAGAGGCAGATACCAGCAGGTATTCCAAGCCCATTCTGCCAAATAGACATCGACTGTCAATGTTATAATCATACACATGCAGAAACCATTGACAAAAAAATGTAGTTTTATCATTTGGGGGAAAAGAGAGCCTTGGAATTCTTATGAACTCAAAAAACATGCATGTACCCCAAAAGCCTCCAATTCCAGCCTGCAAAAGAATTTACCTTTCTGGGTCCCTACTTTCTGCTCATACAGTCACCCCCACACCCCCACCTGTTGAGTAGCTTATACCTGTTTTCTAATTCATGAAGCTGCCATCTTCCATGGGAGAGCATCATATTTCAGTCATTCAACACCTGACTCCCTATGCCAGGAAGCTAAAATCACCCCCATGGCACCTTGTCTATTATTAAAAGCTCCTCGCTGCCCAGCTAATAATGGCTTTGTTCATTTAAGGAGGAACACAGAGAAGGATCCTTGAACAGGCAGGTACGTTACACGCCACTCCAGGACACTCTCCTCTCTTGCAGGACTCTACGCTTTGTCGGATAGATTGAAATTACTATAGAAATCGACTTCCTGAAATGGCAAACCCGTAGCTTCAAAGGGAAACAAATTGGTCAGATGGAGGAGCATCTCGACAGAGCTCTGAGCAAACTGCCTCCAGGGGACCCCACTCTCCTATACCCCTCCCCCTTCATTTCCCTCTCTTTAGCACTTACTGATTGGATTCATACAACATGCTTAACCAGGTCAGTTTAAGACCTGGGCACATTATAAGCATATGGTTTTGTTTTGTGCCATTGCATGTTGTGTGAACCCAGTTTGTTTGGCTTGTTTAAGCATCAGTATACTGTGGAAATTCAGAAGATCGGTTAATTCAGAAGTCAGATTAAGGATAGTTTATGAACTGTCATGAGTACTGATGGCGAGCAGGAGGGGGCCTCTATCCTGGGGGGAAAATGCATGCGTAGTACTGAGGAATTAAGCAGCCATTCAAAGAGACACAGATCAGACCCGCCTTAACTTTTGGGGTTTATATGTCTGGGTTTTTCCCACGCTTCTTCAGTTTGTTAGGATTTTCTGTCTTATGTAGCAGTAACAAACACTAGAGACCTACTCCTCGTCTCAGCGTGATTCCTGTTAGGACATGAACACAGCCATTCCCTTTCTCTCTCATACTCTCCCCACCTTCCCAGCACATTCCCTTAGATCACTGTCTCCCTCACTCTTCCCCTTTACCAGAAATGGACACTTTTTCTGCTGTTTTTTTTTTTTTTTTTAAGTTTTAAGCATTTAGTTACACTGCAGGAAAAATGCTGCTCTTTTGCTTGGCATTTTAATACCTCTAGAAGCTTCTAGAAGACAGAAGAAAAAATGCTTGTGGTGCTGGATTTGTCAACCAAGTTGACAAAAAACACTTGCTGTGTTTGCAGAATGGCCAAGAGATACCACCCCCTACAACCAATAAATCATATTATGGCTTAACCTGATGGGCCGGTTCACACATTATACTAAGATAATGGCTGGGTTCTCACAAACACTGAAGCACAAAGCACCATTTTAGTCTACTGATTTGACTTCAGGTAAAGCAGGAGTTGCAAGTCTCAAAAAAAAGCAGGAAAAGTTATATAGCAGATATACAGTATTCAATTTTCTATAAAGAAATGGAAGGGGAATGAAAAGACCGTAACACAACCTGGCAACTTTTAACTGTAATATATACTTCTCCCTATTCATTCACCTCTCTTTAGGCAACATCCAATGTTCCTGGAAGATGTTCCAGGACGGCCAGTTTTGTAAAGCCTAACAAGCGGGGTTGATCTACTATTGAAAAATTCCCCATTCAGAGTTGACACACGTTTTATGAATACTGTGGTATCTGACAAGAGGATATTCAACAATGCCACTATTATGTCAATCTCCCTGTCAATGGAGGAGAAAATAAGAGGGTCATTCATAAGAGATAAAAAGATAAAGATTCGTTGTTGCATGGATTCCCCCACCTCTGTCCCGTACGGTTTGGATGAATGTGAATCGTATGCATGGCATATCTACAAATAGAGCAGCAGCTTAGTTCCCCCACATGGGGGCACTTAGGTCTAGTAGAAACAGAGAGGTCGACAAGCTATATGGAAAAAAACACATCAGTTTTCATGTTCCCTGTAATTTTGACTCTGAATATACATACATATATTAATATGGAAATGGATCGATTGCCCACCAGGTTGTATCAAGAGAACAATGAAGAGTGGGTGTCATTCATACAGCAGATCTGTTGTGTGAAAAAATACTTTAGTACAGAAACTGATCCCATTGATATAGTATATTAAGATATCTTGACATCTAATTCTACAAGAAACAGGATTGAGTAAGCCACCACAAGTCAACAAGGCTGAGTTTTGCCCAAACTTCAAATACTACTATAAACTACGTAAGATCCTTTAGAGTAACCATTTTTAGGCATCCTCAAAACATGGACATCGTTTGGTGCCAGCATGTGGAAATCATCACCTATTCATAAGCTATGTATCTTCTCCTTTTAGAGGAAATTTATTCTCTCTTCATTCCAATATTGGAGCTGACAGCTTTAAATTTAAGCAGCTTTATTTCTTCCTTGGACTGTGGTAGTGGGAACTCAAACGAAACTAATTTCTAACCAGCCTTACCAAAAGAATATTTGATGACGACTTTCAGTGGGGATGGCATCTCCAGGTTGAACCTCTCTGCAGTGACGGCATCCCACTTTGTGCCTTGTGGGTAACAAGCACGTGAAACTGCACTGTGCAGGGATTTTAGAAGTGAGACAGGGCCACCCAGAACTAGGTGCTGAGAGGGGCACTGTGCTTGGGTCAACATTTACATCAGAGGTACCCATCTGGATGGATTGGGCCATTGGCAGCTGCTTGATACTACCAACTGTTGAAGCTAGACCTGGCCTGCGATGCCATGGGCTGTTACTTTGACCTATGGCTTGTGGACTTTGGCCTGTGATTCCATATAACTTTGGCCTACCATACTTAGTAAGAAGGGTTATGGGCACAACATAGCCAACTTATCACCTCTTGTACTAGTAAAGCAATATGTGCTAGTCTGGAAATGGGGCTCCCTTAATACCCCTGCATTATTAACTAATTAATTAACTGCATTACTGTAAATAAGCAGCATCTATAAATGCTCAGGTCCTTGCTACCATGTTCTCTGGCTGAAGCCGCTCACCCAAATTGTGCCAGTAGAAAGGGAATGTTGTGGGTCCCACACTCTTGAGATTGTGGGGCAGGAACCTGAAGGATGTGTTTCTGGTAAAAGCCCCCTCTCTCTGGAACAGCTGGACCCCCAGGGTCTGGATGGTCCCCCACCCTGTTAATATTTAGGAAGACTACAAACTTCACTGTTCTGCGGGGCCTCTGGTGGAAGGCTGTCATAGGACACAGACAGAAATGCAAGAAATCTCCTTGTCCTCGGATCCATCAAGTTTCCCAAATGTATTATCTTCTCATCTGAGCCTTTCTTTGGGATATACTTTTTACTGGGCTTAAATGCTTCATAATGATTTAAGATGTTTGCAGCTATACTTGAACAAAACTTGAACAAAACTAGGAAACTGATATATTGGTCAAGACAATTTGCCCATTTCATTCCCTTTCTCCCTTCAGGCCCCAATAAGAGATCCAATCATTTATTTGGCTAAACATACTACAGAACTGTTCACAGAATAATATTCTGCCAAAAAGCAAATTTAAAAATGGTGGGCACAAGCCACAGGTCAAAGTATATTTGAACCTCTGTGACATTAAGCCCTAACCTGCAGGTTGTATTGTGGGAATTAAAATAGAAATAACAAAGGCTGAATTCTCCTTACACCAGAGTCTGTTTCGTCTAGAGTCTTCCAGGTAAGTCAGATTACTTCTATCATCATCCCAACCAGAAAAGACATAGGGGATGATACAATCCCAATACAACATATCAGGAATCACCAAATTGCAAAGGTTGACTGATAATTTTTGGCCACCCCATGCCCGCTAAGATCATGATTAGACTGGCCTTTGGCAGGCATGACTTGCTCTCTATTATCTTGATAGAACAAATCTAGGACTAAATATTTATTAAAACTCAAAAGCAGTAGCCATTACAGACAGCTGACAGTCTAAAACTGTGAAGACCAATTCACAACTTGAATCTTCCCTGGATTCAAATCCAGCACCTTTGCTTCATGCATTTTCTTCTGTATAACAATAAACTCTCTTTTTGTTTTACACACTCACTTGTAAGCGGCACTGCCTGTTTACATTCTCTGCATTCCTGCAGTGGGAAACTTCAGCTACTAAGACCCCAACAGCTTTTGGATGGTCCCTCAATCCATGTCAAAAGTTGCACTGCACTGTGAGCTATCAAAATTGCTGACGAAATACCATCCTTGTTCTGATAGATTAGTTCTGGACTAGCCCTGCAAACTCAGTCTGTCCGCTGAATCTTTGCCTTCCTTGTCTTTGTCACTGTGGGAGCTTCCTAACACTCAGGCTTGCAATTATGACTCTTTTGCTACAAACCACTTTGCTTGCTGATTATTATTCACCATTTTTATATATAATTCAAGGCAACAAACATACCTAATACTCCTGCCACCTGTTCTATTCTCCATACTTTTTCTTCAGTCTAATCTCCTTCTCCTCTAACTCTTCTGTATGTCTGGAGCTTTGTCCAGCACACCACCTTATCCTGTGAGAAGTCATGATCCGAGGCAAACTGACAGATTCCCACCCCTTCAGCAACTGAATTTGGTCTGTTAAATGCCCTCAGGACATGTCACTTGGTTTATTATTCCATGTTTTATTTTACATGTTGTCCTTTTGTTTTGCTTTACTGGTGTAGACAGCCATGGAGATGGCCTTGAAGGGAATATTCAAAAATTACATAAGGGCAGAAGCATTGTTTAAGTGCTGGGAAAAAGAGTAGTATTCGGAAGAGGCTTAGGCTGGCTCCGCTCTGATTCAACGGGGGCATGTAAGAGAGGAAAGACACAAGCCAACTTGCAAGATTCTGTTACTATAGCCCAGTGTTTCTCAACCTTGGCAACTTGAAGATGTGTGCACTTCAACTCCCAGAGCTCCCCAGCCAACATACTGGCTAGGGAATTCTGGGATTTGAAGTGCACACATCTTCAAACTGCTGTGGTTGAAACGCTGCTATAGCCTATCTCTATAAAGTATAGTTATAGCCTTCCTGCAGAGTTGGTTTCTTGGTCTGGTCTACCTCACAGGACTGACAGCTGAACTGTAACCTACCACCAGATTCTGGATAGTGATCAGGCTATATATGAGGAATTGAGCATTTTCGCTCAATTCAGTTCAGCTGTTGTCTGAAGTTTCACCTTCCCAAATGTTAGATTGACCCATGTATATTTGTATTTTTAAATGGTGAGAGTTTGTGTGAAATTTTATAATAATGCTAAGCTTTAGAAAAAAATGATATTTAGGTCACAGAGGGGAAAACAAAGAAAGGACTGCAGTTTTTCAGACTATGAGAAGTTTGCCTTTCAGACCTATTCAAGAGGCCACCATACAGCTTGGGGGGGAAAATCAAGATTCACATGCTAATATGCATTTTTTGTATTCCATGGCAGGATTCTCCTCCCTTCACCCTATTTTTTACCACTTAATATTCACTTACCTCTTGTAACTATATACAATTTAAAATTAACTTTCATTTTTATACTACGAACATCTAAGGAAAACATCTTAAATATAGCTCTTAACTACAAAACAGTAGCTTAATGGCTTATGAACTGGGCTTAGATTTGTTGTATCTTTGCTCATAGGGATGTGTTCTGCTGCCCCCCCTTTAACAGCTGGAGGATCACAGTCTCAATGTTTATCTGTAAGAGAGGAAGAGATTGGATTCCTGGGTATTCTGAAGTGTGAAAATGCATATTGCCTGCTCTCAAATGATAGGACATCTGCGTAAGACTATCTAGTATTCTTGTTCTATGATCGGGAGAGCACAAATAACACAACACTGAATACTTACCATGAACAATCGTAAACTTAATCATGTCTCTGGCTTACGTTTGCTTATATATTGTTCAGCATTTCCTGCCTACTTCAATTTTGTATATGGCTAACAATGTTGTTTTTACTTACCTGATTACAGTGCACATCGCATTTCAGTTATCATTGCTAGCTTAGAGATTAAATCCTGGGTGTGTGCAGGTTTTCTCTGTTGACACATTCTCCAGGGTCCGTATGCCAGCAGCAATATATAACGCCAAAATCAGTAGTAGGAAAGCCAAAAGAAGGCAGGGCAATCCCTTGTTTTTACAACTCATTCACACTCTTTTTTACCCAGATAGAGCATCTTTCTTGCAAAAGTTAAAATGAACCAAGCTCACTTTTGGAGAGCTAAGACCAATTATGCCACAGACAAGCAGGCATAACTGATAGTTATTTACATGACTTTAAAGAAACTAATAGATTTTTAAAAATGCATTAATGGTTTGTTCACCAAAAAGCAGTATAAAGATCAGAAAGGAAATAAACTACTGTGCACTTCATATGGAGACCCCAACACAGAATCACAGAACTGGAAGAGGCCAGCGAGGCAATTGAATCCAGGCCCCTGCTTGGCACAGGAATCCAAATGAAAACATCCCAGAAAAATGTCAGCCTAGCCCCCACATCCAGCAAGGAGGATGCACCACTGTTCTGGATAATTCACTCCACTGTCGTGCTGCTGGTAGAATTTTTAAAAACATTTGGTTGGAACCTGCCTTCTTATAATACAATTCCATTATTTAGTGTCCTGCGCTCTAGAATGACAGGAAATAGGTCTTGACCTTTTTCTGGGTGGCATCCTTTCAACCATAAAGAGCACTTATTGCTTTCACCACCTTTCTCAGGGCAAACATTCCTTCAACTTCTCTTCATAGGACTTATTTTCTAAATCCCTGATCATCCCTGACCTTCTCTGAATGTGTTCCAGTTTGAGTCCTTAAAATATGGTGCCCAGAGCTAGGCCCAGTACATAGGGTGGAGTCCAAACAAAGCAGGGTAAAATGAAACAATTACCTCTTATGATTTGGAAGTATTTCTGCTGGTACAATGCAAAAATGCATTGCTTTGCAGTCATGTTACAGCACTGGCTCATACAGGATTCACTTTGCAGTTAAGTACCACTACCTAGCCAGCTATTCTACCTTCGTATTTATTTCAAGAACTCTGCACTTCTCTCATTTTAGTATTTCTAGCCTGTTTCTCTAACGTATCAAAAACCTATCATTTGTTTCGTCTTGTAGGGTTCTCATTTTTGTGTCATCTGCAAATTCATTTAGCATTTCCCACACCTCGTCATTCAAGTGGCTAATAAAAGTTGAATATAATATCCCCAATTGTGACACTTTACCTCAGTTTAACGAGGAGCCATTCATGAACAGTTCTGAGTATGGTTTTTGAGCCAGCTGCATATCCACTTCATTCTAATTTTTTAACTAGAATTTCCTGAAGTACTTTTTCAACAGTTACCTACATGATGTGCAAAGTAATTTATACAACTCTACCATATTATTTCTGTGCTTGTCCTGTGGAACAAATACATAGGGTTTGTATCATAGACCTTTTCTTTTCTGCTGTCCATATTACATTGAAGTTGCAGTCTTGCAACCATCAAAAATATTAACTCACACATTTTACAAAAGTATCCAGCAACATAACTCATTCATGGAAATAAAGTGAGAGAGAAATGTGTAAAATCGGCACATCCAACAGAACATATCAGAGTGCACAAGCTGGCGTGCCAGTTTGCATAGAACGTGCAACTGTGTATCCTCATGTATCCTCCAATTCAACAAGCAGTATGGTATGTCACTTTCCAATTCTCTGTAGAATCCTTCCTTCCCCCTTCCTCTACCTGCACCTTTAAAGACAGAAACCCACCAACACAAATGCTTGTTTGATGGTTAAAAAAATTCTGGGTTTTTATTGGTTTTGCTAGACAATACTAAAAAAAAATCCCTCCATTCTGAAAGGCAGGGCTTGAATTATTTAAAATTTCATCCTTTTGTTTAAAAATAACAAAAAAGGGGAAAGGGGAGAAGAGATCATAGCAAAAAAAAAAAAACCAAAACCAAAACAAAACAACCCAACAGCAACCCCCATCCTCAGTTAAGTTTATCTTAGTATCCCATATATCTGCCAAAAACGTATTTCCGAACCAAGGATACCTATGAAGGACCCTGAGGGCAGCAAGTCCAGGAGAAGCAAATCATACAAATGCTGAACATTTCAACAATTTAGCTGAAAGCTGTACAGTAGACTTACGGACAAGAATAATACTTTTTGGACAGTGTCTCCAAGTGACCCTGCAGCACTCCCTGCCAGGAGAGAGGCTATTTCCATTCAAAGAAGAATCACGTTTGGATCCCCAGAACTACAGCTACTGTGCCTGATCTCCAACATCTTCGGACAGAAAAGCTGAAGTGACCTGTCCTTTTTAAGAGTTATGCAGCCAGCACTATCCATAAGCCATGATGTCAAAACATGTGTCATGTGACGTACAGATGATATACTTGCATCCCGATATCTTACACAGGTACACAAGGTGCATCATTTGCACAACACATGTGCTGTTTGCTTCTCTTTGCTCCTCTGCAGATGCCCATGGACATAGCTATACACCACTGGAAAGATGCTTTTGCTATGCTGCAGGGGAAAATCCCACTGAGGCTGTTCTATTATCCTGCCAATGCAGATGCTTTATTTCCATGGACAAAAGGCCACTGCAGGACTAAGCACAATCCTATGTGAATTCAGCCCAAATCTTCACGCCCCTCCTCAGCTGGGTCACTACGGACAATATACAGATCGTTCCTCCTTCGTTTCTCCCAAGCAACCTTTACCTACAGGAAGTCCCGGTGTGCTTCGCTGCGGTCAGCAGAACAGTACATGACCAAGAGGAAGCTATGAGATCTAGCTTTCATGCCTCTGAGGATAGAATGAGTCCAACAGTATGATCTGTAGTGTTGGTTAGCAGTTCTAATCCAGGGGTATTAGCAGAGCTCAGGTTTGTGGCAATATAACATAATGTTCAAGATAAAACTTGTGGAGAGACCAAGCGGGAGAAGCTTGTACCCTAAATATGCATTTTCAGTGATGCGTGGCCCATTGAAGCCCAAGCTTCAGCAGACATCTGATCTTCTGAATTATATCTAAAAATGCCAGCTGCAGAAGGCTTGATTGTTAACAAGCATGGAGATTTTTTTTCTGCCATGATCCCAATTCTGAGTACTGCAAGAAGCAGAAAAATATTTAAAGGATATTTTATATTTATATATATATATATATTTATTATATATATATTTTGAGATAAGAAAAATAAGGCTAATTCAAGCCTTGCCCTGTGCAAACAAAAACCAAAATGAGATCGCCAATCACAGAAAAGTCCCAATTACATCGCCACAGTCAGCTCGTTATTTTCTGTTTCCTCTATTCTTTTTTCTTTTTAATAGGACAACTAGGGAGCTGAATTCTCCTAGTATACAGCAGGAACAGGGGTGGCATGGAATTGATTTCAGTAAAGCAGAAAAAAAAATCTGGGAGGGAGAAAAACCTCAAATACAAGACAGCTGACTGTTCTAGGGGGGAAACCTGGTGGGCAAAAAGTAAAGAGTCTGTTAGTCAAGTAATGAATGAGTTTTTAAATTATTCTCTTGTTTTTGTCTTTGAAGTCTAAAGTTCAGAAGCTGTGGGTCCCATCATTACAGGGTAGCCACGACATAGAAGTGGAACCCCCCTGCCCTCCCCTGACCTCTTTTGAAGAAGTCTGTGTCATCTGCTGCTGCGTGTTCGAAGGGTTTCCCCCCACCCCCACCCCCCGCAGGAGCAATCTGTCGCAACCAGGAAGGGCAGGCGGGACTCAGGATGAGAGGGCGCTTTCCTTCTGTGTTGGCTGGACTTGTGAACGCTGCATCACCTTTTGGCTTTCGACATCTCTAAAATGTTTCTCGACCTGGATGGAGAAGAAGGAGGCAAGGAAGTTAGCACTTATCTTAGACAGTGGGACTGTGGGTATGTTCATGGAAAGTAGGGGCTCGTGAGGTTGGAAATGTTGATTGCAACAAGATGATTTACAGCACAGTTTGAAATTGAGGGTCACTGATGAATTGTAACGCAGTCAAGATTTCTTTTTCTTTAAAGAAAACACAACACCCAAACAAAAGAACAAGGTATTTACCTTAATACACAGAATGTCTGTGTGCCACTACAAATATTAAAGAACATTGTGAAAATTGTGTCAAGGGATTGCATACTAGCATTACATTCTTTAGCATACATAACGTGTCCCCATATAAAACTTCAGATGGGACAGAGATTTCTCACCATTTCTCACTATTGTAGCATTGTGAA
The DNA here is from genome assembly GCF_035149785.1 of Candoia aspera. Classification (NCBI taxonomy): domain Eukaryota; kingdom Metazoa; phylum Chordata; class Lepidosauria; order Squamata; family Candoiidae; genus Candoia; species Candoia aspera. The sequence continues at coordinate 85,380,668 of NC_086156.1, forward strand.
GTTCCATTCTATACTACAGATACGATTATCACTTTAATCAACCGGGTTTTAACTTGCCTCTTGTTTGATCAGATATTTAATTTTTAAAAAAACCAGTTACTGCTTGAGGCTCATATGAGAGCTACATTCATACATTGCATGGTCATAGTCTGTTAAAGTATTGTTATTGAATCAACCACAATTGTTTGAGTTCACAGATTATAGTAAGTATAAACAAGTATTTATGGATTACAGTGGCTGGGCTCACACTGCCAAAATCAAAACAAGTCATACAATGGCTGAGCAAGATGTGTGAATTCAGGTCAAGTTCACTTTTGAACCTGTATGATCAAGGTCAACCTTGCTTGTGCAGCTGTTTTATGAACCCCATCTTCTCTCTTCCCTGACAGCCCTCTGGTCTTTTTATACTTACTATTTTGCGTACATGACTTAGGGCGCTCCCCTCTTTGCCTTTACAGTTTTCCACCTGGTATGGAGGGGCAATGACAACTTCTTCCATCACGACTATATTCTTCTCTTGCCATTTACAATCTTTAATACTGGAGGAAGCACAGAGAAAATTCATTGGTTTCACTAATGAAAATGCATAGAGTTGCAATGGGAAAAGGGAACAGGAGAGTGCTGTTTGTTCTTCTGACCATCTGTCCAATGGCTTCCTCTTTAGCCCAAGAACTAGTACTCCTGAACGTTACACAGCAATTTCAGCATGGACTCACCATAGAAAGTGGGCCCCTGAGCATGTCAGAACTTATAAGAAAGCTAAAAAAGAAAAGCTGCAACTGACAATTCTTGATGAGCAGATGTAATAAAGCCAGAGAAATAAGGAAAGGGTTTTGCAAATGGAAGAGTGGTTAATACAGCAAACAATCTAATCAGCCTTGTCAGATTAGAAGTTTGTAATTTTCTTTAATTGTCTGTAGCACCAAGGCAGACTAAGAGCAGTAGCAGGTGCTATGTCCAATGGACAAGAGCAATGACATATCCTCCATTTGCATCAAATCCTCCAAAGTAATTTTCTGACTACATTTTATTTATTTCTCATATCTCTGCACCGCCCATCTTGCAAGCAACTCTTGAAAACATGACATTAGTTTTAGAAGGCTAATGGAAGGTCCAATAGTCAACTTTGACTCCTGCTTATTTAGAAGCTCTGTGTCCATATTATTTGAATGTAGAATTCTTGGTCCTCATCTTCTATAAATGTGCGAAGATGCATGCCATTTTCAGTATCATTAGCATTCAACTGAATGAACATATTTTTCACAACAAAGGTTAGTAATTTACTTGAAATAAACTATGCAAACATCTTTCAGCTAAGTAATAAGCTTCCGATGTTAGACAAAAAAGGAAAGGATGAGCAGAAATGTCATTTCATAATGGGGGGATAAAAATCGGAATCCTATACTAGTTTCTCATAACTATGAATTTACCCTGAGTGTTTTGAAGTATATAATCTTACAAAAAAGCCAGTTAAATTTAATTTTTGTCAGTCCAGAACATTCAATTTAAATTAACCTCTTTTTCAATCAACTAAACATCAGTACATGCTGAATTTTGTAATTGTAGAGATTCACATATCATGCTAAATTATGGTTTAGTCAATAAAACATGATTTAAAAGGTTAGCCCCCTCCCTCCTGGACTTCAGAAAACAGCTGAAGACCTGGTTTTGTCGCCTTGCCTGGAATAGGGAGGGGAAGAGCCATTCCTGGGGCTGGTTGATTCCCTAGTTCTGCAGGGACCGGTTTTATGCCCTTATGGTTTGAATTAGATCCACCATGGCTTGGATTTTATTGCATTTTATGCTGACTGATTAATGGTTGTATTTATGATTTTATTGAAATTTTAATTGTTTTTATTGTGAACCGCCCAGGGTCCCCCGTGTGGGGGAGATGGGCGGTGATAAAAATTTGATAATTAAATAAGTACATATATCTAAGACATAAATCATACACCACAAGGACTTACTTCACACATAGTGTTAAATCAAAAATCAAACAAACCAATCACATAATGGCTTAGCATGATATTTGAATGTTGTTGCACTGTTTTACTCAAAATGTCTTTAGACTTGCAAATACCAGATTTAACTTTGTTGTTGTTTCTTCGTTTAGTCACTTCCGACTCTTCGTGACTTCATGGACCAGCCCACGCCAGAGCTTCCTGTCAGTCGTCAACACCCCCAGCTCCCCCAGGGACGAATCCATCACCTCTAGAATATCATCTATCCATCTTGCCCTTGGTCGGCCCCTCTTCCTTTTGCCCTCCACTCTCCCTAGCATCAGCACCTTCTCCAGGCTGTCCTGTCTTCTCATTATGTGGCCAAAGTATTTCAGTTTTGCCTTTAATATCATTCCCTCAAGTGAGTAGTCTGGCTTTATTTCCTGGAGGATGGACTGGTTTGATCTTCTCGCAGTCCAAGGCACTCTCAGAATTTTCCTCCAACACCACAGTTCAAAAGCATCTATCATCCTTCTCTCAGCCTTCCTTATGGTCCAGCTCTCACAGCCATATGTTACTATGGGGAACACCATTGCTTTAACTATGCGGACCTTTGTTGTCAGTGTGATGTCTCTGCTCTTAACTATTTTATCGAGATTGGTCATTGCTCTTCTCCCAAGGATTAAGCGTCTTCTGATTTCCTGACTGCAGTCAGCATCTGCAGTAATCTTCGCACCTAGAAATACAAAGTCTTTCACTGCTTCTACATTTTCTCCCTCTATTTGCCAGTTGTCAATCAAGCTGGTTGCCATAATCTTGGTTTTTTTGAGGTTTAGCTGCAAGCCAGCTTTTGCACTTTCTTCTTTCACCTTCATCATAAGGCTCCTCAGTTCCTCTTCGCTTTCAGCCATCAAAGTGGTATCATCTGCATATCTGAGATTCTTAATGTTTCTTCCAGCAATTTTAACTCCAGCCTTGGATTCCTCAAGCCCAGCATGTTGCATGATGTGTTCTGCATACAAGTTGAATAGGTAGGGTGAGAGTATACAGCCCTGCTGTACTTTATCTTAAACTAGTCCGTTGTTCCGTGGTCTGTTCTTACTGTTGCTACTTGGTCGTTATACAGATTCTTCAGGAGGCAGACAAGATGACTTGGTATCCCCATACCGCTAAGAACTTGCCACAATTTGTTATGGTCCACACAGTCAAAAGCTTTAGAATAGTCAATAAAACAGAAATAGATGTTTTTCTGAAACTCCCTGGCTTTTTCCATTATCCAGCGGATATTGGCAGTTTGGTCCCTAGTTCCTCTGCCTTTTCTAAACCCAGCTTGTACATCTGGCAATTCTCGCTCCATGAATTGCTGAAGTCTACCTTGCAGGATCTTGAGCATTACCTTACTGGCATGTGAAATGAGTGCCACTGTTCGATAGTTTGAACATTCTTTAGTGTTTCCCTTTTTTGGTATGGGGATATAAGTTAGAATCATGTAATGAATGAGGAAGAGTGTAATAGGTATTTTTAACTGTAAGCTGGTTCTTTTAATGAGCATCTGTGTCCCCTTCACAATAAAGTAGTTTCAATACCATTTTTATTTTCATTATTGAATAAATTTAAACCCTTTGGAAGTACTGTTGCATCTCAAAAAGTAATTGGAATATACAGTGGGATTTTTCTGGTGAAGTGACTTGTGTGAAGTCACATAAAACAAGTTTGCTAGATAAAAATGAGGAAGTAAAACCTTCATGAAGCAAAATTCACACCACCAATATATGTTCTGCAGCAAATAATCATGTATCATTTTCTACCAAAAAGCCACCATAATAATCCAAGTTATTTGGTCTTAGAATAACCCACCTAGCATATTCAACTTCAATCACAAAAAGTGGGCAAAATTTTCAGTTTTACTTTCAAGCTCCTGGTTTTCAAGCAAACTGAAAGAAAAATCAAATTAATGTCCACTTGCACTTGCTGGGATCACAGTGCCTGGGAGGGATAAATGTACTTCACAGCAATTTCTACTTACAGATTACCTACTAGTGCCATTCTATCTGCATAAATTCCTACTACTTACGTCTTGTGTATAGTCTGGAATAGTTGCTGTCCTTCCAAAGAGACCCCAGCACTAATTGCATACGCCTGGCTCAGCTTTTCTTCCTTCTCCATCCGTGCTTTGTTTGCAAGCTGTAAAGGTGCATGAGAGATGCAGTAACCTTAATCTTCAAATGGAATTTTATTTGCAGGAAGACAGTGTTTAAATGACCAAGATGGGACAAATCCCATCTCATGAAGTTAAGCTAGGTGAAAAAAATCTCCAAACAATGTAAAACACAGAGAATTTTAAAATATGGAAGCAAAGAGGTATTTTTAAGAAAATTAAAGGGGAGGAGGGGGAAAAGTGAGAGGAAAACAAAGTACAGGCTGACATAATCCAACCTAATATCCAAAACTCAGTCTAGACCAGTGTTTCTGAAACTTAGCAACTTTAAGATGTGTGGACTTCAACGTGCTGGCTGGGGAATTCTGGGAAATGAAGTCCATACATGTTAAGGTTGCCAAGTTTGAGAAACACTGGTCTAGAAGAAATGTAGAAAATGTTCCACCTACAGCTTTATTCATGGGAAAGAGATCTGGGACTGTAGTTTTCCATAACTAAATCCATTTCTTTTATTTCTGTGGCAAGAACTAAAATGTGGCTACCAAACAACACCAACAAGCCTCCATATTATTTCACTCAATTAACAAGTGCCAATGAAGGCTCTGATTGATGAACCAGCTACTTAATTGGGAATATTAGTCCCAAAAGACATATAAGAGAGCTATATTTCTCTAGGCATACCCATTTAGCAAAATTGCACTACCATAACCAAAACTCTGAAAGGCAGTAAATTGACCTTATACAGTAGTGGTAAATATTTCTGCAATATGCAATACCCACTTGGTATGATTGTAAATACTGCTGTATGCTTGCAACCCATTCAATTGCACTTCCAATGCAAAGCCAGATTACTTGACTCTTTTAGTATATACACTGAAATGTGTATTATTCAGCCTTCCAAATCTCACATGTAACACGTAGAAAATGAGGAACTTCTGACCGCTAGATTTCTCACTCCCATTACTCCTACAAAATGTTTGTATCTATATAATCACTACCAACTCCAGACAATCAGAAGTTAGATTCCCTATGGGAAAAGGAAGAGCCTTAAAATCAGTAACTTGGGCAGTCTTTTAGGTAAAAAAGGGGGGGGAAGGATAAATGAACAGCTGACCCACTGCCCTTGATAGGGACAGATAACCTCATTCCAGTCATAAACAACAAGGCAAGCCATCTTTCTTGAATCTAACATTCTCCCATCCAGTCCTCTATAGCCTATAATCATATACAACATTGAGGGAAGGCTGCTTTGTCCAACTAAAATACATCAGGGAAATGAGATACAGTTGAACAGTAAACTACTCTCAAGATTAAGAATGCATTCTTTAAAGCAATGGCTATGGTACTTTATGTTGCCCTGAAAATTATTATGAGTTAAGGATTCCTGATTTGGGGTAATGAGAAACTTAGAAGAAGAGAGTTGGACAATTATTTTAAAGGTGATTAGACACGTGCACACAAAACACATGTTCTGTCAAAAGTTGCTCCCACTTTGCCTGGCCAAGACTGCAGCTGGCTTGCACAGTAAGAATGGGCAGCAAACTGTTCAGTGAGTTTTGAAAGATGGTTAAACTGTCTATCAGTGTGACTGGCAAGTGAACTTCTGCAGGCTTACGACTTCCAATGTAGTAGTGTATTAATAACCTTTGGGGTGTCTCTAGAAGTGTACATGTTAGCAAAGTTCAGTATTTTTATGTTATTTTAAACTTCCAGCCTTTCAAAATGAAAATATTTTTGTTGGGTGGCAAGAGAAAAGCTAAAGTTGACCAGTAGTGCTGATAAAAGTCAAGGAAATATAATGAAACATATAGTAGCATATTTATTTCTTGCTCAACCAAAACCCAAATGAAATCGTTTGATCTATTCATGAGAAGGGTTTCACAAATTCATTCATCATTATAAGACCAAAGTACCAGAGTTTGAGAATTCCTGGATTAGGCAATATTGAACAAGTAAATTACCAGAAAAAATATTAGCTTGAAAACTGTTCATAGTGTTGCTACTGAAAAGACAGGGTTAAGAACATCAAGATGCAGCTTAAAAGCCAACTGAAATTAAACAAGAAACAATTTATGGTGTGAACAGTTTGTGAATGTAGCTCCAATATTTTCACTGATTTGAAAACCCACCTTCACAAAAGATTCTTACCTTGCTAACATTGAGTGAAGCTAAAGGTGGGGGTGTTTCTGTACGGTCATTAATTATGTTCACTTCTGATACATACTGTAAATTTATAAGCAAGATATCTGCATGGTTAGGTTTACCACTTGAGGAAGGGCATTCTGGGGGAAAAACATTAAGGAAACATACAAAAGTTGTACAGCAGCTCAGAAAATGATACGCCTCTAGGAAGGAAGAATTTATATTTACGGTACATCCAATATAATCAGGATTGCCTCTGGAGAATAGTTGTGAGTAAGTCAGCAACACAGGATTGGTTCACTTAAAATATCGAGCAACAGGTGCTAACTAAACCAAGCCCCACCTAACCCAACCATCATTCTCTTAGTAGCTGAATCAGTCCCACCGTAAAACTGCTGTAAGGGCACACAAAATCTCTGTGGACTGTTTGTATACATCCATGAGGCTGCTGTCAAGTCACCCAGAACACTAATTTCGTTGTCACTAATTTAAAAAAAAAACCCAACAACCTTTCAGGATCAGATCAAAGATTTACTTCTTCAGCCTCCCACCACAGGACTGCAATAGCATCTTGTGCTGCTACTTTACAGCACCATGGATAGTCCTTATCCTCCATGAATTTGTTTACAGTAGTTCACCCTTTTAAAGCCATACAGGTTGAAATGAAGTGTGCACTTGGGAGGCAGAGAAGGTGTGGAGTTATCCTTTCATATCTCCATGAATCCATAGAGATTCACTATGGCATCCTAATAAACAAGAAAAATGTTTTCTGCTGCCATACCAGCTATGCTCCACTTATTGCCAAGGTGAAGAAGCCAGACAGACCATTGCATTGCTGGGACATATTATCCCAAGCCTGGCGTCTTGCCTTTCAATTGCTATGAATGTACATCACACTGAAATGGTCTATTAACCTCTCCACATCACTCAAATTCAGCTTCTCTGAGTTCTTCCTCAATGCAGGAACTATGGCCCAGGCCATGACTACCTGAATGTGCTCAGTGAAGATCCATAGCAGTTATAAAAGATAACTATTGAAGACTTCCCCAACACACTTTTCTCTTTTGCCACAAATCTTTTTCCAGTTCTAATTGCATTTCAGTTCACATAACAATAAGTAGTTGATAGATATCCCAAACCAAATAATCTCAGGAAGGATTTACATATACACACACTTATCACTTGATAATAGCTACATCGAAAGCAATTAAAACAAACAGCAAATAAACAAACTTCCATATTTGACTTGCATATAATGCTTTTCAAACAGAACTATTCATACATTTAGATTACTAGCCATCAAGTGTTGAGAAGTCAAGTGATACACATTTTCTGTGAGTTATTCATAAGTCAAGCTCAGATGCTTTTCTACCAGCCAACGCTACCTCCAACCCTCCCCAGGTTTAAGCTTCACTCTCAAAAAAATTCTGCACCAGTCTCCATATCTGCTCCTCAAAGCAGCTTCCCTGCACTCTATCTCCATAAACTACATATTAACATATCCCCCAATTTTTCTTCCAGGCTGCCCTATTACAATGCCGGAAAGCACTTTCTGGGCTTCAGTTTTCACCTCTTATCCATCCATTAGCATTCCATTCATTTTCCCACAACTTCCCCTTCCTTAACCAAGTCAACCTAATGGCTCTCCCTCACCCTCCATCCTGTACAGGTTCACCTCTGGCTCAAACAGTAACTGCCTGGCTCAAACAGTACCGAGATAGCCTTCAGTCGACTCTCCTCTTTCAAAATTAGGCCCCCATCCCCAAAACCACGCTCGTAGGTATCCGGAGTCTTTGATGTAGAACTCACTCCAGCAACAGCCCCAGCCTTCCCAAATCTGTCACAGCCCCTCAAACCGCCGAAGGGGGATCGAGCTGAGCGAGCTCACGTGTCCCCTTCCCATACAGCCCCCTCGCAGGGCCTGTGCCGGCGTCCCCTCGCCCTACCGGGGCTCTCCCCTGCCCTTTCCCCTCTTCCAGTCAGGATACTGAGCGCCAGCATCTTGCTGGGGTAATCAAAAGCCACCACCTCGCCTTGCAGCCGCTGCTCCTGGCAAGTCCGGCACGACACCTGGCTGCCCACACTGAAGTACTCGCCCGGGGCCGCCATCTTGTTTCAGGCCCAGGCCGCAGCGGCGGCACCCTTCGCGCCCCCGCTGCACCTCTGCAGCCTTCGCCGAGGTGGCAGAAGGGAAGGCGCGGGAAAAGGGAGCGCCGAAACCGATCCCGGCGCGCCAAGCCGGGCCCGGTGCGCTCGCCTCTTCCCTTTTAGCCGCCTGGCTCCTTCAGCCTAGGCGGAAAAAAAAAGGACGAGGAGTGGCCAAGGCGACGGCGCCCCGCCTGTACGTCAGCCCCTCCCGCACCCACGCACGCACGTGATGTCACCTCGCAAAGCGAGAAGCGGTTGGCTGGCTGTTCGGCGGTTCCTTCTTAGGGAGGGGCGAGGATCCCCTGCCAACGTTCGGAAAGAACGCTACGAGGAGCAGAGGCCGGTTAAAAGGGGGCGGGGCGCCGGGAAATGGGCGGGGTCTGGAAGTCAATAGGATGATCCTGAGCCGGCGTATCTCCTGGGGGTTGAGGGAGTTCGTGCTGGGATTTTATGCAGATTTTCCCTGAAACAAACCTGGCTAGGGTTTGCTTGAACTTGTTCTCAGTGAATGAGCGTAGAACTTCAGCCGTACTACGAGGGGATGCGTTGCGGCTACGATCCTAAGCCCGCTGAATAGAGTTTCATTGACTGCGTAGCAGAGGTTGTTTCTGAGCAAGCACGCTTGCATTTCATTTGTAAGACTGCAGATAACCTGTTCGAGAGTAAATTTAACCCGCAAAAAAGCTACCTCCGGTGGGCTGCGAAGTCTGAAGTGGAGGACGAACTCTCGGAAAATTTACAGAGGCTAGTATCTTACGGTCAAAAATGCACCGCCCCTTAGGATGCAATGGTAAACGCTATTTGGGGGGAATAAATCGAACTGCGTTTAGTTCAGATGAAAAAGAGTTAGGATCGTGTATTGTTTATTCATCAGTGGAATAGCCTGTCTTTCCTCCAGGAGTTTAAGATGTCAGCCTTTCCCTACGACAGTCGTGTTGGGCTGCGAAATAGCGCCTGGCCCCAAATCATCCGGTCCCTAAAGGTGGACTCGAACCTCCAGTCCCTTTAAGCCCTATACCACTGTGGCTTTCGGTGTGCTAGCTCAACACTTGGGATTTTCAATCTGTCTCGGTGTCAGATAGACATATATTCGGATAGATAGCAAGATTCCTGTGGCATTCGAAAGAGTAACTAATTTATTATACCGAGGTTTTTGGACAGCTCACGGGTGTCCAAAGAAGTAGAATGCAGTTCATGGAAATTTATGCCATACACCTGATACTCTCTAAGCTGTAATCAACTCAGTGTTTTTGCTGCAAAGACTAGCATGGCTATTCTCTGGAAATTTCTATACTTGCAAAACTGTTAATTGTGTTTATATTCAGGCCTCCTTTTACTGAGTTCCATAGATGGACTAAACTGGTTCAAATTAAGAGTTCCATGTTTATAATATTCTATTATACATGAAATTATAATAGAAAAGTCTATTGTGGATAGAACTTACTCATCTTTTTTGCAAAAGAAAACCATGTGTCTAATCAAACTTTCAGATAGTCCTGCTTAGTTTCAAAAATATTTCTTTTTAAAAGGAAGGGAGACAGTGACAGGCATCTATTTTAAAGGATCCGTTGCAATTCAGTAGATTTCAACCTGAATACATATGGATAAAATAGAGTGCTGCTATAATTGCAGTCCTAAACACATTAGAAAATCATTGAATACAAAGCATATGCAGAATTTGTAGAAATATGGATAATAAGTGATCACATTTTTTCTGAAAATTGAATCACTATTTTGGACAAAAGATTTGGGAGCATACATTAATCTTAATTTCTGGCTTTTTATAAAAGTGGGGCTACTGTATCTTGGACTCAACAGTTCAGAGGGATTAATGTTTCCTGTATCTGTTTGCTGCTTGCTAGTTGTTGGCCAGATTTTTGCAGTCCAAATATGGTAGCCTTGATGAAAATGGGTGCAAAGCTGGCATGTCATGTTCGCCGTTTCAATGTGTTTGATACATCGTAACGTTTCGCATGTCATTAGAGGGATGCGTGTTTCATCTTTGACGGGAGGATGGTTCCTGTTGGGAGGGGTTTATCTCTTGGCTGTGATTTTGGAATGTATTTGGGTTATCTTCTGTGTTCAAGGTTACTTTCCCAGGCTAGAAGATCTGACCGTTGCCAGCACTTGGGACGGGCGGCTCTGCTGGGAGGGGGGCAGGGTTACATGTGCAACGAAGGGTTTAAGTTTGTATTTGGCGCGCTTTCTGTCATTCTCAGCTTTCTCTGTATTTGTCCTAAGTTCCCTAATAAATCAGATTTCATTTAGCAACCTCTTGTGAGTCTGAGTATTTGGGCTGGGCAACCATTACATAAAGCTGAGAATCTTAAAACTCAAAATTCCGCTGGCCCCTTTCCAGGAGAAGGCAAGTTTGTCCGACCCTGTGAGGGAGAGTGCTAGCGATGACTGAACCTGACATCATGCTACTGGAAAGTGAGGAGTTGAGTGAAGGGGAGCCGGACTCGACCGTGATGCGCCCCGATAGAGCTCCCCAACTGGGGGAGCTCTCAGCGATCCTAGAAGAGGCGAGTTCTGGGTCAGAGGGCGAAGCAGGAGGCATAAAAACCGCGCCGGAAACCACCGTAACCACCCCGGGCGAACTGGTCACTTGGGATGAAACTCGGGGGGACGTCTCGGTGGTGGGAGGCCCATCCTGGAGGCAGAGGTACCCGTTGTCCCCTATGGTGATCCAGGTGCCGCCGAAAGAGGGTTCTCCTACTCCAGACCGTATCCGAGTGTTAGAGTCAAAAATGGACTCATTGGAAATGATCCTGAAACAGATGAGTCTGGACCTGAGTTCGTTGAAGGAAACACGGGAGGGGTCAAGCCAACGGCATTCGACCCCTTCGTCCCATGGGCAGTCCCCGGAGCGGAGAAGGGCGGCACGTCCGCGGGAAGGGGACCAGGCTGTCCGAGTGGAAGTAGCATCGCCGCCTGTAAGGTCGCCACCCGCTCCCGAGCGGCGACCGGCCAGGGAAGTAGAACCCACCGAACCCTCAGTGGGAGGGCGCAGCCCGTCGGGCGGGTTGAGGGACTTCCCCATCAAATTCGATGGGGATCCGGCAAAACTCTCATTTTTCCTAACCAATGCCAAGGCATACATGGAGGAGTGGGGGTCGCTTTTTCGTTCGGAAAAAGCGAAGATCATCACCATTGCTACCAAGCTGAAAGGGAGGGCGGCAGACTGGTATGTACAGATGTGCCAGTCGGAAGCGCCCGAACTGGAGAAATTCAACGAGTTCCTCTGGGCTCTAAGGCAGCACTTTGAGGATCCCTTGGCAAAGGAGAGGGCGAAGCGTGCCCTGAAGGACCTCAAGCAAGGGTCGAGATCGGTGGCTGATTACGCGCTGGAGTTCAAGGCGCTGGCAGGAAAGGTGGACGACTGGTCTCAAGCCACCATCATCGAACTGTTCAAAGATGGCCTGAATACAGAAGTGCTGCACTGGTCCTTAGGATGGGACGACCCATACAGTTTGTACGAGTGGATCCAGCTTGCTGGGAGAGCTGAACACGCACACGAGGTATTTGCCCAGCGGAGAACAGCGAAGTCGGGGTGAGAGGTGAAACGTAGTCGCCCGCTGAGTACCGGGGGACGACCCGGGCAAAGATCCTGGGAAGAGGAGAGAGAGAGGCGGTATGCGAAGGGGCAGTGTCTGCGATGTGGCAAAGAGGGACATCGAGCGGCGGCGTGGCCAAAGGCAAAGGGTGAGGAACGACCCGGGAAGTCGACGGCGAAGTCCCCTTCCCTGCCGAGGAAAATGAAAGCAGCGGTGGCCAAAAGTGAGGGAGACAGCATGCCGTTCTACGAAGACGAGGGGGAACCGGAATTATTGCAGCCGGCGGGAAACGGCAGCCACCTGCTTTAAAGGGCACCGCAGGGCAGGTGGTGGAAGAAGGGCGCGAGCTACATCGGTGAGTGGCAGTTACCGCATTCTCACGGTGAAGTTAAAGTTGGGCTCCCGATCCAAGACCATAGAAGTGTGGGCCATGATTGATTTGGGGTGTTCCAGGTGTTTGATGCACCCCGATGTGGTAGCGGCCCTGGAGCTACCCACATTCCCCTTGCAACGACCCATTGCCTTTACGCAGTTGGATGGGTCCATGGCAGGTGGCAAACCGGTCACCCATTTCACGGGGCTAGTGGCTTTACAGTTGGGCAGCCATCGGGAGGGGTTGTCATTTGTGGTGGCTCCGGTGGGGGGTCCCCTGGTGGTTTTGGGAGTGCCCTGGTTGGTCCAGCAAAATCCCCAAATAAACTGGGTTTATCAGATTATCACCTTTAAGGACGGATTCTATCAAGCACCGGAGGGGAGGGATTCCCCAGAGGAGGTGGTGGGGGTAGCAGCAGCTGCGACTCCGCATTGCCCGGCCCCTCCTCTGGAGGGCCTGCCGGTGGACTACCAGATGTTTGCTGATGTGTTTGGAGAAAAGGAAGCAGATCAACTGCCCCCTCATCGGAAAATGGACTGTGCCATTGAGCTGGTGCCCAACACCCAATTACCTAAGCCAAAAATCTACTCCATGACGCAAAAGGAATTAACTTTGCTTAGGGACTTTGTGGACAAAAACTTGGCTCGTGGGTTTATCGAGCCAGCCAACTCGCCGGTGGGGGCACCGGTCCTCTTTCGCCCAAAGAAGGATGGGACATTAAGACTCTGTACCGATTTCCGGGGGCTAAATGCAGTCTCAATTTCCAATAAATATCCTTTGCCTTTGATCAAAGACATGTTGTCTCATCTGGCCAAAGGAAAAATCTTCTCCAAACTGGACTTGAGAGAAGCCTATTACCGTGTAAGAATCAAGAGGGTGATGAGTGGAAAACAGCATTCAATTGCCCATTGGGTGCATTCCAGTATAAGGTTTTGCCTTTTGGTCTGGCTGGGGCCCCTGGGGTGTTTATGCAATTGATCCATGAGGTACTCCATGAACATCTGTTTAAAGGGGTATTGGTGTATTTGGATGATGTATTGATTTATACTGAAACTATGGAGGAACATGTATCCTTGGTTAAACAAGTGCTTTGCAAGCTCAGGAAAGCTGAATTGTATGCCAAACTGTCCAAATGTGCCTTTCACCAGACACAAATTGATTATTTGGGGTATAGAATTTCAGATAAGGGCATTGAAATGGATCCTGCCAAGGTCCAGGCTGTCGTGGATTAGGAAAGACCCCGCACCCGCAGGCAACTTCAAAGTTTCCTGGGGTTCAGTAATTACTACAGATTATTCATAAGGGGGCTTGCTGAAATTGCCTTGCCACTAACGGAATTACTTCGAACCAAAGGACCGGGGGATACTCGAAGAGTAAAGAATCCAGGGGCGCTGCTGCGGTGGACGCCGGCCTGTCAGGCACGCTCGAGCAGTTAAAGGCGTCTTTTACCAAAGAGCCAATCTTACAACACCCTGACCCCTCCAAACCTTTTGTGGTTCAGGCTGATGCCTCTGATTATTCCATTGGGGCATTATTGATGCAAGCTAATGGGGCAGGGTGCCTCAAACCATGTGCCTACCTGTCCCGCAAGTTCTCAGAGACGGAGAGGCGTTGGCATGTGTGGGAGAAGGAGGCATTCGCAGTAAAAGCCGCTTTGGAATCTTGGCGGCATTTATTAGAGGGGGCGAATCACCCTTTCGAGGTGTGGACTGACCATAAGAACTTAGAAGCCCTCAGCACCCCCCGCAAATTGAGCCCGAAACAAGTCCGTTGGGCTTAGTTCTTCAATCGATTTAATTTTCAATTGAAGTTTATTCCGGGGAAAAAGAATTTCCTGGCTGACGCGTTGTCACGGCAACCCCAGGACTCTTGCGCAGCGCCCGAAGTGGTCACCACTCTGTGGACAACGCCACAACTGGGTATGCAGGCCGTGACGCGTAGCCAAACACGGGCACAGCAGCCAGCCGCTGCGGACTCCGGACCGCCGAGCGCTTTGTCAATTCCTTCCCAGTTGCAACAAAAGTTTCTAAAGGAGTTAAAAACTGATACTTGGTTGCTTGCAAACAAAGTCAGTGTTACATTTGACCGGGGGTTTGCTTGGAAATCTAACCGTCTCTATGTCCCTGAGAAGTTGCGAAAAGACGTGTTGCTCCGTGCACATGATGACAAGGTGGCGGGACACTTTGGTTTCGTAAAAACTTCGCACCTTGTCCGGCGGCAGTTCTGGTGGCCCACCTTGCGCAAGGATGTAAAGGAGTATATCGCCTCCTGTTCTGTCTGCGCTATGTCAAAGCGCAAAGGAGGTAAACCTCAGGGACTCCTGCAACCTGTGGCTAGCCCAGCTTGCCCTTGGGATGAGATTTCCATGGACTTTATTGTAGAGTTACCACCCAGCCAGCGCAAAACAGTGATTTGGGTTGTCAAAGACTATTTCTCGAAACAAGCCCATTTCATCCCATGCGTGTCAGTTCCTTCCGCACGCCAGTTGGCCCGCCTTTTCTTAGTACACATGTACCGGCTACACGGATGTCCGTCACGCTTGATTTCGGACAGGGGCACACAGTTCACCTCGCAATTCTGGTGGGTGTTCCTCAAACTTTTGGGAACTAAGCAAGCCCTGTCCACAGCGTGGCATCCGCAGACGGACAGGGCCACAGAGGCTTTAAATTCAACGCTGGAGCAATACCTTCGGGCTTTTGTGAATTATCAGCAGGACAACTGGGTGGACCTCCTCCCTTTTGCTGAAGTTGCCTACAACAATGCCGTTCATCAAAGCACCGGTCAAACCCCATTTCGTATTGCACATGGCAAGGAGTTTGTGCCCATCCCGGATCTACCACAACCCTCTGTCGGACCGACCTCGCCGGGGGATTGGTCCACACAACTAGCAGAGTCCTGGCCGGTGATTCAACAGGCATTGGCTGACGCACAATCAGATTACAAACACTATGCTGACCAGAAACGTGCCCCTCACTCTGCTTTTCAAGTCGGTGACCTGGTCTATTTATCAACTAAGTTCATTAAGTCCTCGCAACCTTCAAAGAAGTTGGCACCTAAGTTTGTGGGTCCTTTCCCCATTACCGCTCAAATTAACCCTGTGACTTTTAAGCTTGATTTGCCACATAACCTTAAACGCTTACATCCTGTTTTTCATTGCAGCCTGCTCAAACCAAGTATTCGTTCTGACCGATGGCATGATCAGCCTCCACCTCCAACCCCCATCATGATTGACGGTCAACAACACTTTGAAGTTAAAGAAATTTTAGATTCTAGACGCCTTTGCAATACTCTACAGTATTTAGTTCATTGGAAGCATTTCCCTCATCCGGAATGGGTCGCGGCTTATGACGTGGCTTCGCCTACCCTGGTTGCCCGCTTCCATTTTGCCTACCCCTCTAAACCGGGTCCTTAAGGTTGTTTTTGGGGAGGCGGTATGTCATGTTCGCCGTTTCAATGTGTTCGATACATCGTAACGTTTCGCATGTCATTAGAGGGATGCGTGTTTCATCTTTGACGGGAGGATGGTTCCTGTTGGGAGGGGTTTATCTCTTGGCTGTGATTTTGGAATGTATTTCGGTTATCTTCTGTGTTCAAGGTTACTTTCCCAGGCTAGAAGATCTGACCGTTGCCAGCACCTGGGACGGGCGGCTCTGCTGGGAGGGGGGCGGGGTTATGTGTGCAACGAAGGGTTTAAGTTTGTATTTGGCGCGCTTTCTGTCATTCTCAGCTGTCTCTGTATTTGTCCTAAGTTCCCTAATAAATCAGATTTCATTTAGCAACCTCTTGTGAGTCTGAGTATTTGGGCTGGGCAACCATTACATGGCATCAGTGGTCAGCCTTGCAAAGGTGAAAGACAAGGGATTCAAATAAATTGTTCATGGAATTATATGGGTGTTTCTGAAGAAAATGTAAAGTCTTAACAATGTCCAGCAGATTTTTACTCCTTAAAACAAGTCCTTGGAATCACTATTGCGGTCAGCTACTGAAGAAGCAGAAATAAATGCAAGTAAGAATTTTATATGAGGTCATTGTCATAAGAAACCCACAAATACTTTATACACAATCTATGCTACTTAGAGGGGGACAGAGGAGGGAGGCAATGTATTACTTCAGAACAAAATATTAAAGCATTTGAAAATATAATTTCTCTGCATCAAATGCTAACTCTGGGAAATACGCTTGAGAACAGTCACAATGTATCACATTTTTGTGATATCAAAACAGTGATATCACACTGTTTTGTGTGATAAAACAGTGACACATAAGTAAATATGAAGGTGAAACACTGAAGAATATAAGAGGAGTCCTACTGGATCTAACCCATGACCAAAGAATCCATCTACCTGTTCCTGTTTCTAATTCCCAGCATCAGGAATTGAAAGTAATGCTGCCTCAGATATTAAAAACAATGGAATGGAAAGCCATCAGGATTATCTTCACATGACATGCTGGGCAATGGTTTATTTAATCCAATTTTCTGGGTTTGCACATCACACTAAAATACAGAATAATCATACAATCTGGGGTCACATGACATGTTAGGCTTAAAATGCAATTAGCCAGTTTGTTATTCAGTATGTGATATAAATGCAACATGTGACATGTAGTCTTCCAAAGTTTTATCATTAGATTTGTCTGATCTTTTTTTTTAAATCATCCAAATTGGTGGCCTTTAGTATGTCTTCTAGGATTGAATTTCAGGTTCAGCTATGCGCTGTTTGAAGAAATAGTTCATTTTAGCTTTCCTGAATCTCCCACCATTTAGTTTCATTACAGCTTTTATCTTCATAGAAGAGAAAATAATCCAGTTTCTTTATATTCTGTATAATTTTATATACCACATTTCATGACTCCTTAGCATCGTTTTTCTACATACATCGTAAAGCTCCAAGCAACGTACTGTAATCTCTCCCCATAGGGAAATTCTTTAATAACTCCTGATACTTTTGAGTGCCCTTTTTGGGGGGTGGGGGATGTCTTTTTCTAACTTTACAGGTAGGTGTGTGTGTGTGTGTGTGTATGAATATGAATGAATGAGGCAATAAAAAAAGGATGGTGAGAAACGGAGAGAAGGGCTCCGAACATCAAAAATTATATCCTAACAAACATTCTAGTCCGTTAAAATGGAGTAATATTTTAAGGTCTTGGCTGAGACTCGTCTATTTTAAAATCTTGGGGCTGCAAAAATCAGACGATCACCATACGTCAGCAAAGAGTTTCGTGCCATGTATCATACACATAAATCGGTCTAACCAACAACGTTAGAGGTTATCTAGTAAAATAGTCAAAACTGCAACTTCAAGTTTACGAGAATTCTGATGAATGTCCCTTGGTTCACCCGGTAATCAAGCCGGATACTGATCTGTCCGTATCTCTAGGACTTCTGGGAAATGTAGTTTGGCCATTCAATGAAGCGAACAGGCAGAAGCCGGCAACTGCAGGTAACGGGAGCGAAAGTAGTCGAAAGGGCGATGGTGAAAGAAAGCAGACAAAATTCAGAGAAAGGAAAGATAAAGGAAGAGAGAGCTTTTAGAAATCAATCTTGGGGAATATGGAAAAGGAGCCGAAAAGAGTAGCTGGTGAATGCTTCCTTCTAATATTAAGATGCTTAAAATACAGTTTTAAAACTCTGTTTAGTATATATTGTTGTGCCCTTATGGGAGGTAATACAACCTACGTTGAGTCAGCATATGAAAATTTTCTAGCATCGCGTTTCATATCCTTAAGAAAGAAGGATGGTAAATCTAGCCTACGCGTGTCCCATTGCGCCTTGTGGTATTACGTTGCGTTGTCCTCAAGACGTCTCTTTTCTCTTCTTCCCAGAAATTCCTGAACTAGTTTGGGGAGGAGAGGGGCTAATTCAGACTTTTCAGCGTTGCCACATTAGGGCTTCTGGGGACCGGAAACCACTGCGCTGGTGTACTGTTAGCACTAGAAGAATCAGGAAGTTGCTGGTGTGAATGTTGCCCTTGAACTTTGATGCTTTAGGTGTGCCATTCTGCATTTTTTTTTCAACTTCTTCTAAAAGCTGAATTTATTTGGGAAAATCACAAAGCCTTGTGGGTTTTCCGACCTTCACATTAAAGCCATCCTTGAGGGAGGGTGTCATGCTTCTTGGAGGATTTAATCGTGGTTTGCTCGAGTAACCCAAATTTCCAGTCCACACAGCGTACTGAAATTAAACTCACCACCCTAACTGGCTTAACGTATGACGCTAAGCTAACATGCGATTGGCTGATTTGTGATTGGATTCCATAAAGCCATGCTGGCTGGGGATAATGGATATTTACACATTTACAGGCTACCAAATTAGAAAAGGCTACTATACTGTTTCCAGACCCAATTTTAGAATGGGATTTCCTTCTTGGCAGCACTCAAGAAGTATTCTGTATTCTAACTAAAAATCATCTCCAGAGCATTTAATAAACTGACTTTTTCTATGCCCATCTTTCACTGGGATGATTTTATTTCTCTCATTGCCATTTGCCTCTTTTAAGACTCTTGGTTTCTGCAGGCTGTTTTATATGTAGATTCCTTATAATCTGATCGTTCTATATTTCAGTTGATTGGATTTTAAAAAACTAAAAATGAAAGAAAGGTATTTTTTCCCCTGTTGTTAGCCACTTTGGACATCTTTGGGATAGAAAGGAGAAAAAGTAATGTTTTAAAAAAATTCTTTTAAACATAATGCTTAATATAGACTCCAACCATATTAAACTACTGGTATTATTCCTGCACCATATAGTTCTTTTTCCCATTTCAATTAATGTTTGTGTGATTTAGTTCATGTTTGTGCATGTTTTCCTTTTGGCTTGTATTGCTAGCTTAGGATTCTCTGAATTATTTGTGGAACTCCATGATGGAAACAGAGGCACCACATGGTGTGGTAAAAAAAGATGGCTGCTTTGGTCATACTGTCACAGCTGTCATCTTGACATTTTTTACCATACTCTGCAGACATCCCTGGATGGGAGTAAGGGATATGCTTGCTTTAAATACGGAGAGAGTAATCTTTTGGTGGTGGAGGTGGGGTCACAACATTTTGGGAAGGGCTGAGGACTGCAGTTAGCAGGGAGATGATGAAAATTAGATGATCCAAGTTGCACTCATGGAAGCGTGAGTGGATTTTCTGCGGGTGGGTGGGAGTGGGTTTTTTTAAGTGATGTGAAGTGCATCTAAAGGGTGGCCAGATTGGTAAACCGGGCTGCTAATTTTTTGGCTATTACAGTGCTAAAATTTGAAGGTGTAGTCAGAGGGGATGCACTTAAGGATTCTGGGGCTGCAGCTTGCCCAACTTTGCTTTAAACAAAAGAAAAAAATAAAGATTCCCCTTGTGCTCACAGAACTATTTTCTCCATTCTTGCATGCAGTACAGTTCTCCTGAAGACCTATGCTGATAATCTTAGGTTACATTCCAAGTATTTTACTATTTTTTCATTACATCCCATGAGTTTCTTAAAATACAGTAGATGTTGCTTGTGCTGAGAATAAATGAATTAGATGTTCTGGTGCCACAGCATTAGTGCAGTGTAGTCTTGAACCCTTTAAATATGAGCCTTTGGAGAATGTGATTTGATATTGTGAAAAACTGGTTTAACTGCTGTGGGTCCCTGAGAAAAAGCATAATATAAATCAAACCAATCTTTATTCAGAAATAAAGCCACCTTAATTTCTGGGTGTTTGCTCTTTAGGAGGTATGCTTTGAAGCACAATCTGGCAGATCTTTACTGGAGCTGCTGTTTGCTAAGAGAAAGGGAAATCAGAGCAAGATAATATATTTGGGGGAGGGCATCATATGCTTGCATCTTCCAATTACCTGAAAGTTTCTGAAAGTGAAGATAGCCAGGATGTATAATTTTTCATCTGAGAGTGCAGAATGTGATAAAATCATACTTTATAGGACGGGAGATTCTATTTAAATAGTTCAACAGGGGAACGATTACACAGGAAGATGGTGGATCCTTCTCTGCTGGATGTGTTCAAGCAAAGGCTGAGCAGCTATCAGTCAGGGATATCTTAATTTGGGTTCCAGCACAGTGGAAAGGATTGGACTCAATGGCCTGAATCAGGAGTATACAATTTATGGCACTCTGATCATTGCTTAACTATACAGCATCCATTGGAAACATGTCCAATAATAAGGGATTATTGAGTGCCTACTTCTGGCCTAAATAGTTTTTTCCAACTCTCTGATTCTGTGAAAGAAGTGAAAAGCAGGGAGCGATAACAGGAGGGAAGGTTTAAATGACAGTACGTGAGCGTTAGAGGTAATAGATGCTTATTAATAGGGTATGCATGCAGGAGAAGATGAGTGTGATGTTCAGGTTCAGAGCCATTGCTCTGGTGAACTCCTAATTAATGTAGCATGATATAATGATTGACAATGCATGGTAAGACATGACTGCTAAGATGTGACCGGTAATGCTCTGTTAAATGTGAACATAGGTTAGAGAACAGATGCAGTATACTGTCCCTTAATTCTTCCTTTAAACATGAGTGTGTGTTAGTTAATAGTTGTAGTATTATTTCCTTCATTTTTTTTTTCTTTCTTGATTGTATAGTTTTAGTAAATAACATTATTACTTTACTATTGTTTATTTTTGATGTTATGTAAATATATTGAGAGCTCTTCCACCGAAGTCAAATTCCTTGTATGCCTAATACTTGGCCAATAAAGTGTTCTGTTCTGTTCTGTTCTGTTCTGTTCTATTCTTCTATTCTACTTAGGTATGGCTTTGCCATATCCCTTTGTGGCCCACAAAAGGCAATCATAAAAGAATGCAGTAAAAAGGTTCTCAGCAAGGTGTTTCAATACAAAATGGACACTGGGCTACAAGCTTCCTTCTGTTTATCATTGACTTACAAGGTCCTTTCCCACCTTCAGTGACCTCTGACAAGGCTATTGCTGAGAAATCTGAATTGAAGTTCACATATCTAAAAGGTGGCTGGATTGGCTTACAAGCAAAACTTGCATCATCCATAGCATTCTTTATTGCTATGGAAATTGTCTAACTATTTTCTAATGACAGAGCTGCTTGATTCCTACATTGCAGAGGCATTGGTTGAGAGGATTTTGCCAAGCATTCTAACTCTTCTTCTCATCTGTTTCAGCTTCACCATCATGGATATCTTTTACACTAGTGGTGTCCAGTTTGCTGAAATGCTTCAAGGTGCTTTGCCTGGATTGGAAGGTTTTTGGCTTTGGGTAACCTTTTTCGGCGATCCCAAATGTGTCTTCATTATTTATTTCCCTCTTGCCTACTTCCTGCTGGATAAGAAGGTTGGATTGACAGTGCTGTGGTTGGGCTTAATCTCAGAATGGCTGAACTTGATCTCTAAATGGTGAGGAAAAAGCAAGGGTCAAAAGACAGTGTTCCAGAATTAGACTAGATTTGGTCCTGTGAATTGTAGATCTTCGGCTGGAACCTAGCCATTGCATTTTTGGCATCAAGAAACAACCCATAGGAACAAGGGTAGTATTATTTGGAAATTCAGATTCCATAGTGAGACAGTAACTTTCAGACTGTAAATACAAGTCTTATTATCTGTGCTTTTGTAAGATGGGGAATGGTAGATTCAGCTTTTGTGATACAGAAGGAAGAGCCAGTCATCCAGGAACTAAACACAGAACTTAAACTTTTATAGGGCTACCTCTAATTTATACAGAGGAAGAATCCTTTTTCACAGTTTAAGTGAATGCCATAACTTTTGTGACTGAAATGGCACTCATATAACAAAAATCAAATATATAAGAGAACCAACTTTAAAGTGAGGAAAATACTTAAAGAGTCTTAAGAAGAATGAGTCTGTTCAGTGATCCTGGAAGGTGGGGAGAAGCAGAAAAACAGGCATGAAAGGAATTGTAGTATTTCATTTATTTATTTATTAGGTTTATATCTTGCCTTTCCTTTGGAAGCCTATTACATGGGGAATCTTACTTCATTTATATCTCCACAGCATTATGTAATAGCTTGGACTGAGAAAGAACAACTCACTCAAAGTCACCCTGTGAATTTCCATGGCAGAAGTGGACTTGAACGTGGGTGTCCCCTATCCTAGAGTAACACCTTAACCCCATACCACACTGGGTTTGGGATAGAGTGACTTAAATTGCAGCCAGTAGCACTCTCACTTATTAGTAACCAATAGTCTATTAGTGTTGATTAACTGAAGTTTAGTATTGTAGAAGTTTTGTATAGCAGAGAGACAAGTTTGGCTCTCAGAGGAATTAATAACAAGGCTTAGAACAAATTTGGAACTCTTCACTCTTGGAAAAAATGTTCCTGTTCAGGATATAGAATTCTAGAATTGCTCCATCAAGTACAACGGAGGAGGATGACTTACAGTACTATAGTAGCCTTTAGGACTTGGAACGTTTTGCAAGTTTGTATATATACATGAATAGGGCTTTCTTGGAAGGAAAGGTTAAGTTGACCCTCACCCATGCATTAGAAGATGATTGCAGATGGGCTGTAGGATAGCTTGCTTGGGTTATATCTGGCAGTCACCCCCTACCTGCAGTTTGTGCATTTCATTGGCATATGAAGGGCTCTATGTGTATTCCAATGTTTGCAAATACAGTTCTTATACATTAGCATGTGAAGGAGACTTTGATTTAATTGGAAACCGTTGTTATCTTTGCTTCCTACCATATCTATTAGATATAGGTGTGAAAGTTGGTTCTCGCAGTGATAAGGCCAGTAGAAGTTAACAAACCAATGGCCAGTTGCAAATAGCCCTGCCTTCACAAAAGTGACAGGCTTCCAACCCCTTCTGCTGTAAGAAAACAAATTAGAGTAAATTGTCTTACACTGACATAGAACAATATTCCCACATTCTCTAAAATAAGAGTCAGAATGGTGTAGGGGTTGAACTGTTGGTCTAGAACTGGGGAAACTGGTGTTCAAGTCCACCTTCAGTCCTGAAAGCTCTCTGGGACACTTTAGGCCAGTCAGTCTTTCAGTCCAGTGTTCCTCAATGGATTGTTCTTGTAGCAAAATATTGGAGGAGGGAATGCTATATATGTCACCTTGAGCTCCTAGAGGAAAAGGGTATATAATCAAACAAATTAATGAATAAAACTGCCCTTATAAATAATAAAAAAAAGTATTTGCCAATTGTAAACTAGTAGATAAAGTGGCAAGTAAACTTCCTAGCATTGTGAAAGTGTCAATTTTGTTCTTCCCAGGTCTTAATTCTATATATTTCCTCTTATTTCCAAGGTTCTTATTTGGGGAACGGCCCTTCTGGTGGATATTTGAATCTGGATTTTCCAAGAAGAAGGAAATTTTTCTCCGTCAGTTCCCATCCAGTTGTGAAACAGGACCAGGTTGGTAGTTTGGCCCAATAGAAAATGGGGGTCGGAGAAAAGAAGTGTGGAAAGTTGATGTTTTCGAACACCCCCTTCCCCCCACCCTCAAAATACTGTCCCATAAAGTTCTTGAATACTGCAGTTACTTTGCTTTTAGTTTCAACCAGTTTCCCTTTAGGTAAAATCAGTGTTTTCAGACTGGCTGTGCCCACCATGGCAGCTATTTTGTGAATAGGCAAGGCCAACCCATGACAGCCATTTTGAGAATAGCTACATGTTTTTATAATGTCTGACCATCCAGAAGCCCATAAAATATGAGCACTGTGTTGTGCATGTTGGTTGTACAAATTAAATGGGGAAGAGAGGGAAGGAGGAACTTAAATGGCATTGTCAGTTCCTGATAAGATAAAAAAATAATACTGGACCTGACTGGGAGATGAAGGGTTTTTTTTCCTCCTAACTAATGATCAGATCTATGAATTCAAGGGACAGTCTTACACTGAAAAGAAGCAAATGGACAGATATTTCTGGCATAGATGCCTTTGAAGATAACTTTAGCTATTGCCTGTCAACTTGGGCAGTGCAGAGATCCATGCTGTATGCCTAATGAATGTTAACTCCTTTTGTAATACTCCCCAAATGGTGCATGCTTCCACAGTTTTTTGAAAATGCACTTTAGACATTGGATAAGTGCAGTATCTCTCTGTTAGGTAGCCAACTAATCACATGTTTTTTCAATCTTCTGCACAAGCCTGAGAAAAGATACCATTACTTTAAGAGTTGCCATTATAAGTTGACCCCTTAAAGAGCAGCATCTTTTTTCAGGCATGCAGCTTGCATGGAAGCATAAAAAAAGGACTTGACTGCTTTCATTAGTAGCAAAGAAGAGCTGTTCTTGCACAAGGTCCAAAAGGTTCCTACTCATTTTTGACACCATAGTTAGATGTGTTCAGTAGGGTTTCTCTCTCTTTTCTTTCCCTCCCTGTCCAGTTCCATCCAGTTTTGCTTCCCTCTTTCTCTTTACTTACTTCCCAGGGCAGCTACATTTTATTTTTCAATATAGCTGCCCATCCCAACTGCATGACTCTGGGTGGCTTACAAGAATTTAAAAATACAACAAAAATACAATCAAACCAATACAAACTTATAAAATCAATATAAATTAAATTAACAAAATCCATAGCGAGGTTCTAAAAACAATCCACACTCAACAGAATCACTGTATGGCCTCCACTACACTACCCTTCTTCTTATCACACCTTCCTCCTGTACTTTCCTTCTTTTTTGCTGTTTCTTCTACAAAAAGGGAGTGGATTGTCTTTCTGTGTGTGAGTGATTAATGTTGTGTGAGAAAGAGCGGTTATGTAAGTGGGAATCATTTTTATAAACAGGTACCTTGTTTCACAGGCAATTAATTTTAAGCAGTAGTTAATTAATTCCAAATATTTTTTTTGTCCTGGTCCTTCCCTTTTAAAATGTGTGTCCTGGCGGATATATGCATGTGTGTGAGTGAGTGTGTGTGTGTTGTACCAAAAGTCAGGCCTCATAGGCAATCACAATATATTCTATAAATTATTATTTTTTCAGAGAAAATGTTACTGTACCTGGGAATGTTCAAAGGTCATGTGTCAAATGAATGAGGAAGTATTTAGAAGAAAATGGCAACCAATTTGAACATTTAATGTAATTTATATAGTAAAGTGTCCCAGAGGTCTAGCTTTTGGTACACCCTGTATGTGCACGCACACACACACACACATGTATATGTATATGTACGTGTATGTGTATATGTATGTATGTATGTATGTATGTATATATTTATTTATTTGTTTGTTTGTTTGTTTGTTTGTTTGTTTGTTTGCCTGCCTCTCTATCTGAGGTAACAGGACTTGGTGGAATGTGGCAAAAATATATAACAGCACAGTTTGTTTTAATGTGTAAACAACAAATTGAATTAACTTTTATTAAATAACTTAAAATGAGTTGTAAACAGGTTCCCTCAAGATTACAATTTAAGTTATAGTCTTTAGAGTATTCTCTTAGTTCTCACAGGAAGATAATTTCTAGTAATTCGATTTTACACATTAACTATAGGTCGCTAATCCTTGCCTTCCCTGGCCATAAAGATACACAGGTTTCCCTTTATGCAAATTTGCTATAATGTGATTGATCATTTTCATTCAAGAATTTATATGAAAAAAATGCAATTATTAAAATTTGTACAGCCAGCATAATTAATTTGTGTTAAAGGTCTGGGAAAATGCCAAGACATCTTCCCACCAAAACCCCTTTGTGCTCTCACTGATTTACCATTGTGTTGTGGGGTTGTTCTAGTTGTGCGTCCTTTCTCCCACTTATGTGATAGCTACTACTGTTTCTACAGGTCAAAATGGCCATCATCATCCTGTCCGACCCCCTTGCCCAAAAGAAAGAGGAAAAAGACCTAACACTTAAAACAAAGTTGGAGATACTATGTCACGCCAAAGCTCCTGAAGGATCCTCAACCCAGCTTGTAACCTTAATCAATCTACTGTGCTCAACATAATGAAGAATGCCAATAAAATTCACAGTGTTGTGATGCATTCTACCTCTTTGTCTGCCATGATAACAGTGTATTAGAAATCCAGCTGTAGAAAAGACAGAGAAAAGGCTTTCACCATACATAGGACACGAGACATGGAAGAAAACATGTTTGAGTAACGTAGCACTTAAGAATTTATGAGCACGTCTGTCAATGTATTAGAGTTATGAAGTTGCCACCATACCCTGCAACCCCTTTTTTTTCACTGGCTCAGCCTCTTACTTTATTTGTTTTATGCAAGGTTTTGGGGCAGTGTAACTCTAGCATAAAGCACGGGAAGCCCACACACTATGTTGTTATGTACAAAGAAAAGGGTGGGGCTTGTGTCATGATGTCAGACGCTGCTTCTGTCACTCTCTTCCCCTGCCTCCCCACTGACACTATGGTCTGAAGGTGGTGGGCTACAGTTCCCATCAACCCCAGCCATTGAGTACTGGTTGGGAAAGGCTGATATAATTTATAGGTTAGCTCTTGTAGTCATGGCACTTACAAATGAAATGTAGAGGTGTGTGGCCCTGGCTGAGTGACCCATAACTCCTGCCAACCAAGAGTCATGATTGAAGTAGAGGAAGGGTAAAGAGCCATACCTGATATTGCAGGAAGCTTTTTTTTTTAAATAGAAGAGGTTTTTTTTCAAACAAGCCAACAGAAGATTAAAAATTCCTCCTTTTCTCCGTATTATTGCCATCATGTTTGAGGTGTACTAAGTACTGTACATTACAGAAAGAAAACTGTGCATTCTACTGGATAGCTTATAATCTAAATTTTAGAAAAATGTAGGTTCTAAAGGAAGCGAACCGTAGAAAGTTCTGCATGCCAGATGAGAATGCCCATGGGGTCATTTCTTGTTACCCTCTTCTCTAAATAATTATGCAATACCAATTCTTATATGTGTTACTAAACATAAAACAGAGAGCCAGTGTGGTGTATTGGTTAAGGTATCAGGCTAGAAACCAGGAGACCGGGAGTTCTAGTCCCGCCTTAGGCATGAAAGCCAACGGGGTGACTCTGGGCCAGTCACTCCCTCTCAGTCCTAGGAAGCAAGCAATGACAAACTACCTCTGAAAAACCTTGCCAAGGAAACTTCAGGGACTTGTCCAGGCAATCTCTGAGAATCAGACACAATTTTACAGATTAAAACAACAACAACAAAAAACAGCATTCGGGTATTTCTACCCAGTACTTTTAAATCCCTTATCTGTCAGAACCAGGCCAAGAACCACACTGAGTCAATGTCTTCCAACTCTGGTTCTTTATTGTTCTCACCATATAGACAGAATCTTGCCAGACTAAAGCTACGCTAATAACCCAAGCACAAATAAGCTGAGAGACTCTAGGGCGGGGCCATCTTGAGTCTCTTTGCTTTCCCACCAACAGCCCCCGGACTACTGAGAGTTCTCTTATCTCCCTGGAATGAGCTCCCTCCTTCCTAAGAGCAAGCAGCAGAGCCGAAATCCACCACATTATCTTTCTGTTGCCATGCTATGTTTTGTGCTTAAATTTACGTTTTCCAAAGCGAGGGGCTCCATATTTTATTTATTTATTTATTTTTCCAATTTTGCCACTGCCCATCTCCCCTGAAGAGAGGGACTCTGGGCAGTTTACAATAAAACTAGCACATTAAAACAATAACCATAAATAACATCTAAAATATAAATACAATTACCAAATAATAAATATAAAATAAATATAAAATAAAAATCCAGATGACAGTGAAAGATTGTATGTATGTGATGAGCACTCTAAGGTGCCAGCCATCCCCAGGAATGACTACCCCCCTCCCCGCCCCAAGCACAGTGGCAGAGCCAGGGATTCAGTGTATTCTGGAAGGCCAGGAGTGAAGGGGCCTGCCTCACCTCTTGGGGCAGAGTGTTCCAGAGGGCGGATGCCACTGCAGAGAAGGCCCGCATCTACTTCGTAAACACAGTGCTCATTAATCTTAAGTCTGTGGATACATTTGATCAGAGAACCTCATTGACACTAATTAATAATATTAAAATCAAGTAATCAACTTAACTATGTGATCATTAGTGAATTTGATAACAGAGACTACTATGTGACATAATTATGTCTTTCATTTTTTTTTCTCTTTTACATGAATGGCTCCGTGAAGTCACCAGCAACCAGAGAGATTTTATTTCTTTTTCTTCCTTCTTTTTTTGCAGGCAGTCCCTCTGGCCACTGTATGATCACTGGCGCAGCCCTGTGGCCAGTTGTAAGTATTCTGACCAAATGGATAGCCCAGAACTCCGAAAGGTATATGCTGTCATCTTGACAATTTGTCTATTCTGACTTACAGTAATTGCTTGTTTACATGCTAATGTATTCATTTCTTTCATGAATCTTCCTCCAAGGAGCACAAGATTGTATATGTACTTTTCTCCCAAAGTCAGAACTGATTTGGTTAAGAGTATCATGCACATTTCTAAAAGTATACTTTTTGTGGAATCCCTGTGACTTTTATAGGATTCAGAAGCCCTTTTCAGCCTACAATAACTCATACCAGAAACTGTCAGTAGATCCAGATCTATGTCCTTCCAACGTTTGCTTCCGGCAAGACCGGGCACGCCCCACCACTACAGTGATGCTGGGAGTGATGTTGCAAAATAGTCAAGGGCACATCATACACATCTGTCAGGCAAAGATTTGGATTTCTTTTTTGTGTTGAGATTGGAGCCATGGATTGTTTCTTTCAAATATATATGTCTGATTGGTTGATTGACTGATTGATTGACTGATTTTATGCATATTCTGCTTTTTCTTCTGGGGCTTAAGGTAATATATATAGCCTGCTCTCCCCCCATTTTTTTCTCACCATTAGTGAGGTAGGGTAGGTTGGGCCGAGAGGTAGCCACTCAACTCATTCAGCAGTTTTGTGACCATAGTTGGGTCTTGAGCCCCTAAGGTCACAGCTGCTACATAACTTTGGCTTTATCCTATAGTTTGTGAATGTTTGGTCTCTTAAAATGGTGAGAAACTGCTGCTGCTTGCTGTGGAGGCACTGGGGGCTTGCGTTGTTCACCCCTGGCCTGCAGTATTGACTCCCTTAAAAGCCTCTGGTTGAAGTATGAAGCACTGAGTCTCCTCCAATTCCCTGCAGGCAGACCTCCTGCCAACACCACTGTAACTGAACAGCAGGGCCACAACATTGTATGGTTGACACCACCACAGGTGTTCCAGTCTCTTTTCCTTCCAGATCCCTCCATCTCCTAGCAGGCAACCTCAAAATCAGTGCACATTTGCCAGTTATAACTTTTTATGAACTTTTACTATAATCTGTGTCCAGTCCCCCTCATCCCCGGAAAACAAAAAGACAAATATTTTGGTATTTTTCTGGTTTTGAAGGTACCCCAGTCCCTTGATTGTTATGGCTGCAGATTCTGTAATCTTTCCAGCTGTGATACTGCTTTTTGAGGACAAAATTGCCAGAACTGGACATAGTATTCCAATAGGAGCAAAGCATTTGGCTTTCAAATAGACAAGAAGGCCTGCATTTGAGGAAGGATAAACAATGAGGACGCGGTGGCGCTGCGGGTTAAACCGCTGAGCTGTCGATCGGAAGGTCGGCGGTTCGAAACCGCGCGGCGGGGTGAGCTCCCGTTGTTAATCCCAGCTCCTGCTCACCTAGCAGTTCGAAAACATGCAAATGTGAGTAGATCAATAGGTACCGCTTCGGCGGGAAGGTAACGGCGTTCCGAGTTGTCATGCTGGCCACATGACCCGGAAGTGTCTATGACAACGCCGGCTCCAAGGCTTAGAAACGGAGATGAGCACCGCCCCCTAGAGTCGGATTCAACTGGACTTTACGTCAAGGGAAACCTTTACCTTTACCTAAACAATGAGGTGCTCTTTTCTGGTACATTCCTGTGATTCTTTTAGTACGTTGGTAGAGTTGGCCTCACTGGTCTTCTAAAGTAGGAGCAATCCAGGAATGAATGCTTGCAGGCAAGGAGTGAGAATATGAGCTTCTGGATTCTCTGGATTCAACTCATGCAATTGTCCCATCAAGATTTTACTAACTTATCACCAGTGGTGAAGGCAGCAGAAATGCCTGCTTCTTTTAAAAGTATTTCTAGGCCCAATGAGCTGCAATTTCCATTTGCAGAACAACCTTAGCTATGCACCTCTCACATACTGTACATATACTGTATGTAGAAAATCCTTTCTCCCATTTTTCCTGAACTTTAATACACATTATAATTTGGGACCCAACAATTCTAAGTCTGTGTGCTTTTGGGAGAGGCAAGTGAGATAATTCTCAACCCACCTGCTGAGTTATTTGGTGTGCCATTTTTCTTCTTCCATTTTACCTCAACAGCTGGATCGTGAAGGCAATGCCCTTTAAGGTTTATTTCCTCCTCTTGCTGGCTGTTGGACTATCACGCATCTTCATACTTGCTCATTTCCCCCATCAAGTCATTGGTGGCATATTGGCAGGCAAGTACATCATGAAAGTTAGCAGTCTGTAGTCTGTGCATATACCTTGCTATTCTAGGCTCTTGGCTTGCACATATATGGCAAAACAGTGTAGCCACATGTTCTGAGCTGAGAGATGTCAGCACAGTTTTCTTAAGGCCCTTTGGAAATTTGTTTTCAAGACTGGTAAAAGCTCATCTCAGCTGAGAACATTTCCACTTGAAATCACGTGCCATAGGTCATCTAATAGGGCCATCAGTACAGTTTCTCTCCGGTACTGAGGCCTTAGTCCTGACTGATTCATATAATCCATTTCCTCCAGGATTCCCTGTAACTACCAGCCAAATACTTTCTCTACAACATTCTCCCCAAAGGGATGGTTGGAGACTGGATGATAGTTGTCTAAAGCAACCAAATGACTTCTTGAGGAGGGGACATACCATTGGTGCTTTCAAGGCAGGAAGATATCCATCCCTCAAGGATGTATTTACCACTGCCTGAATCAAGCCTCCTGTGTCCTTCTTGGTAGCTTTCATTAGCCAAGTGGGACAGGTATCAAATCCACAGGTGACTGGACTCACAGGTTGGAATGCCCTATCCACTTCTTCAGCATCCTCCAGCTCTGATCTTAAATAACTACAGATGACAGAGTGCCCAGAAAATTCTTTTTAGTTTCAGATCAAAAATATTGCCAGCTTCATCTTAAAAAAATTGTCCTTTTGCCACTCCCCCCCCCCCATCCTAAAAGCATAGTTATTCCTAACTATGTGGTCACATGATTGCATTAGATAGATGGCTGGAGAATAGCTTATGAGATTATGAATTTGGTGAAGAAATTAGATATCCCTTAAGTTAAGAGTGGCCACATCTGGATCTTTTGGTTAAATCCTTGAATGATTTGTAGTAGGTCACCTAAGATTTCCTCATTCTCCATTGATCTAACATGAATATGATTCTCCATCCTGGCCTATATTATGTTTGAAATAAAACATGCTTGAGGTAACCAAGAAGGGACTTTCATGTAGAAATATGATCACCACACAAGTTTCTCAGCTTATCCTTTTTACTTCAAAATATATGTTTTATATCTAGTAGTCTGGCTGATAGGCCTCAGGTTTCAAATTAAAAAAGCAAAGTAGATAAAGCAAGCCTGACATCTGCCCAACTTTGCTTTAGTTAGGATGGACCACCTACATTCCACCAAGTTGCCCTCCAGCATTCTGAGAGTGTTGCATTTTGATGGTGTGATTTCAGACTTCTTTGGGTTTGAGTGGGATGGGGAAATCAAGGGTGGAGATCAGAATAGTTTGCTTCACAGGGACTTCCAGTTCTTAACCTTAAAATCCTCCCAAAATCCAAAAAGGCAAAAATAAAATTAAAAATCCAGTCCTGCTGCTTCTAGTGATATTACCATATCACCAAAGGGTGAATTGCAGTCCTATCACTGTAGGCTGCTGCTTTAGAACATCCAAAGATTAAGGCAGTAGATGTGGCAGTTTATACTGCAGCTTCCTTTTTCCACCATCTCTTTTCAGGGATCAGTCTAGGATGGCTGCTTCAATCCTGGGTCCCACTGGAAAGAGGACTCCGCTTCTACCTGTGGGCTTCATTCTCCCTTTTTCTAAGTGCCACAGTGATTTATTGGACATTTATTACTCTCAGCGTAGATCTCAACTGGTGAGTTCCTTCAGTGCAAAGAGATGCACGTGGTCCCCTTTTTCACAGGCTATCTGAACGTCTATCAGCCTTTCCTAACTAGCAATCCTTAGTAGAACCAAGCACATGCTAGCTGTAGCATTAGGATGTCATTTGCTGGCCATCTTGGCTGTTCTCTGTATTTGCTGGTGTTGTGCATATGGAAAAGAGCAGGATAAGGTTGCTTAAATCATGCCTTGAAAATGAGATGAGGCCAACATTATGAGGAAATCAGGTTAAACTGGTGTTGCGATGCTGTTCTGGTTATGCTGTAAATACATGTAGACAAGCTCTCAGTTTTGCAGCCTGTGTTTCATGTACTTTCTGACCATGAACTTTTAAACCCTTTTCTTGGTTTTGATGGGGAGGAAAAGAAGCCATCTATCCACATAAGCAGCAGGTAGATGTTGCGACTATACAACTGGTCTCTTAAAGACCCCTTTCAGCTCTGAGATCTCCTTGAAAGATCTTCCCCCAAATGCCAGGTATATTCAAATGACAAAGGAATGCTCACTCAAACTTTTGCAGAAGTTCACTTCTAAAGAGAAAAATCCAGTTCACCCATGGATACATTTTGTGGCCTTAGAGATTGAGGGAGATTCTAGAACTACTCAGATTTCAACCGTTTCCTCCTATAGACACGGTTATAGATAACTTTCATATGCCTCTCTCACTTTACTGTCTTCTTCAGGTCAATGAAGCTTGCTATGAAGTGGTGTGAAAATCCCAAGTGGATTCGCATGGACACACACCCATTTGCCTCCCTGTGTCGTGATGCAGCCACATTACTGGGACTGGGACTGGCCTTCCACTCTTCCTCCTATACCCAACTCAAACGTGAGAGGCTTGGCTGGCTTCAGAGGGGATGCTGTGCCATCCTGGCCCTTGTCATCCTGTACCTCCTAAGTGGCATTGCCCAGCCACAAGGTGTGGCTCTGTGGTATGGGCTGAATTTTGTAAAATATGCCAGTTTCCCATGGATAGTAATTACATTGCTTCCCAGAGCAGTTCAAATACTGACCTCTTCAGGAACGCCATCTCACACAGAGTAGCTAGTTTTACCATGAAATATTTGTTCTTTCCTCTTAGATTTTTCCATTGAAGGAGATGCTGTGTTTTCCTCATGATGTAGAGCTTGTTCATCCCCAGGCAAATATGATTTCCCTTTTGGCTTAAGCCACTGTAATGTATCTCCTTAATTGTGAATGCTTTTTTGTTCCTATTCGTGTAACCATGTGCTTCTCATGTACACATGGGGCTTTTATTCATGTTCAAGTCTCAAAACTGTTTCCCCCAAAAGAGACTTTTGCAACTGAGAAGGAAGAAAGAGGGTTGTACAGTGATATCATGGAATTGTCCTCATGGGAGGAAATGACAAGGGAGATAACTGTATCATTAGATTATGTCAGGGGCATCTCTTCTTCACTTAACCTAGAAAAATCCTATCATGGAAAAAAAATACACAAGAGGTTGTAGCTCAGTCTGTAGAGCACATTCAGAAGATCTCAGATTCAGTCTCCAGCATCTCCATGGAGGGCTAGAGAAAGTTCTCCAGTAAAATCCATGGAAAACTGAATTAGATAGATCAGTAATCTGTTTTTGTATAGGGCAATTTCCTGTACTTCTAAGTGCCTTGTCTTGCCTTAGTTTGACCAACAGCCTGAGGTCAAAGTCCTATCGCTGACAAGCATAAAATAGCTATTTCACTGAAATGAGGTAGAAACTGTTGTTTCTTGTGTGTTGAAGTTCAGCATTGTTTGATGCAATTGGAAACGTCCATGTTGAAGGCACGTATCTTTGTTCAGTTCTATATCCAAAAGAAATCAAGAGAAGACATGCTGCATTACTTTTCTCCCTGATCCATAAATTCTTCCTGGAGCACACATGGCTACTCTGACAAGCTTTCAGTTTTTCTAAAGATGACTGGTTCATTATGAGTTAGCACCAGGGAGCTTCTAGGAAGGGCTGAGCATCCTCTTCCCAAATATTCTCCTGCTTCCTGGAATTGAGTTGGAATGTTTTCCTGATTTTTGTGGGCATGGATCCTCACAATGGCTGCTGTATGAATAATGAGATCCCATGTTCATAGAGCAGCATACAATCGTTCAGGAGGAAACTCATCCTTTTAAATCCATGAAGTATTGGAAGGGCTACATATAGGAATCCAGAATTACAGCAGTCCCCAAATATGCTTCTCCAACATCTTCTGGCACACTACCCATCCCCTTCAAAATCATTTGGTTCTATTGTCAAACCGCTTTAACCATCCACATTTCTCCTAATAGTTAACTGATCTTTTCTCTCCTGCAATTTAAATTAAGTTGATTTAGCATCTAGTTCTGCCTTCTAGAGCTGCAAAAGACTAATAGAGAGACCTCTTCTTTTAGAACAGGCATCGTAGAATCTTTCCCTCCCTCTTAACGTACTCTCTCTTCTTCCGATGTAGTGTTTTGCACTACAACGAAGCAGGTGACACTGAAAATGATAATTGCATTGGCATCCTTGATTCAGGGCAGGCCAGCCTACCAAACAGTGGAGAAATATAGTCTCCGAGTATCCCATCGCTGATTTGCCATTTTAAAAAAGATGTTGCAGTAAATCATGATGTTCAAGTTGGTATTTGCAACTGGTTGTATAATGTGTATGTTTATTAATTCCTTGCAGAGTAGTTGGAGTGTACTTACTTTATACTTTAGTATGATATTTAATAAACTTATATTAGGTGGATATTTCCACAAATGAAGCTGCATTTTACCTACCATCTCTCTGGCATTCAGCGAAAACAGCTGGAAACACACACACCAGCTCACAAAAGGTTTTTGATGATCGAAGAGGCAAGTGACAACACCTTTTATTTGCACTACTTTGTGAGCAGTTTTTAAATATTTTAATTTTTAGAAGCAATTCTCATAAGCAGGATCATTCCTGTAGCTGTTTACCAGTCTGATACCTTGCTCTTAGCATGACTCTGTCCATGTACGAGAAGACAGTATCTTCAGGCCTAAAAGTCCCTAAGGTTAGCAGAAATAAAACACACACTCTGAAATCACAGAGCATTTCATGATTGAGCCTTCACAGAATGCTTACTTCATTGTAGAACCTAACAGTCTGTGGCAAAGTAATGATGTTTTCAAACAGAAGGCACAGCTGGCTAGCATCCTAAATAAAGTACTCCGTACTGCAGATATTTATGGCTGGTCCCATTTGTGAACCATATGCTTTTCTTGTTCCATTTCTTAAATGTTATTTTGGACTAGTCCACACATTTTGGGGAGAAGTAATATCGCACACATTTTGTCCCTATTTTCTGTAAATTGTGATTTACAGTCTATTTTTGTTTCTGAAAATGCCTAGATTCAGTTGACTCTTGAAGTTACGTCTCGTATCTAAGAGCATGGTGATCCAGTCTAGAACTTTTGGGCACGGACAGAGGAGTTTCTATTTTACATAGTACATTGCTGACTGATGGGATTCACTTCCACTGAATGTAAAAAAATCTAGTTTAGATGGTTTAGAAATGACTTATATTATTATAGGATAAGCCTGTTACTGTCTACCAGTCATGGCACAAAATTCAGGTTCAGAAGAATGCCACTGGTTATTCAGGAATGTGAACAGAAGTAGGCAGTAACTCTCTTATACTGCATGTGACTCTCCTAGAAGGATCCCGCAGGCCATTCTGGAAAAAAGAAGGCTAAATTAGAAAGCCATTAGGTCAGTAAGACTCCTGGGTTCGTCTTCCTCTTAACAGCACAATCCTATGCATGTCTACTCAGGAGTAAGTCCCACTGAACTTGATGGGCCTTATTTCTAGGAGTGTATAGAATTGCAGCCTAATGCAGTGCTGTATTTTAAATGACAATGTAATTCTAGAATTATGTATTTTTTCTTAGCGTATTTTTAACTCCAAAGTGCCCCTTGTAAATCAGCACTGTACATCTTTAATCAATGTGCACTTTTGTGTGTGGGTGTGTATGTGTGTCAAGTAGCAGTCTTGGTTTGAGAATGAAGACATTTCACAAACCTCTCTGTTTTCATTGTAAAATGTTGAACAGCATGAATGTGTGTTGCCAATGTTTTCTCTGAGCTAGAGCATCAAAGACCACATGCTTTGCGTGCCAAAGATCAAACCCCTGGTATTTTTATGTAGTTCTGGGACATTAAAGGACCACTCACCATCAGTCTAGATTAGTGTTTTTCAAACTTGGCAACTTTAAATTGTGCGGACTTCAACTCCCAGAATTCCCCAGCCAGCATGCTGGCTGGGGAATTCTGGGAGTTGAAGTCCACACAACTTAAAGTTGCCAAGTTTGAAAAACACTGGCCTAGACCAATCTACTAACCTTCAGGTATGTTGCACTATAAATCCAGAGGTGATGGGAAATATAGTCTAACATACCTAGAGGGTACCAGATTGGAGAAAACTGCTTCAAATACAGAACTAGATAGATTGGTCTGGCTCAGGATACTGCAGACATGTTAGAAATTTTCCCCATTGGGTTCAGCAAGTTAGGAAAGTAAAGATGATACACATATCAAAAAAGGAAAAAAAAGCAAGATAGCTCCACACATTGATTTTACCACAGAATATTGCCAGAAACAATTTTATTTACACAAGGACAAACATTGCAACATCTTACAAAATACTCAACTGAAAATTGTATTCGGAGCGAGATAGACAGAAAGCAGGAAAAAAAAAATCTACAGATACTCCCCACTTCTGGGGCATCTTGCCATATCATGGGTAGGGGGGCTGTTTAGAAGGGGGGGAGACAAAAAAGTCCCAATTCCCCTCCACAATAACCATCCCCATGACAGTTTAATACTGGCGTGAAATTGGAGCTGTAGCACATAGTTGTTCCATGCTGGTGTCCTAAGGACTAATGGCTTTTCAAAGTAGTTGCTACTCTTGGCCAGAACTTACTTTCTTTTTTTCTTTCTTTCTCCCTCCCCCCCAAGAAAACTCAAGATGAAAAATAATATGAAAACAATGGTTCATGGACATTTTCTTGCCCCCACCCCACATAAACAAGAGATGGAAACAGCGATGTAGGTGCAACAAAGTCTACAAGTGGAACCCATCATTTCCCAATTGTAAGCTTTATGGAACACATTGATCAATATATTTAGCTGTAGTCTTTTTTGCTCTAGGTGGAGAGATTTGTATAATTGCAACGGTAGATTTTTGTGTCGTTTATTATAATTATGAATCTGTTAGGTGGAAAAAATGGTGGTGGAGAGCAATACATTTTTATATCTACGCTACTGGATAATTAGCTTGGCCCACTGAATGTAAGCTGCATCTGTATAGAAACTGATGTAATGGAAATTGAAAAGCCTACAGTGTATTCCAGGGGAGAGACTGTTTCCAGCAATCCTGGTAATGCACACTCAAGCCCATGGGTTACCCTATGGCATGCACAAGTGGGAGCCGGAAGGTACTAGGTCCTTACATAGGCACAGGCATACAGATGGAAGCCAGCATTCAGCCTGCTGCAGATCTCTAGGACTGTATAACAACTTCCCATAAATCAAATGCAGCAACACTTGTTAAGATGTGTACATGAATGTGCAAATAAAGGAAATACCTGCATCTCCAGTGTGGACAAACAGGAAGAGTATCAGCATTTTTAAGGAGTAGTTCATTCTACAACAGGTGGGGAATCTTCCAGAGAGTTGGTGTTACAACTCCCATCAGCTTTAGCCTCTGTTAGGCTTACAACTCACAGAATTTCTCTCCCAGTTATCCTTGGCAGCTAGAGCTAATAGGAGCTGGAATCCAACAACATTTAGAAGGCCAAAATTTCTCATGTCACAGGACTTTAGGTACAGCACCACAGAAATGCCTGTGATAAACATTATCTGTGTCAAGCCAATGAAATGTCTTGAAAATTCAGAAATGCTCACTGGGATGGCTCCTAATGGCTCTTACTGTTTTCAGTACAACTTAGGCTACAATCCTATTTATTTGTTTTATTTATTTATCAAATTTGTCACCGCGATCCTATTTACATTTACTGGGGAGTAAGCCCTATTTAACTCAACAGTGTTTCCTTCTCTGTAGACATGCATAGGATTGTGCTGATCTACTGTATTCAGCCTATTATGATGAAAGCCATAGACAAAATATTTGGCCCTCCCTGAATGCAGCAATGAAGACTATGTCTCAGCTTTGCCCAAGAAGAAAAGGGCCATGTTATAGTTTAATTGAAGAAACCACCCCATAGAAGAGAAATGTAATCTACCATGGACTATGAACCTGATGTGAAATTATGGGATGGGATGGCTGGTACTGAAGATGGATACCTTTTGACAATTGGAAAAGAGCAACAGCAGACCACCTGACTAGTAGCAACCATTCCCCTCTTAGCAGAAAGGCCTTTCCCAATCTGGTGCCTTCCAAACATGTTGGATTTCAGTTCTCATAATGAGTATGAGTAGACCTGAGTAGGCCATGCTAGCTGAAAAATTATGAGAACTAATGTTCAATAAATCTGGAAGTCCCAGGTTAAAAAGGCTGCTTTTCATGACTGAGTTACACCTGAGTGCTCTACATTTGGCTAAGCATAATTTAAGGGTTAGTACAGATGTACCAAAGCAAAAATGACAGGTACTTTTTGAGTGCCTGAAAAGTTGCTGATCCCTGCAGTAGGCCATGAATCACATTACAAACCACAGTGGCTTTCTTCCCACACTGCATTCAACCAAGACCACAACACAACTTAGTACAATGTGTGAATTGAGTCACTGCATGAATGGCAAAGGCACTTGCTTACAATTCTGTTGACAGCAAACAGAAGACTGCACAGTGCATGCTACTGAATTACAGAGGTGATGTGGAGAGATGGAAGCGCAGTGATGTGTCCTACCCAGGTCTTAAGAGTTCTATCTTTAGCAGAACAAATAGTTTTTGTTCTGCTGCTTCCCCATTTGGGGCAAGGGCGGGGGAGAGATGGACAGACTGGCTAACTGGTAACCATGACACCATTCTTTAATGTAGCCCATTCTGAACCTGATGTCTTCTAGTCTAGAGATGATGGGAACTGAAGTCTAACACATATGCAGAATATCCAGTAGGAGAAGGCAGCTGTAACATAATTAATGCTAAAGATGGTACCCTACATCTCATCCAGCTACCTTTCCTAGCAAAGATATAATTTGCTGCTTCTCATTTCCCATGCAATTTGATTTTCCTCACTATTCCTCACTACCAAATGTATACTTGTATACAGTATATGGATTTTTTTTAAGTAATGAAATTCAGAAATGGTAAGAGCTAAATGATAAGGACCACTACATGCCTTCTGTATTAAGTGGCCCAGCTTGATCTTTGGATACTTTTAACTATCCAAAATATAGCACGATGGAGGAGGGTTTGATTTCTATCCCATCTAATACAAATCATAACATTCACTTAAGTTTCACTTTATTTCCCCCAGATCTGATTATAGCAGAGTTGTTAGCAGATTTAACGGCAAATGTTTCTTTATGTGCATTAACAATTCTATCAATAGCATATATGACTTTCTCCTGTCCTTCACGTTTTGAACAGATTCCCAACCCCACCTTATTTTGGGAGGCGGGTTGCAAAATCTGACTTGTTCCTATTGTTAACTTCTTGATGTCACAGTCTTTAGTGGACAGAAATCTGCATAGCCTTCCCCCAAAAGGAGACAAGACAGCCTTGGGAAAGATATAAATGGGGAAGAGGCATTCAGACTGCCCTAATATAGCAGAACAGGATGGCTTACGATCACACTAGTACCTAAAATCAACAGAGGCCCATTCCTGACTATATTGTCTTTCCAAGCACAGATTACTTGTTGCTGTATCCAGGAAACACAACTTATGGGAACAGTTGTGTAAGATTACTGCTTGGGAAAAGATAATATCTTTCCCCAACCTAGGCATCCAAATAACCAAAAACACTCTAAAGTAGGATTGCAAGCAGCAATAGCAGCTGATGTCTATATCTGCCTCTCTTATATCCCACAGGAAAGCTACTGCTTGATTTATGTGCTTCCAAGCTGATCCATTACAATGAGCAACAGAAGGTTTACACTTCTGTGCTTCTGCTGTGCTTCTACATAGATACTACAGTACCTAACAGTGGTCAGGCTGCCACAAGTAGATCTTGATGGGACAAAGTGTGCATTACCAAGGTGATGGAGGAGGTCTCCATCCCTCCCTCCTTCCCCAACCAGAAGGCTTTTGGCTAATGTGGTGATGAAAAGAAGCTATCTTCAGGCATGCATTGTGTTTGATAAATCAGGACAACAAACAGTATTGAAATGGTGGTCTTCTTGCCACAGAAGGAGAACAGGAAGGAAAAGATAACATAGCATTGTCAAGACACAACCTTCCACGCATCATGAATATAAGAATAATTATCTTATAGGAAAACCTGGAAAGGAGTATCACTCACACGTGCGCACCTTGGAACATTTGGGCGGACTAAACCTGAACAAATGCAGGAATCCTTAAAACAGACCCTGGCAAGGTTACCATACGTGCAGCTAAAAATATGTCACAGCCTTACATTCTACACAACTACCCCCTCCCTGATGCCTCCCCCTCCCACACACAGTTTAGAAATCCCACTGCCCTGAATTAGTGAAAACAGTATCAAGACCCACCTTTTCCCTTGTTTCATTATCCCTGCTAGCAACTTTCCAAAGGAAAGAAGAGTTGGTACGAGTTAAAAAAATACTATTAAATAATACATCTGTAATAAAATTATATACCTTTTTTCTTTAAATCCATTTCTTTTAAAAGCTAAAATTGTTCTATGTTTCTATTTTTTTCCCTTTTTTGGCTGGTGAAGTAATAGCAAAGAATTCTCTCCTTTTTCTTTTGCTTTGTTTTTTCTTTATGAATGGACAAACTTTCATCAAAACAGAGTTTGTACAAGTGGTACAAGAAATCAACTTATTTACAATAAATGACAAGGAGTCTTTCAAACAATGACAGAGTAGAGAAGGAGGAAGAAAAATAGCGGGGAAAAAAAAGAATGTCAAGAAAGCATTGGTCATGAAACAGTCAACATATGCAAAACCTTTGTTACAAAAGGGATTTTATGACACAGTGTGATCCAGCTAAGGAGGTCCATCCTTGTAAATAGGTTTGCACGCATATATCGCATATACCGCTTGACAGATTGAGAACTGCAGGCATAAATAGGACACATAATTCAGATGTGCAAATCAAAGCACAGCTGAGTGATGGTGCAGTCACACAGAACTGCATTGTGTTGAAAGTGTGTTGATGCTCATCCACAATGATCCCCAGGCCAGTGAGATATTCATGATTTGTTTGAACACGCCTGGTGCAGGATCAGGGCCAAAACATGCATTGGGGCTGGGGATAATATGTGATTCCTTTCCGTGTTTATGTAGGATAATTGTTAACTAGGTTGGTAAACGAAGAAGGGATAGGAATGGGGAGGGATGGTGGAAAAATGAACTCA
The DNA here is from genome assembly GCF_035149785.1 of Candoia aspera. Taxonomy (NCBI): domain Eukaryota; kingdom Metazoa; phylum Chordata; class Lepidosauria; order Squamata; family Candoiidae; genus Candoia; species Candoia aspera. Next base: position 85,422,455 of record NC_086156.1, read on the forward strand.
CAGAGAAATTAAGGCATTAACAAAAATGACTTAAAGGCACACTTTTTCCCCTTTCTCTTCACCTTGGGGGCATTTTCTAGAGCTTAATCCAGACCTATACAAATTGAGGAACAGTTTAGAGCTGAGATGAATAAAGAAAAAGATTTAGGCAACAAAGGTAGTATTAAATCCAAATATTTGTGAATCTATTTTGGGGGTGGGGAAGAGAAGAAAAACGTTATAAACTGCTAAGTCAGGGGAAGGGTATTTGAAAATTCGGTGAGGGAGGGGATTTTCAACTCCAACTCAATGTACAAATAACCCAGGAGAGAGGAATGCCATTTCAGGATCAGATTCAGGAAGAGGTGAAGTGGGCAAGTCTGGCTCAATGCAAGAGGCAATATGGGTGGGCTGCCTAGGATAGCAGAACCCCTGGGGCTGCAGCATAGGGAAGTTCTCCTGCCCTAGATTCTAAAATGCAAGGGGCAGCTGTGGGTCCCTTTGTTCAGACTGCAATCCATTTCTCTCTCCTTCCAAACAAGTGAATGGGGCAAAACCTACATATTCACTTGGATGGAGGAGAGAAAAGGAGATGAAACTGAATTGCAAGAGTTGGAGATGGCCATTTAGGTCATTGAATCCAACCCCTTGCTCAGGACAGACATCCAGATTAAAGCATCCTTGACGGATGGCTATCCGCTGGATCACTGGAGAAAAATTACTTGAGGAGGAAAACACCTCTTTGCCCCTCCTACTAGATGGGCGTATGAGAGACAGAGAGAGACAGAAAATATTTTTTCTCCTCAAGCGGCAAAATGACTTTGCCAGTCCTAAGAAGGGGACAGGTTTAGTGTCCAAGGGAGGGATGTGAGGGAGGGAATGATATCTAAGAAAGGAATAATGGAGATGTCCATGTGAAAGCCCCCCACCAGTCCCCTCACAAATCTCCAAAGAGTCAGGACAAAATGGTGATGCTGGTGAGAACAAATGCGAGGAGACTGACGCGATCACGCACACACACGCGCGCGCACACACACACAGGCTCATTTTGTCCAGTGCAACTCTTTTTTTCCTTTTTTTTTCTTTTTAATAGATAAAAAATAATAATTTTGTTGTTGGTTTAACGAACTCACAAATGACCAATTAAACCCACAGAGTGACAGCTACACAAATTGAAGTCTTGGCACTTCACAACACCGGTTCAGCCTCCATTGGCTCTTCGACTGGTCTGTGGAAAGAAGGAAAAAGAAGGCAAAGGGATGCTGGTTAATGGTCTTCCGCTGATGCAGAGGTCAACACAGCTGTTGGCTGTGCTGTTGATCAGAGAATGCTCAAGGGCTGTTCTGATCATAATAGGGGCACTACCAGTTGAAAGCCTTTGTTCTGGGTGGAGGAGAGGCCCAATGACAGCCGGGGGGGGGAAGGGACACAATCTAGCGCCTTCCAGATGTGCTCTGACCACTGTATACTCATCCTAGTTTCTGACAGATTGAGGACCAACAAACCACACTAAAGACTAAGGCAGTGTTTCTCAACCTCAGCAACTTTAAGATGCATGGACTTCAACTCCAGCTAGGAGCTGAAGTCCACGCATCTTAAAGTTGCTGAGCTTGAGATACACAGGACTAAGGACAGTGAATTCTGCTTCTTTCAACACAGGACTGTACAGAGAGAGGAAATCATCTCTATTAGGAAGTGTTTTATTTCAAGTCCTAATTCTGAGTCAGACAACTACTTCGTTTCTAACCATATCTGTCTGTGTTTTCTGGCACATCTGCAGAATCTGCCCTTTTAGTCTCTTTCTGAACCAGGACTATGAATGCCCTTAAAAGGAGGAGGGAGTGATGGGCTGCACTCTCTTCCTGAGAGGTGAACTTTTTTATCTTTTCATTTGACAAAACCAAGGTGATGACACTAAGCTCCAGCAAGGCCTTTTGTTACTTTTGCTACAACAGAGCAACAGCTTTTCTCAGAATGCTAAAAGATAATAACAACAGTCAATTGCAAAAGGCAGCTTTATTTGGCACAGCTTACATCCTGCGATGATACCTTTAATATCATTAAACAACAACATCTGCCTATCCCAGGTTTTTGGGAAGGACTCGATAGGTAGACAAAAATGCCAAATCCAGTCTGAACATCTGGCTGACTGTGAGATCAACCATAACAGATTAAACTTGTATGCTGCCTGACTCTCAACAACTGTGGGTGGCTCACAACAATCAAACAAAGAAATTACAATAAAATCAGCAAAACAAAAAATAAAGATAAAAGATGGCAAGCGCAATGAAGCAAAGGGTCTCACTCTCCCTCGCTAAAGGCCTAGGTGAAGAGCCAGGTCTTCACGGCTCCTCTAAACAACAGCACAGTGGGGACTATCCAGATCTTGGGGGGAACCTCATTCCACAAGGCAGGCACTACTACAGAGAAGGCACCCTTCTGAGGTCCCAAGAGATGACATTGTTTAATCGAAGTAACCCTGAGCACACCAACCCTGCAGGATCAAATTGGCCAGGAAAATGTTATAGGAGACAGGTCCCTCAAGTAACCAGGCCCTATGGTATGTAGGGCTTTATAGGTAGTAACTAGCACCTTGAATTGTGCCTGGAAGCAAACCAGCAAACAGTGCAGCTCATGAGGCAGAGTCGCTACAGGGGCATACCAAGGCATGCCCATTACTGCCCATTACTGCTGAATTCTAGACCAACTGAAGTTTCTGGATGTTTCAAGGGCAGCCTCATGTTGAGCACATCGCAGTAGTTAAGCTGCCAGATGACTGGGGTATGAGTGACTGTCTGAAGGGCCCCCTGACCAAGGAAAGGGTGCAACTGGTGGACCAGAATATCAATTTTTGTCTTGAGGACCATTGTCATTCAGTTCCTGCCAGCCCCAATCAGCATAGCCAGTGGGCAGGGATGATGGCAGTTGCAGTGCAAAATAATTCCACTAATTCTGAAAATTTAATGAATTAGGCATTCCACTAATTCTCAAATTAATTAATGGGTGGACAGCTCTGCACTCCATTTGGGGTTCCACAAGGTTTGGCTCTCTTTCCCCTGCTCTTTAACATCTCTGTGAAATCACTGAGAGAGAGAAAATATAAATATAAATATATATATAAAATAAAAAACTTTATTAAAACATTTTCAAAATATACATAAAAGCTAAAAAGATTGAAACAAAGAAGCCTACAAAGAAAAAGAAACAGAACTAAAAAGGTGTGAAAAAACACAAAACAAACTACTACAAAATGACTTCTGACTTTCTACAACAAAGATATACATAAATCAGTATCAATCTCTTACTCCAATTCATATTATAGTAAACATTATTTCTATAAAGCATTTAGATTCTCATTATTACATTCCCTTCTAAAACAAGATTACCCTCCCAATTAAAGAAAACCATATACAGTTGTAATCGAAATTATTCCAGTCCCATTGCAAATCAGGTTGATTGTCAAAATGTACAGACTTTCAGCTGCTTGCAATGAACAAATCAAAAGCAATTGAAATAGCTCAACACAATGAATGCTTCAAGTGGTGTCCCCAAATTCAACTGAAAATGCAACTTGAATGACTTCTCCAGTCTCAAAATTATTCAACCCCCTGAATAGAATCCATCACAACAGCACACATACAGTATGCAAAACAGGTGTTGTCTCAAGCACACCCGATGCAACTAATCAAGGGCTTCATTAGTTGCACCAGGTGTACCTGAGCTGGAACACATGAAATACCTGAACTGGCTAGGTCAGATCTCCTGTGGATGTGGGCTGCTTCAAATCCTTCTGTCTCTTCATGTAATCCCAGACAGACTCGATGGTGTGGAGATCAGGGCTCGGTGGGGGCCAAACCATCACTTCCAGGACTCCTTGTTCTTCTTTACACTGAAGATAGTTCTTAATGACATTGGCTGTATGTTTGGGGTTGTCCTGCTGCAGAATAAATTTGGGGCCAATCACATGCCTCCCTGATGGCATGGCATGATGGGTAAGTATCTGCCTGTATTTCCCAGCATTGAGGACACCATTGATCCTGACCAAATCTCCAACTCCATTTGCAGAAATGCAGCCCCAAACTTGCAAGGAACCTCTACCATGCTTCACTGTTGCCTGCAGACACTCATTATTGTACCGTTCTCCAGCCCTTCAGTGAACAAACTGCCTCCTGCGACAGCCAAATATTTCAAATTTGGACTCATCGGTCCAGAGCACCTACTGCCATTTTTCTGCACCCCAGTTCCTATGTTTTCGTGCATAGTTGAATCACATAGCCTTGTTTCCGTGTTGGAGGTATGGCTTTTTGGCTGCAATTCTTCCATGAAGACCACTTTTGGCCAGACTTCTCCAGACAGTAGATAGGTGTACCTGGGTCCCACTGGTTTCTGCCAGTTCTGTGCTGATGGCACTGCTGGACATCTTCCAATGTTGTAGAGAAGCAAGCATGATGTGTCTTTCATCTGCTTCATTAAGTTTCCTTGGCCGACCACTGCTACGGTCCTCAACATTGCCTGTTTCTTTGTGCTTCTCAAAAAAGCTTGAACAGCACATCTTGAAACCCCAGTCCGCTTTGAAATTTTTGCCTGGGAGAGACCTTGCTGATGCAGTGTAACTAACTTGTGTCTTGTTGCTGTGCTCAGTCTTGCCATGGTGCATGACCTGTGACATGAAACTGTCTTCCACAACCTCACCTTAGTAGCAGATTTTGGCTGTTCCTCACCCAGTTTTAAGCCTCCTACACAGCTGTTTCTGTTTCAGTTAATGACTGTGTTTCAACCTACATATGAAATTGATTATCATTAGCACCTGCTTGGTATAATTTGTTAATCATACACCTGACTCTAATCCTACAAGATCCCTGACTTTGTGCAAGTGTACAAAGTGTGCAAGTGTAAGAATTGATGCTGTTTTGAAGCCAAAGGGTGGTCATACCAAATGTTGATTTGATTTGGATTTCTCTTCTGCTCGCTCACTTTCAATTTTGTAAATTGATAAACATAAACAATTACAATATATATTTTTGAAAGCATTCTTACTTTACAGCATTTTTTCACACCTGCCTAAAACTTTTGCACAGTACTTTATATTCCTCAAAAATCACTTTAATAGAAAAAGCTGTCATGAGTACTGATGGTGAGCAGGAGGGGGCCCCTATCCAGGGGGGAAAACGCATGCGTAGTACTGAGGAGTTAAGCAGCCATTCAAAGAGACACAGGTCAGACCCGCCTTAACCTTTGGGGTTTATCTGTCTGGGTTTTTCCCACGCTTCTTCAGTTTGTTAGGATTTTCTGTCTAATGTAGCAGTAATAAAGTACTAGAGACCTATTCCTTGTCTCAGCGTGGTTCCTGACTGTTAGGACAAAAGCAAAACAAAACACATATTTATCACAAATTTGATAAATAAAAATAAATAAAAAATCCTTTAAATCTCAATTTAACAAATTATATATAAAAAGCCCAATTACCAAGTTAATAATTTTCAAAAATAACGAGAGTCACCAAGAGATTCCACATTTCTTTGTTGTAGAAAGCCTCTCTTTGGTAAAATTCAAACAAAAAAACCTTGGTGCTATAGAAATTGGGTGGGCAGCTTTAAGGTCTGTTTTGGCTTCAGAGTGGCTTGGGAAGAAGATTGTGAGAATCCAGCCAGCCTCTGACTCAGAAAACAAAACTCTTTCTGAGGCAGAGGAGGAAATAGAAACTTACTGGGCTGAAACCAGGAAAGCGAAACCCAGAGATGAGTCAGCAGCATTGGAAGGGTTACAGGCACTGATTGGCCAATATTCGGAGGAGGATTTGAATCCTCCAATCAGCATGTGCCAACGGCGGGAAGAAAAGTGAAGGAGAAGGTAGCCCGACTGGCAGCAGAAGGGTCCAGGTGCACGAAGGATTGGCATAAAAGGCAGACACGCAAAGAGCAAGCTGCTGGAGACAACTGATCCTACAAGCCTGCAGCTTCCACAGAAGAGTCCTTACCAGTGTTGGAGACATCTGTTAACGAAGAGGGATCAGCGCCAGTATTCTCCACCGAAGAGGACTTGAATCCTGCGTCTGCTGCTACCAAGGATCTTCTCGCCAAGCCCAGCAATCCCAGTCTCGCATCCAACCTCGGACCTTCGCGGTCACCTGGTATGCGTTCCAGGCGTGCTTCCCATCCTGTTTCAAGGTTCCAGCCATGTCCAGAGTCTCCGGTTCAGTCTCATCGTGCCTTATGTCTGCAGCCTTGCCTTGAGCTTTTGGTGCAGCCTGGCAATGCTTCTAGCTCACAGCTTAGTTCCAGGTCTCCAGTACGGACTCAGTGTGCCCTTGACCTCCAGTCTTGCTGTGGATCTCTGGTCCAGCTCAGCCACACTTTGGTTGCTCAACTTTGTTCAGGAGTTTCATAGCTATCTTGTTGTGCATCAGATTTGCAACCTTGTCTGGAATCTGTGGTCCAGTTCTGCCGTGCCTCAAGTCTCTTGCCTAGCCCAGAGTCTTCAGCCGAGTCTAGCCTTGCTCCTAGTCCTCAGCCTTGCTCCGAGTTCCTAGTTCCAAGTATCCAGTCTAGTCCAGAGTCTTCAGCCAAGTCTAGCCTTGCTCCTAGTCCTCAGCCTTGCTCTGAGTTCTTAGTCCAGAGTATCCAGCCTAGTCCAGTGCCTCCAGCCAAGCCTAGCCTTGCCTTGAGTTTTCAGCCTTGTTCTGAGTCTCCAGTTCCAAGTATGCAGTCCAGCCCAAGTCATCGAGTCCAGTCCAGTTCGGTCATGCTTAGTTCGAGTGGTGTTCCAGTTCAAGGTCAATCGATTCCAGTACCAGTAGCGCCATGTGCTCCAGCTTCTCTCAGCCTTCCAGCCTCCTTCACAGAATCTTACTCTACTGCCTTGCTGCCAACTTCTGCAATCTTGCTGGTTTCATTGTTGCTGCCTAGTTGGTCCTGATTGAAACCAGTTCCTTCTTGATTTTAAGGACTTATTTATTGTAAATAATTAATAAAGAGTATTTTTGATAGTTAACCTGCCTGGCCGCCTCTAAGTCTGACCAGGACAAAGACGGCCCTGCCTCCCAGCTGATCGCTTACCAGTTGATCGTGAGACGCCGTTTTGCAGTCTTCCGGCTTTGACCAGCTATCTGGAGAACACATGAGGTTATTCCTGGGGTTCTCCTTAATCCGGAGAATGCTTCTGAGCTCCAAGGAAGCCTGCCTGAGCCCAAGAAAAAATGCCGCTCTAACAGGTCAGTCCACAGACAGCGGAAAAAAACAGCTAAGCTTCCATTGGTCCCCACCAGAAGTCACTGAGAGAATATATCTATAGGTTGTGATTAGGCATCAAAAGTATAATATAATGATGATTCCTGTTTATCCTTGGCCAGGCTCGAGGAACAGTACAAATCCTGACTGGTGCCTGGAGGCTGAGGGCGACTGAAGAGGATGAACAAATTAAAACTGAATCCTAGTAAGATGGAGCTACTGCTTGTCTGAAAACAATCTGGCTCTCTGTTAGAGCCTGTGCTGGCACTCCCCTGAAGAAACAGATCCACAACTTGGGGGTTGTCTTGAGTTCACATGCACTGTTCATCAGGTTGCATCTGAAGACTCACTAGAAACTGCAGTTGGTACAGAATCTGGCTTCCCCTGTGATGGTGGATGGGAATTGCCCCAGCCATGTGACACCAATTCTGTGAATGCTGCATTGGCCACCAATTGGTTTCTGAGAGTAATTCAAAATGCTGGCTCCTGAGTACCTTCAAGACTATCTCTCTGAATGGAATATAACTGTCTGTTGTGTTCAACCTGGTAGGAGATGCTTTAGGTCCCCTACTCATGTAAGATTGAAATGGGACATGGAGGCAGGCATTCTTCAGAGATTGCTCCTCTCCTTTGGAATAACTCCCCTGCCACTCCAAGATCCTGATGGCTACTATCCTCCTGTCAATTAAGAGGCTATTTCATAGGCTTTGGGAGTTTAACAATGCAACACCCTCACCTCAGAGGGTCTTGTTATTTGTTCAATTATCTGATTTACTTGTTATGGTTTTATGATGTTATAGTTTAATTTTGTATTTTTATGGCTATAAACCACTAACTCATTTTTTTTTAAATGGGAGCATAATAAATAAAGACATAAATGTCTATATTCTTGAATTCTGAAACATGCTGGGAATGTTTAAATAGCTACCACCATCTACCTGCTACTGCTTAGTAAGCCTGGATCTGGGGAGATGAGCAAATGAAAGGGCTGACATCAGAGAAGCGCACTGATACTGAGCTGGGCTCTGAGCAGCTATTGGGGGCAGTGGCTTGCTGAAATGCTTGGCTTTTGACAGCAGCCAAGGATGCCAGGTGAATTTAGGGGAAAAAGAGACAGTGATCATATGTTGCTTTTTGTTCCTATTATAAGGATTTCCATCTGGAACTCATGCTCCCCCTTTAGCCAATGTTACAGGTAGGACTGCAGAATTTTATCTGCATTTTCCTTCCTTCCTTCCTATCAGTACACAGATAGGCAGAAAGAGTTGTGTTTTCACTACAGCCTATCAAATTGGCTGTATGATGACAGGTTCACATAACAGCCTGATTGTTGTACTTGAAGTTACTGTGCCAACTGTATTCTTACAATGTTTAGGCATAATTTTAATAATTTTTTTGTCTGACATATTTCTTTTGTGAGATTAATGATTATAATAAATGTTGGTTGATAGGATCCAATGAATTACAACCAACTCACCTCACAGGGTTGTTGTTGGGAAAATAGGAGGAAGAAGTAGTATTAGGTATGTTCCCCGCCTTGAGTTATTTATAAAAAATAATAAAGGTAGAATAAAAATATCTTTAAAAATCTATAATCTTAGTACATTCTAAAGTAGTTGCAGGATAGCTTCCACATATTCAAGGTGAGAAAGGAGATGAAGATTTAGAAAATATTATAAACACGCAAAATAGTAGACCTGACCAGAGAGCATTGGTTCAGCTCAGAGACTAGGGGCTTTTCCAAGCTGTAGCCTTTGTCAGGGGCAATTGGTAAAGAAACCAAGCTGAGTCGGAAATGCAAATCTAGTTCATTTTATTGTTTCTACCATACGCAGAATCTTGCCAGGCTAAAGATTCCTTAACTGAGCTAAAGGGAAAAATACTCTTGGGAATCTAGGGCAGTGATAGTGTTTCTTCCTCAGCCCCCGCCCCCACCCTCTCCAAACTATGCAAGCTATGGGAACGTTTATCTGCCTGGAATGCACTCTCTACTCCCTTGTGTCCAAGCTCCATCACAGCCTTACGCTGTTTGATTCCTGTGCGTAAACCAGCTGGAAACAAAGACCTTTTCCAGACTTCAACCCCTTCTTCTATTCTGGCCATGGTGATGGCCTGGTCTGTCTGCGCTGTGCTTATCATGGCCAAATTGGTACATGCCTATGCTTCTTTATCACTCCCACCCATGCCAGGAAAGCAAGCGCTAATCACTTTCCTTTCCATGGGTGAGTCTTTGACGGTATGTGATTTCTGTTGATAAACCTTTTGTATGAGCCCCCCTCCACTGACTACCCCTCATACTTGATCCCAACTGATGCAGCCACCGGTGGACCAGTGAAAAAGAAAAAGGGGGGGGGGAAAGGAAAAAACCCCACAGTTTGACCATTATTGCTGTCACTTGAGATAGAAGGAGAAATAACCATACTTTTCTCTGCTTCAGCTGGTTAAAGCTGGAGGGGAGGGGACATTCCTGCCACAGTGCATGGTAGTCAACTGGAATGGAGGCATTTGCCTACAATAAAATGAAGCACACCAAGTGCACCAGATAGCAACTCTTGTGCCAAGACAAGTCAGAAAACATTTGGTTGATGCAAAGCAAGAAAAGACAGGCAGTGTTGTCTTCCTGATGGATCAGGGTGCATAGATGTTGTATATTCCTACCCTCAAGAAATAGTGGCACACACGTTGCTGGGGCAACCTGGTCAGGCAGATCAGACCTCAATCAAAACCCTCACAAACAGACACTTGTCATCTCCCAAAAGCAACCTACCGGACACCACAGTCTGCTTTTCCCTGCTCTGTGTCCACTGACAGTGATGCCATGGCATTGACTGTCTCTGCTTCTTCTGCCTCACCCTTCTGTGCCTCCAGCAAAGAGCAGCCAACAATTGCTGTAGAACTTTTCACCGAATTCCAGTGTTTGCCTGTGATACAAGTGCAAAGCATTAGGCTAGAAATGCCAGTACTTCGTTGAAGTTTTGGAGCTTCCTCCAGGACATCTACCTTTCTTCCTTTCCCAAACCATCATATTGTCAATGAAACCACTAACGTGACACCTTACTTCTTTCTGATCAATGACCGTAATAAAGTCTTTATTTGGAACACCTCTTGCTATAATCATGCCTATAATCAATCACTTGCTGTAATCATGTCTAAACAAATTAATTAAAATAAATGAGTAGCATTTCCAACATGTCTTGAGAAGAACCAGAAAGTTAGAATTAGCCAGTTAAGTGTAGCTTACAGAAGAGAAATTTCAGGGGTGCTCTCTTCTAGCATCTAAAGGTTGTTGGGCAGGTGGCAGAACAAACCTGATAAGTCAGAGGGCAGGACTAGGACAACTGGGTGGAAAGTGCAAGCAAGAGGATTTGTGCTAAAATTAGGAGAAACATAGAAACATCTAAACTACTGTCTCAGAAGGTAACGGGCTCTCCTTCTCTGGTATTTTAAGCAGATGCTGGAAGGCCATTTGTTTGGGCTACTGTAGCTGGTGATTCTGGACAACTGAACTGGCCTGTAAGTCATGTTTGAATCCTAAATTTTATGGCTCTGAATCGGGGTCAGCATCCCGGTCCAACTTAAACCCCCCTCGCCCGCCCTCTCCAAACCCCAAGTATGGTGAGATGTTGAAGTTTTTTATTTCAGATCACCAGCAAATTTTGCAACATTAATTTTAGATTATTTGAGGATGTTGCAGATGTCATGTTGGGTATAAGTGGAAACCTGGCTCTTATCAGCATGATGGTGCCAACCCCTGCTCTTTATACCAGCATGCTGGCTAGAGAATTCTGGGAATTGAAGTCCACACACCTTAAAGCTGCCAAGGTTGAGAAACACTGCTTTATACTATACAGCAATAACCCTATCCTGGATGTCAAATATATCACTGATTCAAGCTTTTCTTCAACAAATATCTTTTTTTTTTCCATGAGAAAATGCAACATCAAACACCAAGCCCATGCCCCAAAAACTTACTCTGGATTTCAATTACATTCTCCAATGTGGCTATGGCATTTGCATTGGGTTTTTGTTGCAACAGAGCTTGATCCAGCTGTTCCAACTGCAACAAAGGAAACTCAAGAGTTTAGTTTCTTGATTTCACATCTGGCTAGAAAGGAAAGATAGTTCAAATAAAGAGGCACACAAGAAAGGGGGGGGGGTTGAAAATGATTGAGGAAATGGCAACAAAAATGCCAGAACAAATTCTACTTCCATTTCCCACAAAGCCTTCAAGTACCATTCCATCCACTTAATGTTGTGAATATATGAACTGTGTTTCTATTTATGTTGGATTTACAACATTTGTTTTTTCTATTTCTATTTTTTTTCTTAATTCTCTGATTTTCAGTAATAAGGCACCTGTGGTTAAATGTAGCAGTCTGCATGTCTCTTTGTGCTCTGCCTCTAGTATTGGTATATATACACAGTTCACTAAGCCTTTATTATTTTGCAGCTGAAAATCATGGTCAGATTTACCAAGGAAAAATTAAACACTCTTAGGAGTATTTGCATTCTAAACAGTGGACTAGAAAAATGTCTAAATAAACAAACCATATTGTTTCATACATGTTATAAATGTATATTTTATTCTTTATTTTTTATTTATATTTCTATTATTTTTTTTACTGTATTTTACTTTTTGTATTATTGTGATGGTTTTAATCGATTGTTGTAAACTGCCCAGAGTCCTCCAATGGGAGGAGATGGGTGGGGATAAATTAGACAGATAGATAGACAGACAGGCAGGCAGGCCAAATGCCAAGTCATACAGTTTTAGATGCTACTTATGAATGAAGAATCTTGGACTATTAAAGCAGTAAAATATATTAGATATCATAAGAAAATAAATGTTGTGTATATTTGCTTTAACATTGCCATTTCCCCCCATAGCTTCCGTGTTTCTAGAAACTTAACATTTTTATGCTAACATCTCATAAACTCTGCACATCAATCTAAAATACTGTAGATCTACATTTTCCCATCTACCTGTGTTCACAACTCTTTCCCTTCCCTTCCTTTTCTTCCATAATTCTGACTATAAGAGACCTTCCTATTTATATTGCTCCATTTTCCATAATGGAAAATAGATATGTTGTCAAATTCAGGATGAGCCTTGCACAGACACCACTGAAGAGGTCAATAGTCAGTTGAGTGATTGTGTTCCTGTCATGGACCTGTTACTTCCTACAGGAGACTCCTTTTTAAGATACCCTATTAGAGGCTCATTTAGCTGACACACAGGAGAGAGCCTATATTTGGGCCTCACTCTGTGTTTAGAATATTTGTAAAGATGTTGCTCTTTTGCGAGGCTTTAAAAAGTGATTAATTTTTGTCTCGATTTTAATACTTTTAAATTACTATTTATTGAAATAATTTTAGCTACCTTGAGCATTTGCTTGAATAGAAAGATGGGCTATAAATTAAATAGTTAAATTTTAAAATGTATTCTTAATCAGAGACTGACATGCATTAATGTGTCAGGGCAGTTATGCTTTTATTCATCTTTCCCATCTAGCTCTAGCCAGTCGTCTTTGCAAAAGCATGGATAAAATCACAGCCAACCATCGCCTAGAATCTTTTGAGGTTTCCATTCCAAGCCCGATTGAGACTTTCCCAGGACCTACCTTTACGGACTACCTGTACTCACCTCAAGGCCAAGCAAGGCAGAGACACAGGCTTCAGAGGCATCACAGATGGCAGTCAGGTCATGACCACCTTCCAATGCTAAGACAACACGCCCATCTGCCAGTTTCATCAGTTGTTTGGTCAGGTGCCCAAAACCTACATGACCAAGAAGGAAACATGAATTAGTGTTTTGTGCTTTAGATTTCACATCGCTCTCCATCTTCTCTCTCTGCTAGAAATTGAAGGAAGTCATGGGTGTCTGTTGTGGGTGTAAAACAATATCCTCAGCATTTAAGAAAACAGTGATCAAGCTGTTTACAGCTTGGAAGTAGGGTAAACAGTCTCTAAGCCACTACCCAGGACTGTCTGTGCTCTGTTTTAATAATGTTTGCATGAGACATACACCTCAAAAGATCAAGGAGGTAGAGATAAATGATCTCCATGGAGAAATCATCAGAAATAAAAAGAGCTGCACCTCCAACTATTGTAGCAGCATCAAAACGCATGGACGGACTATAGCTCAGTAGCAGAGTATACAAGCTTTTCTTTGCACTGGCAATTAAATACTGGAAATCTTAAGCAAACTACTTTGAGCTTCACAGTGGAAGCTAATTGGGATATCAATGTCAGTATCACAATTTATGTCATATTATTTGTACCACTATAAATATATATGGTTTCTCCCAGGAGGTAAAGCTGTTCTTCTGTTGGAAGAAAACACTAGAAGAAAAGAAGTCTTGGGTTGCAAAAAATAAAAAAATAAAAATGGAACCTAGGAAAAGTATATACATAAATGGTGAAGGAAAAAAAACATAGAATTTAGTAGTAAGCCCTATGGCACTGTAGCCTACCAATAGGCTATCATTAGAGGCAATCTTCAAAACAAAACAATAAAAATATCAAGATAAAAGCATATCCAAAATAGTTGTTTTGGTGTATACCAGTGGACAATACCCAACAGTACTGAGCTGGAGTACAGTCCTATTTCACACCTTTCCCCACTAGTCTCTGAATAGTTTGCTCTATTTTTATACTGGGAAGGGACCCTCCCCCACATTCCTCACACTCACATTTGGCTGTGACGGAATATCCACCCAACGGGGACAAGTGTCCCTCAACAGCATCGAAGCCAGCAGAAACAAGGACCATATCTGGGGAGAACTCGTGGGCTATAGGCATCACCACAGTCCTGGAGGACACAAAATAGCTCTCAGATTTCTCTTAGAAAGAGGAGATAGGACAGCATTAACACTGGATCAACTGCAATGTATGGATCAGGAAAATTCCAGCCATTTCAGCCTTCCCATCTGAGTCTTTGTAACTTCCTCCACTGCACTTACTAAACTGAGCCACATATCTGTAGACAAGCCTTCTTCAACTTGGCCATTCAGAACTGTAACTTCCACAGTACATTATCAGCCTGCCTTTTGGCCACGATTGCTAGAAATTATAAGGCTTGTAATCCAACACAACTAGAGAGAACTGGGTTGAGGAAGGCTACTACAGGTTACGCAAGTCAGAGATGGGGAACGATCAGGGGATATCAGAAGGTTCCTCCTAATCGTATTAAACAATTTCTGGAGTGGGATCTATGTTAGTCTGTTGAAGCAAAACTAACAAGCAAATCTTGTAAGCTCTGAAACACCTTTCATGGCATAAAACAAGCTTTCTTGAATGAAAACAGTGGTCCACCAAAAAAAAAAAGTTATAAAATCTTTACAAGGCCAGCAATTCCATTAGGCCAAAGTGGTCATCTCAAGCATCAAAGGCTAAGAAGTGGCAGCAGAACAGAGTAGGAAGAGCTGTGGGACACACCACCTGTCTTAGGTCCCCTACTGCAGTGGTCTTCAAACATAGTGAAAAAATTGTCCCATTGCCAGAGCTGAAGTGGGAAGGAGGGCCAGCTTATTTTCATCTCATTAGGAGACTATCCAGTTGTTTGAGGTCCCTAAGACAATTTTGCCTCCTGGAAGTGTCGCCACAGAGGCCTTTACTAAGAGACAGGGGAAGAAATAAATTTGACAGGATTATGACTCTATTGTCATCATGTAACATTTACTTTGTTTACCTCACAACAGCTTACAAGGGATTTATGCAAAATTCCCTCTAGAGGCTGGGACAACTGAAGCTGTGTCCAAGGCCAATCTCCCCAGACTCTTTCATATACTGTAGCTGGAAAGGAGGGGAGGGAAATCATGGGAATTCACAAACTTTCTTTTGTGGCCTGCAGAGCCACAACCTGTAACACTGACTTTTAGCAGCAAATTGCTGAAAAGTGAATGTGGAATTTCCCATCACTTTTCAGCAGAAAACAAATACATCAAAAAGTGCATAAGTCTTAAGTCTTTAGATTTAATTCACCAAAATGATCATTAAAAAAAATCCTAGGGAGTATAACCTCTACTCATTGAAATCAGTGACAACCTAACTGCCCCAAACCCTGTCCCTGGGGCTGAACTGTGTCTGAAATATCATGAATCAGTTCCTGTTCCAGAATAATCATTTCCAAAAATGACAAGAGCCACCACTTGGAATGACCAGATTGGCACATTCCAGGAGAAAAACAGAATGTTCTGGGGCTTATCAAAACATTCCTTGTTGGGCCATAGAGCATTGCGCATTCTTATTTGCTGTGGATAGCAACCCTACCTGAAGGCCGTCAGATATTCCACATCACCAATAGGGGGATCCACTCCACCAGTCCAGGCAATGTTTACATTGTAACCTACACCCATCCCATTGCCAACCTGAAAGAAAGAAACCTCATGGATAACAAAAGCCCTCAGCCACAGGGTTTACCATTCAGAGAGCTGCCAAAATGGGGAAGGAAAGGTATATAGGTATAAATCCCAGAGAGGATGCTGCATGTTACTGGATTCTAGTGGGTAGCAATGAGCAGGACATCTGCTGGGAATTGCTCATTAATCTCAAAGTACAGCAGCGGGTAAAGAGATTAGTATAAAGGATGTACAGATTAGTATGAATTTGGTTTGGGTCAATGTTACATGCATTTAAGTATTGAACAGTTAGGGCACATTTTAAATAAACTATTTTTTAAAGGAAAATACCTCAAATGTTTGCAATTCACTCAGAACTTTGTCAAATATACATATTTTTGTAGATACTGTTCCCCAAAATACATTTTGTATGTAATTTTCTTAAATGTAACAGGGGGTTTTTGGTACACAATCTTTCAAACATCTACTTTTTCTGTACACACCTCTCTCTCCCACCCACCCCCCTTGCCCCTCATACATCTTCTGGATATAGTATATCCAGAAGAGTACAATGCTAGGAACAGCTAAGATACTGCACAGAACCCTCAAACTCCCAGGCCTCTGGTAGAGGATCCGAGGTTGAGGAAGACACATACCACCCATAGGGGTGAGAAGGGATTTCTTTTTTTAGTATATAATGTCAGAGATGCAAAATAATTGAGACCAATGTCGACAAACTTCATGAATTATGTTTATGCTGTGACAGAGTCTGTTTTGGAGGATCATCCTCATTTTTTTGCTTGTAAAGAAATGCATGGCAGATCTGTCTCCTATCAGAATTAATTCTGGAAATACCACCCTCTCAGAAAGTCAGCCGAGAACTGCCTGCCATCCTCCTTCCCAAGCTCCATTTGGACTGCAAAGGCTATGGCTTCTTCATAACAAGAGACTAATCAATGACTTCATTCTTCTCTTTCTTGAGATTCAAACTTTCTGCTGGACAAGCCTCTTCTGATTCTTTCCACAATTCTTCTATCCACTACAAAGCCACATAGTGTGAATACAGAGGGCCCTCCTTGCTAGTTCCAACAGAATTTTTTCACTACATACCTACTTCTCTTTCCTCCCTGTTTTTTTTCTTTCTTTCTTTCTTTTTCTGCTGAAGCAAGCAGTTGGCACCCAATTCAAGGTGGAGTTTTATCTCTCCCCTCGTATTTCTGGTACACTTTGGGATTTAAAAAATAATTCAGTTTTTACCTACAGATTCCAAGCTGGTTCCAGCTTCAGCATCTCTTGTTCTACAATCAGATTCAAGAAAATAAAGGAGCACACATACCTCTTCAGGAGCTCCACTGCCTGGGAAGAAATTGCCATTGTCATAGCGATGGAGGGAGATGTAGAGCACACTGGGATCACTGTAGAATGCCTGCTGGGTACCATTGCCGTGATGGATATCCTGCCAGCACAAAGTAGAACATAAGTAGACGAGTTAGCTTGGGGTCAGCAACATGGTGCATGCAGGCACCAAGGCACACACAGCTCTCTTCAATTATATTGGCGGACATTGCTTTTTTAAAAAATGCACCTTTGTAAACTCACAAAATCACCAAATCTCACAAGATTTTGGTATTTTCACGTGATAACTTGCAAGAGTTCAGACATGAATGCCAAAATCTCACAAGAGTTTAACATTCCCACACAAGATTATTCTGATGTTCTCACAGAAGTGTGCTAAATATTAGGCACCGTATCTCACTCTTTTAAAATAACTGTATGATGAATCTGAGCATCTGAAAAAGGTGCTGATGCCAAGGCCCAATTCAGGATAGAGATAGTATTCAAGGAGGACATTGGAAGATGATGTTGGAAGAGCTTCAGAAGAAATCCATGAGAGAGGACAAAGAGCCTAAAGCCAAATCTTATTAAGACAGTAAGTGACCACTGAAACAGAAAGAGAAAAAACCAGTTTGGCCTAGTGGTGAAGGTGCTGGGCTAGAAATCAGGAGGCTGTGAGTTCTAGTTCCGCCTTAGGCATGAAAGCCGGCTGGGTGACCTTGGGCCAGTCACTCTCTCTCAGCCCAACTCACCTCACAGGGTTGTTGTTGTGGGGAAAATAGGAGGAGGAAGGCATATTAGGTATGTTTGCCACCTTGAGTTATAAATAATAATAATAATAATAATAATAATAATAATAATAATAATAATAATAATAATAATGGCGGGATAAACATTAAAAGTTAAAAAAAAAAGCCTTACCCAATCCACAATGAGGATTTTACTGACGGCAAGTTTTTGTTGTAGAAGCTTAGCAGCAATGGCAACAGAGTTGAAGAAGCAGAAACCCCTAAACGAAATGAAAAAGAAGAACGGCATTATTGGACCAGGGCAGATGACACATGAGCAGCATAAGAACTGATATACTGTACCAGAATATGGCCCCCTTAAGCTCAACACTCTCCATTACAACAGGCAGCCAGATTTCATGGAGAAGGTCATGCTCATTGGTAGAGCATCTGTCCGATGTAAGATGATTCTAGAAGGTACTAGATTCAATATCTCATCTCTCCAATTAGTGCTGGGATAAAGGCTTGCCTAAAACCCTAGAATGCTCCAGCCACTAAATAAAGGAAAAAATGAATAAATGCTTCAGTTTGGTACCAAGTGGCATCTATTCTTATCTGACCTTTAAAAATGCTACTTATACTAAAAGGCACCATAGTATGCTATGAAAATGAATTTTCTAACCTAATTACCTTTTACAAATCCATCAATTTCCTATTTTAATCAGGGGACAGAACCAGAAATAAAGGCCAATCCCTTTTTTTAAAATCCTGTAATGTGATTCAATATTTTGAGTGATGCCAGCTGTACACTCTTGAGGAATTTGAAATAAAGATAGAACAAATAATTATTGATAAGTGCCCTCCATCACAGGTATTTGATGCTTATATGCTTACTGTTTTCAGACTGGAAGTCCTATTAATCTGTTGTAGCAAAACCAACTCTTGTAACAACAAAAAGATAAAATGGCATATTCTCATGGACCAAGTGTGCAGCCTATTTCACTAATCAAATGGACACTGCCTATAGAAGCTTATGCCATAATAAATGTGTTGCTCCTTAATATGCTTCAAGAAATCTTGACTTTCTTTGTATCTGATGTGTATGTAGTTATTATTTAAAAACTATTTTGATGGTCTTCTTCTGTACTTCTTCCAACTCTATAATACTCTATTTTTCAAGTGTGGCAGCCAGAACTCCAGATGCAGATACTGTATATTATAGAATTTTATCAAGACATTGTAATATTGGTATTTTTATATACAAATTCTAATGATCCCTGATATAGAATTTGTATTTTTCACAGCTGCTGCACACCAAGTCACATCTTCACTGTGCTTTCCACTATGACCTGAAGATCTTTTTCCTAGTTAGAGACAGCTCAGACCCCATTATTGTACAACAGGTCCCCGGTTTAAGAACAAGTTCCATTCCTAAGTCTGTCCTTAAGTCAAATTTGTATGTAAGTTGGAATGGTTATTTAGCATCAGTTAATCAAACGTTTGTCTTAGTATATAGTATATATTTTACATCTTTATGCATATAAAACACTTAAAAAACACTTCCAAATACACTAAAACATCTTAAACATAATACTATGCAAAGTAGTATTGTGTATTTAACCCGAAACATTGTACTTAACTCGAATTTTTAATACAACAGTCTTTATGGCAGTCTGTTCTTAACTAGGAGTTGTCTGTAAACTGGGACATTCTTAAACCGGGGACCTGCTGTATATGTGAAATTGGGGAGGGGGGAAGCCCAAACATGAACACTACACATGCAATATTAAGAAAACTGGGGACAGTTATAGCATATCACAGTTGTAGACAGTAAGGAAAATGGCACTGATGGAAATATGCAAGAACCATTACCTAGGTAAAAGGGGTTGAAACATTTTTTTAAGTTCTGAGAAATGAGATAATATTCAGAAGTGGCTCAGGCAGATGCCTCTCTGATTCACTGGACTATAAGAATGGGGAGTAGGTACAGCAAAGCAGACTTGCAAGATTTTGTTATTATAGCTAATCTCAGTAAAGGTAGTTTTAGCCTTCCTGTGGAGTTGATTTCCTGGTCTGGTCTACCTAGTGGGGCTGGCAACAGGTAGCAGGCCTGGTACTCATGCATATCCTTTCAACTAAAACCCTGAAATCTGCAGTGTGTTAATCGTATGTTTCAGCTGGGTTAGATCCAATCTAAACAGTTATACTTAGTTCCTATTTAAGTCAGTAAGATTTAAGTTGCTCATATAACTAGCTTCTCATGTTGAATCAGAGGCCATTTAGTCCATTGAGTTTAATCCTCTGCTCAGTAAAGAAATCCAAATTAAAGCATCTCTGACAGATTGCTATTTATCCTCCACTTGAACATATCCAGTGAATGGAACCCCACTGCTTCTCTGGGTAATTGGCTCCATTGTATAAACTCTGGAAAATTCAGAGGGTTTAAACTTTCTTCTGTGTGACATCCTTTCAGATAATTGAAGAGTGCTACCAACTGCCCTTCAGTGCCTTTTTGCAAAGATACCTTTCACAATTCCTTCCATGTTTATTCATAAGTTTCTAACTTCTGATTATCTTAATTGCTCCTCAACCATTGAGAAACACTCTTCAAAACATGATTTTCAAGGTAGCTATGTATTCACTTTATTGGCATGCTATCCAGCTCATATTCAGCAAGCTTATTAATCAGAGCATCATGAAATATTTTGTCAAATGCTTTGCTAAAATTAATATATTACTTCTATAGCATTCTCACAATCTCTTAAGGAATTTAGTTACTCAAAGTTACTCAAAATGAGTTATTTGTCTGGCAAGAGTTGTTCTTGACAAATTTATGCCAACTTCTGGGAATACTACATTTTCTAGACATATTTAGGGTTACTGATATAAATGATGTATCAGTGTGCTGATGATATGCAATTATACATCTCTATCCCGGGTGAGGTAAGTGATGCAGTGACTGCCCTTTCTCAGTGCCTGGGGGCTGTGGGGGTCTGGATGGGGAACAACAGGCTTCAACTGAACCCTGGTAAGATGGAGTGGCTGTGGATTGATGGTGCTTCATCTTCCAGGAAATTGTCATCCTTAGTTCTGGATGGGGTTGCACTGCCCCAGACACACTCAGTGCGTAATCTGGGGATTCTCCTGGACTCACGACTCCTGCTCAAAGAGCAGGTGGCAGTCGTGGCCAGGAGGGCCTTTGCGCAACTTCGGGTTGTGCGCCAGTTACGCCCGTTCCTGGATCGTGAAGCCCTCCGAACAGTCACTCACGCCCTGGTTATCTCCCATATAGACTACTGCAATGCACTCTACATGGGGCTACCCCTGAAGAGTATCCGGAAGCTACAGCTGGTCCAAAATGCAGCTGTGCGGACAGTTTTTGGTGCCTCAAGATCAGCACACATTACTCCCTTGCTCAGTGAGCTGCACTGGGTGCCAGTTTGCTTCCGAGTCCAATTCAAGGTGTTGGTTATCAACTTTAAAGCCCTACATGGCATGGGTCCAGGTTACCTAAGGGACCGTCTCATCCCCATTACATCGGCCCGCCCCACCCGATCATCCAGAGAGGGCACGTTGCGGACCCCATCCATAAGAGAATTTCATCTGGCAGGGTCCAGGAAACGGGCCTTCTCTGTAGTGACCCCCGCCCTCTGGAATATCTTGCCCCTGGAGGTAAGGCAGGCCCCCTCACTCCTGACCTTCTGGAAGGCCCTGAAGACCTGGTTCTGCTGTCTCGCCTGGGGCAGGAAAGTGAATAACCATTCTTGGGAGTGGCTCGCACCCTAGAGGCCCTCCCACCAGCCTGGATTTTCTACCTTTCTTGGATTCTATTTATTTACTGTATTTTATAATAACTGTTTTATGAGATTTTAATGTTTATATTTTGCGCTTGATTTTATTGTAAACCACCCAGAGTCCCTCTTTTGGGGAAGATGGGTGGTGGCTAAATTTGATTAATAAAATAAAATAAAATAAATCTAACAATGCAATGCTACTCAAGAAAGAGGAGATGGGATTTCATTTGAAAGGAAGGTACGTAAAATGGCTTTCAAGCTTTTAAAAATGCACCTTTCCTTAACCCGCTTCCCCAAAAGTATTTGTTTTAGAAAATGTAACATTTATTATTTAAATGTACATTTAGTATTTAAACGTACATATTTTTTCCTCCTTTGTAGTATACACTTACATAGCAGTAGACTCTTCTGCATGGTGACCTGGTGGTCGGATGACAGCAAATCCATTCTAAGGATGAAAAAGTTAAATATCTTTATTAATGTGTTTGTTACATTATGATTAGTTACAACCTTTTTTATTGCACTTTCTGTCAAGGGGTTCAGGGAAGAATTTACCTTAAGCTCCCCTGATGCCACTTTAAAGGCCAGCTCCAGCAAGCAGCCAACAGCCATGCGGACCGCACTGGATGAGTGCATCTCGTTCCACACCGTGTCGCTGTCAACCTGCCGTGAAAGTTATAGATCGCAGGAGTTGCAGAAGCTAAAGTGTCCAAGAGAAAAGCCTTCCAGGTAGACTATCATTTTCTTCTTTGACTTCTATTCTGCCTTTTGTTCAGGAATTCATACATAGTACTTGTTCCTTCTGTATTTCCCACGGCAATAGCCCTGCAAGGGTTGGGGTTGGGAAAGTGACTGACCCAAAGTCATCCAGTGAGTTCTGTGGCTCAGGGTGGACAAGAACCTAGATCTCCTCATTTCCAGGCCAACAGCTTAACCACTACCTCACACTCACTCCCATAGACTTTGTCCTATCTATGCATGGTGCTAAGAGCTGGATGTAGGATTAAAGTGGAGTGCATTCCCTAAGGAGGTAGTTTGGTCTCACCTCTTACAGGATTCAGGAAAGTGGCAAAGATCCATCCTTTCCACCAAGCTCTTAAATTGTTAATAGAATTGATTTAATGATACTGACATTTAATTTTACTCTAATTTTAACCGCACTGTTTTTTATTTTCACATTTTATAATTTGTATTTTTAATTGTTGTAAGCTGCCTTAAGTGCTGTATGGATAAAAGGCAGGATATAAATTTGACTTTAAAAATGGAAATAAATGAGAGATGCAGCTGAGGCCTCATTCACCACTTTGTCTACTGCTCTCAGGAAGCCCCCCACAACTCCCCCAGTGTTATATAGGACTCTTGTGGGTATTCAATAGCAAGCAGAATGAATATAAGAAGCAAAGAAACAAAAAATATGATGTTAAAGATATTTGAGGACATATGAAAAGATTGGGAAGATGCAATAAGCATAGGGAACCATCTTATATCAAATTCAATCTCCTGGTTTTGTATTGCAGCTCTCCAGGCTTTCAAGCAGGGATCATGCCCCATCACAGATGAAAATTGCATCTGCTTGCTATTGAATTACAGCCCCATTCCCAGAGATGAAATAAATGACACAGTAGAAATGAAGTATTAAGCCAGAATGTTAGAAGCATTCATTTCCTGCCATCTGATTTCCCTGGCAACTGTATACGCACCCCAATTCCACCACATGGGAGGACAGCATACATCTTCTGAGTAAGGGGACCTGCAAAAAGAGAAATGGAGAAGAGAAAAGGACATGAATGCCACATATCATATACCAGTTACATTGTACATAAGATTAATCCATTTCACTCACACTTTTCATGTCTATTTCTACTGCCATAGAAAGAACACATTTCTAATCTTCCATGAATACAGGGTTCAGTTGGGCAACTTGTACTTCCATTACCTCTTTTTTTATGGCCTACAGTGGGTTATAAGTCATAAGTTGCCCACAATTTTGAAAAAGGAGATGCACAGTAACTATAGCATAAGCTCTAAAATAGTCTAAACATGCAAAGATCAAAGAAACCCCCAAATCCTACTAACCCCCCTAAAAATGAGACTCTACCCATTATGTGTAACACACCCACTTTGCTTTGCATCACTGCCTCACTCATCCCACCTCCCAATGCTGGAAAGGACAGTCCCCTGCCACCAAAAAGTTTGCCATCTGATGCAGAAGTTTAAAAAGGAAGATAGACTTTGCCTGACATTCTGGTATTAAAACGAAGGCCTAGCAGATTGCTCTTCCCTATGTTTAAACCCATATTTTCTGCCTTTACCATATACACAGATAAAACAAGATTTCGTACATGTTTGAGGTTTTTTAAAAAAAAGTAGGGGAGAGCAACATTCTGCATCATGGAGAGAGAATTATGTAAAGTGCTAGACATTCTACCTAGTAATTTCTTGCTGTCAAGTTTTTGCCTGTTCAAGGGGCTTGTTCCATATAGTAACGTGTGATGTTCTGAATGGACAGCCTGGATCTCATCCAATGTTGCCTTCCGGCCTCGGATCCTCTAGTAACAAAAAATGGGTGAAAACATTACAAAGAAAAATTGGCATATGGATTTTGAAAGCATTTTGAACAAGAACTCAATTTGATACCAGGTCATGCCTCAAGTTGTATTTACCAGCAGAGATGTCTTATACTCTGCCCATGTTTTGGTAGTAAGGTTTATTTGTTTTGTGATTTTCAGTCTATTTATATTTCAAGCTAAATCTCTAAATTTGGCCTAGCAGTCAAGCTTTTCTCCATCCCAGCCTTTTCCATATTTCATTTTGGGGTAAGAGTGGTGGGCAACCCTTCAACCGCACACCCTTCACCTCCAGAACATTCATGAATGGCTCAGAGCCCATGTCAACGTTGCAACTGAAATTCATCAGCTCAGTGCCTGCCTTCAAAGACAAAAGTCAAGGTTCACTTTAATATTGTTCAATATTAAATGATTTTATGGAAAAAAATGGGTTCTTTGTTCTGGCTTCACTTTTCTGTCCTGGTCAGGCTTTGTTTTTTGAGTAGGATCCCTGGCATACCACACAAATACATGTGTGGCCCCCTCCAGGCAAAAACATTGCCCATCCCTGCAATATAATTTCCTTTGTAGACCCACTAG
The DNA here is from genome assembly GCF_035149785.1 of Candoia aspera. Lineage (NCBI taxonomy): Eukaryota > Metazoa > Chordata > Lepidosauria > Squamata > Candoiidae > Candoia > Candoia aspera. Next base: position 85,447,002 of record NC_086156.1, read on the forward strand.
AATTTGCTCTGAAGTATTTGCAAGACACCTTCCCCTGACAAGTGCTTTGTTAGCGGCATGACCCTAGTGATATTTCTCTGCAAAGCCTATAAGATCATTCACACAAACCTGTCTTGTACTAAGGCAGGTCACTGGTCCACTTGCCAAAGTACAGCATTTTTTTTGACTGCCAGCAGCCAAGCCTTCAGGCAAAGATATTTTCATCTCTTAGTACTAGAGTTCTACCTAAGAATCTGAAATCATCTGTATGGAAAGCATACTGTTAACCATTAAGCCAGCCTTCCACAATCCAGGCATCTTTAAGCTCTGTGGTTGTCAACTCCCAGAATACCCCAGGTTGCATGTAATTTCTCTTTGCTGAGAATTCTGGGGGTTGGAGTCGGCATATCTGGCAAGTGGCCAGTTTGGGGATGGCTGTGGTAATAGTTAAAACTAAGTTTCCTGGAAAAATGTATAAATTAATTAACAAGGAAAGAAAAGGTGTGAATTCAGGGAAGAAAATACATATGCACAGTTCTCTGGAAGGTATATGATCCCATCAGCTGATAAAGTCAGATCAAATCTTTCAGAGCTAAACTGTGCTCATTTATTGTTCTTTCTCTGAATAAAACTTTTAAAAAAGCCTTTCCCAAAGAGTATGACAGAGCCCACAAACAGTTTAATTTCTTTGTCTGCCTTTTTTTTAGAGTGAAGCTAAAGGGATTACTCAATGGATTACACAAAATGTTACAATTAACAAAAGAGCTGTATATATGTACCAGAGTTCAGTGTCAGTTCACATCAAAGTAGCAGCTGTCTTTGGGGTCTCTTATTTTGGAAATGTTCCCCTAATTATTATCTTCTGATGATGATGATTACGTGCCATCAAGTTGTCAACTCTTAGCAACCACATCAACCACATACATAGATTTTCTCCATGATCTGCCCCTAACCTGGTCCTTCAGGTCTACCAACAATGCACTCATCACTACTGTATCTGAGTCTATCCACCTTGCTGCTGGTTGTCCTCTTCTTGCCTTTCCTTCCACCTGGTCACTTGAGCCTGGTCATTTGTGCCTCAAGTGAGAACTCTGGGTTCATTTTTTGATGATCCATTTGTTTTCTTGGCTGTCCACGGTATTCTCAGGAGTCTTCTCCAACACCAAAATTCAAAAGTGTCCATATTCTTCCTATTTTGCTTCTTCAAAATCCAACTTTCATTCCACACAGGGAATACCATGGCTTGCATGATTCTGATCTTCTACAGATCTATGTATCCATTACATCGTTGATGTGAATTAAGTACATTAGGCTTTCCTTTGCTGATTAGATTTGTAATAAACCCTATTACAGCTGATCAGGTTTTTAGAACAAAAATTATTGTGAAACCTAAAAGGGTCTTACATTTTTGGCCAATCATTTCATATCACTGGATTTCACCTGATTTCTGCTAGGAGTTCAACAATGCTGGTATTCAAGTACATTCACTCCCCGCCCCACCAATTTTAAGCATGGTAAGAAAATAAATGAGCAAAAGACTCACCCTCACAGCTAAATTTGCAGGTGTGGCAGACATCGAGAGACTGCATAGATGCTTTCCCCAGGAAGATTCAGTACATAATTGATGATCAGCCCCAGGGGGGAGTCAACACTCTTATAAAGTCAATACACGTTCCTGCACGAAAAATGTAACAAAGTAACCTACAGTACTTGAAAATTAGTGGGATAGCAACGAGGGAACACATATATGGTACTGTTTTTCATGCAGGAACATGAGCTTTCAAATTGTACCTGGGCTATTTGCTTTTCATGCTAAGTATCAACAGAATTGAGGACTACCTTTATAAGAGTGTTGACATCCCCTGGAATGGACTGACCTTGCTGGGGAAATCCTGGCTTTATGAAATCCCGAGGTATTACAGGTCAGGATAAGGAAATCTGAAGTCCTCCATATATTTGCTGAACCACAAATCCCAGCATCTCTCACCACTGCACAAACTGGCTAGGGCTGCTGGGACTTCTAGTACAGCAACGTATAGTTAGAGTAGCTTTTGTTTTCATAGTTCCACTGCGGTTATTCTCTTTTGTGCTGGAGATACAGACTGTGAAAAGTATGCTTTGTATCTATCATTCTGTTTCTTAAAATCCTCTTCTCCGTGGATCATTTTCAAAACGAGTAAGCGTATTAGGTGCAGCAAAATCAGACGTTCTTGCAGCAATTTAAAGATTAGCAAATTTAAGGAATGGAATAAGACCTACCGCATGCCTGATAATGTGGATTGACCTATTTTGTATTTGTTGTTTTTATGGTGCCACAAAGCTTAGGTATTCTAGGCTGGGCCCTTCCTCCACTGTAAAATCATTTCCCCAAATGTGGCTATTTTTTCAGCCTGACTTTGGAAGCTGCCTTACCATCTGCTGGCAAAAAAGTTCCACTCTGAGATATCTTACCTCGCACTTGCTTAGCAATCCTGTCTCCTGTAGTCTGGACCAAATACTCTGGATCCTCCCAGCATGTTCTGGGTGAACATTAGTGTTTCCACATGTACACTGGTGCTTCAGCATGAATGTGTCATAAACAATGCCTGTGAGAAGGTGGAAAAAGAGCATTGTGGAGGGAAGGAGGAAAAAATAAAAAGCAGTTGAAATCCTGCCAAGACCTTTTTTTGGACAGGTGGCACATATGGGATTTTGATGGCATGCTAAAGACACTGTCACAAAATTAGTACCATCATGGGTGTGGTCAGCTATAATCACCGGTTTACTAGAAGGCAAACTCCTAAGATTCCTCTCCATGTGAGCCAGCATGGTTTCTACTTAAATTATATCAAGTTTTTTTTCACTGACCATGCCTATTCAAAGGGCATGTAGCCACCAACAAACCACTTTTTTTTCCTGTGCCTTTGAGTCAGTGCTGACTCCTGGTGACTACATGGACCAGTCCCTGCAGTTTTCTTGGCAAGGTTTTTCGGAAGTGGTTTGCCATTGCCTGCTTCCTAGGGCTGAGAGGGAGTGACTGACTCAAGGTCATCCAGCTGGCTTCATGCCTAAGGTGAGACTAGAACTCACAGTCTCCCAGTTTCTAGCCTGGTTGCCTTAACCACTACACCAAACTGGTTCTCCCAACAAACCACAGAGGCCCCTAAAGTTGAAAAAATTGAAAAAAATAATACATACATAAAAAGTATCTAACATCATAGCTGATGCAAATGCATCAGCTAACCTGCTAACCAAGGCAAAGTAAAGGAATCATGTGATCTGCAGTGGTTGCCAGCTGTTCACTGACCTTTACTGAAGGCATTGATTTTAAAGCCTTTTAAAACTCTAAAAGGCTTAAGGCCTGCTTATCTGAGTGACTGCCCCTCCTGTTATGAACCTGTCCAGCCATTTAGAACTGCAGAAGCTTCCCTTATCAGAAGCTTGTATATCTGGCATGGGAGAGAGCATTTTCATGTATTGTTCCCAACCTTGGAATGTACTCCCCTTTGAGTTACATTTGGTCTCTATTCTTGCATCATTAAGAACATCTGCAGAGAGGTACTTCTTTCTCCAGGGCTTTTGATACTGATTGGTTTTTTCTGTATTAATTTTATTTATTTAAGCTTTAAAATGTTGTGATTCTCAGAAGCCTTGAATCCTCATCAAGTAGAACGGTTGAAAATAAATCAATAATAAAATAAATCCAATTAAATCTACCAAACTGGTATTCCTCTCTCAATGCACCAAGCTGATTGAGATTCAGGATATAATCCTGTTGTGCCCTAAAGTAAGGAATAAAGCAGAGACAATCTTTAGCTCCTGAACACTAGGGACTGGAGCAGTGTTTCTCAACCTTGGCAACTTTAAGATGTGTGGACTTCAACTCCCAGAATTCTGGGAGCTGCCTGGGGAATTCTGGAAGTTGAAGTCCACAGATCTTAAAGTTGCCAAGGTTGAGAAACAATGGACTGGAGATCATAATTGATGGAGTTTTTAAAGGTTAATAAAAGAACTCCAAGCAGCTAACAACAATCTTGCAAAGTAGAAGTGTGAACCAAAGAGAAATTTGCACATTAAGCTTAATTACATTCAGAAAATAAATTCAGTCTTCACACAGTAGTTAGATGAAGAGAAAAAAATGGAAGCTTACATTTATTCAGTAGATCTGGATACAAATAGCTTCATAGTAGAAACTACTTATGCATCACTGGTTCTTTGTAGACGCTTTCTATGGAAATAGAAAGTCTGCGTGCAAGCAAGATGAGAGAATGAGAGCTGCATTCTGCAGCACCTCCTGCTTGCAGGTGTGCCCAAGAGGTAATGGAGATTGTTAATCCCCAAGCCCAAGGAGGAGGAGGAAGTGGAAATCAGGTGACCCATGTGACATCCCACAAGCACAATAGAGATGCGTTTACTAGAAAGACTGCCTTACGCTTATGAGACAATGCTGAGTTGACCCCTGATAATTCCAACAATAATAAAGGAGGACATATACAGAATCTCATTCCCTTGTGTATTTGAGAAAGAATTTTCGGGTAGGAGATGTAGCTTCTGAGCATCTACTGTACATGCCCAGTTGGATAAAGATCTCCCTGTCTTCCAAGCTCCAGGAAAGAAGTCCTTCACCTACCTGTAGTGAAAAGGTGATGGACCAAAGGCTCAGCTGTACTGCTTTTCAGACTAGTGCTAGCAGGTGAAGACTGGGTACGGCTAAGGGCTTGATGGGGTACAGTGCTGATGCTCAGGGGCGTCTGATAGAGCTGAAGAGATCTTAGCTGATGTGCATCTGCAAACACCTGTACATTTCACAGGAATAGTAGCCAGGGAGAAAGGGAGAGAGAAGAGAAACAGATCAAAGGATCCATTACTTCAGTATTTCACCAGCTTTAAAAAGCTGCCTTATTTAGCCTAACATAAAGCATTTATGAGGCAGCTAGTGCTCCCTGAAAGTTGCTTTTTTTACTCGTCTATGTATATATGATCCTTCCCAGTACACAGAGAGGTATGAGAGTACAAAACATGTCATTCTGAAACATTTTAAGAGTGAAATCTCATGAAAAATTTTAAGAATGAAATGGACAGTTCTGAAACATTTTGGAAATGATTCAAGCCTGAAAATAAGTTCTCCTGCACATGAACCAGTGTGTCAAGCTCAGAATGCTTCCAAAATGTCAAAATGGCTCATTTTGTGCTTGAAACAGTAATTTCATGAAGTTTTACAGTTCAGCTATTTCAGAACATGTTTTGCATAGCCCAACAGGGAACTGTGTACATTTTCTTTAAAAATTTAGATTTCTGAATCATGAAAGAACATCTTATTTATCAATCACACCTTACAGGAGGTTCTAAGGATGTAGCCTAATCTTATGCAGCTGGCCATCTAATTTCAAAGGCTCATTGCAAAAATTAGTTTAGACCACAGGCAAGAATGCACTGCCCCTTCCCTAAGAACCTGCTGATAAGACAGAAGAGTGAGAGGAAAGATGGAAAGAGAAGGTATGTGTGTGCATGTGTGCATTTTGCTTACTTCCAAATCTGGCCCAGATCTGCTTCTTGCTGCCTTGAATCCCACAGGCATGGGCATGGCAAGCACAAAACGTTATACATGAGGAAGTGTGGTCCTTGAAAGGAAACATTTGCCTATCCTGACCTTACAAATATTTCAATTAATCACTGGAGAAGAACAATAATCCATGACAGCATACAGCTACTTTGGTGGTTCATATTTAACTATTTTATAGGTAGAGCACCCCCTCCCAATTGTTTCTGAAACTGCCACACACAGGAAGATTAATTTCTGTGCCAACAGCAATGGAAGAAAAAAAATCCTTCCCCTTAGCAGCATCAACAGGATTTTTCCTCTAAATATCTTACGTATTAATATATTTGTTTAAATTGGTTTTTATTTTATTTTTAGTGGTGGGGGGAGCCACCCTGATTTGTTGAATGGCAACATATAAATCCCATAAATAAATGGTTAGGTTCACACATCACACCAGGCTATAAAGGGTTGGCTAATTTATTGTTGAGTGTGCTATGCAAATTTAAGCAATTAGATTAAGCAAACCATGGTCCAGTTGATCATGGGTTAATGTGACCTACAAACATAGTCACTGACTCCCTACTGCAGCCATCCTGAATCTTCTGCATTCTAGAATTTCCAGCTAGTGTGGCTAATTGCTTTGATGGCTGGAAATCCTGGAAACTTTGGTCACAATAAATCTGGAAGGTACCATGTTGAGAAGGACACTCCATAGAGTACATTCACAGTATCAAAGACTTGGAAGAGACTTCAAAGGAAATCTAGTCCAATCCTCTGATTTGGGAAATCCCCTGGTAATGGCCATTATGTCTTTAAAATTCTAATGACAGGTTTACTACCTTCAGAGGCAGTCTGTTCCATAGTTGTAAGAGGTTACCCAGCCAGGAGGTTCTTTCTAACATTTAGTTAAAATCATCTTTCTTGTATTTTGAATCCAATGGTTCAGAACTTATGCACTGGAGGAACAGAAGACAAAACATTCCAGCCTTGAACACAAAATTATCCAGGATTATACTTCTAACCTCCCAGATGTTACTGATCAGAACCTCCAGAATTTCTCACCACTGATCATGTTTCTGGGGTTCCTGGGCATTGTAGTTCAGCAATTATTGCAGGGATGCAAATTCCTAATTCAATAGTCATCAGCCTTTTTTTATCCACACTATTGCTGAGATTTTCAAGATGTCATCATCTTCTGTAGTGTGACTGTCACATCACACTGGGGGAAAACAGAGCTTGGATATGGAGTGAAGATATTAGCATGACTCAACCCTGCATCTGACTGGTATTGTGAATTATGCTTGACTGATTAAATATGGGATTCCACACCAAACTCAAATCAAGAGTTCTCCAAATATGTAGCATCCATTTTAACAACAGTACCCATACTATATGCATGGTATATGAGTCCTAATGTTCCTTTGGCATACTTTATTTTTGAAACCCTTTCAACCTAATTCTGATTTCTCTGCTGACCCTCCTTTTCTTCTGGAGGAAGGGACTTCCATTTCTTTGCCAAACACACATTCCATTGTGGACCTGATGAAACTTTGAGATGCACAGAAGTGAAAAAAAAGACAGATGACTCATAATCAAGGATGACGTGCAGAAGCCGGAAGTATGCTCAGAAGCCAAGGGCGAGAGAGACAGAAAGGGTGACTGTAGTGCAGGAGATGAATCACTCTCCCTTTTGGAGACTCTATTATCTCAGATGAATGGGGATGAAGAACGGGAAGCAAGAAATATAGTCATCCGACTCCTTCTCCAGGCTTACTGTTCCTTGCAATTCACTTTCTCTGTGTTACGAAGCACCTCTTTCCCTGTTCTTCCATGGCCATATCATTCTTCCTACTTTGATCCAGCCTTCCTCAAACAGAGGTCCTCCAGATTTGCTAGATTACAGTTCCCATTTCCTCCCATCAAATAACTATTCATTCCACCATCCAGTTTTGTAGATGACAGAGGCAGCAGCAAACAAGCTCACCATGAACAGAAGTGAAATGTTTTATCTCCAATTGGGCTGCTGCTGCTGTCTGCAATGTTTTATGCTTTCCATTTATAAATGCTGATTTCATTATTTTTACTTTAAAAACCATACTATACTTTTCTAAAATTAAGTGATATTTATGTCCAAGCAATACGCATGACCATTCAAATGGGGCATACCTCTGCACCCTTCTCCTTTATTTCTATTTCAGAGCAAAATGTCAAGAAGCAGTACAGCAGCCATATTTCTTAGTGGCATCTGTCAGGAACAACCCAGACATACTGTATTTTCTGCCTTTATGCCCACTCCGGTTTCCAGAGGTACAATTTCTCTGCCATTTCCATTCTTCTCTACCCTCTACCTCTTCCACGCCATTTGGCCAGCAGTGTTACCAAAATGGAGAAGCCATCTGCAATCCACCAAGGCAACCTGTGAAATAATGGAACCCCACTTCCTCTCGTGAGTCTTCTCCTACAAGAGCAGGAAAAAAGGGCTACGGGTTTTCCTTGCTAGCCCAGGAATTAACTGCCATGCCTAAAAGCCTGGGTTATGCTAAGCAACCTTGAATTCTCACATCTTTGCATATGTGAAGGCACAATGTCTCGTACCTCATACACAGGTTCTTTACTCTCATACATACGAATATTCTCACATACTTGGCCACCTTGCTGTAGAAATGAACAGATGAGCATAAATGCCTCCCCTCCCACAATGCATCTGGTCCTGAAGAGGAAGAGCCTTTTGCAATAGGATGAAGTTTCAGTCTCTTTCCTGTAACTTCAGCACAGATTCACTGACACTTTATTTTAAAAGAGGCCTCACCTGCCTGTAAGTCACTCCCAACTCCTCAACTTCCTGTTCTTCTTCCAGCCTGTTCTCTCCATCTTCATCTTTCACTCGGAGATAGCCTTGCTCTTTGACTACTTCTTCCCTCTCTTCTTCTTCTTCCTCCTCCTCCTCCTCCTCCTCTTCCTCCTCCTCCTCTTCTTCCAAGCCATCCTGTGTTCCCTCACTTTCTATTGACCCATCCAACACAAAAGGCCCCTGGCCCAGACCCAAACCAAGGCCCAAAGGCTCCTGTTGTTCTGTCAATTCCTCTTCTGTTTCTTCAGGGTGGGTAGTAGGTGGCCGTGGCAACTCGCCAGTCTTAGTGATTATCTGCAAGAGGGGAAAAAATTAAGAGAGAAAAACTGGTTGCACTTTAATTACCTAGTAATTTTGAGGTCAACAGAAGGAACCTGGCAGCCAGGGGGTAAATCGAGTCAATTTACAACAAACACCCAGCTCTGCTCTTCTGGTGACTTTGACTCTTTGAGCTTCATCTTCAGTCCTCCTAACTGCTTACAGGACAAAGAGGGAACTGAGAGAAATACAGAAGCTGTTCAATACCCCCATTCTAAACAGACTGACAGTAGCTGGAAGATTTCAGTCCCAGGGAGTTCAGGGCATGCTGAATGACAAGGAGAAGGGGGGAAAAAGAGCTTTGCTCTCATTCATGCACTCCTCCAGCCTGGGATACCAACTACTTACTTCATATCCAAATGGATTATGCAAACATTTGCCTGAGCCACTTCTTCCTTCACCCACCTTTCCCAGTTGAATCTGCTGCTGTTTCTGCTTCTCCAGGAAATGTTGGTGCTGTTGCTGCACAACCAAATGTTGCAATGCTTGGGGGCTCTGAGGCAGTGGGGATGACTGGGTGCGGCTCAGTGGACGATGCCGAGGCAACTTGCTTACAGTGCGCAGGTTGGCGGGGATGCGTTCCCCTGTCACTAGAGGGGATTGGCCGTGCAGAGGAACTGTAATGAAAAGACCGGGCATTATCCCAAAGACACTTCCAGAATATTGCATTACATTTCATTTAAAAATGAAAAGCCATAAGCCACATCACTAGATCTCATCTTTCTTTTTATTTATATGGAGGTAAACCGCTGAGCTGTTGATCGGAAGGTCGGCGGTTCGAAACCGCGCGGCAGGGTGAGCTCCCGTTGCTAGTCCCAGCTCCTGCACACCAAGCAGTTCGAAAACATGCAAATGTGAGTAGATTAATTGGTACCACTTCGGCGGGAAGGTAACGGCGTTCCGTGAGTCATGCTGGCCACATGACCCGGAAGTGTCCCTAGGGACAACGCCGGCTCTAAGGCTTAGAATCGGAGATGTGCACCGCCCCCTAGAGTCGGACACGACTGGACTTTACGTCAAGGGAAACCTTTACCTTTACCTATGAGTAGTACCCCGTGTGGCGCAGAGTGGCAGGTGGCAGTATTGCAACCGAAACTCCCCCCACAACCCAAGTTCGATCCCAGCAGAATCTGGATTCTCGGGTAGCCGGCTCAGGTCGACTCAGCCTTCCATCCTTCCGAGGTCGGTAAAATGAGTATCCAGCTTGCTGGGGAAGGTGACGACTGGGGAAGGCAATGGCAAACCACCCCGCTCTATAGTCTGCCAAGAAAATGTCGTGAAAGTAGTGTCCCCCCAAAGGGTCAGACGTGACTTGGTGCTTGCACAGGGGACCTTTCACTTTCATATTAGTAGTACAACAGCTTGAACGCACACACAGTTTCGCAAAGTTCATATTCTCATTTGCCCCAAAAATCCAAAAGTTGGCTGGGTGGCTGCAGTTCTGATTTTGCAGAGAGGAAAGCTATCCCAAAGCTGCAATTAGAAAGGCTTGCCTTTTTTTTTTTTAAATAGGAGAAATAATGGGATAAGATGAAAGATAAAAGTTTATTTGCTTTTAGCAAAAGGCCTTTGCAATCAAATACACAAAATAATCTGAAGTCTAAAAATGTACCAACTTCTTCATTTAATTACTCTAAAACCAATAAAAACTAGATTTCAAAACATAAAACTGTTGCGCATGCTCATCCCCTTTGCAATCAAGTGCAATTCCAGAAAGAAAAATTGCTTGCACTTTTCTGGCTGCTACAGAAAGTTTTGCAATCTGCTCTGTAAAGAAAGCTTTTATCCACCAAAACTTTTATCACTATTTCAGTGTCTGTGAAGCTGTTTCATTGCTGGATAAAACCGGACAAAAAGTTCCTTCTTAGATTAACATATATTTGACAGGAGGACAAATAACATGAATGACTTTTGACTATTCCATTGCCACAGATACTTTCATGGTTAAGCAAGGGAAAGATATCTGTCTTCTAGGAAAGCTGTGGGCATGAGCTGGAATCCATGTCAATAAATGCTCCCTACAGTGAAGACAAAAGTTAGGTTTTTCAGTTTATCATAATTGGTGTGGAATGCGATATTCTACCTGGAAATATGTGACTGGCTGATGACATGCAATCAGTCACAAACTCATAATCATAAATCTGACTATTTTGGTTGGCTCTGGACTCTCTATACCATTGGAGGATGAGACCCCCAGGTCAGAAGATGGTCAAAATGCTACTGGGGAGGAACAGAGGATGAGTTCAACTAGCCCCAGACGTGATGACGCAGCTAGCTCAAAGCCGAAAGGATAGCTAGCGGCCGACGGTGCAGGTGGTGAACGGCGAATCCGATGTTCTAAGGATCAACACACCATTGGAACCTGGAATGTAAGATCTATGAGCCAGGGCAAATTGAATGTGGTTATTGGTGAGATGTCAAGATTCAAGATAGACATTTTGGGCGTCAGTGATCTGAAATGGACTGGAATGGGCCACTTCACATCAAATGACCACCAGATCTACTACTGTGGAGAAGAGGACCACAGAAGAAATGGAGTAGCCTTCATAATTAATAGTAAAGTGGCTAAAGCAGTGCTTGGATACAATCCAAAAAACGATAGAATGATGTCAATTCGAATTCAGGGCAAGCCATCTAACATCACAGTGATCCAAATATACACCCCAACCACAGATGCTGAAGAAGCTGAAGTAGAGCAGTTCTATGAGGATCTGCAGCACCTACTGGACAACACGCCTAAAAGAGACGTTATTTTCATCACGGGAGACTGGAATGCTAAGGTGGGCAGTCAAGTGACACCTGGAATTACAGGTAAGCATGGCCTGGGAGACCAAAACGAAGCAGGACATAGGCTGATAGAATTTTGCCAAGACAACTCACTCTGCATAACAAACACTCTCTTCCAACAACCTAAGAGACGGCTTTATACATGGACTTCCCCAGATGGACAATACCGAAATCAGATTGACTACATCCTTTGCAGCCAAAGGTGGCGGACATCTATACAGTCGGTAAAAACAAGACCCGGAGCTGACTGTAGTTCCGATCACGAACTTGTTCTTGCACAATTTAGGATCAGACTAAGAGATTAGGGAAGACCCACAGATCAGCTAGATATGAGCTCACTAATATTCCTAAGGAATATGCAGTGGAGGTGAAGAATAGATTTAAGGGACTGGACTTAGTAGATAGGGTCCTGGAAGAACTATGGACAAAAGTTCGCAACATTGTTCAGGAGGCAGCAACAAAATACATCCCAAAGAAAGAGAAAACCAAGAAGGCAAAATGGCTGTCTGCTGAGACACTAGAAGTAGCCCAAGAAAGAAGGAAAGCAAAAGGCAACAGTGATAGGGGGAGATATGCCCAATTAAATGCAAAATTCCAGAGGTTAGCCAGAAGAGATAAGGAATTATTTTTAAACAAGCAATGTGTGGAAGTGGAAGAAGACAATAGAATAGGAAGGACAAGAGACCTCTTCCAGAAAATTAGAAACATCGGAGGTAAATTCCAGGCAAAAATGGGTATGATCAAAAACAAAGATGGCAAGGACCTAACAGAAGAAGAAGAGATCAAGAAAAGGTGGCAAGAATATACAGAAGACCTGTATAGGAAGGATAACAATATCGGGGATAGCTTTGACGTTGTGGTCGGTGAGCTAGAGCCAGACATCCTGAAGAGTGAGGTTGAATGGGCCTTAAGAAGCATTGCTAATAACAAGGCAGCAGGAGACGACGGCATCTCAGCTGAACTGTTCAAAATCTTGCAAGATGATGCTGTCAAGGTAATGCATGCTATATGCCAGCAAATTTGGAAAACACAAGAATGGCCATCAGACTGGAAAAAATCAGCTTATATCCCCATACCAAAAAAGGGAAACACGAAAGAATGTTCAAACTATCGAACAGTGGCACTCATTTCACATGCCAGTAAGGTAATGCTCAAGATCCTGCAAGGTAGACTTCAGCAATTCATGGAGCGAGAATTGCCAGATGTACAAGCTGGGTTTAGAAAAGGCAGAGGAACTAGGGACCAAATTGCCAATATCCGCTGGATAATGGAAAAAGCCAGGGAGTTTCAGAAAAACATCTATTTCTGTTTTATTGACTATTCTAAAGCCTTTGACTGTGTGGACCATAACAAATTGTGGCAAGCTCTTAGTGGTATGGGGATACCAAGTCATCTTGTCTGCCTCCTGAAGAATCTGTATAACGACCAAGTAGCAACAGTAAGAACAGACAACAGAACAACGGACTGGTTTAAGATTGGGAAAGGAGTATGGCAGGGCTGTATACTCTCACCCTACCTATTCAACTTGTACGCAGAACACATCATGAGACATGCTGGGCTTGAGGAATCCAAGGCTGGAGTTAAAATCGCTGGAGGAAACATTAACAATCTCAGATATGCAGATGATACCACTTTGATGGCTGAAAGCGAAGAGGAACTGAGGAGCCTTATGATGAAGGTGAAAGAAGAAAGTGCAAAAGCTGGCTTGCAGCTAAACCTCAAAAAAACCAAGATTATGACAACCAGCTTGATTGATAACTAGCAAATAGAGGAAGAAAATGTAGAAGCAGTGAAAGACTTTGTATTTCTAGGTGCGAAGATTACTGCAGATGCTGACTGCAGTCAAGAAATCAGAAGACGTTTAATCCTTGGGAGAAGAGCAATGACAAATCTCGATAAAATAGTTAAGAGCAGAGACATCACACTGACAACAAAAGTCCGCATAGTTAAAGCAATGGTATTCCCAGTAGTAACATATGGCTGCGAGAGCTGGACCATAAGGAAGGCTGAGAGAAGGAAGATAGATGCTTTTGAACTGTGGTGTTGGAGGAAAATTCTGAGAGAGCCTTGGACTGCAAGAAGATCAAACCAGTCCATACTCCAGGAAATAAAGCCAGACTGCTCACCTGAGGGAATGATATTAAAGGCAAAACTGAAATACTTTGGCCACATAATGAGATGACAGGACATCCTGGAGAAGATGCTGATGCTAGGGAGAATGGAAGGCAAAAGGAAGAGGGGCCAGCCAAGGGCAAGATGGATGGATGATATTCTAGAGGTGATGGACTCATCCCTGGGGGAGCTGGGGATGTTGACGACCAACAGGAAGCTCTGGCGTGGGCTGGTCCATGAAGTCACGAAGAGTCGGAAGCGACTAAATGAATAAACAACAACAACAACTGGACTCTCTGTTCAAGGCAGTCTTAATGGAATACAGATCTACTCTTGATTGACTAAATTGGGTCCATCTTCCTGATTTCATCAATTCTTCCTGATAATATAAACCAGGTAAGCTACTGTATGTTCTGCATTTGAAGCAGCCTCTCTCAGCATTACAATACTGATTCATTAATACTTGCTGCTGTCAATGATAAAGCTGTTTCCTTTATAAAGGGCTGCAGCAATCCTCAGAAAAAAGGAATCTGCTGACAAATTTGTTTTGGGGAATTTCAGAAGTCTTGTTATTGCTTGTTCCCCAGACCCGAGCCATACAACAATGGGGCTACACAGACGGCAGGCCCTTGGTGAAAAAAACCTTCATATTAGAGACTACCATTTTAATGTCCTGATTGTGAGAACTTAAAGTACTTTGCCTTTGAAACATATTCCAGATATTTAGAGGATCATATTTGTTCTATCTCCTGTCCTCTTTGTGCACTTTTGATCTCTTGCCAGAAACAATCACTTTAAATGTTTAATTCCCGATTTCACTTGTTAACAGAAATTACTCATTTTGACCAGCAGCCCATTAAGATGATTCTGTTTCAGAAGAATTGTGTAGTACCCTGTTGCTGAGTAGCAATCAATAAAAAGGAGCTCAATGCCTCATAAGTGAGCTGCCTCTGGCAGTAGGGATCATCGCCATGGGTACATGCTTGGTCAATTATCAGCACTGCCCAAGATAGATACAGGACAATGATGTCATTGACTTTCACTGAATGCTGCCCAGCAGTGTCCCAGCTACTCCCCTTATTTTTCAGCTGCTTCCAGCAACAGTGGCTGAGTACTACATTTTCTATCCCATGCCCAACCCTTGTGCAAGCACTCACTATGCTAACTCACATCTTGACCTGCTCACCAGCAATTAGTGTATTCTGTTGTCGAGCCTGTTCCAGAAGCAGGACGTGTTGAAGCAAGGAAGCGTGCCCGTGATTGTTGGTCTCTCCCTCAAGGGCCACCCCCAGAAGGCAACTGGGAATAGACGACATGCTGAGGAACTTGCTTGTCAAGGCACCACCCTGGCGCAGTGATTGGATGGTCTGGCGCTCTGCTTCCTGCTGTGTGGTTAGGTTTGGGGAGGCCTAAAGCAGAGAGACAAACAGGACTTGCAATTGCCACAGAAGCCCAAGTGCCAACATCCAAGTTGTTTTAATCCACTATCCACTTCCTGCACTTCCCTATTCCTGGGGAACTAAACTTTCCCAACCAAAATTGTCGAACACTGCAGGGCAGGCATACTCAGAAAGGAAGAACCATTTGGATTTTTGGAAAGATTTTTATGGCTAACAAGGTAAAGTACAGGATCTCAAAAGCCTGCTAAAGCAATTCTCCAGTTCAACTTACACCTAGTATAAATTAAGGTGGAGTTACTCTATGTCACGTTCTCATGCTTCCCCCCTCCTCTGGGCTGAGGTGTCTCCTTGGCAATGGTTGTTTCCTCCCCTATATTCTCAGGGCCTGCTAGATACTCCATCATAACAATATTCCCACAGTAAAGTATTTTTGAAATGGTGTTGTTGAACTACAATTTCCAGCATCTCTCAACACTGCCTAATTCTGGCTGGGGCAGAGAAGAGTTGTTGACGTCCAGGAATATCTGGAAGCTACGAATTCCCCACTCCTGCCTTAATCTGATTAATATTATGAATATTTATGGTTGTGTTTCATCTTTTATTGTGTATTACCATAATCATGCTAGGTGTTCAGTAAATGGAAGGGAGAGATAACAGCTGAATAAAGAAATATCTAGAAAACTTTGTGTCTTTCCCCCCACGTCCCATAAATTCATCAAAAATATTAACCAGGTTCTGTAGAGCACTGGATGGGTCTACCCCCTGCAGCAAGTTTAGGAAAACTACCAAGTCAAGATTCACCCAAGAGGGTCCAAGTATGGAAAGGATGTCTTTGGGTATTCTCTCCAGGTATGACAGCTGACCACTGCTCTCCAAGGCTGGCATCCAGGCTCAACATAATTGGGCAGATGCCAATAGAGATTCAGTTCAGGGTCTAACATCAGTCCTTGCATCGCAGTTTCTCTTTCTGCTTCTGTCATTTTCCTTGTGCCTACTGATAGCCCACTGTGGTAGAGATCTATTCCATCTACTTTTTGTAAAGCTCCCCATGTACCTGTTGTAATTATAGTGATTTTAGGAATAAAAACAGTAGCAGCAGTAGGAAAACTCAGGCTCCAGAAGTCTCTCTGATTTGAGACCACATTTTTTCCTATATTTACTGAATTGATTAAAATGAGGGTAGTCCAGAAGTACTTTGCACAATGGTAGAACAGCAGTATCCAGTGGACATATTTTGGGGCACTGTGACCTAGCACAGACTAACAGTCCACCATGTGACTAGATTCAAGTTCAGGGCTAGACTAATTAATAGTGGTGTGGAGAGCTTGCTAATTTCAGCTGAGCCTGGGTGTCTGGAGTATATACATAACTACAAAGCTGTTTGCTACTCTTGGATGAGGAAAACTAATCACAGCAGAGAATAGTAGAACATGAAATCTGCCAGTCAGCTATTTCTAACTTCTAACACTGAAAATAAACAAGCTGTCAACTGGGCACAACTGCCACAGGTCAAGTCTTGAGCCAAATGTGGTGCCTGTCATCAGAAAGAAGCGAAAGAAGCAATAAATAGGACACAGCTTGGCACCAGCTGGTTGTGAGAAAACAAAACCCAGAGACTAGTGCTGTTCTAAAAAAGGAAGGAAGGAAGGAAGGAAGGAAGGAAGGAAGGGAGGAAGGGAGGAAGGGAGGAAGGAAAGGAAAGGAAAGGAAAGGAAAGGAAAGGAAAGGAAAGGAAAGGAAAGGAAAGGAAAGGAAAGGAAAGGAAAGGAAGATATATAGTCATGGGGTATCAAATATTAAGGCCTCTCCCATTGTACTGGAAAGAAATGAAGTAGAGCTGGAGCAAGGGTTAGGCTCAGGTATTAATACAGAGGTGCACAACATGTGGTCCCCGGGGTACCTGTCGCCCCCAAAAGCCTGGAATGAAGTCTCCAAAATTGTTCCAAAAGTTGCCATCAGAATTAGAATTTTTAATGTTAGGAAGGGGAAGTGGTTGAATAAATGATAAAAGTTACTGTGCTAAACTTTCATTTTGATTAAGTTTAAACTAAGATTTTAATTTGAAAAAATTTGGAGCAAATCTCCTGCATGTCACTGAAAGTTTTTCAGATGATAAAGCTGTGCACCTTTGCTTTAGCATCTTCTAAGAGTTGGAGACCAGAAGATTAATAGAGAGTAAGAATAAGATGATGATGATGTTGTCGATATTGTTGATGAAGATTTGACTTTTATCCCCCTTCAATCCACTCTGACTCTAAGTGGACACACAAATAGTTCTTTACAGAAACTGATCAGCAACTGATTAAAGATAAAATGTGCAGAACTATCACATGCTATTCAGTGGCCACCGCCATAAACAGAACCTCAAACTGGATGAATACATGGTAGAAAAAAAGTATCTTTGCAGTTGAGCTCAACTCTTGGCAATGATGTGGACACATCCATGTTGTTTTCTTGGCAACAATACAGCAGTGGTTCACCCCTCCTCCTCCTAGGATTTTTTTCTTTTAATGTCCAAGTCTAGTTGACAGCCCTGGTATTCCCTAGTGGTCTCCCATCCAAAACTTAATCAAGCTTGATTCTGCTTAACTGAGCCAAGATAAAGTCAGACAGACGTTGCCAACTACTGAAACAAATACAGGGGGGGGGGCACCCTGCATGCTAGCTATGCCAACTAGACATGAACTGCATATTTTGAAATGTTCTAATTTGCTATTTATACTAGTTAAAAATCCATCAGAATAAACTAATATCTGTATTTACTCTTTAGCTCTTCCCTTTCATGAGAGTAGGACAATCAATCCTTTGGTACAGCCACATTTAACATGGGGTGCGTGTGTGTGTGTGTGTGTGTGCAGTGAGTGGGGTGACATGAGACTTGTAGGGAAGGCTTTAGGTGGAGCTCTGTGTTTTTCTTTATTTCTGAATGATGATACCTCTTTGTAGGGCCTACACTGTAGTTTTCATTGGCTCAATTTCATTATTTCATTTGTTTCATTTCAATTACTTGCTATCCCCATAACTACAAATTTCCATAAAGTTGGGGGGACAGCCCATACTCACATTGAGGTGTGAATTTGTCACTGTGACAGTAGCCTGGAGTCCTAAGGAGATATTGGGCAGTGATGGAGAAGTGTATAGGCTGAGTTGGCTAGCTGATCCATCCATAGTGACAGCTCGGTGTTGGGGCAACATCTGCTATATAAAAGGAAAAGAAGGATTAGGGGACAAGGAAATGGAGAGGGGCACATAAAATAATACAGATAAATAAGAATATGTACTTTATACAGTAGACTGTCAGTTAACCGGCACCCACGGGGATTGATAGATGCCGGATAAATGTAGTTTCTGGTTGCTTGAGAGTTACTGTTAAATCCAATAGATGGCAGCAGAGAGATACAGATTTTTTTTTCCAGTTGCTTGAGAGTGCCAGGTTTTTTTTTCTGGTTGCTTGAGGGTGTGTGTTTTTTCCGGTTCGATTTTTTTGTGCCGGTTGCTTGAGTTCCAGTTAACTGAGAGTCTACTGTAGCAAGAAAAAAAACTTGATATTCTCCCAGCTCCTTAGTGTGACCTCATTAACAAGGCAAGGCAGAGCAGAGATGTATGCTGGGATATAAAAACTCAAAATACTTATTTTCTTATTTTATTGACATAGTATATCCAAGAAACAAAATAGTAAATAGCAGAGGGATTCATGTCCCTAAATAATAGACAGTTAATATACAGTCTAGATATTTGGGGCTATGCTGGCCAGGAATTATGGGATTTATAGTCTAATACATCTAGCAGGCAGAGTTGGAAAGACTGGTATAAGCATTTCTTCTTTAATTAACCTCTGTTAATCAGAGCAGATTTACATGTGCTTGATAATCTGAGAATCAGTCTAGCAAGAAATTACAGTTGGTGGTACCAAAACTCATCGAGAAAACAACGAAGATTAAAATTCCCCAACTCTTTTCTGAGAAAAGTTACCCATGAAGGAAACTAAATTCATTTTTGTGACAAATCTAAACATGAACTGGATTGGGTCTGTAAGCTGTATACAGTCATACAGCTGACATTTCAAGGCAGCTGGGACTCTGCTCTTGTAAAGAGGTATTCATTGCTTTCTTGAGCCATTCGTTTTTAATCCCTTAGACCAGTGTTTCTCAACAGCATGCTGGCTGGGGAATTCTAGGAGTTGAAGTCCATACAGCTTAAAGTTGCCAAGGCTGAGAAACTCTGCCTTGGACGCATGATGGAGGACATGAGTGGCTGATTACGCTAGTCCAAGTATTCTACCCACAACCTCAGTCTGCATCAATTGAACAATATCCCACCAAACTAGACTGGACTGTGCTTTGGATTATTCTGTAACTACATCAATGATGATGTTGGATTCCAGCAAATATGAATTACTGTCCTCAAAGCATGTCATAAACTTGTCACAGAAAATGACTACTTCTCTGCTAGCATTTGATTTTAAAAACTTATCAGCTGGGCTGAACAACCATCAAAGATGCAATGAAGGCAGCTGTGGCTGACTCCATCCTCTTTCACCCTTGGTCACTCGTCTCTGCTGTGGGTGGCCTGGCTGCACAGTATCTGCCACTACCACTTTCTCTTTCTCCTGGTGCTACCAATACAATGCTTCACTGTTAGCAGTTAGATCACCCTCTTCCTCAACCCTATGCTTATGTCAAATAGCACATGTCTTATTGGAAATTGGGAAAGTGACCCATTGGGAGTACAGGATCCACTGGGAATACATGTTGGTATTATTTTAAAAATAAAACTGTAATCATACGCTCCAATTTGATAAAGGATAGAATGGACGTCAGCCTTTCTTGTATACACACACACACACACACACACACACACACACACACACACACTGTATACATTAACTGTATAGTTGCACTGCAGTGTTCCCACATAGATTTGGTATCTGGACTGTTCCTGGCTCAAGATAATGTTAGAGATTAAAGTAATTAAATTCCTCATAGACTTTTTCAAAATCTTCCTTATAGATCTAGATGATAAGGATATTATAAGTATATTTCAAGCAGGGAATAGAAGCTTGGAACAAGGAGCTTAAATGACATTGTTCTTTGAAATGTCCAAAAGCAGAACTGTCCAGCAGATGGTGCTTTGTTTTCTAACAATGGGAAAACACTCTTCAGAAGTCTGCTGGGGGAAGGGACACTGAACGTGTGATGTAGAAAGCAATTATAGGCTCTTCTGCTCTGCAGCTCAGCTCAGACCAGCCCAACTGAAGTTAAGGTGGGAAAAAAAATTGCATTGAGAAGAGTGAGAGAATGGGAATGCCTCATACATTTTCCCCACAGAAACAGGATAAATGCTAAGTGAAAATGAGAAGAGAATATTCAGCTTTGCTTTCTAGAGAGAAAACAACTTCTCTCTTCAGGGAGCATTCAGGTTGTTACCAAGAAGCCTGGCACTGTCCATATAAATACTCCATATAAATACTGCATAGAATCACATGCTTCTCTTGGAAAAGAGAGGAAAAGCAATATTTTTCTTCACGGACATCCTATCACATTAAGAGCTTTTGTTTTGTTTTGTTCTGTTTTGTTAAACAGAAATAGTCAATGTGTGAATTTGTATAAATTCAAATAATCAAGCAGTAGTAAGAATTGAAAAGCACCTTCAAAGCTACTCTGAAGAAAGTACTAGTAACAAAAGAAAGTGACTTTTTACTAATTAGGCTAACCATTTTTCTTCACAGTGAACTCAAGCAGGAGGTCAGAAAAGGGGTATGGGCAGCTGCTTATTTACTAGAAGATAATATTTTATCACCTGTGGCAGGTATGGGTAACTCACAGGCCACATATGTCAGATAGCTGCCCAAAATTGTGCTGCCAAATCTAACAGCAAAATCACCAGATTTGGCAAAGTAATTCTATCTATCTATCTATCTGTCTATCTGTCTATCTGTCTATCCATCCATCCATCCATCCATCCACCCACCCACCCACCTACCTACCTTTGCTTTTCTTTTAAAAATAAGGGTGGAAATTAGAAAATAAAGCTCTGAAAGGTAAATCACACTCTTCCAAGTAATTCCCTCCCCTGGATAATAATTTTTAAAAAACTGAAAAATGTACCAAAATTATATAGCCCACATTCGGCTGCAAATTGCCAATTTTCAGTGGCAGCATTTACAGATAAAATATGTAAATAAATACAGTAAATGACTGGGAGAAGTTGCCATGAGGCAAACTACTCCCATACTCACACAAATCCCATCTTTTTTTTGCTGAAAAAAGAGAAAAATGAACTTGTGATTTATGGGTTTAAGGATTAAAAAGGGTACATGGAAGGAAACTATGATGTTACCTTAGAGAGAGAGAGGATAAAATATAAATGCATTTATAACTGCTGTCAAAAAGATTGGAAGCCACTTCTTTATAATCCTTTCCTTTCCTTTCTTTCTTTCTTTCTTTTTTTTCTTTCTTTCTTTCTCTTTCTTTCTTTTTTCTTTCTTACTTATTCACCATTCTTTCTTATTTTCTTTGTTTCTTTTCTAATATTTGTACTGTTACTTTGCTAATATTTGTACTGTTTCTTTTCTAACATTTGTACTGTTTCTTTATATAATATTTACATTATTCTGTGAGGCTACGATAATGACAGGCCAAGTCTATTGAGGAGCCTCAGATCAGGGCACCCACCTGAGCCCAGGTCTCTCTGGCCCAAATCCCAACACTCCACAGTTCAAAGCAATGAACAGTGGGCTGAATATGTAATTGTGGGAGACATTCATCATTGGTAAGGAGAGGCAAAACTGTCGAAAAAAGAACCAAACCAATTTGGCCCACTGAAGACAAGGACAAGGAAAGAGACACAGCAGCCAAACCACAGCAAGCAGCAGCCCTCGTTCACCAGTCTTACCTCAGTATGTATGTTAGGCACGGACCCAGTAAGCCCATTTTCTGTGATGGTGCTGTTGGAGCTGTTTGGGGAGCTCGGGCCAGACCCAGGAGCACTGTTGCACATTGAAGACACTGCAATGAAAGTTTAGGGGAAGGGGGAGAGATTGCCACCATGTCACAGTGCTTGCACTGAAGCCCTTCCACTGAATTAAGATGCTGTTGTGCCCGAGCAGGCTGTTGAAACTTTCACTTTGTGTTTTGAAGCAGAATCAAGTTTCAATCCACATGGAGCAAAGAAATATTGGGAAAATGTATGTTAGTAAGGTAAAATTTAATTGTTGATTTGGCTTTCCCTTCCAGCAGAACAAAGCACCAAAGAATGTTAACATGCAGTAAAGGACTGTGCATCATGTTACACAGCATACAATATAGAATTTACAAAAAAGTCCCTAGCATTCCCATGTGTTCAGCTCACAAGGCTGTTATACTGGGCAGCTGTCTCAACTGAAAGAAATTCTTCCAAGCAAGATTCTCTCAGAGTTTTCTTTAACAAGATTTATTAAGATGAAAGGGTACAATTTCAGAATTTCAGCGACTAATGATTCCCAATTTTCCCCCAATATATATACATTTGGGTGAAGATTTTCTTAGTCTCTTTCTAACAGCTTTCCAATGAATTGATGAGGAAGTGGTTCTTTTCACTAATAATGGAGAAACTTGAAGGTGACTGTTTACAAGATGGTTTCTTGAAACCATATCAATCTGTGAATTGACCATTACCTCCATTTGTGATACTGTAGTCACAATGTTTACATTACCTTGTTTCAGAATTGAGAAAAAAGAGAAAAATGATGTATGCAAGGCATGACTCCACCACACAAAAATGGATGCTCTTTTCTGCCCTAGCTTTGCATTGAAATTTCAAATTCACCTTTCTACATTAATTACAAATACAAAAGAGAAATAGAGAGAACTCTAGTTTCCAAGAAGGAGCCTCAGGTCGCTGACAGCTCACATGCCAACCTTCCATACTCCCTCCTTTCCTAGTTAAAATAAAAACGTCTTCAGAGTGTTCTACAACACAAACTAAATGGCCACCAAATACATTACTACTGTCTGGATTATCAGTGGTACGTCTAAAATGAATGCAGTGCTAAATGCATCATATACACTGTATATTATTTCATTCCTTTGCTATTTCAATCTGCTCTTAAGCTGACCCACTCCTCCTCTTCCATTGCACTATATTTTAAGAAATCTTTGAATGATTATCACTTTCTTGATGATTATATGTTCATACTACTAGATCAAGATTAAACTAAAAATATTCATACATTTCTTCCTCTTTCGTACTCTTAAAAAGGAAATTTTATCATAATTCTCATGACTTTCACATTGTCTGGTCTGAGTTACTGTGCCCCCTTTTGACTTAATTTCTAGTCATTATCCAAATTTACATGTTGCAATAATCTATACAGTAACGCAATTTACTTAGTATTAGTTTAGCGTTATGTTGGAATTTGGCAGCATGGTTGTCAGAGAGTCCAATGATTGGGTGCACGCATAAACAAATGGCTGGGCCTAGTCCTGGACTCCCATCCTTCTACACCATAAAACTTCCACAATGACTGTGCTCAAGCAAACCATATGATGGCTTAATGCAGTATGTGAATCTAGCCATGGTTAATGTAATTTCCTGGTTTACTTCTAATTTGTTTTTGAGCCTCATTAATGTCTCTATTCTAACTGTAGAGATCCTAAGGTGAAAGAGGCTAAAAATGGCAGGAAAGCAAACTGGAACTAGCAAAACCAACCATAGTTATTTTAATTACCCACAAAACTAATTCAGACTTGCTTCCAGCTTTTTCACCAATCCATGATTAAAATAAAAACATGGTTTCATGTGATCACAATGTAGTTTAACCAGAGTGCTCTGCGCTAAGCTATCACTGATCAATGAAGGTACCGTAGTTTAAAACAGAAAGCTCCCCCTTTCAAGCAGAAAAGAGAAAGGAAAGTGAGAGAAAATTATACAAGGCTCTCTGTAGCTCCTTTCTTTAGGAAAACATGGTTTTCCAATTACATTTTAACAAATAATTGTTTCATCTGTTTTTCCAAATTCCTCCTTCAACCCTAGTGTTTTGACCTCCACTGTCCAATTTCATCAGCCACTTTGTAGCACATAGATTATATCCATGGACATTTCCCCCCCTTTTTTTATCCAGTCTCATTTCTCCCTTCTTGACATACTTGGGGAGAGGACTGAAGAATGGAATGTTCCATCCACCTTTTTTCAAATGCAAATAGTACTTGCCCTTAACTGGGCTAAAGTCCTCTCTCACCTGTGATTTCAATTGCTCGTTTTTTGAAGGTGCTGATGACTGTCCCATCTTTCCTCCGCAACAGAGGACTGCTTCTCCTCTCCGCCACCTTCTGTTTTAATCGTGAGCGCACTTTTAAATTGGGTTCTGAGGCTGAAAGAAAGAGGCAGACAGGAAGGAAAAGGCAAGGTGGTCAGGTTTCTCCTGAAGTAGACAGTCCTAGGCAGGGAAGCAAATTTTAACGAAAGGAAGAAGCTAACTGCATCTACACTTACCAGATCAACTGTACTGCTTCAAGAAAGAATGATCCTTTTTATTACTAATCTATTTATTCTGTATTTCTGAAACATAACAGTAAAGCACCCATTCCCAATACAATGTCCTCTAGTTCTACCAAATGCCAACTCCAGCCAGCACAGCTAAAGGTCAAAGTCCATGATATCTGGAAGGCACCAGGTTCAGGATGACTCCATTAACAAATAAAGAATCTGAGCAGAAGACACAGACATTCTTCAAGTGATGGAACAGGACACGACAGGGCTCATGTATGTGGATGCAGCTTATTCTCACTTGTTTATCCTCCTCTGCTTTGTTGGGCTATGCCTGACAAAACCCTCCCCCCACCCACAGGATGCCAATTTAAATTTCTGCTCCATGAAATCTGGAAGATACTCTACGTACATAACTTCTCTACTCAATTCCTATGCCTTTATAAAAGCATAAGAGAAGCCCTGCTGGGTCACACTTATGATCCATTCAGTCCACCCACTAGCCCAGTGTTTTTCAACCTTGGCAACTTTAAGATGTGTGGACTTCAACTCCCAGAATTCCCCAGCCAGCATGGCTAGCCAACCAAATGCATTCAAGAAGTTCATAAACATAGACAGGAGAGCTATTGTCTTCTTCCCCTGTTGCTAGCAGCTGTCTGGGATTAAGGAAGTGGTAAGTAGCCATTAGGACCAGCATCCACTGGTAGCCTGATCTTTCATAAATTTGTTCAGTCCCCTTGGAAAACTTTCTAAATTAGTGGCCATCATACCATAGCTGCAAATTCCATAGTTTCACTAAACACTATTTCAAGATGTCTTTCAAAGGTATACTGTCAATCATATAATGCCAAGTATGCTGCTACCTTCTTTTATGCATTTTAGAGACTATACTATAGAAATGTGCCAGTTTTCTCTACGTCATTCTCTCAAGATCTTAATTCTTTCAAACTGTATGTTTCCTAACAGGCCAGGGGTGGGGAGAACAATAACTCAGCACATGATGGTTCATTCATGGCTTCTCCAGTCAAAAAGATAAAGTAAGAAGGGATGGAAAAGATTATTTACTACCTTAAGACCCCAAATACATGCTGCCAGTCACTGGCTTAGCAAGGCAAACAGCCAGACTTAGCATAAGGCAACTTCCTATGTTCCTAAAATTTCCTGATTTCACATAGCAGCTGGGCTGTTTTTTTCCACATAGTTTGACTGTAGAGAAGCTTTTGCAAAAACCAGCCGAGCTGTTACACAATTAGCATCCAAACAGCTGATTTCTTGCAAGGGAGCACTGACTGCATCTAAAAATAGGTTGTTTGTGAAGCCAGTCTTCACAGTAGGTTTGTCTAGTTCTCTACTGTAAGTTTAGAATTCTTATCATAATTAATATTTTAGCAGAATGAGGATTTTGTACGCAAGCTTGATTTTCAGTCAGAAGCTGGGCTTTAACATTGTAGCTGCAGTATTCTGTAAGATACTTGAATGAGTATTCCTTTCTTATTTGTAGTTCATCAGATTAAATCAATTTTTCTTTTTTTCTCCCTCTCACCCCCAGCCTTAGCCTTTACAAGCTGGGACATTTAAGGGGCAGAAAGCCTTACAAATTTAAACTCCCCCCTTTTGATTATTCTACAACCATTGATGTTTGCTAACCAGTTTTCCGGAGTGGAAAGTCATCTCTGCTGTCATAAGTGCCGAGTAAAGGTAGTTTGCAAGAGGCTGGTGTTCCCGGGCTTCCTGTCTGGGGAGGGGAACTCTGGTCCAATGAGGTATGATGAGCCCCCCTGCACAAACCAGAAAAAAACATGTCCAGGCTATCAAGATTAAGATCAACATGGCTAAATGACTACACTAATCAGCATACAGGTAGCCCTTGCTTACTGACTGCCTCATTTAGCAACCATTTGAAGTTACAACAGTGTAAAGAAAAAACAGCTTTGCGACCAATCCTCGCATTTACAACAGTTGCAGCATCCCACGGTCATGTGATCACCATTTGCATGCTTTGCAACTGGCTTGCAACAAGCAGAGTTAATGGAGAATGTGGAAGTATAATCGTAAGCCACAGTCACACAGTTTTCCACTTAGCAACCATGGCACTTAGTGACAGAGTTGCCAGTCCCAACCGTGGTAGCTAAGCAAAGACTACCTATGCTTCTTTCCGAATTCTCCTGTTCCCTCCATTCATATTGGGCTGCATTTGTACCTTATAATTACTTGGCATTTCTTTAAATTTATTTGAGTGAAAAGGGCAATCAGAGCAGCTGTATACTCAGTATTGAGAGGTCACTTATAACAGATGGATTCAGTTATCTATCATTCATTTTTCATCCAACTTGCTTTTTCTGTATAACCTGAGATTCTTCTATCTTTCCATTCAGCGTTGATGAAGAGCTCTATAATACCAGAATGCCTGTAAAGCTACCAGTACGAGATGACAATGGTACCATGATTCTTAAATTGGTAAGGAATGAAGGAAAAAGGAAGATTGTGGGGAGATCACAGTAATGTGCGTCCTCTCCATTTCCCCTTTAGGGTGGTGGATGATCATGGATTTTGTACAGTAATACAGATCTTCAGCCCAAGATTTAACTGGTTATTTTCTCAATATTAATACCATCTCATCAAGCAACATACGGTACCCATCTGTCCTTAGAGCTTAAACCTCCACACCAAACTCAGTCTGCTATCTGTGGCCTTTTCTGTAAAACAGTAATCCAGAGGAAAACCTTTGATAGCTACTTGAGAGTAGAAGCATGGAAATAAGTAAAAGCATAACTGGGTAAGACTGGAAAGGACTTAGTGATCATATTTCCAGTAAAACTGGTGGTTTCCTTGAGAAATGGATTTGTCCAGATGCTATACAATTTGGGACAAACATGTACTATTGTTGTGAACAGAAAAGGAAGGAGAAAGTGTCACACACTTCCACTTCCCCCACAATTCATTATCCAAAAATAGAATTTGCTTTTGCATGCACAGGCACACATACACACAGACAGAAAAAACACACAAGCTGGCATGCTGGTGACGGAACTGTGAAAATACTATTTTGAGCAAGATGAATGAATTACCTCTTACCATAATATAATTATTTAAACGTAATTATTTGCTGAAGAAGAACCCAAGAAACACAGTTAAATTTAGAGAAAATGGAGTCCCTGAAAGGGAAGACATATTCCTTGCTTTCCTATTGCCAGATATGCAGAAACAAATACCAATTGCACAGGGACTGTACAGATCTTGCATGTTTCTTTGTGATGGCAATATTTGTTCCAGTGCTGAAACCCAATTCTACTCACAGTCTGTCCTAAACCAGACATAGATGAAAATCCTAGAGACAAAGGAAAGACTTACCAGCATTTGGGATGCTGAGGGAGGGAATGATTCAAGCCACCCACTGTAGTTGGCTCTTTTGACTTGCTGAGAAGGAACTCTTGAAGTTTCAGCTTCACTTCAGTGCTTGCAATGGCACCTTTGGAAAATTATAGAAAAACACTGGTAGAAAACATTAAAGACAAGTTGAGATGAATCTCCCTTCCCTAACCTGGTGTCATGCAGATGTGTGACCTTCAATTCTCACAAGAATGCCAGTGTAGTGTGTTCAGGGACACTACCCTTTTCATCTCACATTCCAGGCTAACAACCTGTTCTTAAAATCCCTTCACATCAATCAAGGGAATCAATCAATCAAAGGGGAAAAAACCCACTTCTCCCTAAGCACACTGGCAACATTTTTTATCATGTCATCCTTCACATATTCCTGAAAAATTCCATCATAATGCTACATTTTATTATACTTTAAATAATTCTTTATTCATTTATTATGGGGTGCAGGTTACAACATCAACTGAAGAGCAAACCCAGACATCCAAAAATGCCCCAAATTTTATCCTCTTTAAGCATGTTGTACATCCCCAAATCAGGGATGCGTCCCTTGAAGTCTTCCATTGAGATCACTCAATTCAGCCCATCCCCATGTTGCTCTTGACAAAGATAACCTGGTAAGCTGCCAAGAGCAGTCATGCTGGAGAAATGCAGAAAGCATAAGTGGTAAACCTCTCCATCCGGAGCAGAAGAGAATTTGTGCAAGTTTATGAGTGTACAGAAGTGCATCTATGCACTATGCCTGCCTGCCTATGTGCAAGGTTGGCTACACATGCAGCCACAGGTATCCCTTCTCAACTCACCATACGTTACCTCAGAATCTTCAAAGAGAAAAAGATTGCTCACTTTTGTTCTAAAAATAACTCCCAAAGATTGCAGATTTGTAAAGAATCTGAAAATTAGTTTGCACAGATTCTCCATTTAAATATATTTTCAAAAACTCTGCAATTTGAAGGGAAGTGCCATGGCAAAGAAGTCTAACCTTGGCTTGAAAGCCAAGTTCAACAAGTTACTTACATCTTTATATTGCTAATATACTTGTGAGGGCAATTTTAATTATTTGAGTGGGTTTATGTACATGGGGATTGTTTTAAAATGTGCTTCTCTGTATGGCGTTTTTGGAATAGGAGAATATAATCCTCTAGCTCACTCTGTTTCTTCCTCAAGTCCTTGGAATATAAATAGGGTATTGTTCCAATAAATGCAATGCAATGCAATTAAAACGTATTACTTTCTTTGCTCTTCTCCTTGTTGCGTAAGATGAGTAACTGTTGCTCCAGACGCTGCTTCTCCAGCTCTTCTTGACGCTGTTGTTCTCGTTTACGCTGTTGCTCTAGTTCTTGTTGACGCTTTGCTGCCAACATCTCCTGCTGTTGCTGCAAAAAGAGACAGGGAGAGAGTCAACACCACCAAAGGCAATTGTGTGTGTACTTGAGCTTACATTGGGTATGGATGTCACATACAAAATCCAGACATACATTTACAGGTCACTGTGTGCCATTTTTCAGACACAGACTTCAATATCAAAGCTGGAAATAGTGAATGAAGATCGTCTCCACTGAACAGCAACTTCTCTCTTCCAGTAATTGCTGCTTGATAAAACTTCTGAGCGACAGGCAAAGTTATAGCAGAGGTTCTTTCTAAGGGACTTTAGCCATCTGGAAGTCTCCTCTAAGAAAGCAATCATGGAAATCCTATACCCATGTCTAAACCTTTTCATTACTCAAGTAATCATCTGAGGTCTTGCCTCCTGCTTCTCTAACATCTGAAATACAATGGAATATTGTGCAATACCTTCCTTCCTTCCTTCGTAGTACTAATGCTCCAAAATGTCCTTCAAGAGGAGGTCCATGTTTGCTTTTATAATGCCTTTTCAAAGCATACTTGCATTTTGTAGTAATTCAGTCTTCTCTTGATCTCATTGGCTGATGGCTTCTCTCTTGTGTTGTTCTTACCTAGAACTTTGCCTATCAACTGTTACAACTTTTTTTACAGGATTTATGCTTCTTTCTCATTATTATTTCTGTGATTGGTAGGCAAAAAGTCAAGCTTGGGCTCTGTATGTTGTCCACTATGTAAATTTTTCATTTCTGTATTTATGTTTATGTAACACATTTCTGCCAAAGCCCATGCCCTTCTTCTTTCCATTCTCTAAAATCTGTTGTCACTTTTAAACTGTACTACTGTGACCACACAAAAATAAATTTGTGTTTGATAAATGCAGACACCAAAAGCATTCTAAAATTAATACTTTAAAAGTCAGAACCTTGAATTAGATAATAAAGTAACAATATTTTCTCCCAGACTTTCATTTATTTTACAAGTAGCTGCAAAAGGGGTGATGGAATTAGAAGTGAAAACACAAACATCACCCCTGAAGACTACTTGCCATCCTAGGTTCCATTGTCTGCACTGATACCTTCAGAAGAAAGTAGGAGAATCAGGAAGAAGTTATTTTTGTAGGGGACATGGTGTAGCGTAATATCAGCAAGTAGAAGCACGTAGCCAAATTTGGCCTCTAAAGATAAGTAGGGTCTGGCCTGGACAGTACTTAGATGGGAGACTACCAACAAATTCCAGAGCTTCAGACTGGACTAGGAAGTTGAAAAAAAATCCAAAGAAGGCAATGGCAAACCACTTCCATACTTTGCCAAGAAAACTGCATGGATGTGTTGCGAAGTCACCAGAAGTTAAGCTCAACCCAAGGGAGACTTGATTTTACGATGCAGAGAAAGAGCCCTCTTTCCACCTCTGGTTGTTATCCCCAACAACTACTGTTTCTGAAAACACAAAAAGTGGGGAGAGAATCCTGTTGAAAACCTCCAGGTCTGTGAAAGACGCAGGTGTGCATAATTCAAAGTTGAAGAGGTATCACTGCGAATGAGGACTATAGACTATGCATTCAACTAAATATAATTTTTTTTAAAGCAAAAGCCAAAACTAAATGAAAAATGGAATAAGGAAGTTTGGGATAATGGCTAAGAAAAAAAGCTGCAAAATACTGATCTAAACACTGGCTGATAGCATCTACATGTACTACAGTTTATAAAACAAAGCACAAATGTTCACATCAGAAGAAATTACTGATCACTGGATGCAACATCACATACAAGATTTGTTCAGATATAACACTGAATTGTTACTACCGAAAGAACCTGCTCTCTTGTCTTCTGACAATCCTGTAATTAGTTAAAACTCATTTATTGCATTCACACATACATCAAGTGATAACGTAGCTTGTTAGGTTATGGTTCAGCACGATGTAACCCATTGTTTATGGCTTAGCCTAATATAGGAACCCAGCCAGTTTATCTGAACAAGCCAGAATCATAAAGTACAGTGGAAACACTTTATCCCAGTTTGGGCATAAAAACAAGTTTATTGAAAACTAGAGACAAAGGCTTACAATTTCGTCTTCATAACCACACTGGAAAATAGTAGAAAAGGCAGACAGGTTATTCAGCCTTACCTCAGCTCATTCCCACTCTATTAATCTGCAGGTCAGAATTACATCTGAATGAGGTCAGTGTCAGTAATAACTTAAAAGTGGAAGCTCTTAGAACGAGGGATATGGTAGCCTTTAAGTATGAGTGGGGTATGAATGATTCATACTGATAGTAATCCATATTTTCAAGGACAGGAAAATGTCAAAATACAATAAATGAACACCATCAAACAACATTAGCCAAGTAGTTGTTTCAATTATTGCATTATGCCATTGAAGCAAAGTCTGGGAGACGCACGCAGGACTGATCAAAATAGAAACATAATGTCACACTTGGAGACGAAAGAATATGCCAGAGTTCAAACCGCTGCCTGACTGATAGGCAAATTCTTATCTTTGGATTCTGCAAACTAGAAAACAACAGCACATAACATTCTTTGACCATGTGTAGAAAACCATCACCCAGTCTCTTTTTTCCCCCCAGTAGGATTAGGTCTAAGGATTTCCAAAAGAAAAGGTACAGGATCCATGCAATTTTGAGTCTTGCCTCCCATAGTTCAACAGTGCTGGAGGGAAACTGTTTCCTCTGCACTGAGTTTTGAATTGTAGATTGGTCTGCTGAGCTTGGGGGTCTCTCCTTCATAAGGAGCTTTGCACTTTGATGATGAAGAAAACAATAAAACATCGAGGCAGAAACAACACACAGTACCTACCAATCCGAAATGAGAAAAAGCTTACTGATACCACCCCCACCCCACCTTCAACATAGATGGTTCTTCCCAGAATGGAGCTCTTAAATGTGGATGCCCTATCAGAAAAGCCCCTGATCCCTAGAACAGTCTGGGTAGCAGATGGAACACAGGGCAAGGCTTCACCAACAGAAAAGATCAAGGAAGAAAATAGGGGAAGAAGCACTGGCATTAAGGACATAGGATCAGGCCCCTGAGAGCTTTTAATGAGTGCTAATGCTATGAATTAGGCTCAGAAACACACCAATTATCATGGAAGGCAGGCTAATGTGACATGGAATACTTGCCTGCCTTTCCTGGATCTGGCGGCAACCTTTAGAATTCAGTCTAGGAAGTGCCATGAAGAACTATTAATTTAACAGGAGATTAGATAGGACTACCTTATTCAGGCTGCAAAAGAATTAAGAGTTTTCTGTATTTTTACTGTCATCTACTGGCCATCCAGATTTTTGCATCCTAGATATGGCGACCCTAAAGTTGGGTAATGGTCGCAACATCAGGGAAGAAAGATGAAAAGTATCAGATGAGGGAGATAAAAGGTACTGCGGGCCACAACCATCATATGGGCCTCAGATGGCAAGACTGGAACCTGGAGAACCCAAGCTACATGCTACAATGTCAGAGGAAACGTGAGCCAGAACCCCAAGCCTCCTAGGTCTGGGTTTCACCAATACTTAGTCTTGCTTGCAGCTATCCCCATCAAGGCTGAAACTATGCTTCGACCCTTGATCTTTATTCTAGGAAACATGCTCCTGCAGCTGGCACTGATGTCATTAGCCCATGGGAGGGCTCTCACCCTGTGACAAAACAAGTTCTTTGTACGCATGCTGTCCCAGGTACAATCCTGTTCAAAGGATTTCCACTGGGATAGGATTCTTGACAACTGCTGCCAGTTCAAACAGGCAATGCAGGGTGTGACATGAATGGTGTGATTCAGGAGGAGGCAGCTTGGTGAGTTCACCTCCAAATTACCTTGAGGTGTTTCTGCAACTGGACTTCATGCTGCCGTGTTAGGTGCTCATGTTGCTTCTGAAACTCAGCAAAGAGCAGCTGCTTCTGCAATTGCTGTTGCTGTTTCAGAGCCAGTAGTTCCTGCTGCAACTGCTGCTCCCGGACAGCTGGGTCCACAGTGGGCACACCGGGCCGAGAATCCATCCGCAAATCCACTGGGCTGCTGTTGCTGCTGCTGTTGCAAGAACTCTGCATCACCATGGGAAGAACCGGCTTCAAGTCCATAGCTGGGGATTAGAAAGAGAGTTCATGATTGCAGTGGAACGATCTGCAACAAAGAGCGCTGAGATCAAGGCCTATATGTGCATGTTGGTCTATGTGTAAAGAAGAGCTCTGCAGCAAGCACAGTATTTCTGTTTGCATGACAAAACCATCAATTATGAACTATTATAGTTTTATGCACATCAGTAGCTAAACATGACTTGTCATTTGTGAAGCCTATCTTGCCATTGCCTTGGCTGCTCCAATGTCATGGAAGGTTGTAAACAGTCTGGATGCTTGGGGAAGGGGTTTGTTTGTTTCTGACTGACATCAATAACAAATGGGACTTGCAACAAAATGTTATTATTCAGATTTTCACCTAGCCAGCCATCCCTTTTTCCAGGATTCTTTCAATGTATTTACACCTTTTTCCTCTTCTGAGCAGACATCATTTTCTGTTCAGTGACCACGTTCTACCCTACTAAATTATTGGGTTTTTAAAAATTCTTATAGTTTTCTTTTTTTAAACACTTTGCACTCCTGCAAGCCTTAAAATCCCTCTGAGCCTGCTGATAGCCCCCTTATTTTGTGTGGATTGAGCTGTTTGGCTACATAAGAATCCATGCTCAGATTCTAATTTACAAAAGTGGAGGAAAAACCATTTTTGCTGCTATTGCTAAATGATCAGTAAACTTCTCTTGCCAAAGAGCAGATCCTGAGTTACCTTTTGCCTACCCTTATTTCATCCTTTCAAGAGCCCTTGTGAGACTGTTTACAGTGTTTTGCTGAGGAGCTCAAATCACATGGCTGAGAGCTGTGGAGTCAGAGATTCAAGACAAGGAAGTCAAAGAGGTTTGGAAATAAAAGCCACAAGTAGATTGAGTTTCATATCTTCATATGAACTAACACCCCAGAAATTGATCAAATTTCTAGCTATTACAATAACTTACCTGCTCTAGGTTTTGCTTCTCAGTTTGTAATAGCAGATATCAGAGGGCCTTTTAATCCTTTACTATGGTCTAGGAACTCAGTGGTATTGTTACTGGGACATGATATTAATGAAGAACTTATTTAAGTTGGGTATGTATTTTTCCTAACCTCCCTTCAAAAAGATGGGCAGACAGACCAAATATTCAAATGCATCTATTTTCAGTAATCTGGGAGAACACTAACAAAAATGGTGCAAAATATTTTTTTATTTATTATACAATAAATAAAAAATTGTTTGCAAGACATGGAGCAGACCTCTGAAGTTTCCATGCCCACTGCAGAGATTTATAATCCAAGCCAGTTGTAAATGTCATGCCAGTTTTAGGCATCTGGCATCTGTTGAAGGGTTTAACCTATGAAACATATCACAATGAATGAATGTATGAATCTTTCAAGGTTCCAAAGAAGTCTATTCATAAACAGATGCCAATTTCCAATTAGCACCGTTTATTTCTAAGACTGTTTTGCCAACTGCTGCCAATGTAATGGCTTTTTTAGCCACCAGCATTTTAAGATGCCTAGACAGGGGTGCCAGAAAACTCTCCAACATCTTCAGTCTTTTCAGAGACAACAATTATTTTGAAATCTAAAATTTAAATAAGGGGTTTTTATCTTGATTTTTATCTCTAAAATCAAGATAAGGCCCTCCAATCAATATGAAGATGGAGGGGAAAAACATGACACTGTACGTAAGTAGACATAAGGATCTTCTTCAGGGATATTCATCTAACCAACTTCTGGAGGTTTATTTGGGAAGCTGTGCAGACACACAAATCATTAGTTTTCAATGTTACCTTTTCACACACATTTGGGCCTTGATTCAAAGGTCTGGAAAAATGACACAAGAAGTATTCATCACAGATATACCTTGTGAAACAAATCCCTTGGTGGCCTAGGCCACATGTGCTGCAAACTGAGATGGTAGCAAGGGCTGCTATTTTTGAAAGTTCCTATTTATGAAAATCTCTATACAAATAAAAATTACTGTCAAAAAACAGCAAGACAGCAAATGCTCATTTGTTCTGGTTAGGTTTACTTGCAGAATTTTGTGTTCATCTATTTTTTTTCAAAGGAAGCACATTGCAAAACTGCCTCCACCACTACCAGTAGAAAACCTTACCCCACTCAGCAAATATATAGGCTAGTCCAGAGGTATCAACAGATGGGGTAGGGGGGCAAAAAATCAAGATAGCAGCTGTTCCCAAGCTGCAATCAAAGCCCTGTCCCTTTTTACACATGTGTGGCACATGTAAGAAAGCAGCAGAGTTTCAATCACACAGTCATAGCTGCCGTCTTCACTCTCTCTCTCTCACACACACACACACACACACACACACACACACTGATACCAATAGATTAGGCTATAATGAGAACCAGTTGAGGGCAAAAGATCTAGAAAAAATTAAAAGAAATTTGTGGTTAACTGAGTTCTATATCTTTATGCAAGAGGAGGGTTGTTTTGGAGAGAAAGCATGAAGAGGGTTGCTTTGGATTGAGGTGAGGAAAATACCCATCAAATTAAACATATGTGTCTGTAGGAACTCTGTAGGACAGAACTTATTTTACAATAAAGTTTGGCATTTTTCTCCCAAAGTATAGGGCTTACTAAGGACAATGGTTGGTTCCTTAATCCTGCCGGAACTGGTCTTGTCCCCTTCGGGTGGAATTAGATCTGCTGTTACTTGGATTTCATTATATTTTATATTTATATTTATTATCGATATTATTATGATTTTATTGAATTTTAAATTGTTTTATTGTGAACCGCCCAAGGTCCCCCAAGTGGGGGAGATGGGCAGTAATAAAAATATGATTGATAGATAGATAGATAGATAGATAGATAGATAGATAGATAGATAGATAGATAGCAAGCTAAGGACAAAATATCTATCTATCTAAGTCCTAGGGCTTGCTAAGGACAATACATAGCAATCCAAGCCTCTGGCCTGGATTGCTAAGCCCATGAATCTGCTTGTAGAACATCAATCAAACTATATGTACCTCTATCAGCATAAAGAACTCCTAATAGAAAAGAGATCAGTCCCAAGTGGACAGAAGACAAAACCATCACGGCAAGGTTCACCAAGGGACAGCTTTCAAAGATAGGTATGAGTTTACAGGCCAATAATGTCTGTAACCCCCTAGGCAGGGGCAAAAGAAATATCATCTAGTCCCCAAATGGTGGGTAGATGAAACAACCTGCATCTGGGGTGCAGTCAATATGTCTCCAACTCAGGAGGGATCCCAGGATCTGTTGGCTGCAGAAATCAGATACTCTTCCACAGTAAGATCTTGCTGATGTGCATTATTTTAAAACCCAGGGTCACTCTGACAGGCAGATAATTTTATTTGAGCCAGAGAACAGGTATGCATAGCCTTGGAATCTGATTCCTATTCCAGTTCTCAGCCTTGTAACATTAATGAGCAATAAAAGGAAGTATTAAGTGCCCTTCTGGGATTTACGTGGAAGGCCTTTTCAAGCAGAACGTGCAGCTTTCAAGCCTCAATGCAGGCAGACAGGCAGGCAGGCAGGCAGGCAGAGACAGACAGAAGCACTCTCACAGAATGGCAATCTGGGGCAGAACTCAGCACTATTTATGCAGATCCTTTTGCACTCCCCAAATTACCACTGCTGCTGCTGCTGCTGCTCCCACACTTCTTTTCCAACAGCCATATCTGAGTCACTTGCAGCCGTTTTGGCATGCTGTGAATGAACAAGGACTATGGTGACTCATCAGATACGTACCGTTTTCACTGCTGTTGTAAAAGAGCATGGGCTGTTTTATTAAGTCACACGTGCATGCCTTTTGTGTGCATGTGCATGTGTGTGTGTGTTTATAGAACCAGCTCCCCACCACCATTACCACCCTGAACCAGAAGCAGCAGCCTAGAAGAGTCCTGAACTGAGAGACATAGGCACAGCATCAGCAGCTGAGAAATCATCTCCAACGCAAATCCTCTAGCCCAGTGTTTCTCAGCCTTGGCAACTTTAAGATGTGTGGACTTCGACTCCCAGAATTCCCCAGCCAGCATAAATATGTTTTGATTAAAAATTTCCAAGAAAGCTGCAGTAAAATATTAACACACACGTGACAAACAAGTAAAACCAAAGCCAAATTGTTTTTAAAGTTTCTTCTCAAGTAAAACAAAGTTGTGCAAGGTAAAGAATGCTATGTCAATAGCTTGTAGCTATATCCATCATATACTCTGAGGCATCCAATTTTAATTCAATCAGCATGGTGATTAATCCAGGAGTTCTCCAGTTGTGGGTCTAGACCCTGGGGGAATAGTGACCAACTTGGGGGGTGGGGTTCATGTTACAATATATTTTTTTAAAAACTGATCTGACTGGTGCAGGCAAAGTGAGGACAACATATGCCGCGGACCCGGTCTATTCGAGAATTCCATCTGGCAGGGTCCAGGAGGTAGGCCTCCTCTGCAGTAGCTCCCGCCCTTTGGAACATCCTTCCCCCGGAAGTGAAGTTAGTCTCCTCCCTCCCTCCTGGACTTCAGAAAACAGCTGAAGACCTGGTTTTGCCACCATGCTTGGAGTGGGGAGAGGCAAAGCCATTTCTGGGGCTGGCTGGTTCCCTAGTCTGGCCCGGGACCGGTCTTATTGCCTTATGGGCTGAATTAGATCTGCCGTTACTTGGATTTGACTGTATTTTACATATTTATTGATTATTGATATTATTTATGCTTTTATTGAATTTTAAATTGTTTTATTGTGAACTGCCCAGGGTCCCCCATGTGGGGGAGATGCGCAGTGATAAAAATATGATAAATAAATATAAATAAATAAATAAAACATCAAACTGGGTTTGGGCATTGGTCCTCACTTTGCTTATGCAAGCCTGCAGTAGGTAGTTGCTATACTGCAGTTTCCTATGATATACTGGTTAACATTTAATCATTAAAAGTGGTATATTTATTTCTTGTCCAACTCTAGCACCAAGAAAATCATTAATTTTATTAATGGGGAGTCATGCAAATTTATGTATCATTTTAGTACTGCAAAGTTTGAAAAGCACTATATGAATTGACTAGCTGGCACCATTGTAGAGGAAGGATGGGACTAATTTACACAGAATGGATCTTGTTGGGTAGACCAAGCCATAATAGCTATTTGTGAACAGCATGGTGCTTCTAAAGTGAAAAGTATCTGGGTTAAGAACTCAAGAAAAGTCTTGCAAATGCCATCAAAATCCAGCATCTAATCCAGCCAGCAGCCTACCAGGTACCTATAGCAAGCTCATAAGCAGAACGTAAGGCAACAGGCTTCTCCCATTCTTGCTCCCCAATGTTCTATAAAGTTTTTAAATGAATCAAGTAACCTTAGCCTCAACAGATTCTACAGGCATGCAATGCAAAATACTAACGACTGGCGCTTGTGCACACAGCATCGCTGAGCCAAAAAGGGCATAGGGTGCGTATCATAAATACTTTTGCCCTTGAAAACAGACACATATCAGGTGTACATACACCTTTTCATCCTACTGCTATAAGAGCATGGAACTTTTGGCAAGGCAGCAGTTGCCAGGCAAGAAGGGAAATAGATTCCCTGACGTGGAGTCAACTGCACCAGCAACTCAAACACAATTCCAAAAAGGGAACATTGCCCAGCTGCTTGGACAATGAGGATAGGGCTGGAATCAGAAGTTGGCACTGTTAAATGTCTTTTAAGGCCCCCAAGAAACCATTTTGAATTCAAATCACACTGTTTTGAATGAGGCATGTTTGCTTTGGATGCAAAATTCGCTGTTTCATTCATTTTAGAGGTGTTTTGCGTTCAAAACGGCTTATTTGTATTTGAAACTGGGCGTTTCAAGTTCAAGATGATTCAAATTCAAAATATTTAGCACATCCCTACTGAGACCTCTATCACTTACTATTCCTCCTCCTCCTTCGCTCTTGCTGCCTATTTACCTGCTATCTCTGGGCATGAGAATGCAACAAGGGCAAAAAGAAGGAACAGCATCCTCCATCTGGGCAGCAATAACTCTTGGGCACAGAGGGAAACCACAAATGAATGGGCAATGGTAAGAATAGCAAGGATGTCAGAGCAAACTAAGGGCCATTTTGCCCAAGGCTCACACAAAATGTGAAGCCTTCTCCCCTCTTCAGAGTGAGAGGTAGGATTCCTTTACTTGTACTGATGTCATCAGTGCTAAATTGGCAGACCTTTTTATCCTGTTGCAATGATCAGCCAGAATCATGCAATACAGAACCTTTTTCAAATGAAAAGAAAATGTAGCTCAACATTGGTGATTGAATTGCAATTTCCACTACTTCAGAGGACCACAAGCTAGTTAAAATGGGTCAGGAGATTGTCCACTTGCCCAACGTCTAATATTTCTGGCAGATGTTTCACTCTGAGCAATACTAAAGTTGTTCCTAGCTACAGAAGAATGTATAAAAGACTGGAAAGCGAGAATGCTGGCCTTGGTCCCAAATAATCCTTTTGTCCACTCTTGAATTTTTTGATTGAACTTTCCGAGAAGCATTACTGAAAACACACTTCAGTATTATTTCATACCTTTCAGGGCTAAACCACAGCTTTAGTTTTCCACCTGCGCAAATCCTGTCTCCCGAAGTATAGCACTAGCTTGCTTACATGAATCACTTCTGCCTATATGACAGACTTCTACAGGCAGCTCAAGATGGTCTGAAACTCCAGGCCTAATCTGTAGGAAATCTAGAGCCATCTTTTCCAACCTGGTGCTCTCCAAATATACTGAATGTAAGTCCCATGATCCCCAACCAGCATGGAGCTATGGTCCTCTCAAATTAAGCTCAGTCCTAGGATAGGAGAAAGAAAATGGAAAGCACTTGAGTTTATTATAGTATGCTAGTAAAACAGATACCTGATAAACCGTTTTTAAAAATAAGAGGGAAAGAAAGAGATTCAGAGAAGAGACTAGTGCCCTTCTGTTCCAGAATTTTTGCAAAACACCACAGAAAGATCTTCTATTAGCTTGCCCTAGAAACAGTGTTGACACTGTGACATCCGAGATGCGTAACATACTCATATGACCCAATCTCATTACAGTAGTTTGATGCAAAAATCAATTGCAGTTATCTGCTCATCTTAGCTCTGCTGTGGCAATAGTACATCCTGGTTTGCAATGTTTTTGATCTAATGGTCATTTTGGTGACCTCCTTGCCTCTTCTCTCCTCCCACTTTTGCACATTAAAAGGGAAGTCAAATATTTGGAAACCTAGCCTAGGTGAAAAGGGCTTTGCTTTACAGGTGTGGTTAGTGTGTCTCAGTTCAAGTTCTTTTTTGCTGTGGTTCAAAATGTGAAGCTCTGTGGGCTGCATTTGGAAAGCATTAAATCATGCATTCATTTAAGGCAGGCTCCAAATTAAAATACAGAAAACTGAATGTATAAAACAAGAAGAAAAAAGCCAGAATTCATCCTTTGCCCAGTTCCTTGTCTACACTAATAGCTAATCACAGCATGAAGGAAGTTTAGGAAAAAAATTCTCCAGTGGGAGAGGGATAGCTCTAATGTTGATGTTGTAGTATAATACAGTGCTCTCTATGTACTCATTCTCCTTTTTAAAAAAAAAAACAAACTTCATGCAGATATTCTTCAACTAATTGCTTTGACATGTGAGCATATGTGCAATTATGAAATAATATTTTGGGTACCACTGCAGTGGCAGCTTTGGGCAGCAATATTAATTAGTTTGTTGGAAATGCCCCCACCCAACATTCAGTATGTGTGCGTGTGCATTTTTGTCTGCACAGGTGCAGGTGCTATATCTCTACCTGCTTTCCCTCATACTTACTCCAACTTACCTTCTATTTACCTCAATTCTCATGATCACAGAAGAATTCCCCCCCTCCCCACCGCAGCTGCTGTAACATCCCACAAGCACTCATGTGAAGAAGCGAGTGTTTACCAACAATTGAACCCTCCCATGTTATGAAAAATAATTCCTTACAATATGTAAACTCCCTTTTTGCCAGGCCAAAGTTGAACCCAAGATGATCTCAAGAAACACAGTCAATTTTCTTCTTGTGCCATTGCCTCCTTATACTGTATAAGACCAGTGCGTGATGTCAGAAGCAAAAATGAATATTTGCCCAGTAGCAATGGACCCAGATTTGGCAAACAAAAGAAAACACCTGCTGCTAGCTTGTTAAAAAAAAGAAATGTGAAGATTATTGCAGTTAGAAAGTTAGCCCAAGATTAGAAAGCCAGCTGCAGCATTACGGAAAAAGTTATTAGAAAACAGCACCCTCTGATGTTAGCTGACTAGGGACAGACTTTTTTTGAGAAAGGATGCTCTAAGGCCCCCATCAGAACTGAAACTTCCTGGCAATGGGGAAGGCCAATGGTAATGCTGTCAGCAAAGATTTCTTTTGAACTTGAGAGCAGTTGGTGCCATGAAGAAGAGGTTGAACAGAAAATAACATTCTTCCCAAGAGTGACTGGACAGTTGACCTTAACATGTATAATGTACTTACATTCATGAATGGAGAAGGAAATAGCTTTAAAACCCTAACAGAGAAATTTGAGGCCTATTATGTGTCATGAAAAAATATAAGGTTTTTACACTAATGAAAGGAGGCTGAGAAAACTGAAGAATTTGTAACAGATCTGAAATCAAAGAGTAAGTCTGTGACTTTGGCATGCTGGCTGAATCTCTGACCAAAGATCAAATTGTTTTGGGCATAAGAAACAACAGAGTACAAAAATGCTTATACAGAGAAGTGAACTTGTCCCTAGAAAATGCTACTCAGATATGCCAAGCAGCAAAAGTTGCTCACTCACAGTTGAAAGTTATGGGACATAGCAATGATAATACTCTGATATTAGCCATCACCTGTGATAATGACTTATGGAGAGAAAGGGGACCAGTAAACTTTAGTCAGAAACATGGCTTTAGTCCTAACGAACAAACCAGCAAAGGAAAAAATGGCAAAAAAGTTAGAAACAGGGCAAAGTGTGTACAAACAATGCAGCCGATGTAGTATGAAGCATGTCTGTAAACAGGGTCCAGCCTATGGACAGAAATATTGTAAGTGTGAAAAGTATAACCACACAGCTAAAATGTGCAAAAGTATAAAAACAGTTCAAGAACAATATGCAGAAGAGTCACAGGAATAAGAATCTGAAGATTATGATGATTTCTTCATATGAGCCTAATGAGTGAGTGCATATTGAGCCTTCAGTTGAGCCATTGACATGAACAGGGTGAGACATCAGAATGGTCTGGATTGAAACAATACTCACTAATGGGATCTCCATAGTTTATAAGACTGATACTAGTTGCAAGGTAATCTAATAACCAAAAATGACTGTACAGATTGAAGCCAAAATGAGGGCATGCTTCTGAAATCATATGCTATGCACACAATACCACACTCGGTGGCTGGGAACTCACTCTGAAATGGAAAAGCACTCTGTATATCAAAGCAGTAGTAATACCAAATCCACAAAGAATCATCCTAGGCCTAGAAACATCTGAGAAGTTACAAACAATGAATTATTTTGACTCAGACAATGCAGAACTATCATAAAAAAAAACCCTCCATGGTTAAGCAGATGTGAAGATTTCTTTCATGGTATTGGCTGTCTTCCAATTAATCTTCACATTATTTTTAGTAAAGATGCACAATGGTAGTACATATTATCAAAAATGTACCAGTAGCATTGAGAACAGAACTGAAAGGAGGCTTGGACAAAGTGAATACAAGAGGAATTATTCACTGTACTGAATAACCAATTTAATGGGTTCATTCCATGGTTATAGTTCACAGGAAAGATGGAAGTCAGAAATTTGCCAAGACCCCAAAGAATTAAACAAGTATATTCAAAGAGAGCATAATCACATCTCAACACGAATAGACTTCTTAGTGGAACTGGCAGGCACAAAGATATTTTCCAGCTGTATGCATCAGCTTGGTTTTGGCACACACCATTGGATGAAAAACCACATGCCTATGTATATTTAATATGTCATACAGTTGATACAATATTAAACATATGCCCTTTGGGTTGCATTCTGTTTCTTGAGTATTTCATCACACTATGCAACAACGGAAGGTATTCCAGGAACCATATAAACATGGATGACATTTGGAGTGTCACAGAAGAACATGTTCACCAATCAAAACTGGTACTAGAAAAAGCCATGCCCTCCAGTATTGAAATGAACAAAAGCAGATGTTTTAAAGTTCAAAAACTACAATATTTGGGAGAAATACTAACAAACCATGGCGTTAAACCAGACCAGGCTAAAGTAAAGGCAGTTATAGATATGCCAAAACTGACATGTCAGATAGACCCTCAGAAGATCATGAGAATGATAAATTATGTCTTGAAATTCATTCGCAGCCTGGTTGCCCACATCACAAACCTAAGGACATTACTTTACAAAGATGATGTCTGGCACTGGACTTCAGCAAATGATAAAGAATATGCAGATGCTTCTATACATGTTATATAGAGCAGATGTGTAATCAAGAAGCCGAACAGACTAATCAAATAGTGTTAAATGTTGTGTGAATACTATCTTTCCTTTTAGAAAGAGGATGTGAGGAAGCTTGTATTTACCAATAGTCGAACCTACCCATGTTATGAGGCATAATGGTATCTTCGTTACAATATGTTAAGTTCATTTTTGTTCCAGGTCAGAATTGAATCCAAGCTCTTAAACACAATCAGTTCACCTCTTGTGTCATTGCCTCTTCATAAATGAAGAACACACCATAGTGATGCAAAACCTCATGAGATCCCATACCCAGCATTAAATGGTATAAGCTCCCATTACAATTACCTCCTTACTCAAATTTATGTTAAAACAAAGTGGAGGATGCACCAGGGACCTTATAGACTACTGAATATCTCTGGGGTTGCCATGCTGGAGATTGCAACTACTGATGTTTAAATTGTCTTAGAAGCTCAAACTATATCAGGCAGACATTTCAAAAACTGAATCTGCTCTGCCATTTAAGATAACTCCAGACTGACACTCTGCAAATACGTCTGAGAAAATTACAAAACCCTAAATATTCTAGCATTCTGGCCTTCCTTCCATCCTACAATTTCTAATGCAGGGCTGAGGCTATCTGCATCCTAGCAAGCTCAACTGCATGCTGGAATAATAAGCATTCATCCTTGAAAGGATGACACAAAATATCTTTTTGAAATATAGGAGATGACAGGAGGAGGACGGCGGTATAGAAGCAATCATATTAGAACTGGTTCCCGCTCTGCCTCCCCACTCTAGTGTCAATCCTGCCCATTTCCAGCACTGCAGCAGGTGTCTTTGGTGAATGAACGCTCTGCAGTTGTGAGTAACCGCTTTGTAGACGCAGTATCATTTGTATGCGAGCGAGAGGCCCTGCACAGCTGAATGAACAACCTGTTCTTCATCTAAACAGGAAGTTGGGGGTGGCGTGGGATGGGGAAGGATGATTCAGGGGATGGAGAGAAGAGAAAGATGCCCTGAATACTAATGCAGCTTTCCCTTCCC
The DNA here is from genome assembly GCF_035149785.1 of Candoia aspera. NCBI lineage: Eukaryota > Metazoa > Chordata > Lepidosauria > Squamata > Candoiidae > Candoia > Candoia aspera. The sequence goes on from NC_086156.1 coordinate 85,491,703, forward strand.
CCTCTAACCCAAGTACTGTACTGTAGAGTGAGCTAGTGTGATGCAGGCAGACAGGCAAACGGATGCCTGCAGTCTTTAACAAAATTCAGTGAGCCACTGACCATCTAAGCAGGCAGCTAGAAGAGACTTCTTGCTCTTGCTGTCTTTTCCATACACATACACATACACTTTTACACAATTAATATTTTCATCCCTTTGCCCAAGAATTCAGAGTGGTATGAGCAGGAGGATCCCAGAAAGGTCTCCCAACTATTTGCTGACCAGGACTGAGCCTAACATGATTCAGAAATACAACCAGAGCACGCACTTGCCACCTTCGTTTTTACGTTGATCATAAAATCATCACCAAAAGTTTTTCTGGATTACCATGTAAAAAGTTGGCAATGTGGCACTTATGGACATCATAGCATGCATATCCATCCCCAGATAATCCCAACATTGAAATGAATGTATTAAAAAAATGACCAAAATCCCATAATGTGGTCACATTTTACGAGAATTCGAGCAAGAATTCCAGAATTTTGTGAGCTTTGCTGATCTTCCAAGCTTTGAGCCACTTAAAAAGAAAAAAGTAAAATTTGGCATCCATACCAAGGCTCGTGTGCAGTACCCTGATGATCCACTAGTGGGCCCCAGTTCGTAGCTTGATCATCACTATCCTCAATTTCTACATTTCTCAGAGGCTGCTTAATTTGAACTCCATCAATTCATGAGATTCAGACACAAGGAAAAATCAGGAATGAATGAAATGTGCTATTGTGCAAAAGGGCTGAACCATGGAAGGGAATGAAAACGGAAGGAGAGGAAGACCTCTCTATTTTATAACCATTTACTTGAATAGCCTGTTTCATGTGGTTTTATACCGCTGAAAAGAAATGCTAGTTTATGTATTTGAAAAGGAGTTTCTTCCAACTTTTTTTTCTTGCTGTTTATGCAGTTTAACTTGGGTGTGTGGATGTGCTTTATTTATTTATTTGTTTGTTTAATTTGTATGCTGCCCATCTCATCTAAGTGACTCTGGGCAGCTTACAGCAGTTAAATTTTCATTGTGATTTAAATTATTGGTCTCCTGCATGAGGAATCTGAAGGGGAGGATATAAATTCTAGCAATCAAGTTATATTGTTAATCAAAATATAAAAAATAGCATCTACTCCTTTCAGATAGAAGAGTTGCTTCATACTTTCAGATAACTCCCCTGTTATTTACAGCCAAGGCTTACACAGTTTAATGTGCTAGGCCAGGCCATGGTCTATTGCTGGTCATCTGGGGAAAAAACAACAACTTTTTGTTCACTGATAGGTCAAATGACCTTGTATTTTTGTTTATTTTATTTGCACTGTATAATGGTATGCTTTGATTTCCACTGTTTACTTTATGACTTTGTATCGTGATGACCTATTGTTATAAACAATAAAGCTGAACTGACATGTGTTGCCCATTGGAGTGCGATACAGTAGCATAAACATGAAGAAAATCACAATGTGGCAGAATACTGGGCTATGGGAGTTTTGTTACCGTATGTACAGGTAGTTCTCGAGTTAACAATGGCAATTGGGACCGGAATTTCCATCACTAAGCGATGCAGTCGTAAAGTGCAATGTCACGTGATTGCATCGCCTAGCAACGGCAATCCCAGAGTCCCCATTGCCATTGTTAAGCAAGGATTGTGGGTCATTAAGCGAGCACCTCCTTGCAACTTCTTGCTGGCTTCCAACAACCAGAGTGCAGTGGGGAAGCCGGCAGGAAGCTGTGAGTCCCAGGCAGCTCAGAAGCAGGCTGGCAGGCAAGCAAGTGGCTGCTGCTGGGTGAGAGAGGTAGCAAGGGGGTGTGCGGGTGGCCGGGGAAGCGTGGTGTGAGTGCAACAGGGCTTGGGGTGGCTGTTCCCAGGTGGGAGAGAGTGCGCAAGGGTGCACCAGCGACCAGAGAGAGTGCGCAAGTGGCTGGGGAGAGTGTGCAGGTGGTCAGCAAGGCACGGCACAAGTGCAGAGGGGCTGGGGGAAGGTATGTGGCTGGGGAGATTTACCCAAGCAACTTGTAACCTTCCCTTCTGGCTTCCCCATTGACTTTGCTTGTGGGAAGATGGCAGGGAAGGTTGCAAACCAAAATCATGTGCTGGGATGGCTGGTCGTAGCCACCATTTGCTCAGTGCGGTCATAACTTCAAACAGTCGTTGGATGAGTGGTCGTTAACTGAGGACTACCTGTACTCGTGGATAAGCTGAGAATTTTAGGTTCCAAAATACACCCCCAAAATTGGGTTCAGCTTATCTGCGGACCAGAGCTCAGATTTTTTAAAGCTTGCCGTGGCCTTAAAACCATGTGGTTTTATAAGTGATGATGTAACACTTTGCAGTTTCCCACCTGTCGCTGCAGTTGAAAATTCGAGGGCTGGCTTATCCGTGGGTGACGCTTTTTTCATGGTATTTTGGTTGAAATTTTGAGGGTCAGCTTATCCGCTGAATGGCTTATTTGCAATTATATACCATACTCTAAAATTGATCAGATATATCTATTCAACACTCTTCATTTAAACATCTGAGATCTATAAATGAAGCCAGGGATTAGGCCCGATCCCTTCTCTCCTCCTTTTGCTGGAGACAGATGTGGCTTCACAATCAGCTGCACTCTGTGCCACAACATGCATACTTCGTAACTCATTTATCTGATGGAGAGTTCTTCAAACTTGGCAGCAATTTTGTACAACTGCTATTAGCCTCATAAAAGTATTTTCTTTATGAAATTTGACTGGTGTGTGAGTGAAGACCATGGAAAATCAGAATGTTGAATCACAAAAAGACCCTCATAATGCTCACTGTGCTACACTCTTTATATAGAGTAGTGGTTCTTACACACGTTTGACCCAATTACCCCTTTTCCTGGTCTTGAATAATGCTATTACCCCACCCCCACCCCCAAAAAGAAGCAAACCTCAGACTCTGTTGTTTCACACAAGTGTCTTGGCAACAGCAGTCTCAAACTGGATTCTTGACTCACAAACAAGCAATTACAAATTGCTCCATTACCCCCAGGATATGTCCAAATTACCCCCTTGGGGGTAATTTTGTTGTTGTTTATTCGTTCAGTCGCTTCCGACTCTTCGTGACTTCATGGACCAGCCCCTGTCGGTTGTCAACACCCCCAGCTCCCCCAAGGTTGAGTCCGTCACCTCTAGAATATCATCCATCCACCTTGCCCTTGGTCGGCCCCTCTTCCTTTTGCCCTCCACTCTCCCTAGCATCAGCATCTTCTCCAGGGTGTCCTGTCTTCTCATTATGTGGCCAAAGTATTTCAGTTTTGCCTTTAATAGCATTCCCTCAAGTGAGCAGTCTGGCTTTATTTCCTGGAGGATGGACTGGTTGGATCTTCTTGCAGTCCAAGGCACTCTCAGAATTTTCCTGCAACACCACAGTTCCAAAGCATCGATCTTCCTTCTCTCAGCCTTCCTTATGGTCCAGCTCTCGCAGCCATATGTTACTACAGGGAACACCATTGCTTTAACTATGCGGACCTTTGTTTTATCGAGATTTGTCATTGCTCTTCTCCCAAGGATTAAGCGTCTTCTGATTTCCCTAGTTTAAGCATCATTGACATAGAGGGTGATGAGAAGAGAGGCAATATTCATGGAGCTTCTATATTCATTCCTGCTCTTCTTCCTCACGTGTAGAGCTTATGCTATATAATGAATATATATTAAGGGAAGCTGGATTGCAAGAAGATTGGTGTGGTTGTAAAACTGAAGAAACATTAATAGCCTGCATTATGCTGGTGACACTACTTTGATAGCTAAAAATGCAAAGTATCTGCAAGCCCTAGTAATAAAAGTCAAGGAGCATAATGAAAAAATGGGATGAAATTTAAATATAAGAAGACCAAACAGGTAGAACAACCAGACTTAGAACTGACAAAAAAGATACTGAAGTGGTGGATACCTTCTGCCTTTTAGGATCAGCCATCAACAGTAAAGAAATGAGCAGTTAAGAAATATGCCACAGACTAGCACTTGGTAGAGCAGCCATGAAGGCCTTGGAAAGGATTTTCAAATGCTGTGATGTTTCTATACCTACAAAGATCAGAATTGTACAAGCCATGGTATTCCCTGTGACACTTTATGGAGGTGAAAGTTGGATTTTGAAGAAGCAAGATAGGAAGAGTATTGACACTTTTGAACTTTGGTGTTGGAGAAGACTCCTGAGAATACCGTGGACAGCCAAGGAAATGAACAAATGGATCACCAAAAAATCAACCCAGAGTTCTCACTTGAGGCACAAATGGTCAGGCTCAAACTATCCTACTTCAGACACATTATGCAAAGACCTAGCTCTCTGGAGAAGGTGCTAATGCTGGGAAAGGTGGAAGGAAAGAGGAGAAGAGGACAACCAGCAGCAAGGTGGATAGATTCACTTACAGTAGCAATGAGTGCACCATTGGAAGAGTTGAAGGATCAGTTTAGGGACAGATAATCATGGCAAAAATCTATCTATGTGTTGCTAAGAGTCAACAAGGACTTGATGGCACCCAATCAAGCAATCAATCAGAGCTTATACTCCTCCTATCCTAAAATTAGCCAGCTGAAATTAAGAAAGCTGGGGATGAGTTGAGGAATAGAGGAGCTGTTTATCCTGGGGCTGAGGACTGTTGATTGTTGATATTTGATATATATTAGAGGTAGGCAACTTGGTGCATACGTATACAGTGTGTCTCCATAGCCCCTCCTTGATGCCCACTAGTTTCTCCATTCCTTCTGATTTTTTCAAGTATTATTTTAATTTTAAATATTAAATAGGAAAGTATTACTTTCTAGTGTCTCCTTGTTGATTGGGTTTTCTTAGTTTCTATCCTGTTCTCAATTTCACTGTATTTGTTTGTTACATGAGTCACTCTGTGGCTCCTTTTTAGGAACTGAAAGAAGCAAAGATACAATTGGTATAAATAAAATGAACAAATGTAATAAAACAGTACCATGTTTTCCCAAATACCCTGAACCATTTCACCAGAAGAGGTAGGAAAGCCCTGAAAGAGGAGACAGATAATATATCACATTTGGGAAGCTGGGAGAGCTCCTATCAAATGCCCTCTCTAGGAAATGCAGGAAGAAAGTCTCCGCCAGTACACAGTCCAAGGCCATTCGTGTCCCTGCAGCTTTCAGTCCACACTCTCCCCACTTACATGCTTGGACAGCGATGACATCTGTACTCAAGCAGTGTCTCTTTACTGACACAACTCCACAATTCCTAAATAATGAGCCACAGCAGTGACACAAACTTGCTGACCTAGCTGATCTTGCTTAAAGCCTAGCAGGATCCAACTTGGATAGTACATGGATGGAAGATCACCAAGAAGTTCTAGGATGTAGGCTAGACTGAATAATAATAACAATAATAATAATAATAATAATCCCAGAAGGCAGAATGACCAGACCACTTCTATACTGTTGCCAACAAAACAACATGGACATGTCATGAAGCCACCAGGAGTTGACCTCAATTCAGGGGAGTCCTCACCTAAAAAGTAATGATATTGAGGTGGAAAAAAAACATTAAAATTCTATAGATATGCAGTTTTTAGATGCACAGGAGACTTGGCCCCATAACATGGTAATAACTCTACAGCAGCTGCCAAGGTAAAAAAAGTTAGCTCACAGTCAAATGGAAACAGAAAAATGAAGTTTATATTCATGTTGCAGACCATCTTTTTTGGGCACATTTTCATTATATTTATTTTAAATATTTATTGACCCATTATCATTAAAGTGATTTCTAAGTAGTATACAGCATAAAACAGAGCAAAACATAAAACTTTAAAGTTGTAATAAAATAATTATTAATACAAGGCTCTATATAAAGTTGATAAAAGATACCAAATATAAGGTCAAAGTGGTGAGCAAAAAAGAGTGTCTTACATATAGTAGAAAGAAAAGCAGAGGTTAGGGCAAGAATGAAAAAAACTAGTTTCCAGATCATCACAGTAAGACAGCCAGCGGAGTGTGGTTCAATCTGTCAATTCTCTCTAGATAACTACAATGAAGGCCTATGGTTTAAAGGGGAAAACCTCCGATTTTCACAAGGGTTTATATTGTAAGAATAAATCCCTGAAGATATGCTGGTTGTACGCTGATATCCTATACAACTGCCTGAGCAAATATAACTGAATAGAATACAACTTTTTGAGAGTAAGGAAAAAGACAATATCTTATCTGCACACTCGATTTCCAAATTAAGTTTTCTAATCCCTTCTCCAAACATGTGACAGATTTTTGCCCACAATCCATCAAATGTAGATTAAAAAAATTAAATCAAGATGCAGAAATTTACTTTTGGATACAGAAAGCAAAATATTGGTCAGCTGAGCATTTTTTGTTGGGATGAACAATTCCTTTGATTTGAATTCCAATTTCAACCCAGAAAGAACACAAGGCTCAGGGAGAAGCATTCTGAACAGGGACTGGCTAAAGTCTTACTTATTGTGAATTCTGTGAGATTCAAGTAAAATAGCTGAGCAAGGTGAGAAGGGGGATAAACACAGGTGTTCAAGCTTACTCCAATAGGAATCCACATTTGAACTATCTTCCTTGTAGCAAAATGCATGCAGGAACTGCAAGTTTCACCAACAGAGATATGCCTTGGCTAGACTTTACCATAGATAAAATTCTTCCTCCTCATATAGATGAACCATTAGGATGGAAAATTCACAAAGTTTCTCTCTCTTATATTATGAATGTATGCCTGTATGTATAACATTCTGTCCCACCCCCACCCCCAAGAAGCTCTGACATTACCAGACAAACACCCTCAATTGCTGTTCTAGCACTTTCATCAATTTCAAGATGTCATTTACTAAAAATATTTTTGGGTTAATCTGCTTCAGTTCAGACTAAGAGCCACTTGTCTGAGAGAGATAAACCCAGCCATGGTAGTCTCTATGGTTATCTACAGAAAGTACCCTTGGAGTCCACCCCCTACCCTTATTCAGTCCTTCCCATCAAATATGTACATGCCTAAGAAATTTCCAAGCTTTATAACTGATCCAAAATTAGGTAAAGTCTTCATTTCTTACCCCCTCCCATTACATTCTCCACGAATCCTAGTCTCTACCTGCGGCCTAGACCATATACACATTTCATCCCCTTTTCTTTCTTGCAGAAAGCCTTCAAAGCAGTAGTTGTGTTCCAACTAGAACTATCTAGCAGAAATTAAGAGAGGCAAAGACCTGTGAGAAAAGTGGGCTCTAGCCCATAAAATCTGTCAGGTCACAGTTAGCTGATTAAGGTTCTCTGGGGCTACCAGAGATCTTTAACAAGAATCCACATCACTGTCTTCTGTCCTGAACATTTCTACCACGTCTTCCAGTTATAATGACTTTTGACTGGAAGCCCTCTGTCTGAAAGCACCCTTTCCCATTCAAAAGAAATAGAGAACAAGTTGAATATCTCAAGCAATTTAAGATAACAAAGTGAAACTTTTCCCATTCTTATATAATCGGTTTGCTCTCATTCTCAGGCTCTTCAGCTGTTGTTTTCTCACTTTACACCTAATTTCCTTTGCATATCCCTCTCTAGCACAATCTTTGTGGGGGAGGGGAGGAGTGTGTGGAGGAAATTTACACATTCTGTGTGCTAAGCCCAAGTGCAAATTTGATATTTCCATCCTTCTTCACACCTCTCCACAACAGTAGAGGGAAAACAGATTCCATATTAGCAACCCCAGATTGAGCGGTAAAGCTCCATCCTGCTCAGAATCTATTTTCTGTCATTTTATATCCCCCTGAAATTCCTCAGCAGACAGTCTTTGCCAAATTCTGGTTTAGCTGCTGAGGTTTATGGTTGTCGTCACCACAAACACTCAGTGTATTTATAGATCTATGGGCTTTACTCCAAACCTGTCGTTGCACCAAATGGTCCAAAACATTTCTTGCCATTTATTCAGACTCAAGCAAAGAGGAAGACATACAGACACTGATCCCACGCATATGCTATGCTGGAGACCGAGAGTTTGCCTCTTCTTCCTGACAGGGTGGGTGAAGCAAAAACTTCTTCTTCTATCATGTGTCTCCTGGCTACTGCTTCATCTTTGCAAAGCAGGAAAGGGAGGGGTTGATTTCAATTAGGAAAGTGATGAGCAAGAGGCTGCCTAGATCTTTGCTTGCTGCCATTTCCCTCCGTTCTCCTCCCGATCCAAGTTGAAACCCAACTTGGCTTCCAGAAGATGGAAAGCAAATTTGGAGAGCCAAATATGTGAGAGAAAAGGAAAAACTCTTTAACAAACTCTCACTACTCTATTGGCTCATTCATCAAAAGCCCTGGAACAAATTTCTAAAACAACAGATAAGGGTTTTTCACAAAATATAAGGAGTTTGAAAGACACTGTTTCTCCCGTAGGAAAAAAATACCCCCCTCATCCCAAAAAACAGGGGAAACCTTGGAGAAGAGGAGCAGCTTGGAGGAGAATTAAAGACTCTTTCTTCTACTCACTGTTCTTTCATTCGAAATTATGCCTCCCTGCCCTCCCCAATTTCCAAAGGTGAAGCAGCAGCCAGGCTTTGAACATGTACAGTAGAGAATGAACACAGTACCTTACTCCTGCATTTTTAGTCACAAAATCTTAGAAATGCTACATAAACCCAAAGTGTTGGATAAGTGGTTAGATGAAGTCAAAAGTAGTCTTACTCAAGTCAAGTTCAACTCCTGGTGACAAACACTTAGTTTTCTTAGCAGGAACCCAGAATTGTTTTGCCATTGGCTTTTATTTACTTCCCACTCTAGCTTAAAATTGTAGGATTTCTTGCCAATCTCATATCTAAATACTAGATCCAAATTAGCTTAATTTTCTTTTAAGATGAGCCACAGTTGGCTAGATGCTGCCACCTCCTGAGGTATTAGATAAACCTCCAGCTGCAGTGGTTGGGAGTGAGAAGCACTGTGCTACAGTGGTTCACCTCCTACCTCAGCGGTCCTCACACCTATATGAAACTGCTAGATGAAGTCATCCATTGGTTTGGGGTTCAGGATTGACATGAGTACTGATGGTGAGCAGGAGGGGGCCTCTATCCAGGGGGGAAAACACATGCGTAGTACTGAGGAATTAAGCAGCCATTCAAAGAGACACAGATCAGACCCGCCTTAGCCTTTGGGGTTTATCTGTCTGGGTTTTTCCCACGCTTCTTCAGTTTGTTAGGATTTTCTGTCTTATGTAGCAGTAATAAACACTAGAGACCTATTCCTCGTCTCAGCATGATTCCTGACCGTTAGGACAAGCATCATCAGTATGGTGATGATACCCAGGCGTACATCTCAACTTTGGGCTGTGCAGGTGAATCTGTCAAGACACTGACCCAGTGTCTGGGGTATGTTCAGGTCCAAATGGGGCAGAACAGACTTCAGCTCAATCCTGACAAGATGGAGTACCTGTGGCTGTTTAACCCCCTGGGACTGGGGACATTTTCATCATTGGTCTTGGATGGGATACTACTTCCTCATTCAAGACTTGTGCCTAACTTGAGGGTCAGGAGAATATTTGTATAGGTATATCTTGTGCACCAATTGCACCATTTCCTCGACCAGGAGGCCCTACAGACATGCCCTGATCACCTTACGACTAGATTATTGCAATGCACTCTACATGGGGCTGAAATCATCTGGAAGCTACAGCTGGTACGAACTGCAGCAGTGCGAGCAGTAATGGGCACCTCTCAGTATGCCCATGTATCACCGCTGCTATGTGAGCTGCATTGGTTGCCAGTTGTAAGACTGAATATTGGTATCATCCTGCATGTTTTTTTACATTCTTTTATAAGAAGTGATGATGGTAGTGAACAACAGATATACATCCTGCAGCCTGTAGGCAGCTTTGAAGACCTCTTCTATGATTCCCAGAGCATCTTTAATAAGGATATATCTAATGGGGCCTATTTTTGCCTGGATGGATTAGGGATTTTAATGGGTGAAAAGCATGTCTTAAGTATTGAAGAGGTTTAAGACACCCATGTAGTCCCTCAAAAGAAAAGCTACCCCAAATTAGGCCAACAAAAGAAATATTTTAGGATATCTAGTTTGCCCATCCCCAAATTCCAAACCACAGAGAAAAAGATGGTGAAAATTTTGGCTTCACCCAACCCAGTGTCATAATGATGTCAATGAGCATATTCCCAGTGAGCCACAGAGACTATCATTTTAGACATAAAACTTACACAGCTGTTCCAAGCCAAAATTTAACTTGATGAGAACTTCAGATGATGGACTTTATCTCCTTTAGTTTGCTGTTCCTATATATAGCATGATGTTAATGGCAAAGATAAATGAGGACAGAAACAATATTTCTTGCTATTCCAACTATCTGCATCTAGGTAGGTCCCCAATCTTTTCTGCTGGTGGTCACATCTGGAATGTATCTACTCTGAGAAAATGGCTGCCATGGGTACAGGGTCAATCGTGAAACATTTATTAGAAGAGACTTCAGGATAAACAGGGTAGAAAACAAAAAGTTCAGAATTTCATCACTCTGCCCTCATCCTTTGCTCAGTGAACATCATGCCTTTTTGTAGGACATTATGCAGCAAACAAGGGATCACCAGGTAACATGTAGGTTGCCCCACATAACAGCTCTATGAAGGCACAGAAATGGTAATGAAAAAGCATCTCTGCCTAGCTTTCCCTTTCACATAAATTGGCAGTGTTTGCAAATGACAGGCTTATTGATCTTTTTAGAGAGAGATGTGTGTTGGCCTCCATAAGCAGCTTTCTGTGCTTTTAATTGACTGCAATGGGAAAAGCAAGGCTTATATCAAGAGCAGTTAATTTGCGACAGCAGAGGATGTAGACCTTTCCCTTTCACCCCCTAACCTCTGCTTAACATCCTTTGCTTTGGACTCACACTTTATTTCTGCAATGCTATGTTCCCAAACCCTTAACTGGCAAGTTAGTGTAAATAAAGGGCCAGCTATGGTCCACTGAGTCAATCCTGACTCCTGGTGACAAGGAGGGACTGCAGGTGAACAAGTCCCTGCAGTTTTCTTGGCCATGTTTTCGGAAGTGGCTTGCCAGTACCTTCTTCCTAGGGCTAAGAGAGAAAGAGAAACTAGCCCAAAGTCACCCAGCTGGCTTCTGCATCAAAGCCAGAACTGGAACTCACAGTCTCCCACCTTTAACTGAGTGCCTTAACTACTAGATCAAACCGTGTCTCTTAAAATAAAGGGTTAGGGTCACATATAAGGGAAAAGTGGTGGCGGTGGGGAAGGAGATGCTTAACTCCTACTGTGCCTGCTTATTCTCCTGCCCCCCATATTTTTTTTTCCTAGCATTTTTCCTGCAGGTGCAGGTTCTTCTGCCCCCCATATAAAGACAGCCATTTTCAAAACTTATTTCTGGTCCCTGCTAGGCAGGAGGGGCACTTGCAGGACAGAATTAGCAGAAGAGGGGAGAATCAAGTACCCCATCTAATTCCCAGGATGAACGTCGCCCTTTGGAACAGTGTCACAAAGGTGATTTTACCCTGATAGTGATCTGGATTCTCTGAGCAATCCATGATTCTGCAGAAATGCAGAAACAAGACACAATGCAGTTTTGCACTACCTGAAAAACATCCTGTATCATGGAAAGGGGAGCTATTAGGATAGCATTTGAATATCCTATGGAATTCCATTCCGTGCCCAATTATTTGGTTACCTGAAGTTACTTTCGCCTATGTTTAATAAGTTTATAAATGTAAACTTATTTTATATTTATATACTTTCTATATAATTATATATCCAGTTGGTTTATAAACAGACAGAATAGTATAACAAGAATAATAAAGTAAAACAATGTTTTTAAAAAGCCAGATTGCTATAAAATGTGGGGAGGAGAGAGAAGGTAAAACAAACCAGAACCATTCATTCAGTATTCATAGAAGGCAGGCCTGGGTGAAAAGCAGGTCTTCACCAAGCACATAATCATATAATAGCAGGCACTTTATAGATTTCAGGAGGAAAGCAATCCAGAGCAGCCTTTCTCAACCTTTTGACCCTGGAGGAATCCCTGAAATATTTTTCAGGCCCCGGGGAACCCCTGCACATTCAGGCTCATATCTAGGCCAGCAGTTACAAAACTATGATATTCGTTTCATGTGTAGGCCTGTACATATGCACTGTGTTCCTAAACTAAAAATAACGAAATTTACCTCTTTAATGTGAAGTTGCTCAAATCTGAAATAATTTTTAAAATAAATTGCGATCTCCCAGGGAACCCTAGTGACCTCTCGCGGAACCCTAGGGTGCCACGGAACCCTGGCTGAGAAACCCTGCTCCAGAGCGTAGGGAGCACCACAGAGAAAACCTGCCAACGAGTAACAAGATGGCACTCTCCCAACTTCGATACACACAACAGGACCACTCCTAATAATCTTAGTGATTGACCAGATCACTATACAGTAATGGTAAAGGTGATCTGTCAGGCATCCCACCCAAGTGGTTTAGGGCCTTATATGTCAGAAGCAAAATACTGAACCTGGCTCAGTAGCCAGCTGGCAGTTGCTTCAGTAGAGATGGAACATATGCATGACCAGGTGTCCTTCTCAGCAACCTGTCTGCCACATTTGGCATCAGCCATAGCTTCTAAACTCAGCTATGGGTAGCCCCATGAAGAACACATTATAATGATGTAAACCTCAGATTACCAGAGTGTGACTACCACCAAGAGTAACTCCGTAATATTTTAAGTCATATCATTTGTTTAAATGCTGCAATTTCCTCTACTCTGACTGGCAGAAGCTCTCCAGGATTTCTGGCAAATGTCGTTCCTATCATCAGCAACCTGATTTGTTTTGACTGGGGTTGTTGAGGATTCTGTCTCCTGTGTTTGCAGGAAATCATGTTTGCAAAACTAGGATTTCCAATATTTGCAAAGCATATGGTCTGTTATTGAGCTATAGATTCTTCCCTCTCAGTGCAGCCCCAGCTTCTTTTGGTGGAAAAGTTTGTTCTTTCCCAGTTAACTAGGAAAAAAAAAATCCAACCGCACCAACTGCAAAGGTAATGTATTTTACTTGGAATGCAGTACAATGTGCAAGTTTAAATGCATTTTTACTTACACAAGCTCACCTTAAGAGTCCTTAGTGGAAAACTACTGGGACAAAAATGGACGGGAAAGGGTTAAGCACTCCTTTTCTTTTCTGCTTCCTTTGCCTCAGTCAATATGCTAATTAGAGTTTTGTTAAAGATACACTTAGTGAGGGTATGAAGTTCTACTCTTAAAAAATGACATTTTCACTTAGTTAAGAGATAGGCAATCTGTGGCCCTCCAAAAGTCGTTAACCTACAACTCCTAACTTCTCTAGAAATTATGGCCAATGTGGTATTGGTTGCCCACAGTGCCACACATTGCCTACCTCTGATTTAGTTAGCACAATACAGTGCAGAGGCAGCTTGAATAAGGAATCGGACTGGGAGCAGAAGCAGGGACACCATCTTCAGTGTATAATGAATTCCTGCACACCACTTTGTCTAAGTTGCTCCTAAACTCATGTTAGCATTAGCCAGCCACAATGAATACAGTAAAAGGAGAAAAAACCTGGGGGGTGTGGGTGGGATTTGCACTAAAGAGAAAGGAAAAATAGGAAAAGGGGCATGCAAACCGATTTCCTATTTGCAGTCCTTAATTCTAGCCAACACATATATGCCAAAGAGTTTTTTAAAAGGTATTTATCCCTCTTATTAACCCACACAGCATTAACAGTACACATGGTGCTTTACAGAATTTTGTTAACAAAACTAGTATGTTCACTTTGCCCAAAGAAGGTTACAGGATAACATAGGTGGCCTTGTAGGCTGTATAATCCAGTCCCTCCCTTATGGAGGATATCCAAAACGGAAGCATTTCCATTTGATGGTTAATTTGCCTTTGCTTGAAGATTTCCAGCATATGCTACTGCCAGGTAATTGGCCCCACTGTTGAACTGCTCCTTCTGTCTCTAGGTAAAACAAGAATAGGCATCATGTGGTCCTTGGATTCCTTTTTGGACCAATAGAGATACTCCCCACCAATCACACAGCCAATATCTCACAGCAAAAAGTAGCGTATTTTCCAACATTTAGAACATGAAACAAAGCAAAAGTAACTGGGGTGTTTAGCTTTGAAAAAGTCGAACACATCTAAATAGTGGGTAGGAAACCAACCTTACAAAACAGGCTGAAAATATCAGCCTGGTAACATAATTATGTCACTGCCCTACCAACGGAAATCACTGTTTACAGGAAAAGCATTTCTGAGTGTTAAGTAGCCCCCAAGTTTAAAAGTTTAGGCAAGTGGTAATAGGAATGATCTTTTTATCTGAGGTCGTTGTAATTTGCTGTCAGCTACAGTAGATAATATTGAGTGAACTTGATAAATAGGCTAGTCTAGTATGATTTATTTACTTTTTAAAATGTATCTATTCTGTTCAATTGTCAACCCACATTCTCAAAGTGACTTACAAAAGAGTGGGGAAATATTTAAAGCAAAGAACTGGGGTGGGGGGGGGAACCCTAATCAATAAGGCCCAGAAAGTCTTAAAAGAACTTGAAGTTAGAAATGTTTTTAAAAGCCTTGCAGAAGATGATAGCAAAAACTATATTGGGCAGCTTCTTATATAACAAGAGATGAATAAGATCAATGTAGCTGTACATAGTTAAATTTGATTACAGCTGCAATTAAGTCAAAGGCTTCAAGGAAAAGGAGTAAGCTGGCATCGTGTACATCTAAGGTAATGAACCTATAGTTGAAAATCCACATGCAGATTTCACCCTAGGTTCAAACACTGCCTGCTTTAGCTTCAGATACACCCATTGCTGCAACAGGGACTTCAAAAGATTTTGATGGACATAATGCAAACTTTAATTGGGTAAAAGAATGTACAGATTGGACATTGCATGGCATAAAAAGGTGAGAATGAAGGTGCTCCTGTAGATAAAAGAAGCATTCAGACGGCCAAAAGTTGATAGAGGTGAAGGAACAATGGACTTGTGTCCATTAACTGAAAGACAGATGAGTAGGTAGCTAAATTCTAAAACTACTGCTAGTTTAAACAATACTATATCCCAAGGTTTCTCAGCCTTGGCAACTTTAAGATGTCTGAACTTGAACAGCCAGAATTCCCCAGCCAGCATGGCTGGCTGGGGAATTCTAGGAGTTGAAATCCACAGATCTTAAAGTTGTTAAGGTTGAGAAACACTGCTATATCCATATTCTAAATGGTATAAAAGCTTTTAACTGATCTTCTGACAGGCTGTTACAGCAGAGCTTGTATAAAAAAAACCTAATTATACGTCAAGAAAATTCTCTATGTGACCCCCAAAATAAAAACAAATCTGCACGCACACGCACACGCACACGCACACACACAGAGAGATCTATATTTGAAAGATGTAGTTTAATCATAATTAAGGCAAAGCAAATTCTCAGCTAGAAATTCTGTAGTGAGGGGACCTCAGGGTACAGCATGAACAAGGAATATTATAACCCCAAAAGCTGTAAACCTTAAAACAGGTAGCAAAATGAAGTTATTTTATTGAATTATATAATTCAAATCTAAACGTAGACTTTGTCAATTATCCTGTGCAAACTTTTGACTCTGCTATCCAGAATTGTCACTGTAAGACAAGAGATCATTGATTTTTATCAGGCAATTACAGAGAATACTTCCTTCATATTTTACCTTGTTATCTCTGCTTTGGTACTTGCACAAACTGGTACTGGTTCCCCTAGCATTTTTTTCTGTATTCACTGTCAGCAGTTCTCCAGGCTTCAGAGAAGAGTCTATATCTCCCAACATAATTTGGAAACTTGTACACACAAAGCATGTGCTCTAGAGCTGTATTATAGTCCCCCCCCCACCAAAAAAATACTAGAAACTTATTTTTCTTCTGTTTTTGATGAAGGTTAAAAATCGGGATGTGCAATAATTCTGAGGCATCAGCAAAGATGCTGCCTTCTAACAGTCATGAGCTGGGATGATGGAAGGTATAGTCCAACATGTTTGGAAGGTGCCAAGACTAGGAAGTGTGTTTTAAATACTAGATATCTCCCACACCTGTTTTCATGTTGCATATTCATTCCATTTCTGATATTTCACAACACACACCCTAGATTTCATCCTCATTATAGCTATCAAGAGAAAGAGAGACAAAAACACAGTTCTTGGAAATACAATATTGAACACAGAGTAGGTTTATAAATAAAAACCAATTTTAAAAGTTTAGTTAAAGGTGCATAATTATACTGTTTGACTCATACTTTCCTCCTGTATCCAGATTCTCCTTTGCAAAAGCTAGAGTTGCAGATAAAAGGTGAGCCCAAAGTACCAGTGCAATATTGACAAGGATTAACATTTGTTTGGCAGCAGTAAGCAGCTTAGACCTTTGCTCTAAAAATATCCACCGTGATATTCTTAGACACTGGCATGCTTTCTTATACAGCCCCTTCTCCCACCCTCATCCTAAAGTATTTACATTTGCTCATACGCTGAAGTAAGCAGAATGGGTATGCAAAAGTATCAGTAAAGTAAGGTATGGGGAAGGCATTATTACTAAAGCATCTCCCTGTCCATCAGTAAGATGTAAATGTATGAAAATGGCCATGGTTTTTCAGCAGAAAATCAAAAGCAATTGCCAATCCAGGTATTGAGTTCATCAGGCTTTGCAATGATTAATTATTCAATTACTGTTAGCTGTTGTTTAAATTTCTAACCAGAAGGCTGTGTATATTCTGTGTCACCATGATTGCATGGCAAGCATGTTCCAAGATAGTCATTTGAAACTCAAGTGTCTAGCATTCAGAAATGCTAGACACTCCTAAGAGCCTTAGACTGAGAATATTTTTCAGCTTATTTTAAAATCAAGTTTCTTCCATTGTGGCTGAAGAAAAAAGGCACAAAGGCAGTGTCCAGCAAAATCTCAGAAACCACAAGAGAGCTGAGTGAAAATGCCAGTGTTTTGGCAACAAGGCATACTCATATGTGTGCGCATGTACACATGACCTTCAGTGCTTTTTTTTCTGTGCTATGATTCTATAAACCCTGCTTCAATTTACTTAATCTCAACCTTCAATCACTTTCCTCTTGCAATACTTGCTGGAAAATGACATGTACTTTGAAATTCTGCCAGGGGAAATAGAATGAATTACAGAAATCAAGCTAACATAGTTATATAATGCAACTACTTATTCTGTCCATAAATTTGATTTTTCTGAGGTCAAAATCTGGATTGTGGAGAGGAGCAGGATATACACTGCTTGATTTCCTTGAACGACAGAAAGGTATAAAGGCTGGAATGTAAGAGCAATCAGATGCTCTTGGCAAAGAATACCAAGGTCAAACATCTAGTTTTCTTAGAGCAGGCCTACTGTAATCAGTGGATTTTGGCTTAAGTCATCGACTTATATATGTTTACTTTAAATATGGTGGACTTTGAATCCAACCTACTGTATAGGACATAAGCGATGCAAAGCACAATTTTTGAAAATAACTAAAAATAAAGCTCAACCACAACAAAAAGCAGCCTAAAGCCTCCACTACCACCCAAATGCCCATTAAAAGATGATTATTTTTATGGCCTTACAAAAAGCCAGGAGGGTGGAGGCTAAACTAATCCTGGGGGATAACCTATTCCACAATGTCAGGGCCACTACTGAGAATGTCGGCCACTTCTTGGGGATAGAACCCTAAGCATCCTTTCCCAGAGTGATCACACAGGATAAGCAGAATTTAATCAAAGAGGATGGTCCTGAAGATGAATGGGCATCAAGTCATGCATGGTTTTAAAGACTGACACCAGCAATTTGAATTGGACTTGAAAACCTATCAATCACCAATGTCACAACATAGCACAGGTGCTATGCTGCTAAAGAAGCTCACTCTTGTCATCAGCCAGCATTTTGAATCAAATGCAGATTAGGGGTAGTTTTCAAAGGCAGCCCCATGCAGACTATAGGTAGTCTTTGCTTAATGACCCTAACTGGGACTAAAATTTCTGTCGCTAAGTGAAGCAGTCGCTAGGCAAAACATCACGTGACCGCACCGCTTAGCAACAGTTCCAGTAGCCCCAGTTGTAGTCATTAGGCGAGGACCTCATACTTCTCCTGCCCTGCCACGGCCTCCGCTTCAACTCCCCCTGCCTAGCTCCCCCCATCTCTGCCTTTTAAGCTGTCCTGCACTCCCCTACCCCCGCCACCCCTGCCAGCCCCACCTAACCTTCTCCATCTTCTTCCTCCTGCTGCTGATGAGGTGTGCAAGGCCTCGCAAAGGGCCAGCAGCTACCTTGGCCAGGCACACTTTGTCAGCAGTGGGAGGAAGAAGACAGCAAAGGTCAGTTGGGGGTGGCAGAGTGCAGGGTGGCCAAAGGGCAGAGATGGGGGGGAGATAGGCAGGTGGGGGGAGTTAAAGCATGCACTGTGGTTATAAATGCAGGCAGGCTGTCAAGTGCCTGAATTTTGATCATGTGACTGCAGGGGCACTGCAACAGCTGTAACTTCAAAGACCGGTTGTAACTACCATTCGTTCAGCACCATTGTAACTCTCAATGGTCACTGAACAAATGGTCATTAAGCAAGGACCACCTGTACATCATAACACTCTAATTGTGTGCTGCTTAGGGCATGAATCAATGTCATAAGCACTTCCTAGCCCAAAAAAGCCACAATTACTGCACCAGCTGAAGCTGGGAAAAGATTCCTTGGCCGTGGCCTCCACCTGCTGCCCAAAGTTTTAGTTTTTCTCTTTATTGTTTTTCTGCTTTTAACTGTAAGCCACCCAAAATAGTTCTGGAGTCTGGCAGCCTCTAAATGTAAACAACAACAACAGTAATAATAATAATAATCAGGAGCTATGAATCCTAAAAAACCCTCCAACGTGCAAACCTGCTCTATCAGGGGGAGTGTCATTCCACCCAGAGCAAATCTAGGAGCTGGGATAGAATCAGATTATCTTCCTATGAAAAGCACCTCCATCTTACTGGGATTCAATTTAAGATTGCTTTGTTTCTTCCAGTCCCTCACAGCTTCCAGACACAAAGTAAGAACCTTGTCTGCATCTTCAGCTCAGCCTGACTATCGATGAATTGTACAGATGACACCTCATCCCAGATGACCTCCACAAGAGGCTTGATGTAGATATTAAATAACATGAGGGAGAGAGATGAGCCCTAGAGCAATCATGGGCTCAACTCCTCCTGCCCCAAAACCACTGACTGGAACTACAACTGCAACCACAACTCTAGAAGAACTAAAATATTATAAAGTAATGCTCCCAAACCCCAGTCCTTGCAGCTGATCCAGAAGAACACCATGGTTTATGGTACCAAATGCTGCTGAAAAATGTTAATAGGACCAGGAGGGGTGCACTCAGCCTGTCCTGGTCCCAATGTAGGTCATCTATCCGAGCAACCAATGCAGTCTCGGAACCATGTCCAGTTCTGAACCTGCCTGGAAGGGATCCATTTTGCTTAGGATCTTCTGTAGCTGCAGCCCCATCATCTTCTCTAAAATCTCCCCCCAAAACGGAAGGTTGGAGTCTAAAACAACTGCATTGTGACATATTCAGGAATGTTCATATCACGGTTTCCTTCAAAGTGACTGGTACCCACATTCCACCAAAGAGGCATTAATCACCTCCCAAGGAAAAGTGAAACAGTCAATGACACACGATCGGGAGACCAAAAGTGGTGAATGTGCAACAATGACAAAACTGAGAGTATATAGTCATAACAGAAGTTTAACCAAATTTAAGTAGGAATGGCTCCTATATATACAACACGTTACACAGCAAGGCAGATTTAGACATTTGGGGTATGGTTTCTAGGAAAAGAGTCAAGAGACTAATTAAAAAGAACAGATGAAATGATTTAAACAGATATAAGCAAAAATTTCCAGTGCTTAATATTAAATATTAAAAGCATAGCATAAATATTTAAGTAGTAGTTAGTGGTTCAGGAAAAAGAATGGAAGGGAAGGGGAGACTGTGTCACCAAAATTTCCTCCATAATTTTTTTTACTTATGTTCCATTTTTCGTTCTGCTTTTTGTATCTTTATTCTTCACTCTTTTTACTCTTTTAAGCTATGCAATATAATATAATAAAATAAATCACCTCCTAAATCCAGCCAAACACACTCATGGCCGCAGCCACATAAAGCATATTACAGAGAACACTATCCACTTCCTCGGACCCCACAAGTTCAAAAGAATCCCCCATGACTTTGCAAGTTATTGCCCCAATCATCTCGCTAAACTCTGCCCAAGTGGTACTCCCACCCAGAGTAACTATGCACAATTCTATCCAGGAAGCATCTTGCAAACATATCAGTGTCTGCAGAAGTAACATCTCCCCCACTCTTTCCCAAGAGGATGCAGGAACCTTGAACGTGGCCTCTGGTTAAGAATATGCAGACAAAATAAGAGCAAAGACTTACACATGCTTCGTCAAACATGGGCATCATAACCAGTCCTCCATCCCAGAGAGGGTAAGCAAACCAACAATTCTTATATAGACTAGAAAGTGATCTGATCACAGCAAAAGATTGATCACAGTGTCTTCCATCTCACAGAATCCACTGTCTGCTCCAAAGTGAAACCTGTATCTAGCATATGCGTTGGGCCTGAGATTGTCTGGAATAAGCCCATGACATCCTGATCCCACTCAGGTCCTAGACCTAGTGATTGCAGCTTGAAAACCTGCATCAGCTTAGTTGTGAGCATCAGGAACCCAGGCAAGGAGGGTGGGCAGCAGAGTGGTCAATATGTCAACAGCAGATGAACTATGCAGTATTATCCCTCAGGAGAAGCAATTAGTTACGTTTTCTTATTCAGGTTGGGAAAAGCTGTGCAATGTTTTTTAAACCTGCATTTTTTTCATTCTATCTTCAATGGACTATGCAGCCTACCTTCTTCCAGTACAAGCTGCCAACTGTTTCAATGAAACCGCCAATATATCCTGTTTAGTCTTCTTTTCATTAAACTAAAATAAACCAAACCAAACCAAAACTAGACTTTTCTTCTTGGCTGCTTATTGCCCCATTTAACTCTCTTTCCTATTCTAGACTATCATAACTCCACAGAACTGCAATGGCCACTTCTGTCTCCATAGCACTGCATACAACAGATGCTCCAACAATATCAGATTGCCCAAAGTTGTACATCAATGGGGAGATACAGGGGCAGAACATTCTGTACCTACCGCAACCATGATAAGATATCTGACTTTCCTTGAAAATTGCCAACAACACTGGAGAAACAAAGAAGCATTCCACTAACATCTGTTTTTCTATAAGCCCTCACCCACCCCTAATATTTAGCCAAGTGGGAGACTCAACTATCTCCTTTCAATTTTTAAAACAATAAATTGCCAAACAGAAGGGCAACTTCAAATCAGAACCAGAACCAGGACCAGAACAATGCTATATGAAAAACAGGCACTAACAGTGTGCTTTGGCTTCAGCTTTGTCTATTTCTCTGTGATGTCATGTCAAACTCCTAGAAACATAGATTACCTGTGATTCACTGTTGGCAGTGTTCACTTTGTTCTGTATTTCTTATTCTGCCAGATCAATATAACTTTCAAGACTTCAGCCCGGTTTACACTAAGTGCCATCATACTGAAGCACTGTATTACTTTTGATTATATTATCTCAGACTGCAGGTGGAGGTTACATTTTTGGATGCTGCACTACAAGAAATAAACAAATCCTACAAGTAAGAAGCTATCACTTAGGGAAATTTTTGGCCATTCTATTTCTTGTTCTGTTAAGTTTCCTACTTGAAAGGACAGCTTGGACTTTGTTTTTGGTTTTAAAATGCATTCAGAAATGTTAACTCCCACCTGTAATCTGAAGTGGTACAGTCCATTCTACTGCCTCATTCCCACCGCATTTTGCTGTGTGTGTAGACCAATCCTGAAATCACCAAGGAAGACTATCACATAATTATCCCGGGCAACGTATTCCTCTGCTGAACTTCTCAGCAGATCATGATTGCTGCAGAAGAACCAATTTTACATCAATAGATTCCAGAATAACATAAAGTATGGAAGCAGAAATATGCACATCTATTTGAACGCCTATGCATACATATTTTAAAATATATGTATGTATTTGTTAGATTTATATCTCATCTTTCTTTCAAAAGCTCAAGGTGGCATATGTAGCTTCCATTTTCCCCCCCCACATCAATCTCCTTGTGGATTAGGCTGGGCTGAGAGACAAAAATTTGCCCAAAATTGCTATGAGTTTCCATGATAGAACCTCTCTAATCACAGTTCAGCACCTTAACTATTGCACCACTATTGCTCTATTATTTACTGTATATTTACTGTGCAACCATCAGCAATTGTAAGAAATTACAAGACAACTGCAATACCTACAACATTACCCAAGAGTGAGGAATTTTTCTTTTAATTCCAACAAACAGGTATAACTGAGCTAGGAAAGATCCATGAGCAATCTCAGTCAATATTCCATCCTAGCAATTTACATCTAAAGGATCTCTAGCAGATGTCAATTCATTCCTGTTTCCTCCAGAAATTCTATAGAATGGCAGTTTTGTAAATATCAAAAGGCCAACTAATTCAACTTAACCTCAAGAAAAAAACACCCAAACCTTCTACCTCTGGAAGTTTACAACTGGCCTGAGACAGGATTGCACTCTTCCCATGTGGAAGCTCTCTGAAATTTGTAACAATTGAAGAAGGCTAGATGCTATAGAGTAGATTTGTCAAGAGGAGACTCTGTCTCAATTTTCCATGCATAATGACTAGGTTTAAATACCATTATGTGTTCCACGTAACCTTGCCTTGAAAGATGATTTGGAGCCACCCAAGCAGCTCCAAATGAGATATCTGGATCATGTAACACCAATACTACATTTCTAACTCCAATATAAAGTGCTGGTTTGAGGCTGTAAAACGTTAGTGTTGAACTATGAATATTGGGCTGCCCACACCTTGAGTTCTTCCTTTCTACCACCAAGGGTAGTTGAATAGGGAGTTTAAGGGAGAAACCCCTTTCTAAAGTAGCCCCCAACAGAGGAAAGCTCTGAAGATCCATTAATTTTCTATGGCCATCTTCACTGAGGTTTTTGGTATTCGATTATGTCAGTTTTGCTTTAAATATTAGAAATCTTTTGATTAAACATTTCTTCTTATTGCTCGGTTTTATTGATTATATAATTGCTGCTGTTTATTTTATTATAGAAGTCAGTTTTAGAAGGGCTTTTGCCCTTAAATGCAGTGTTTAAATAAATAAATAAAACAAACACATACCAATGGATGAATCCCAGATTACACCATACTTAGAGAACATCTGTTGTCACAGAAAGTATCTGAAGAACAAACAGATCCAAATCCACATGCAAAAGATTAGGGTGACTTCTTCCTTGTCCTCTGCCTCTGTGTACTTCCATGCAATACATGGATGGCTGCATGCACTCCCTATATTTAAATGCAGACATCTACAGGAGAATTGCTCATGGGCCTTCCCAACAAAGGTTTAATGTTTTCTTGTGCATACATGAGCAACCAAAAGATTGGAAGGAAAAGAGGAAGGGAAATGGCTCTATGAGTACACAGGAAAATACATTCTCAGATTTTATTTTTATGGGGTAAAATAAAGGAGATTTTTTTTGGGTATCAATCCTTTTATACATATGGAAATTTTACACTGATTTTTTTAACAGCTGTATGTATTGCCAGAAGACTGTGTATCTGCCTGTGGCACAGAAACCATCTTGACCCTGAATAGATGCCATTAAAGTCCCAGATATTGCTAATCAGGCTATGGTTCTTTACAGAAATTTATCAGTTTGTGGGTAGCCCTTGTGGTACCCAGGAAACATCTCCATCTCTGAAATCTGCAGAATGATTATGGAAAAGAAACAGTTCCTCAAATGACATTTATTTTATTCAGTAATGAAGTGTTGATCTTTAGTGCTAAGTACTTTGGGAGATTTGGGGCTCATAACAGCATAAACATAAGTAGATCAAACAAGGGCTAATTCCTTCACAGAGTAGAATTCAGCCCAGCTCAAGTCTGTGCTATCCCAGGCAGCACAGTTTTTGCAATACAAAATGGATTTATGTCTTTTTCACTACACCAAGTTTATTTCAAATAGTTTTCAGCTTGCTGCAGGAAAACTGGAAGGAAATATAGGAAGTCCCTTTCTTCAATCAAACAAATTCAATCTGTGAGTGATGTGAATGCATTAGAAGGGTAGGACAGAATTTAAAATAAATATATAGGCAGAAGTGTGCATGTTAACTAAGATCATGTTTGTACAAGTACCTTTATAGATGATAGAATAAAACTTAAGGGGAAGAGACAGGAGGAACCAAAATAAGATTCTACATGGGACTCAGATGCCCTTTCATGTTGAATTGAAATGCACCTCCTATTCAAAAAAAAGCCCAACAGTTTAAAAACCCGTTGTTGTTCCTTTTTCTATCTTTGCTGATCCTGCTTTGTGGGAAAACACTGGAACCAATATGGGACCAAATCTATGTGTCCTACATATCTCAATCAAAGGAATGAATTAACTACAGTGAGATACCCAAATCACTTTCACATTTAACTAGAACCAGCAAAATAACTTCCACTTCCATTTAATTTTAAAAATGGGAGGCTAAACTCAAATTCTTTTTGTTGAGCACTGGCATCCTAATTTTCAATATTTTGCACTTAACCATAAGACTTGCCCATGGAATATGCAATACTAATATTACTATATGTAATAATAAAGAAGAGCATGCACAAATGAGAAGATACTCTTTATTACTGATGTGTTTCAGTAAAGAGCAAAACACTGACAACAAACGGTGAGGTGGAACCTTGGCAAGACACAGTTCTACTAGTGGATTTCTTCAAAAAGGGATGCTGGGCCTCAATTTTTCTAAGAAAGTCAGTGCCTAATTTTCTAGTGAGAAAAGAGGCTTCTGCAGTTCTTCAATGATGAGAAGCCATCACTCATCCTATGATTAGGAGCACTCTTTGTTGCCTACAATTTCTGTGGCTAAGCTCTAGGCTAAGGCTTGATTCAATTAAATCATTACCACAATCGTGTAATTACATTCAACAAGGAAATGTAAAAACATATAGCCGAGAATGGAAACACACTGAAGAGTTCTATATATTATTTCAAGGAATGTCTGATCTACCATCAGCCTCATATGGGCCAGATTCTATGAAATGATACGTCCCTTTGCTGTAAACCCAGATGCCACTGTGTACGGGCACCCTCCTACGTGCTAAACATCCCAGCCACTCAGATCAGAAACTAAGCACATATTTGACTGTTTTAACCATAGTAAGTTTAAAGACACAATCCACAGATCTGCATAGAGCTTACCTGCCACAGGTATGGCGTGGATCTGTGCCCGTGACAGGAGTTCCAACGATGGCTCACGTCCAGAAACTCCATCTGAAGAGAAACATGATTCAGTTTCATAAATTGTCTGCAACATCTCTGGCAGTCCCCACACTGAGGATACAAGAAGCATGCCAAAGAACGATTATGCACTGTCGTTATTCCACTTCAGTTTGCCTTGATTACAATCCGTTGCACAACTAAAGCCTTCAAGGGGGTGTCTAGATTGTCACCTCAAACCATCCAACATGCCCTTCCTAAAACAGCTGCAAGCATGCAGGCATCCATCCTCCTTGTAGAAGAGTATCCTTGAGAAAGTTAAATAGTTTCACAGCAGTGGTGCCGGTGGTGAGAAAACCCCAAGACTAAATCAAAGCTGTCAGGAGAGGATAACAGAAACGCTTGCAGATGAAAATCTCCTTGCAAGAAGGGAGGAGCAGAGGGGAAAACCACTTCCTCAACTCCTGAGTGAAAGGGACAGGAGTTGCAAGACGCAGGAACAGGCAGAGGCAAAAGATAACGGAAAAGGAGGAAACGGCTTATATCTCAGCCATGGTTTACTTCACTCTGAGAAGGACAGATTTAGCAACATCTTCTTAGAACATGAGAGAGGCTTCTAAAAAACAGAACATCCCTAGAGTGATAGATTTAGTTTGAAGAGGAGACTCCTGAAAAACACAGCTGAAGCTCCCTGTCATTCTTACAAAGGGCCCATTTTTGTGAGATGCAAGAGTCCGCTCCCGTTTCACAATTGTTTCCCAACCCAGACACCAAATGAGATGGCTTCTGCCGGGGGTGACCTGAAATAGAACGTCAGGGAGGGACCAGCTATAAATAAACTCAGCTGAGCTCTCTCGAAGCAGGGAGGGTTCAGGCGAAAGAAGCCGCCTGCCTATCAGGAGCTGTATTTCAACCACAGGGGTCAGCGGAAAAAGATTCCCGGAGGGAAAGGCTGTGCTGCCTGCCGACCAAGCAAAGGAAGGCGACGCAAGAACAAAAGGGAGGGGAATGACCGTTTCTGTGTTCTGGATGCCAGAGTCCACCTACGGACATGGCCTGGCTGGTTAAAATGCTCATTCAAGCATGGGGATCATTGGAACAACAGCGGCGAAATGCCAAAGGCTATAATCTTAACTCCATATTTGCAGGAAAGAAAAGCTGCATACAATCTGCCAAAAAAAGAAAGAAAGAAGAAAAAAACCACAACCACCACCAAGGTAACTGCAATTATGTCCTTAAAAGCAAAAAGCATGTATCCTGGATAAATTATATATTCTGAGTGTGTATTAACATGTATTCTTTATTATTACAGCTCCTGAAGAGTTATCCAGGAGAGTCAGATAAATTTTATATTTTATCTGATGTGAACAACAGCATTCATTAAACACTGCGAAATTCTGTCAAAAGAGCAAAGATGACTTTATTAGCTGAAGAACAGATAAACGTGGAGGTGGGCAACTAAATTCAGTGAAATTGCTTGTGATCTGTTTTTAGATTTCTGTTCTTATACTTCCTAGCAATTTGGGTGTTCTACAAGTGTGTTGACCAACCCCCAGATTTCTCAGCAAGGGCCAAATTGGCCGGGGAATGCTGGGAGCTGAAGTCCGTACATCTCGAAGGCACCCAGACTGGAGACGGCTGTAAGAAGACATCAGCAAGAAGTTATTCCCCTGCCCCAATAAACACACACACACACTTTTTGTATCTCTAGCATCCCTTCCACAAGAGCAGGGGTACACAGAGTATGGCCCTCCATTAGCAACTCCCATGATCACTTGCCATTGACCATACTGGCTGGGGACAACATGATTTGAAATTCAGCATCATCTGTAGGACCATAGTTACTTCATTTATGGTACATCCTGTAACACAGTCCCACAAAGGATGAGCCACAGAGCTTATCCTTGTCTTATACAGATGCAGTCTTATAACATGATCTCTTCAGTATGCCTCACTAAATGCAAAGACACATGCAAAGGCTCATGCTTTTATTCTCCAGTTTCACTAAATGAAAGTCAAGGGCATATACCCCTTCAGTTACCTAAATTCAAGCAAGCTCTACTGGTTCCCAGGCCCATGTGGGTAGTTTCCACTTATTATCTCCTGCATATCAGTTTGTCTGTGACTCAGCTGATCCAATGTAAAAGTTAGCTCCTCTGTAACCCACCACCTTTCTTGCCTTTACTCCATGCAAACCGTAGCAATGACCAGAGAGCTTTAGAGCATGTGAGAATGCAACTGTGCACTACAAAACACCCTAAACTTAACTAACTTTCCACTGTTTCCCACCTTTTAAGTGCAATATTTCAAGACAGTACGTGTAAATAAGTGAAGGTTTTACTGAATATACTTAGAATAAAGGAAGGGCAATGAACAAACTTTTATAGCAGAGTACTTATTTAATATTTAAATAATATTTAAAGAAATATTATTTAAATAATAATATTTCCATACAACTAAATGCAACACTCCTGAACTTCACAACCAGCTAGATCTGCACCCTCACCAGATGAAATTAGGTAATGGGATGCATCTAGCTTGTAGGCTCTAGCAAAGTAGGTTGGCACCAACAGTACTGAATTGTTGCTGATAAAGTCGCAGTATCTACATACCTTCCTATGACATTGAAATCATAGATCATAAAAATAAATGAAGTTCTTTCTCCTTAGGAGCAGATCCCATGGCAATAGATCTGAGGCCTGCAGTTTAAGCCAACAGGTTCAAGTTGTTGATCTTTTCCCAGGTTCTCTTTTTTAAAACTAGCTCTTCCTCAAGCTTCACCTAATCTTTGGACCTGGCTATCCTACAGTGTAGAATAGGGGCTAACATTGGAGATTGGAGAGATGGGAGCCATAGACAGGGACCAGGGCCAAACCAAGCCAATTTGTTGTCCCACTAAAGCCAACATTTGCTTCACTTTATGGGACTTTTTGGGTAGACTTGGTATTCTATACTTGGTAGAATGCTTTGGCACTGAATTCCTTCAGGACCTAGACTAAAATTTGGCTCCTCACAAATACCTTTGCTAAAATGTTTGTATGTGATATATTTTTACTCTGTGATTTTGTTTCCCAACATTTTTCTTGGTAATATTGTTTTATATTTTGAAAGCCATTTTAAGCTGTGAGGGAGGGAGGGAGGGACCATTTCTGTGTGGTGACCTGTCCCATCTAGTAATATAGTTAGCACTGCTCACAAGGGGATTAGCAATGCTAAAGATATTCCAAGTCTTCTTTGAGCTTTAGATTTCATTTTAAACAAAGCAATCTGTAGCCCTCTTGACTGTGAAAGCTTAAGAAAAATATTCAGGCAATATTAAACCTATAAAGCCCTACACGGCATAGGGCCAGACTATTTGCAGGACTGCCTTTCTCCCATTGTCTCTGCTCACCACACCAGATCTAGCAAAGAGGGCTTGCTACGCATCCCTTCTACCAAACAATGTCACCTTATTGGACCTCAGAGCTATGCCTTCTCAGTGACAGTGCCTGCCCCGTGGAACAGCATCCCCCACCCCGAGATTCAGATGGCCCCAGCCCTGTTAGCCTTTTGCGAGGCACTGAAGACCTGGCTATTTTCCCAGGCATTTGGGCCTGCAGGTACAGAGAGTAAGGAAGATGACCTTGATAGAAGTATGCAAGAACAGTTACCTAGGCAAAGAGGGCTGAAAAAAAATTTCAGCCACTAGCAACAAGATAATATTCAAAAGAGGCTCAGGCAGACACCACCTCTGATTCCCTGGAGTGTAAGAATGGGGAAGAGCTATAGCACAATCAGACTTTCAAGATTCTGTTATTATAGCTAATCTCAATAAAAGTAGTTCCGGCCTTCCTATGGAGTTGATTTTCTGGTCTGGTTTACTTACAGTAATGGGGATGACAGAAGGGTAGATGAACTCTGCTGTTGTTGATATGCTTTTCTGTGAGTGGGGTTAATATTTTATCCTTGGGTGCCAGGGGCTGTATGTTGTGGTTTCATCTTTAAATCTTTGTACACTGCCCAGAGTCACCTATGTGAGATGGGCAGCTAAATAAATAAATAAATAATCATTCTCTCCTGTCACTCATTAAGAATAGAATAAAGTAGCTCATAAATATATTGAGCTACAGTTGTAATCGAAATTATTCAACCCCCATTGCAAATCAGGTTGATTGTCAAAATGAACAGACTTTCAGCTGTTTGCAATGAACAAATCAAACAAAAGCAATTAAAATAGCTCAACACAACGAATGTTCAAGTGGTGTCCCCAAAGTCAACTAAAAATGCAACTTAAAATGACTTCTCCAGTCTCAAAATTATTCAATAGAATCTGTCACAACAGCACACATACAGTTTGCAAAACAGGTGTTGTCTCAAGCACACCTGATGCAACTAATCAAGGGCTTCATTAGTTGCACCAGGTGTGCTTGAGCTGGAACACATGAAATACCTGAACTGGCTAGGGGTTTGTTGAGTGTCATGTTTGACTGCATGTTAGAAATACAGTATGGCTAAGTCAAAAGAACGGTCCAAAAAGGTAAGAGAAGAGATCATCACCCTTCACAAACAAGGAACAGGATACAAAAAGATAGCGAAGGCACTGACTGTTCCTAGAGACACTGTTGGAAGCATAGTTTGCAAGTTCAAAGTTCAAAGTTCAAGGAACGGTGGTTACACTACCTGGATGGGGCAGAAAAAGGAAGCTGTCAATGGCTGCAACCAGATTTCTGAGAAGGCAGGTGGGGAGAAACCCTTGAGTGACTGCAAAAGACCTGCAGCAAGACTTGGTGGCAACAGGCACTGAGGTTTCAGTGAGCACAGTAAGGCGCATACTAAACACAGAAGGTTTCCATGCCAGAACTCCAAGACGTACACCACTACTGACCCAAAAGCACAAGAAAAGTTGGCTCCAATATGCTCACAATCATATAAATAAGCCACAGAAGTTTTGAGATTCTGTTCTGCGGAGCAATGAAACAAAACTGGAACTTTTTGGCCTGATGGATCAGTGGTATGTCTGGAGGAAGAAGCAGCATACACCGAAAAGAACACTGCCTACACTTAAGCATGGTGGTGGCTCAGTGATGCTCTGGGGCTGCTTTGCATCCTCTGGCACTGGAAACCTGCAGCGTGTGGACGGCAAGATGGATTCATTGACGTATCAGGAAATCCTAGGAGAAAACGTCACGTAATCTGTAAGGAAGCTGAAGCTTGGGTGTCATTGGACCTTCCAACAGGACAATGATTCCAAGCATACCTCAAATTCCACTAAGGCTTGGGTGCAGAAGAAGTCCTGGAAGATTCTACAGTGGCCATCACAGTCACCTGACTTGAACCCCATAGAAAATCTCTGGTGGGATTTGAAGAAGGTGGTTGCAGCACGCAAATCCAAGAATATTACTGAATTGGAGGCCATTGCTTATGAGGCTCATGGGCTAAGATTCCTCAGGAATGCTGCCAGAAGATGGTGTCTGGCTATGCATCACATTTGCAGCAGGTCATAACAGCAAAAGGGTGCTCTACTAAGTACTGAAGATGCTTGCCATGAAGGGGTTGAATAATTTTGAGACTGGAGAAGTCATTATAAGTTGCATTTTCAGTTGAATTTGGGGACACCACTTGAAACATTCATTGAGTTGAGCTATTTCAGTTGCTTTTGTTTGATTTGTTCATTGCAAGCAGCTGAAAGTTTGTACATTTTGACAATCAGTCTGATTTGCAATGGGGGTTGAATAATTTCGATTACCACTGTACCTGTATTCACAGTTTAGTCAGATTCTTCTCCTCCCTCTTAGGTTCCCTCATTGCAAAACATCTGGCTACAGGAATCTGCAGGAATCTCTCACTGCTTATGCCCAAGATCTTACATGAGGCTCCTCTGTACCAACATTAGAGCAGAACAGTAGAATTGCCTAATATGCCTATTGTATGCGGTAGTGGATTGCTAGATCATTTTCAGATGCAGAGTGGCTTTGCAAAATAGGTCACTACAGTTCAATTTTCCAGATGGAGAATTAAGATGAGGGAGGACAGCATAATTCAGGACAGAGGAACCTCTAATCTAATATTCTCTCAGTCCCAAACACTGTAGCCAACTTGACCCAGAAAACAAGACACATATGGCAATTCAGTGGCAAAGTGTATGCTTTGCATGCTTAAAGGTCTAAGTTTAATTCCCTGCATCACCAGGATAGGCTGAGAATTAGCCATCTATAAAACCCTGGAGAGGCACTATTAATCCATAGAGTAAATGGGCAGAAGGATGCATATTTTATTTTATTTATTTTATATCCCGCCTTTATTATTTTTATAAATAACTCAAGGTGGTGAACATACCTAATGCTCCTTTCTCCTCCTATTTTCCCCACAACGACGACGCTGTGAGGTGGGCTGGGCTGAGAGAGCAACTGGCCAAGGTCACACAGCCAGCTTTCATACCTAAGGCGGGACTAGAACTCTCAGTCTCCTGGTTTCTATATACAGTCCATAAACCATAGGCTGCCCAACCCAATGTAACCAACACTGTGCTAAGTATTATCAATAGTCTGGCATGGTATATAGCCTCTCCCTATATGCCCAAGATTGCTTTTCTCATTCCCTTATCCCACGTTAGAGGAATAGGTCACAGGCTGCTTATCCCTGCAGCCAACTGGATATTTCTAGGCTGGTCAAGAGCAAGGCCTGTATTTACCAGCATGTTATTTCAAAACCAGAGTTTTAAAATAGCCCTGTGTTATTTATAGGCTTCTGGCCTACTCAGTCCCTCTCTCTACACCCCACCTCATGTGCTTTTAGACAACGTCAGAGAAGTTATTTATGTAGACATGAGTGGATGGGAAACCATTGGAGCCCTTTCATCCATCCACACACGTCTCCCTGCATGTCTCACCTTTTGGATCAAGTCAAGGGAGAGTGTCACAATACAAGGACAGTAGATACCACATATGGCTCTCACCCCACCTGGAGGCCTTGAATTTAGTTTCAGATGGACAGTAACACACCACAGGGCTTTTCACCTTTTACCAAGCCCATCCCTGCCCAGCCAGGGGTAATGAAATAAAATAAACATATGCATGCACAACTTCACTAAGCATGTCATTCTCAAAATGTAAACAAGTATTTGAGAGAATACACACACACACACACACTCTGTATATATTGCTTAATTGTTAGTCATCTACCTCAGGGAACCAGAAATCAGTAATACACAGAGAGAGAGAGAGATTCTGTTAGTGAGATATCACATTTCCCCTGCACATTAATTGTATTGTTTTTTAAATCTAACTCAAGCATGCAGAGCTTTTATAAAAGCCTTCTTTCCCATAGTGAATGTATTGCAACTGTCATGCATTAAACAATTGCCTGAATGTCAATCCTACTCAAAAAAGAAGACTGCATCAAGTACTGAAGGAGTTAGGAAGAACAAAAAGTCCCCAAGTACCACAAACAAACAAAAGACATGAAACAGATAGGCATAAAATTTTTTTTAAAGTACTTCTATGTACTTTATGTGAATGTAAACAAGTGTTATACTGTACATGTCAACCAAAATGCTTGGCTTGTCTCTATTAAATACAGTACTGTTTTAAACTCTATTTTTCCTGTATGTCTGTCCTACTGTCTTTTAGTATTCCAGGACTGTCTGTTCCTCCTTGTTCACTCATAAGTGTAGATACTGCATGTTAGTATCACTAGCAAAGAGCAAAACTCCCCCCTTCTTTTAATAACTTATTTAAGGAGGACTGAGAATTTCTCCCCACTGTTTATAAAGGAAGAAAAACAGAGTCACATAAGAGAACAGCTGTCCCAGTCCAAGCAACCCCTTTCCTGTGATGGATACACGTTACTGTGATCCTTTTTTTGTTTGTTTGTTTCAGTGCCTAGGATGTCCCTAGGAAGCCAGCAAGCAAGATTAGAATGCAATCACCCAACAAATATTATCCCTCTAAGTTTGAAATTTCCATTTCCTACTTCATTGTTTTATGTAATTCTTCACTTCTGCTTCTCAGTGCATAGCATGAACCTTGCCCTTTAGAAGACACAGTATTTGGTGATGTTCTCTGTTAGATTCAGGAATAAAGGAATGACTTCTCCTCCAGATAACCTACATTGTAATATATTCAACCTACAAGGAAAAAGGAAGGAGTAGATGGAAAAATAAATGTAACGTTCACTGCATATTCATAGATTTGTGGCTGAAGTTTTATTTTCCCCATGTAAACTATACAGCAGTATGGTTTTTACGTCCTTCAGAAAATACGGAAATTTAGCTGACTTAGTTTTTCCAAACAGCTGCGTATTTGGTGATGTATTTCTTATTTTGTCAAGCTGGACCAGTGGTTGCTTTGTAACATTATCTACCACTGGTTTATATTTATAAAGCTAAGCTTAGCTGTCTAGCGTTGCTGTTATAAATACCTATATAAACTCTTAGCTACCTTGTCATGCATACTAGTATGTTATCATTCCACAGAACTGTGTGGTCTAATCTGAGAATCCAGCAAAAGGGTCATTAGTTGTACTGATGCCAGAAACTCAGTATCTCATGCTATAAGGTTTAAGAAAGTGGATCATGAAAAATATTTGATTAGTCTGGTGTTCTAGCATTAGCCAACCAGAAGGACCTGGGAAGCTCACAAGCAAGGCAAAAATGCTCTCTTATGATGTTGCTCCCCAATAACTAAACTTGTGGTATACCATCCCTGGAAAAGGAAGTTCTGTGTAGCAGCTATAATCATGCTGATTAATCTCAGTATAAGTTAGTGGGCCATCATTATATTTTTGGGGCATGTACATAGCAATTGCACACAACAGTAGGAAGACTTACAATGAAGAACCGTCTTTGCAATATATGCACAAAGAACCTACCAGGCAGTGCCACGTTACTCAACCCATTGCTTTCCCCAGAAACAGGGGAAAGTCAGAAGCAAGAAGGAACAGCAACTGTGAGCCATGATGCCCTAACCCATCACCTAGCAAAGCTGTATTAAACCCTGAAATCTGATCTGATAAATAAATCCATGTCCCAAATTATTTGAGTTGCAATAATCCCCTATGACCAGCATTTTCAATTTGTTGTTGCATATCAGCTTTGAGTTCAAAATTAGCACATTCTTCCATAAACTCCACTTGCATTCTGCTTTTTTTCCAAGTACCTATGCTTGCACACATCGTACAATCTCCCACCCACCCATCTACCTTTTAGCAGGATGATAAATGGAGAAGAGCTCAATCGTTACCTGACTAAGGCCAACAGGATTCAGAGGAAGGAACCTATCACAGGAGCCACGC
Source organism: Candoia aspera (assembly GCF_035149785.1). Taxonomy (NCBI): domain Eukaryota; kingdom Metazoa; phylum Chordata; class Lepidosauria; order Squamata; family Candoiidae; genus Candoia; species Candoia aspera. The sequence goes on from NC_086156.1 coordinate 85,526,317, forward strand.
AAGTAGGAATCTTGCAATAAAAACCAGAGACTTTGGGTTGCACTGCACTTTCCTGAAAAATGTTGTTCTCACTTGATTTGTGTTCATACACAAGTGAGGCATCCCATATTAAGTAAAAACAAAAAACAAAATATCAAGGCTGTTGTCCTGACAGAGATAATAGTTCAGGATAAAACTGTGGCCACACCATCCCAAAGGAAAGAGACAGAGCATTTTGTGGCCTCCAAGAAATCTGGCGATCGTGCAAATCACAGAATGTTGGTTCACATTACTTTGAGTTCTATCCTGAGGAAGAACAATCAGTTCAACATGTGCATAGGTAACTTTACATGACAACTGAATATTCCTTGCATTTGACATCTATTTGTTGCCAAGGATGGCCATTCTTCCCTTTGCAATGTAATAAACCGAATGGACTATGTTTCCATGACACACTTAACCATGCTTAACTGAGCCACACTTCACTTAATTTAACTTTACTTTTGAGGTTTGTATGATCCACTGAACTATTAACTGATCTCAGTGGCTGGATTAGCACAAACTTCTAGGTTAAAATATTATTCACAACACACTGAAACACATAGCCAAACACCAGCCAGAGCCAAGGTTTTGTGGGGGTTGTTGGGCAAAATGTCTATCGTGGAACTTCTCACTCTGCTTCCCAGCTGCTGCCACCAGCACAGCGGTTATTCCTCCTAGACACCACTACCAACTCACTTGCTGGGAAAATAAGCTGCTACACAGCCACAATGTTTCACCATGGTTTGCTTGCTCACTCCGCTAGACCACTGCAAGCATGCAGGCAAGCAAGCAGATGGGAACAGGGAGGAGTAGCTGCAGGGTGAGATAATGATGTTCTTGGCTATGTATGTGTCTTGGAGTACTAAAACTGGATCTCCACTGAGGACAAGCTTGCAGGTGCCAATCCATGCCAATCCTGGCACTTAAGATATGCATGTCAAGTTATTTTCTAAAGTTATCTTGCTCACTTCAACTCATATATTGGCCAATGTTCACAATTCTGCCTTGATCCCCCTTTTTCTTCTGAATGCTTGCCCAAATTTATTGACCATATCCCAAGATCCTCACAGCCACCATGTCAACAGAATGTATTCGAAAGAAATAAAAGATTTTTTTTGCTACTGGAATCTTTGCTAGGGCTAATCATGGGTATCGATATTGCATCTATGAGGTCATTCAGCCTCTCACTCTAAGCTCATAAGTAAATTCATGAATAATGTGTTCAGCAAATTCTGGGGGAAAGAAAAGAGGTAGGGAGTGTTCCTTACTGTACTGTCAAATCACACTAGGAAGGGAGCCATCAGGCCAGTAAGGCTTTTACTCAATACTGAATAAATTGTGGCAGGTTCATAAGGAAGCAGTTAGTGTACACTCCTTTTATGAGTGCAAATTACCAGAGAGATAAATGTAGAGAAATACTCTGCAACCTGAAATACTATACAGCATAATCTAGACATGTAGCAAAATGAGATGACAGAATGGACCTGACCACTTCATATTGGAATTGGGGATTATATTTAAGAATACTTAACTGCATTAGAAACTGCTTGTAAAACCAGCACATTTTCTAAAGGCACAGGAAGGAACCTCCCTCTCTCTGATATGCTAGCTTTCTATTTACAAAAAGTGAATGCAGGACCATTCAGAACTATTATTTCTTCACCAGCAGTCTAAAGTTGTACCATCCATTCTACCATGTTAGGAATTTCCATCTTCTCCCCCTTAGATAATTGAATGTGTAGATTAAATCTGAATAGTTCTGAAAAAAAAAGATAACAAAGGGTCAGTTGATAAGGGCACCTCCAAAGAGGTACATTTTTCAACATTCTGAACTTCCAAATGTACCTTTTCTGTTTAATGTATGCCAGCCACAACCTAAGTGCTTTCTAAATGTGTGGACAAACTCCCAGAATTCTCAACATGGGGTTCAGCTGGGGAAGTTGATTATGCCCTTGCTAATATTCTCTGTATCTTTTAAAACTGTAAATTAATATGTTGGAGATGGCAGCAACAGGGGACTGTCATACATTCTCATAATGGTTTCTATTCCATTGTAATACCTTCTGGCTGTACCTCTCCAAAAGGACAACTCACCATGAAGTGGAGCCAACTGATGGCATATTTTGCATGCTCTGGAATGACTGGTAAGAAATTCGTTAAGACTGAGGATATACAGTAGGTCCTCTACATGGGAAGGGGATGGAGCTCGGTGGAAAAGCACTTGTTTTGCACAGAGACGGTTTGGCATTCAATATTTCTAGAAAGGACTCACAGAGAATCTTGCATGAAATTCTCAGAGCACGGAAATCAACCTCTGCAAGCAACCCATCAACCTCTTGAGAAGTACAGATCTTTTCAACAGCTTTCTATCTCCAGTAGCCTGCTCATTCCAAAAGAACTGGGTACCATAAAGAAAATGGGAGGGAGGGAGCATGAGATAAATGGGTATTAGAAAGAAAAGGGTATACCACAAGCTCACTCCTTGCTTTAGTCGCTGCCATTATTGGCACACAACTCCCAACATCTAACCTCTGCTCTTCAGCAGGAAAAGATTGCCAACCCTTGTCCTAGAGAACCATGCCAATCAATATAGACAACATCGAGCTAATACTGTCCGTCCAGTATAAGGCACCTTACTGTGTCCATTTCAACTGGCTGATGAGTAAGAAGAATTGGCCACCGTTCAACGGTATAGTACCCTGGAGAGAACTTATCCATCCCCTAAGTTTAGCAAAGGGGTGAGATGTTATGTGTGTAGTTTCAACAACTGCCTTGTTCTTTCTTACATTTGCTGATCAGGGAAAGCTGCATTGTTATAGGTAACCTAAGGGGCTGCGGTGGCTCAGTGGTTAAGAAGCTGAGCCAGAGGACCATTAAGGTCGGCAGCTCGGCAGTTTGAAACCCGAGAGCACAAGCCACGTGACAGAGTGAGCTCCCATCAACTTGTCCCAGCTCCTGCCAACCTAGCAGTTCGAAAGCATGCAAATGCAAGTAGATGAATAGGTACCACTTTGGTGGGAAAATAACAGGGACATGAAAGGAGCCCCCTTGGGCATCCCCCAGGCAACGGTGACATCACTGGCAAATTCTTTTAATACAGAAGCTCCCTGGCAGGTGCTTCTGACATGAAAAAAAAAAGTAACCTGATTGCTTTTCTTTTTTTCATTTAAAGAGATATATTCTCCACAAATATGTTTATAGATGGACAGGTTGTTACTACAGTACAATAGATGCTCAATATAACATTAATAGAAGTTACCAAGTAAAGTACTTTGAGGTTTTCATAATATTAAAAAGGAAAAAAGAAATAGGAATTTTTGAGCTTAGTAACAAATTCTCCACTATATCATTGTTTATAAATATTAAAAAGAAAAGAAAAAAAGAAAGGGAAAATGTCATGGGTACTGATGGTGAGCAGGCAGGGGCCTCTATCCAGCGGGGAAAACGCATGCATAGTACTGAGGAGTTAAGCAGCCATTCAAAGAGACACAGATCAGACCCGCCTTAACCTTTGGGGTTTATCTGTCTGGGTTTTTCCCACGCTTCTTCGGTTTGTTAGGATTTTCTGTCTAATGTAGCAGTAATAAAGCACTAGAGACCTATTCCTTGTCTCAGCGTGGTTCCTGGCTGTTAGGACAGAAAACATCCCTAAAAACAATATGGATAAGTATTTGACTTTTGATTTCCCCCTTCTTTGTTCTCCAACCAATTTGCAGTATCTATGGCTGTAAACTTTAAAAAATTATGCTGTAAATATTTTGATTGCTACTTTTCTTTAACGGCAGAGACACCATGAGAACTCTGAGACTAATGGTAGGTTGCCCTTCTTTCAGTCTTACAAGACTCCATGATCTGGGTGTTTCCACCTGGCTGCCTGGTGAGAAGAAAGCTTTTTTGTGTTACTCAGAACTCCAGCCTAGACTGCACCTCAAAGTCTAGAGGCAAGTAAATCACCTTACACAATTTACTCAGGCAGGTATACCACAAACATAAAGGGGAGAAAGACTAAGATTAAAGGGGGAAAGGCAGACAGTGCTAGAGAATAACATTACACTTGCCACCTTACTGTATGTGTAGAACACACATTAGATCAATGATTGCCCACACACCCTGCTTATGGGCTTCAAAGCAGCAAACAGAACACTAGACGAGATGGGCTTTCTGGTCTGCTCCAGCAGGGCTCCTCACTTTCTTATGTAACACAAGATCTGCAGTACACGGTCAAAGATGTGACTTGAGCAGAAAAGGGCCTACTTATTGCTCTCCCTTTCACTAGGTATCTTTTTGGCCTCACTCTGCACTCAAAGTATATATAACTGCACAGAAAAACAGGGCCCTAAGAAAATAGCAGGTGAATAAGGAGAAGGGCAAAAGAATAATGAAGAAATCTCCCCAAACCCGTTAATAACTTGCCCTTGTCATCCAGATTCAACCAGCACCACCTAGTGGTGTTTGCAGCTGTCTGTAAAGCTGCACTTCCCATTAAATAACCAGCTCTGTAGGACAGTGATGTTTTTTTTCCCTTTCCATTTCTTCCCCTACAAGTTAGTAGAGCTGTGCAAAATCAGTGGAAGAGGTGCTTTGTAGGCATGGGAGCATGTATGAAGCATCTCTTTTTGTATCATTAAAGCAGCCACTTTATGAAGTGGTTGTACATGCGCGCACACTCATACATAGAGACAAACAGGAACAGCTTCTGAAGCAGCCTTGCAAGCAATGTGGCTACTTTAACAATAAAAATGAAATGCTTTGTTTCTGCCCTCACATGTTGTGAAGCATTTTTAAAAAAAATTGTACACAGTCCTGTTAAGGAAGCTTAATATTACCCATTGTTCGTCCTTGGACACTGGAGGAAGAATTGATTAGAAGCTGACTTAGGCAGCAGTTTTTTGCCATTCAACAGGAGACCAACTTAAGTGTAGCATAGATAGCCTACCTCTTTCATGACCACTGATCACTTCATGAAATTATTCGAAGCAAACTCAGACTACCAAAATAAAAGTTAACTTTTAGATTGCTTCAAATGTTTTTATTTTTGCCAGTGCTGACCAAAATCGGCATTGCCTGATAAGGAATTTTGATACACAAATATGAAGCAGAGTGTTTTTATCAAGACCAGCCAAAATGGTAAAATGGTTGGTCATTATAAAGGGACTGGATGACTTTGAAAGTTGGATGGGGATTTTTTCCCCCTTCTCATGAACATGGATTTTTTTTGGTAACATACTGCAGAGTATCTTTCTAGCCTAAGCGATGGAAGGCAGAATCAGCCAATAGCAACTTGCAATATAGGGGAAGAGAAGAAAGAGAATGGATTTTTTCAGGCCTCTGATATACTATAGCAGTGTTTCTCAACCATGGCAACTTTAAGAGGTGTGGACTTCAACTCCCAGAATCCCCCACCCAGCTATGCTGGCAGGGGGTTTCTGGAAGTTGAAGTCCACACCTCTTAAAGTAGCCAAGGCTGAGAAACACTGTACTATAGTAAGTATTCAAGAGAATAAATTTAATGTTGAGAGGACTGCCCCTCACTGTACTGTACAGACATGCTACAGAAGGATAGGAAAGGGAATAGAGCACCACATGCTATAAATTATTTAGCCTGGAGACTGACTGAAAAAATGAGATAAGAGACACCATTACCATAGTCCCATTGCCACCCACCCCAAATATTTCACAGGGTCCAGATGTCTTGGGTGATGGAGGTGGAGGGATTTTATCTTTTGCCCAGCAATTCTGAAATACTTGTTTTTCTGCTGTGGGGAACCATTTCTTTTTCTCCCAAATAATGACTGATCAGCTATGCAGCAAGGAAAAATGGCTCCCAGAGCTACTAAACTATATTGAGGGTTGTTAAGAAGCACAAGTGCTGTCCACAAATTGCCCATATATGTCTTATCAACTATGTCTTACCTAGCCCTTTAAGTGGGTTTCAACTCTGGATCAAATTGAGTGGGGAGAATTTGGTGCCCTAGTTAATTTATTAAATCAGGAAAATGTCAAAACTTTAAGTGTGTACCAAACACTTGATCTCTGACTTACAAATTCTACTGCTGAATGTCTGGTATGAAAGGTAATGTTCCAAAGGTTAGGTCCCTAATTGTTGCTGGGTTTTTTTCTTTAATCATCCCTGCCCTACCCAAATCCACAGTATGTGGCATGCTGAGGAAGAATAAATTTCTTATGTTGCCTTTGGCAAGGCATGTAGGAATTTTGCTTGGCAAAATGAAACCAAATAAAAATATAAAACATTTAACAAGGAATTTTATTATTCCAGATAGGAAAAATGTACTGATTTAATTCAGGCTTAATAGTACTTTACCACCCACCTACATGAGCACTAAAAACAATTCACATCAAAAGGTCTTAAAACCTCCATTAAAAAGTTGGCATTTAGATATCAAAGGGTACTTCACAACACTATACTTCTTACACTTCTCCCCCATATCACCTTCCAAAATGTACCACTTACAGTATTAATAAAAGAAGGGATAGCTTGACTTCGAAAAAGAAGGTGATAAAAATTAAGCTCCCCAAGGTATACACATTTGGAAGTTCTTCTCCCTAGCCACAGATCTGTGGTCCTGGGTTATGCCTTCCAGCAGAGTAACCTAAGTATGCCAGGTATTTCTGGACTACAATTCCCAAAAGCTTTAGTGACTGATGCCGCAAGCTGTAGTTCAGCAATCCTCGAACGCTCACTCTTGCCTTAGGAATACCCATAGCAGTGCCTTTGCCAAGTTACATTATTTTGTTCACTTTGCCATCAACTTCCAGTTTTAAGGAGAGGTCTTTTCAGCTCTTTGTTCCATGACCCTTTTATCCAAAAACACCATGGACAGTATACGTTAGACTTCTTGTATGCAAACCCTGTATTCTGTCACTGAACTACAGCTCCTAACCCAGTTATGAGAGACATGTACTCTGTACATACTCAGGGGCATTCTGATATACTTAAGAAAAAGATACGATTAGCTGGAAATACTCAGCACAGCATAGGGCTCAACCATAATTTCCTCTCTCCTTGGTCCTTTTTCTAATGCAGACAAATAATAAAAACAATAACAACAGACTTCCTTGTAGCATTATTGCAAATGTTAAGACAAACATATACAAAACATTCCAAGCACAGGAAAAAAGCCCCATAAAAATACAAAGCCTACTTCTACCACTACCGCATGTAATACAAATCTGAAGTAGGGAGAAGGATTGAAAGAAAGAAAAAACCAACAAGCAAACAGACAGCAAGTCTTCACTCCACCTGAAGATATCTAGATGTGCTGTTAAATCCACAGGGCTCAGCAGCAACAAAAGAGGCTGTATTCCAGTTGATGTAGCTTTCGTAAAGTGGGAAAAGGGCTCGCTTGTGGCTGGGTATGAAGCAGACAGAAATGTGGCGTTGCTATGGAGACCATTCAACTGCCATCTTGCACCTCTTGGTATTTGTTGATAGCTTTTTAATACCAGGAATCAAGAACTGATTCAAAGAGAAAGCCAGCACACACCACCTCTGCTACATACAAAATTAACAGGGGGGAAAAAAAACAGACGTCTGGAAGAGTTCAATTTGGGTTGAAGACTGAAATCTTAAACTAAGCCAGGAGGGTTGCCTTCAGAACTATCAGAACCAAGAGAATGCCTCTGAACATGTACGAAGTGGCTTTGCTCTGCCACTGCATATTTACACCGTAAAGGAGCAGTCCAGCACCCAGCCCCTGCTAGTTTTAGCTGTACAATAGTCTTGTGAGATTGACTGGAAAGGAAGGAACTGGCCCAAGATCAATCATTGAGCTTGTGGTTGGACAGGAATTTGAAGCTCTGTGACTTGGATCTCATCCTTCTAATCAGGCATTTTCACAACCATATGCTGCTGGTGGAACCACAATCAATTTCCTCACATTTTGGAGGGGGCATGGCTTCCAAGAAACCTTTTGAAGTACAACTCATCAAGATGTTCAGCTTCAAAGAGGTCCCCACAAAGATCTGTTAGCCCTTAACATGAAAAGCTACACAGAGCTTTCTTCAACAAACCAAATTAAATCACCCGATTTATGAAAACATAAATGTATTGTTTACATTAAGATTTTGTTTGAAAATATACTTTTGCATAATGCAGATCATGCATACTGTATTGTCTTCCACAGTTAATGTGGAAATCAATAGCAGAATTAATAGTGATATCTACAACTGAGCTGAAAATAGTCTGGAGTCGATGGCAATCTGTGACTGATGCTGAAATGGCCCAGAACGCATTCTATGACTTTCCAGTGAAGGTTCTGATATTTAGGGCAAGGACTGGCAACCCACTTGCAATCTTCCAGCCACTAAGATCAAACTGCTGAAATTTAGCAGCAAAATGGTCAATTTTTGGCAGCACATCCCCCACCCTCAAGTAATGAAGGTGGAAATGGAACCAAGAGACCCTTGGGAAACTGCTCCTATTCCACCATTAACCTCCTTGTCTTATTAGTCCAAAAATCACATAGCCCAAATTTGGACCTCTTGTACTGAATTTTGGTGGCACAGTTTTTGGACAGTTTTTATGGGGAGTGGAACAAGCTATGTTCCTCAACTTTGAGAAAATTGCTCATCTCAATTTAAAGGATTTTTTCCCCTTCTGCTACTTAGGTAGGTACATCTGGAATAAAAGAATCTCACTATTGTTCCTTTGTTCCTATGGGACTAACAATGCATCTTGCCTCCTTTTGGAAACAGGGAGTGTTAAGAACAATAATGGAATACAGCAGTAAGTTAAAGCTATTCCCAGCCACTAGTCATACTGAACAACCAACAGAAAGTTTTCAGGAGATGCCTCTAAAGAGGACTAGAAACGTCTGTAATAACATATAACTAAAGCATTTCAGATGTTAAATAGTTGTACACAGTAAATGTGAAAACTACATGGAACTTTTTACCAATCCATTAAATCAATAATTATAAAAAGGAAGAACTACCAGGGAGTTGAGGGTAGAAGTCTATACCTTCCCCTAACACCTTTCAACAATCGGAATAAAAAAATAATAATTACACAATTACATATGTTGTTTTGTGCACTATCAGAAGCAACTTTCTGGAGCTCCTACATAATTACACTGAACAAGTTTAGAGGTTCTACAGGAGGCCCAAGTAGGTCTCTACCTATTTTAGCACCACCAGTTCTTCCTTCTGTATTTTTTCCAACTCTACTATAAGGGCAACGCTTCTATTCCAGCTGAGCCTATCCAGGAGAGATGCTGTCAGGAAGCTGTTCAGTTTCATTCTATCAATTCCAATTTTTCTATTAACCCACCTTGGGTTATATGCTGTCAGGCAGCCCATATTCTCTCTCCCCAGAGACAGCAGCTACCATTTTCCCCAGCCTTAGCCCTTAACCTTCAATTATTTCAGACAGGTACTTTGGGGCAGGTAATGCAGCATGTAATCAGCCCGAGTTCATTTATTTTCTTCATTTCCTTGCCACTCTAGGGAGCTTGCATTTCTTAAGCTTATTTGTCCAGTCCTCTGCACGAATATCCATATCCCATCTTTCAAAAAAAAAAAACTTAAGATATTTGCTTGTACCAGGGGTATCTGCAGGGTATGGACAAAAAAGTCAAGATGCCAGTCATGATGGTATGATTGAAGCTTTGCCTATTCTTTATGTACATCGCAAAGCTTCAATCACACCATCTTGACTTTTTTGACCATATCCTGCACCTTAAGGCTTAGGATCTAGGATCAGGAACTTGCTCTACCATTCTGCCAAGTTAAAAAAAAAAACTCTTATGAGGTTGGCAATAGATGAGCAGTTTCAGTCTAGAACAGCTTTCTCCAATTTCTTCAGATGGGTTTGATTCCAGTAATCCCTAAGTAGCATAGACATTGATATTTTGTTGCCAGAAACAAATGGAAAGAGCAGTTTGCCTAAAACTCCATGAAATTTAAATGCTTGGTTACAGTTATATTAAAGCTCAGGTACTCCATCAGAGATACACATATACCCCTTTAATTGTGATACATTTCATTTAACTATCTTCATTATTATGCTCTTTTCAAAATGCAGCATGTAGACTTCTGAATATGGTTGCTTTATTTTATTTTTATTTTCAAATGTTTCTCCACTAACTCTTCATTTTACCATGTTTAATAGGGCATAGCATTTAACGCTTACAGTAAGTTTTGTAACACAATTTTAAACTCATTTTTTTGTCTTGCCTCAATGAATTCAGAAACAAACAACCTTGTGTGTATTTAAAATTAATTAGAAACCACCACGCATGAACATCAAAATATACTAAAGAAAAGTATTTTATTAGCAAAGGCTTATTCATTTATTCTCATATATAATGGGTTTTAAACACAATACGCTACTTAGGAGTAGCACTAATTTCTTATCTTCTAAATAAAAATCGGCTTTTGAGAGAACACTTGTTCCATTTTGTTCTCTGTCTACCAGAAAATTATATTGCAAATAATGTATGAAATTTAAGTATATTCCTCACCCTACAGAATTCTTTCCAAGCAGCATCCAAAAGTATTCCTTATTCTCCCTGAACAGGCATTACTTACAATTCACGTTTGACCAAGAACTAGAGGCTAAAGGCCAATAACAGGCTTTGTTATGTATTGTTACAGAGTTCCCCAATTAGAAAACCCATCAACAGCTGGATTACATTAGCCTGTCCTATGAAGATATCCTCTGCCACTTCAGTAGGGAGCAGACAGACCTAAGCAAGCATAAAGGGATAGATTATCTCAACTTTAACCTTCTTGGGAAAGATTCAACAGCAGTTTATAAATCAACCAAATGTTTCTGCACTTCCATGTCCATCCCCCAAAGTACTCAGATCATTTGCATAAAAGGCAAAAGAAATTTAAAAATTAATATAAAAGTAGAAAAATGCAATGCTAATACATTTCACAGTTGAAAAACCCAGAACTTGAGAGCAAGACAGATATCCAAATGAGCAAGTATTGTACACGTATATATAGGACAGGGGGACTGATCACTGATATTTTTCCAGATGAAGTTCAAAGTGCTGGTAAGATAGGAACAGTTCAAGGCCAGGATACCTAGAGAGTAACCTGTTCTGTATCAATCTGCCCATCTCTACAATTCTGAAGAAGAGGCTTTACTCTGTATCTCAACAGTGGTGAACGTCAAAAAATGTTCAACTACACAAGGTGATCCCTCAGATGCAATTCTCTTCCACAAATGGTGCTAGCAAATTAAAAAGAACATATATGGGAAAGGGCAGTTTAGTCTAAGTCTGAAAAGCAATGAGGAAATGAGAGATGGAATCAACTGAATGCACACAGAAGTAGGATGGCCTTCCTCAAATGATCTCAACCAAGATTTATTAGGACCACAACTTCCCAAACAGCCATGCTGCCTATGAATGCCGGAAGTAGTCAGCCCAGCATCTCTGGAGGGCACTAAGCAAAGGCTTTTATGCAGAGCAATGCAACTGCAGTGCTGTTCTGTATAGATAGCATACAATGCAGTGGAACTCAAGCAAACAGACAAGTTGTCCTCTTTTTTTTTTAATACTTCACCATACTCCAGTTTCATTGAGGCTGTGTTTACATATCCACAGTTTACCACTGATTTACCACTGATATATGTATTTCTAGCACATATGTATAATTCATACTTAACAAGCAAGAGATTGCTTTTAATTATTCTGAGAAAACTCATCATGGGTTTACTTAATTCTTTCCTGGAATCCTTGGAAATGAAAATAGAGTGTAACTTTCCATGCTACAAGGTAAAAGTCTTGCTTAGCATGGCACTGGAAAGACAGAAACTTTCAACCTCCCTTACTAATTGCTGGATGGTGGATGGTGTTACAAAACCTTTGAGGATCTTGAATGCAGGGTCAGAGCATGCATTAGGACAAAGCAAGGAGGGATTGCAATAGTTACTCCTCACTGAACTGGAAGTACAAACAATAGATAGTTTGAAATACATTACCAATTAAATTCCTGCAAAGTATAAGCAGATGCAAATGACCAAGTGAAACTCCTACCTTCGGTACCAGAATTAGAAATAGCCACATCTTCACCAGCCCAAAGCCGTACATCTCCTTACTCCAACCTGACTAAACCCAGGAAAACTACCCTGTTGAGTTGCCTCTTCAGTCACTTTTGCTGGATTCTTACTTACCTGATTCATTCTTGGAACTCATGTTTTCCTTCTTCGTAAGTGGCTGGTTGATGAAAAATCAGGAAGAAGGAGAAGGCAGTGGTTTTCAGAGCTGGACCTGTGGTAGCCTTCACCTTAGGGATGGGGATTGGTAGCCAAAAAGGTCAAATGCTGTTTAGCCAATACTGTAGGGACATCCCTTGAAGAGAAAGGGAAATCCTTCTTGGGAGCCCTTTGGGAGGCAAAAAAAAAAAAAGGAAAGGAAACATTAATAACCTTTTCTTAGCCTAGCAGAAAAAGATCAATTAGCCAGGATCAACCTGTACTGCAAAAGAAGTTAACAAAGACAATACAGAATCAGCCCATTTCAAAATAGTTTATTTTCATCTTGCTCACCATCACATTTGCAGAGAAACACTGACAGGATGTTATCACATGCCTCTTTCAATGTGAACACAACAGTGCCAGTCAGTACTTCTCTATCACAGCATATTTGGCTAAGTAGCCATAAGTCTCTTCAGCCTTTGCAGATGTTGTGTCTCTATCTGTCTGTTTTACATAGGTTTGAGTTCTCTCTCATGGATTCACTGATCAGCTGAGAACAGTCCTTAATAAAATCAGAGAATCCAAGGCAACAAAGAAAAACTTTTTTATCAAATCAAGAGAGTGAGCCTGCTAGTCCAAGTCAGGTTACACATCTGATATGCAGGATGTAGAGCCTATGAGTTAAATATATGGAGAACATTTACCCATTTCACAGACTTAGGAACAGCACAACAGGGATCAGTCCCAAGGATAATCAGACACTCAAGAATATACTCAGCATGAATCTTTACTCCTCTCCTGAAGTCTGTTTTAGGCACTGCCTCCACAAATACAAACTCACATGTGCCACAGAAGCAAGAAAAAATAATTAATAAACTGTTTTACTCACTCATGCATACACACAAGGAATATACAATTGAGTAATGTATGTTATGTATGAACTGATACCCATAGCATGTGCAGCAGGCACTGTCAAGGCTACCATTATCCTGATAGCCTAAACAAGAACTTTTAACTCCTGCATGCCAATGTTATTACTCACAGATTTTGGCTACTTAACCTACTCACAATAAGCTACCTGCTCCTCTGTGCAGATCACTATCAGTTCATCATCCTTTCAGGCCCTCAGTTATAGCACAGTAGCAGTTTCATCATTGGTGGCAAGAAAAGTAAAAAATCAAAGCCTTTGGCTTAACTTTCCTGTTAAGCATTCCATTTGTTTGGCATTTCAATATACAATACAATACATAACTGCATGGAGATGCCTGTGTGGAAGTGTCAAATGCCATATTCAGGCACCATTCTGAATTTGGGTTCAAATACTGTAGTAGGCTACATCTCTGACCTGTTTACAGAAAAAAATTCAAAATATAGCCTAGTGAGGGATCTCTCCCTTTGAAGAGTTGAGACACCAAAAATCAAAACCAGTATGCATGTCTAGGACAAATGTTACTAATTTAAAATATGAATCCATGCCTTACCAATGATAGACAAACAAAACAAAACGAACAGAGCAATGCAATTTGGGAACTGAGAGTTCACAATAAAAGCATTAAAATGAAATACATTTCTGAAATAAAAATAACATTTAATGCATGAAACAAAAAACTAGTCTCTCTCTTCCTCTCCAAAATGCACTTTGATTCTCCTGTATGCTGCTAGCTTTGCTATTCAGTTTTCAAGGATCATTATAGGTTTAGCTCCAGAACAGGTTTTCAAATAAAAGAGGAAAAATGAAAACATATTTTAATGCAATATTGACACAAATACCGAGATTTGGCTGAAAAGGTATACCAAGATTGTTCCTGCTTGCTCCACAAAAGCAATTACCCATCACACATTTGTCCAAAGAACCACAATTCCTTAATCAGATTCTGCATGTCTTAAATACAATCTTCAATTTCATGATTAAACATAGTTGTCCTACACATTTCCAAGGAGATCTGGAAAAAATTAAGGCCACAGATTACGGTACTTTACTACCCCAAGTATTTATAGGTGGAAGTTTGATCTATAGTATCTGAGCAACTTCCAGTGATCTCTGCTGTAGGGAACAGACCTTTATTCCTACTGAAGGAATAAGAGAACCAAAGCAGAAATTTTGGGATTCTAAGGGGTGTTAAAAAATAATAATAATAAGATCATCTAGCTGAAAACTCAAAGCTCTTCACACATGATAGTTTTTGGTAATCCTGTTCAGTATCTTTGTAACAGCCAACATTGTTTTCCTTGCATTAAAGATGGCAGTGGAGGATGGGAGAGAGCTAGAGAGAGGTTAAAGAAACAGTGATTTGGCTATGGTCATTCAGCAAGACCATCACTGTGAACCAGGTATTTCCTGCCCAACAAGTCACATTCTTAAATGCTACGCGAGGTACCAAAGGCATGGCATGTTACCTATGTCAATCAGAAACAGATAACCCTCATGCCATTTAGTTCTCTATATGCAATAGAGCGCAAGTGTGCTCTATCAAGGTGCCTTCAGGGCAGAGTGCTTCAGATGACTGAAGCATGGAAAAAAGTCTCCTACTACAGAAGAGCAAAGGGACCTGCTACTGTCAAGGATTTATCACTCATTTGACCTAGATGAAGTTTCTTCATATCTTGACAAACTGGATATAAGAAAACTACCAAAACCAGATTCCATATGAGGTAGTCCAGAGGTAATTTCCATAAATTCTCCATTATGTTCTGCAGGCAACTGATGTTTGTCAGCCCATTCCAAACAAAACTGCACTGTACTTAAAAAAAAAAAAAAAAACAGGCATTGCTGGAAGGGTATTTTGGATATACAGAAACCATGGGCTAGGTGATTGCAGGCTTGCCCAGCAAACTATTTCTTCTAGTAATCATAACGGATAATAAGCTTAACAACCTATTGGATCAATACTTAGTCTAATGAAACACATACAGTCCATTGGAAAGCATAGCTGTACAGAAGTGTAACATCATGCTAGGGTGGACTAAACAATTATGTGCCAAAGACTAGGAGAAAATCAAAGTATGATCGATGGATAAAAGTACCATGAGTCAGGACATAACTTCCATGATCAAGAACTGCCCAGCGAACAGTTAGATCTCTCCTCTAAATTGTAGAAGTATTCCATGACAAGTTTGATTAAAACAAGCGAGGTCAGTGTCCAACACTTTTAGGTTATAGAACAGGAGACAAAAAGGAGCTCTTTATGAAATGTAGAAGATGCTTGTGGTGTCTGTGTAGTGTATAAGAGCTTCTCCATTCTATAGCTTACTATTTTGTGTGTGGGGGGGGTTGTCTGCTATTTCTCTTGTCATTTTTTTCAAACAGAGACATCTTTCTGTAATCAAGGAACTCCAAGACAACATTTGGCTAACTACATGGATTGTCATTTAGATAACCCCTCTGCTTTTATTAGTTGTGAAAATCATATTGATCAGCAACACGTGCCTCTGATCAGTTGCACTAAAACCAAGAAATGGATTAAAAGAACAACTATGGTCAAACATCGATTCAATAAACCAGTGCAACTATTGTACTATGTACTGTTGCCTTCTATTGTGATTCTGTCCACTGGGGACAAAGATCCTGAGAGGGGAAGAAATGAATTCTCTGTTTTTCCCCTCCCAAGAGGTGAAGCCCAAATAGGCAATCAGTGTTAAGAATTAAACTCCGCTTACCCTTCTCCATATAAACTCTTCCATGCAACCATATGTGTGTACACATTGCCCTGCAATGGATACTTGCAAGGTTGTGGGAATACAGAAGAATGCGAAACAGCTATGCTAAGTAAGGCTTGATAATAAATAGCTGTAAGAGTTCACAAAAATAACACAGAAAGGATCTGAGAATTTTTAATCACACGGATCTGAAAAATCAGGTGATGAAGCTTACAAATGTTATTTCTGTAAGATTAGAGAAAGTGTGGCCGCTTCTACAGGCTATTGTGCATGCTTGTACTTCATTTTAAGTTGTTTTCCAGTTGTAAGGAAAATGGGGAAATTAAGGATATTTGACTTCCTTCAGTTCTTAAGCTGGCTAGAAAGGTGTTCTTCAGACTGATCTAAATTGCAAACTCAGCAGTCCATATAATTGATTACTCTTGTATTGCTCTCTTTTCTGCTTCTTCTGAACATAGCATGAGAGAGCAAGAAGCTGATATATCTTATTCAAGAGACAGACAGGTTTTCTGGGAACTAGCTATTCATTGGGGTTTTGTCCCCAACATCAAAACAATGTAGCCATCATAAAAGTGGTATGCATCTACCCAATGAAAAATTACTCAAAATTTCATCAAAATGAAATAATTGCCAGCTGAGCTGCCCCCCCCCAAAATGTTGCAATGTTCCATTCCAAGTGGGAAAAATGTAAGCTATCTGCACCACTTTCTACCATTACTAATTAACATTGTAAACATTTTTTTACTTTTTTGGTCTTGCCCTTTGTCCTATTTTCTTTCTACTAACTTGATATTGTAAATGACTGTTAGGTCATCAAAATTTAGGCCATAATACATCTTAGTTTTTAAAGTACTGCAAACCTCTTGCTTTTGCCCTGCAGCAGAATAATGCAATTCCTCTCCCAGGATTTATTAACATCCTGTTCATTAAGTCTCGTTCACTTACATTCCAAGGCATGCCGTAGAAAAGAACGGTTCCCAGATTGCAGAAAAGCTTTGTTGAGGTAAAAAGAAGTAAAAAGAAAAAAGTGCAAGTAAAAGGTGAGGGGGAGGGGAGAGCCTGTGATTTTTTCCCCCCAATTTAATTTTCCTCTTTTACATTCATACTACTTCTCCACATAATGCAAACATGCATTGTGATGTCTGCATCAGTGAGAACATTATTCTTTGCACAATCAACCTTCACACTACAATGTCCCTGTTACTGCCACAAAGGCCAGAAAAATGGCACAAGAAAACCTAACCATAGCCCCAAACAAAGAATGGAAAGGGGCTTAGGTAAGTCACTACACTATGCCACAAGATTTGAAATAGGGATGACGCCTGAAGTCTTCTTTTATTCTTGCTTACAGTTGCTTCAGCAATCTAACAGGAACTTCACAAGACAGTTTTGGGACAGAATTCCCAGCACCAAGATAAAATGCTGAAATCTGGAAATGAAAACCACTGAACTAGTGGAAGAATGCACAAAACGCTGGGAAGAGACCAGAGTAAAACAATCATCTCTCAAGAAGAGTAACACTGAACAGTACACAGCAGGTAACGGGCAGTTTCTGTGTTTCGAAAAAGGCTCACAGGTAATCCTTTTGTCTGTCTCGTAAGCACGCGCACCCATTTCTGGCACTAGGGCTGAGAAGTCTTCCATTGTTACAGGCGCAGCCCCACATCCGAGGCTTTGCCTGCTCTTCTCCGACCTGGGCTTCTACCGATATGTCAGACTACAAAGCCCAACATTCCCAGTCAGCATTCAATAGACCCTTCTTCCAAAGGTGGAAGTTGTAGTCCAGGAGTTTATCAACGGCACCAGGTGGGGGGAAAGGCCCCTTTGGGCTGCCCCATCAAAGAGGAGCGAGCCACCGTCTTCAATGACAGGGCGGAAGGCGGAGTGTCCTTGTGAAGCAACATCCCAACTCCACCCTGGACCGTGCGCCCTACGCATTGGGCAACACGATCGCCCCGCGAGCGGCCCGTTAGTTCCTCCGACGGGCGCGTTTCAGCCCCTCCATTCCCACCAGGCTCCGGCAGCCGCTGCTTCAGGCAAAACTTCAGCGCCACCGGAGACCCCCAGCCCGGCGCGGAACCCGCCGCCGCCGCCGCCTTCCTCCCTCCCGCCTGCCGCTCTGCAGTTCCAGATCCTTTCTTTGGCAAGTGGTCGCGGAAGCTCCAGCGCTCCAGCCACCGCCGGGCCGCGCCGCGGCCGCAGTAAGCAAGCAGGCGCGGTGGGGAACACCAACCCGAAGCTTTCTGCCGAAGCGCTTCAGCCATCCCGCTCTCTTTCTTTACCTGGAAGAAGATCGGGGGAAAATGGCGCGTTCCTGCTGCTGCTGCTGCGGCTGCTTTCCTTGCAGATGTGCGTGCAGGATGGGAAGCTGCAATTACTGGGCCCGGCCTACCCCAGCCCGATTTCTTCCTGACCCCCCCTCCCCTCTCCGAAAAGAAAACTATAACCGGCTGTCCTGCCACGGCAACCCTTCATAACCACAACCACCTCCTTCTTTTCCTCTTCTCCTCCATCTTTGCAGCTGGCTTTGCTCGCCCGCCGCTACCGCCGCCAAACACTAACAACAACATTCAGTGACGTCATTCGAGACCACGTGACCGTCCCTCGCTCTATAAATAGCCTCGCCCCCCCCCCCCCCGCGGCTTACTCTCTGAGGAGGCAAGGTTTGGGTTGGGGCGGGGCGGCGCCTCGACCTGCTTGACTGTTAAAGGGTCCGATGAGGAGCAGCTCCCCAACTAGTGGATTTCCCCATCTTTTTTACCGAAAAAAAAAAAAAGGATGCCCCCAAGCATACCATTTGATAGGTCTCAGATGGAAACTAGGAACGTCTTCATATCCCTGCTTTTCATACCAGAGATGAGCAGGGCAAATCTGACCATATGAGAGAGAGAGAGAAGCAGCTGCCTCAGGCAGAACTTGACTGCGTTCACACAACAGGTTAAACCTTAATGGAGTGTGTCTGCTATTGGCTTAGTGTGTTGTGTCAACCCTGCCGTTTAAGGTTGCAAAACTGCGGTTTATAGGTTTGGACAATGTGCTAACCCCAATTATGGCTTGCTCAACAAGCCATGGCTAGGCAAACTATGTCCTTGGACATATGAACCCAGTTTTGAGTACCCTAAAACAGCAGTAATACTGTTAAATCCTCTATTTATCTTAGTGCTTTCTTAGGGCCAGATAGTACAAAGTGTTGAGACACCTGAGATACCCACAGTTACATTGTTTACTAAGCAAAAATTGACTGGTATGCTAGAAAGCACAGACTTACAAAAGCTTTTATTAATTGTCAGTATATACTATTTATAGGCATGTTCAAACAAATTCCTTCTTTCAGAAGCATACCATCTAGAATAGCCAATGTATTCTTATTAAACTCCTGTGATTTAATGAGCACATTAGACTATAAATTAATTATAACAGCTAGATTTGCACAACATGCCAAATTACAAGCTAGCTATTTTCCTGTTTAGAGGATGCATCATATTCCTTAGTGCCAATCAAGCTGCTGTTGTTTTCATTTATTCCAAACCTTTAGAAGTTGGGGGTGTAGGTAATGCAACTCAGAAAGGATTTTTCCATACTTGCTATAAAACATGGACTGTAAGTGATTGGAGGGCAGCTTCTAGCTGACCTTTGCTGATTATCAAGAGAGTTAGTGAATTTGAAAAATCATAGCATCATAGAAATATAGGGTTGGAAAGGTCTTCTAGTTCAACCCCCTGCCCAAGGCAGGAATCCAATCTGGAAGAAGAAGTCCAGTGTTTTAATCTTTACATGCTACATCAAAATATGATCTGCTTCTTACTTAATGCATTATATATGAACTAATTGTGATTTTTATACTATGGTTAATAGGTTTGTGTGAAATTGTGGTTTATTCAATAAACAGTGGCTAAACAGACTATGAATTAGTATGTTGTGTAAACACGAAGTCTGGCTTACCATTCTAGTTTAAAATGTGCTTAGTTTGCAGTTCAGTGAGTTGTACAGACAGACAAATTCTTCCCAGATTATGAGCAATTTATATTTAGGACAAGAATCACTGCGTTCCTTTAGAACAAAGTAAGCTATCAATGGCAATTATAGAAAGCTCCACTCAAAATCTTTTCAGGAAAAATTGGTGATTTTGTCCTTTCTGCTCAGGGAGGAAAATAAGAGCCCAGAGAAAGGGTAGAGTCAGATGCTGATAGACCCTATCACCCATAAGCAAGTCCTTGGTTATGCTGCTTAGAGTTAAGTTGTCCATAACATCTGGAGGTTCATACCTTCCCCAAGTGAATGAAAGGCCCAAGAGAAATTTGCTTATAGGTCAAAGAGAATAAAGGTTGCAAATTCACTTACAGTATATCACCTTAGAGATGTTGGGAATTATCAACACTAAAGATAATAATCACCACCACAGCATTCCTTATCTGAACTCACATATGCAGAGCCACACAGCATCTGCTACAGACAATGAAAAATATTTCCAATGGTCCTTAGGTTCAGTAAGGTATTAAAAATGACACTTTGGAAACCATTTGCAATCCATCATTATGACAGCAAGCTTAACTGACATTGGGCAAAATGCTAATCAGGTGCTGCAAATTAGCATGGCTCCACTTTGAACCAACTTTTTAAGGCTTCCTTATTTATATCCCTTCACTATCCAGTAATGCTCTTGTTCCCCATAAGTAACTGAAGGGTATTAACTACTCTGCTCAGAGATTCCTGCTTCATCTAGCCACCTTAATTATTTGCTATGACACAGTTTTATCACTATTCTGAATAAACACTTGTTTATCCAAATACAAAGCATAATGTGTTGTGTTTGGCCTTGGTTTAATGTGATGTGTGAACCAAGACTTATTCTCTCTTGCATGAAACCAAATTTCCTAATATAGACCAAATAGTGGCAAGTAAAAAATGGGGAGACGGCATAATCTGCTACAAGCAAGGCGCAAGGGGAAAAAGAGTTGCAGAGAGAGGTGATTATGGAAATGTATTTGAAATTTGCCAGCTACCAAATCTAAAAGGGTTGCTAGAGAGAGTGTGATGAGGTACTACCTAGAAGTCCAAAATATTTCCAGACTCTTTTGGGTGCTGATTTTTCTTAAAAAGTCACTAATGCATCCAATTTAGAATTTAAGATTAAAGAGCCCACTTGGCACCCACAGAGTGTATTTCTTTCACCATTAAATATCAGCTGTTTCTATACTCCAACCTCATTCATATATTGTATTGAGCAATAATGTGGTTTGTTTTAGATTTAGTGTAATTTCTGAACCTAGCAACTGCCTTGGAATTTATCAACTTCTGAGATTCAGTGAAGCAGAAATCACATTGGCAAAACCAATGCCTTCCCTTTAATTATGGGAAGAGATGTTGTACTCTAACCCAGATTTAGACCATTTTTCAGGACTGCTGGACAAATGTGGAAATTGGAGAGCATGTTATGGGCTGCCATGGTGGACATGGCCAGTCATACTTCTGAAATGTGAAGTGATGAGGCTCCTTTCTCCTGTATTTCCTCTAGTCCCCCAGGAAGTTCCCTACCATCCCCAACTTTTTCCAGATGAGCGGGCACATTTCTAAACAAAGCATTAGGATGCAGCTACTCACCTATATGTTAAAAAAAAAAAGCCTATGGAACTTACTGGGGGCTCAGAAGAATTGTCTGAAATAAAGGTGATGATACAAGTTGACATTTTATCTTGCAGTATGCTACCTTCCCATTTATTACTTTTTAATGAAAGAATATGTATATAATTCAGGTAGAACAGGGTGCCTAGTGAGTACCAACTTATCTATGAGCACACTGATAAAGGCACTATACCGCCTAACTATGTTCTAATCCTTCCATACCTTCTCACTTTCATCTCTTCCTTTTAAATAGAGGAGGCATATACTTTAGAAGAAGTTGCACAAGCAGGTGTGTGAAAACACATATATATTCAATACCCTATGGTAATTTGCAGACCACTTTATGTGAAGAGACAAAAGGCTGATATGCTTCATTCCTATTCTCAAAGCTGATCTCTTCTTCATGCGCCAGGTCCTTCTTTGCAGAGGAAGTATAATTAATAAATTAAGGAATGAACCAAACAAAGACCCTGGTAATAAAGCCTGGGAGAAAAAAAAATGAGTTCAAGTATGTTTAAGTTGTCTTTTCTTTCTTACCTAGTTTTTATAAATGACTGTCTTACAAAGTTTAGCAGACTTGAAGTCTTCGTTTGTGAAAGTTCAGGCTATTTAAATATTTCCTTTAAAAGAGGACCTCTGTGAAACAAAACTTTATTCAATCTGTTTAATATCTAGTGACAAAATAGTTTAAATCCCAAATAGGATTGCCATTTCTGATGTAAAATATCATGTGATAGTTATATAAAAATCACAAATTAAAATGTTTTTAGGTTGCAGATTGCATTCAAAAGGAACCTGTGCATTTTCATGCTCTGACAATTAGGTTTTAGCACATGCTGTTTTAAAGAGCAGCTTAATATTATTGCATCAGTGATAAAAGCATAATCAAGAAAATACATTAAGAAATTTAACCCTCAAGTTTCTTCCCATTAAACTCACTGCAAAAAGTGCCCATTATACAGAAATGATCAAATGACATCTAGAGCATTTATAAAATGCAGCAATTCCGTAAGACTGCAAAGTGGGAGAAGCCCCAGTTCTTAGTTTCCCCAGCATATGCAAACAGTAAATAGTATTTAATAGATATAATCCTCTAAAAGTCTTCTACCTTGCTGGGGTGGGGAAGGAGAAGTGAATTGCACAGTTATTTAGACCCTGGTTCCTTGTCAACTTCACACAGTTAGCAGCTACAGAGAAATACTGGAGGAAGATGACACAATCAGAAAAGCACACTGAAATCTAGAGAAAGCTGCTAAAACATCTAGGCATCTGTCTGAAAAGGAAAAAAAACCTCAGTGTATACACACACTTCCGAACCAGCAAGCATGATATACATGGAGAAATAGTGAATACAGTAAACCTATATGGACAAAATGAGTAGTACATACAACTCAGGTGTGTGGGAGATAACAGGTGACTTTCAGCAACAGGGTAATGTGTCAGGAATCATGTGTCTGATCCCACAGAGATCTTCATTCCCCACGCAGCAACTTGCACAAAGACACACTGATGTGCCCCAAATTCTGTGTCAGGTCGGCTTAGCAGACAGAGTTTACATTGTTTTAAATTAATTGTATTATTAATAATCATCACCCCAAGGCAAATATTTTTGCAAACCATTCCCCAGTTGCTTGCTTATTGACAACAGATACAAAAGAGATGCTTATCTCCATGCACATTTACCACTGAAATTACTATCTTGTAGATTTATTTCTGCTTATCTCAAACACGTATGAGCAGTTTTCTTAGGAGAATACTCAGCATAACAGTTTGAAAAACTGTAAGCCACAAAATAATACTGGCTTAGCACATTACTATTTAACAAGGAAACATGAAATCCACATATATTTCATGTGTAATTGCTAGATGTTAATAGTGCTGGTTGCACCAATTGTAAAGAACTTTTTTTCCCCTTAATGTGAAGGATTGGTTATTACTTTTTCTCTTTATTTTGCCCACATTTCTAAATATAATCAAAGTGCTTATGCATTGCTGGCACATTCTAGGAAGTTGTGTGTGTGAGAGAATGCCTGTGTGCACACATGTTTTTGTATATATGTGTTTGTGTATAAGTGTGTATAGATATACACATGCACACATATCCTTTATCCAATCAAAGGTTCAGAAATAATGTTGCAAATTTCTAGACCTCCATCCAAAGCAAGTAGGGAAAAAAATCTAACAATATGGAAGACAATTGCAAAGCTCTTTATACACACATTTGCATGTTATATAAAACCAGAATGTGCTGCACCATGAAAATATTTATTATGAGCAGTCCTACTCATCAGAGAGAATTGAAGTAGGTTCAGGATTGCAGTCCAAACGTGGATTAAAAACACATTTGTTTTGTTGGTGACTGAGCATAGCTTTGCTGTTTATGGGGTCATTGGTTGGAGCAATCCAGTACATAAACACATTTTTAAAAGTTGCATTCAAACTGCTACCAGTGGAGTTTTCCAAGAACAACTTTGTCACATATAGACATGAAGGGGGAAAACCTTTCAGTCATAATCCCATTAGCAACAACAGTTAGTGTCAAAAGTGGTTCTTAAGTGGCCAATGATTAAGGTCAGGAATATAATTAGCTCACTGTAGGCAGCAAATTGCAATTCTGTGGTTGGCACCAAAAAGGAGATTTCTTCCAACTAAGTTTTTCACATGGCTTTCACCTTGATCTGTTTCATTTTCATTTGTTTCTTTTCAAGTTTCTTCTGTTCACGACGCAAAGCAGCCTCCTATAGGAAAGAAATTATTGATTTTGTGGGATTATTGGATTCTGTGCTTGACTGCAGAACAAACTCAAAGGCACTAAGAAAATTTAGCAAGTTGTATAGTGTTAACAGTGTAAATATTAATGATTCTGCCACACAATAATTTGCAACTGCTACATTGTAATTGTGGGTGGGTGATCAAAATCTTTCTCCAACTCATGCTTTCACTGCAAGGAAAAATGGATCTGCTTCCTAATGGATCTCTTCTCGTAAATACGGAGGTATTCAAGCACTGAATTAGATACCATTTTCTCAGGCCATGAGGAAAGGTTAAATTATAACTTCCTAAGGAGGTGAAACTGCCCCTTAAATCCCGTTTGACTGAAAGCTATAGAACAGGGCTATGCTGCTACTAGTAGAACTCAGCAACACAGAGATGCTGGTCTGACACAGAGCTAACAATAATGGGATTTGATGGGTTTTGGCTTAATGTGACAATGTAAATTAGACACAATGTTTTCTGAGCCATGATTTATAACTTAACTCTGTGAGTGAAGGTGATTACAGCTTATTGAACAGACCGTACCTTAGTTAATGTATGAACCTAGCCAGAGAATTTGTCCATATAAAGCAGGATTACAAGCCATGCACCTGACAACAAAAAACAAACTGAGAATTGATTGTCTTTAAGCTTGAAAGGAACTACTGTGCTGTCCACCAAACAAATGAACCATGAAACAACTGCCTTCCTCCCTCTCCAGAAGTAAGATGGGCTGACAATGTCAGTTGCCACCCTATACAGGGAGACTTAATACTTAGCTACTGGACGCTTCTACAGAAAGCTTGCCCAAAACACCCATGGCTAAGGCAAAGGGTTCTCCTTATAAAGTCATGTGAATTTGTGATCAGAAGGCTGTTAACTCCTCTAAATATGTTAAAGCTACCTCACTGCAAACAGTAGGGGCTAAAACCCCATCTGACATGGTTAAGACAAATCATAGGATGAATACTTTTATTCCCAGACTGGAAAGTCTGTTTGTAATACTGTATTTATTTACCACTGGAATCTCCCAGTGGTTTACAATATACTTTCCAGCCATAACAGGAAGTCGTGTCATTTATCACTAGTGATGGACTATCAGTTTGGGGGAACTGAAAGAAACATTCTGGGGAAGGAGTATATATTTTTCGTAGCACTAGTGTTTTGTTTATATGCATGTAGGTACAGATACCTGTACTTTTTTTTTTTGGTTATGTATATTTTGCCTATATGTCGGTATACCATCGGAAGATGAGACCCCCAGGTCGGAAGATGGTCAAAATGCTACTGGGGAGGAACAGAGGATGAGCTCAACTAGCCCCAGACGTGATGACGCAGCTAGCTCAAAGCCGAAAGGACGGCTAGCGGCCGACGGTGCTGGTGGTGAACGGCGAATCCGATGTTCTAAGGATCAACACACCATTGGAACCTGGAATGTAAGATCTATGAGCCAGGGCAAATTGGATGTGGTTATTGGTGAGATGTCAAGATTAAAGATAGACATCCTGGGTGTCAGTGAACTGAAATGGACTGGAATGGGCCACTTCACATCAAATGACCACCAGATCTACTACTGTGGACAAGAGGATCACAGAAGAAATGGAGTAGCCTTCATAATTAATAGTAAAGTGGCTAAAGCAGTGCTTGGATACAACCCAAAAAACGACAGAATGATCTCAATTCGAATTCAGGGCAAGCCATCTAACATCACAGTGATCCAAATATACGCCCCAACCACAAATGCTGAAGAAGCTGAAGTAGAGCAGTTCTATGAGGATCTGCAGCACCTACTGGACAACACGCCTAAAAGAGATGTTATTTTCATCACAGGAGACTGGAATGCTAAGGTGGGCAGTCAAATGACACCTCGAATTACAGGTAAGTATGGCCTGGGAGAACAAAATGAAGCAGGACATAGGCTGATAGAATTTTGCCAAGACAACTCACTCTGCATAACAAACACTCTCTTCCAACAACCTAAGAGACGGCTTTATACATGGACTTCACCAGATGGACAACACCGAAATCAGATTGATTACATCCTTTGCAGCCAAAGGTGGCGGACATCTGTACAGTCGGTAAAAACAAGGCCTGGAGCTGACTGTAGTTCAGATCACGAACTTCTTCTTGCACAATTTAGGATCAGACTAAAGAGATTACGGAAGACCCACAGATCAGCTAGATATGAGCTCACTAATATTCCTAACGAATATGCAGTGGAGGTGAGGAATCGATTTAAGGGACTGGACTTAGTAGATAGGGTCCCAGAAGAACTCTGGACAGAAGTTGGCAGCATTGTTCAGGAGGCGGCAACAAAATACATCCCAAAGAAAGAGAAAACCAAGAAGGCAAAATGGCTGTCTGCTGAGACACTAGAAGTAGCCCAAGAAAGAAGGAAAGCAAAAGGCAACAGTGATAGGGGGAGATATGCCCAATTAAATGCAAAATTCCAGAGATTAGCCAGAAGAGATAAGGAATTATTTTTAAACAAGCAATGCGCAGAAGTGGAAGAAGACAATAGAATAGGAAGGACAAGAGACCTCTTCCAGAAAATTAGAAACATTGGAGGTAAATTCCAGGCCAAAATGGGTATGATCAAAAACAAAGATGGCAAGGACCTAACAGAAGAAGAAGAGATCAAGAAAAGGTGGCAAGAATATACAGAAGACCTGTATAGGAAGGATAACAATATCGGGGATAGCTTTGACGGTGTGGTCAGTGAGCTAGAGCCAGACATCCTGAAGAGTGAGGTTGAGTGGGCCTTAAGAAGCAATGCTAATAACAAGGCAGCAGGAGACGACGGCATCCCAGCTGAACTGTTCAAAATCTTGCAAGATGATGCTGTCAAGGTAATGCATGCTATATGCCAGCAAATTTGGAAAACACAAGAATGGCCATCAGATTGGAAAAAATCAATTTATATCCCCATACCAAAAAAGGGAAACACGAAAGAATGTTCAAACTATCGAACAGTGGCACTCATTTCACATGCCAGTAAGGTAATGCTCAAGATCCTGCAAGGTAGACTTCAGCAATTCATGGAGCGAGAATTGCCAGATGTACAATCTGGGTTTAGAAAAGGCAGAGGAACTAGAGACCAAATTGCCAATATCCGCTGGATAATGGAAAAAGCCAGGGAGTTTCAGAAAAACATCTATTTCTGTTTTATTGACTATTCTAAAGCCTTTGACTGTGTGGACCATAACAAATTGTGGCAAGTTCTTAGCGGTATGGGGATACCAAGTCATCTTGTATGCCTCCTGAAGAATCTGTATAACGACCAAGTAGCAACAGTAAGAACAGACCACGGAACAACGGACTGGTTTAAGATTGGGAAAGGAGTACGGCAGGGCTGTATCCTCTCACCCTACCTATTCAACTTGTATGCAGAACACATCATGCGACAAGCTGGCCTTGAGGAATCCAAGGCTGGAGTTAAAATCTCTGGAAGAAACATTAACAATCTCAGATATGCAGATGATACCACTTTGATGGCTGAAAGTGAAGAGGAACTGAGGAGCCTTATGATGAAGGTGAAAGAAGAAAGTGCAAAAGCTGGCTTGCAGCTAAACCTCAAAAAAACCAAGATTATGGCAACCAGCTTGATTGATAACTGGCAAATAGAGGGAGAAAATGTAGAAGCAGTGAAAGACTTTGTATTCCTAGGTGCAAAGATTACTGCAGATGCTGACTGCAGTCAGGAAATCAGAAGACGCTTAATCCTTGGGAGAAGAGCAATGACAAATCTCGATAAAATAGTTAAGAGCAGAGACATCACACTGACAACAAAGGCCCGCATAGTTAAAGCAATGGTGTTCCCTGTAGTAACATATGGCTGTGAGAGCTGGACCATAAGGAAGGCTGAGCGAAGGAAGATCGATGCTTTGGAACTGTGGTGTTGGAGGAAAATTCTGAGAGTGCCTTGGACTGCAAGAAGATCCAACCAGTCCATCCTCCAGGAAATAAAGCCAGACTGCTCACTTGAGGGAATGATATTAAAGGCAAAACTGAAATACTTTGGCCACATAATGAGAAGACAGGACACCCTGGAGAAGATGCTGGTGCTGGGGAGAGTGGAAGGCAAAAGGAAGAGGGGCCGACCAAGGGCAAGATGGATGGATGATATTCTAGAGGTGACGGACTCGTCCCTGGGGGAGCTGGGGGTGTTGACGACCGACAGGAAGCTCTGGCGTGGGCTGGTCCATGAAGTCACGAAGAGTCGGAAGCGACTAAACGAATAAACAACAACATATTTTGCCTATGGTTGTCAGGGGTGGTGATGGTATAATTTTACTTTGTGAAATAAGATATTCTGGAGAAGCAGATTTATAGTTTGATGTCCAGAGCTCAGTTTCTAATGCAAACTGCTGGCCCCACGTCAATCATTTGGCGGTAAGGATCATAGTAGTTTCTCTGATTTGGAATGGGCCCCAAAGGCTGAGCATGCTTCTCCTCATATAACAAGTTTATTTCAGTTGAACAAATTACCTCTAGACGTCGCTGCTTTTCTGGATCTTCCTCATTCATGATTCTCTCCTTCTCCGCTCGTTTTTTCTCTTCCCGGCGGGACTGGGCAGCCTCTTGTCTTTGAACATGAGTCAGTTTCAGAAAATTCTCTTCTACACGTGCTCTGTTTTTATCTGCTTTCTGTTTGCCCTTTGTCCCAAAGCAAGAAGAGATGCAAACAACTTAGTCAATATGTGTAAACACATAGTACAGGGATCAGCAACTTTTTCAGACAGTAGGGACCATTGTGAGATTTCCCATAATAGTACAGGCATGAAAAGGTAAATCTAAAAAGTTACTTATTAGTGTCCCAAATATTTTGATATTTTATGTAAGAACATAAAGCTCTTGTGAGATTCAGTTACCTTGCAAGATTTCAGCTTTTTTTAATGCTCTATTTCTTTTTGTTTTGGAAGTGAGTTGGTGCCATCTAGTGGAGTCATGAACAGTTGACATAATACACCAAGCAATATCACAACAAACTAATTACAGAAATAAAATCTTGGGATATTTGTGTTTTAAAATCTGAAGCTGAACTGGTTTAAGGCTCCTATAATGCATTTGTCCATTAAAATGCTTGCGTGAGACAACCCTGATAACATTTTATCATTTATCATCTTATCATTTATCATTTGCTGATAGCTTGTTCTGGAGTCCAAAGCTGGTTGTTCCATGCACAGGGAAGGGCAGTGGGCAGTTCATATTTAAGCTCCCACCGCCCTACTGGCAGCTTTTCGACCCCCTGCCCTCATCCAAGATCTGGCTGATTTGCACTGTAAAATGAAAGAAACTAGATACTTCAGGCATCTGACAAGCTTAATACAACTTTTATCTTAAAGCACTCCCCAACACATTCATATTGTGGAAAAATGGATCAAAAACCGACTGCAGTCCTCTGCAGTAATGATGATGATAATCATGATGTATTTCCCAATTGCTAAAGTTTCCCAAGAAAAATCAATGGTTTAATTTCAATAGTCCTTCCCTAGCTTTTCTCAACCAAACATAAATCAGATATGCTGAAGAACAAGTTCCTTCACCCACAAGTTGCAGTTGTAGTCTAAACATATCTGGAGTGTGCCAGACTAGAAATTTTAGGACTTGCAACCTCAATACATCTAGAGCAGTGCTTCCCAAACCTGGGTAAATTACCCAAAATTGGGTAAAAATGGTTTCTCTCTGGGTAACGACACACAAACCCATTATCCAATCACAACAGGGACATTTAAATTGACTTAAAGTGTATTACCTACATTGGGTAAAAGGGACTTTCTAATAAGCGGTTTTGGGCAATGAAGGAAAAAGTTTGGGAAGCACTGATCTAGAGAGTACAAAGTAGGGGAAAGCTGGTCTAAAGAACTACAGTCTTTCTGGTTTCCATACCTATCTGATTCTTAGTCACAAATAATACTAATCGTCCACTATCTGAACATTTTATTTTCCTACCCATATGCACACACGTATATCCAATCTCTCATGATACTTCATGCATTTGATGCAAAGGACTGGAATTCACAAAAACTTATGTTATATTACATCTGTCTGTCTTTAAGGTTCCACAAGACCGTGTTTTGAAATTACTGTAACAACAACTTCTCTCTGGAAGTGATCCAATAGACATTGTATATCTGGACTTTCAAAAAACATTTATCCTGTATCACTGACTCCCAAACAAACTCAGCAGCCATAAGACAAGAGAATACATACTCTCACGGACTGGAAATTAACTCAGGAACAACATAAAGAACAGGAATTAAAATATATTTTTCAAATTGAAGACACATTCAAAGTAGGATTTTGTAACTTGTTTATAAATGATTTGGAGTGAAGGTAAAGCACTGAGGTGACCACATTTAATGACAGTAATAAACTACTCAGAGTCGTAAAATAAAAACATGATTGCAAAGATTCCTAAAGGATCTCTCCAAATCGGGCAAGTAAGTGTCAAAATGACAAATGGAAAACAAGTGCAAAATTATGCACATGAAAAAAAAAATCCAAGCTTCACATATATATTAAGAAAGAGACCTTCGAATCATGGTGGACAGCTCAATGAAAATGCAAAAGAAAGAAAGAAAGAAAATGCCACGTTGGAATCATTGAAATGTAAAATAAAATAAAGCAGCCAGTATATTAATGCCCCTATATAAATCTTTGATGAGGATGTACCTGCAAAACAGCATAGTTCTGATCATGACACCATAAAAAGGATTTTGTAGAGCTGAAAAGACCCAAAACTAAAAACAAAACGATTAGGAGAAAAACAACTGCTTCACAAGGAGAGACTACGGGATTCGGGGGGGGTTCATCTTGGGGTGAAGACAGGTAAGGGAAGATATAAACAGAGGTCTATAGTATGGACAGTGGGGATAATTTTTTCTCCCTCTTGCTCACAATGTTATAACTCAGGGCATTCTTTAACATTAATGCAGTGAGATTGACACTAATAAATTATTTAGAGAATGCATATTTAACTGTGGCACTTGCTGTCATTACATGTGATGATAGCCACCAATTCAAATGGTTTTGAATGAGACTGGACAAATTCATGGAACAGTTAATCCTCTTTATGAGAGATGTTAGTTAACTCCCAAACTGTAAGAGGCATGTTCTGAATGCCCACTGCTAAAGACCAACTGGGGAAGAGGACTCTTGATTTCCTCTCCACCTCTGTGACATTTCTGAACGCATCTAGTTGTCAACTGGAAACCAAATGCTGGATCAGTTAGGCTGCTGGCCTGATCCAGCATGAACACACACATACCACCTAAATGGAAATGGTGGTAGAGCAGAAGGGAACAGAAGCAACTATACCTGTAAGAGAACTGCACGGATTTTTAAAAATTTTCATTGTGAGAGTCATGTGTATATAATTAACATAATAACACACTTGGGTTAACATAAAACTTACTTCTCTATTCAGACGGAACTTTTTTGCTTTGTCAATGGAATAAATAACCATGTTCATCAGAGGCAGCAGAGCTTCCATGTCTTTTGGGGAAGTGTTGCCTGACCCAGGTACTATAAATAAAAAGAATTAAAAAGGACATTTGCCTTCAGTCTTACTTGTGAATTAAAGTGGATAGGGCTGTACAAACAGAGCCAGTATGGTGTCGTGGCTAAGGTGCTGGATTAGGAGTGGGTCAACCCAGATTCTAGTCGTTCCTTAGGTATGGAAGTCAGCTGGGTGACCTTAGGCCAGTCACCCCCTCTCAGCCCTAAATCAGCATCAGACTGTGACAAGCTGGTTGAAAAACAAAACTCATTGCATCATACACTGATAAGCTTCACTCTAAGAACTAGGCAAGTGTGGTGCAAAACAAACGGACCCTGCAACTATGTGAGACAAATATGATGGACAACTCTAAGAAGGCAAACTCTGTTGTTCAAATCAAAGTTTTTGATTAATAAAGTCACTTCATCATTCTAATCTGCATATACCTGTAGAATTCCTGATAGTTTCACTACGATACTTACATGGTAGAAATTCCTATACGGTACAATTCACGATGATAGCAATGAAGAGATATTTATTTTTATCTATCTGTTACTAATTTTTTACCCACCTTTCTATTTGCTTAAGTAGCTGAGGCAGTTTACAGTATTTTTAAATATTCAACAATTAATAGTCACATTTCTGCTAAAATATTCCCATAGATTTACCATCTTTCTTTCTTTTTTTAACTATACTTTGTTTTCAAAGACAAAGTTGAAATATATTCTGGAATGTTGCACCACTGAGGTAATTCCCCACCCCCACCCCCCTTATGCCAAATTACAATAGGAACCAAACAACTGTTAGAAATAAATCTGTTAATCAGAACAGATTACAAATTATACTCTGATACTGAAATAAGCTCTCAGGGGTAAAATTTTACATTCCCCAAGGAAAGCTATTCAAAATCAGGAGCCCATTCTTACCATTAAAAGTAAACAGCAGCGTCTTTTTAGTTTCAGGCAGTTTCAAAGGCTGACCTTCCCTAGGAGAGAACGAAAAGAAACATTGGTAAGAGGATTTTAAAAATGGCCACAAACAATGGTAGCAGCAATATCTAGAAAGTTACTCCATAATAGGCTCCTATGTTGGGTGAAGGTGCACAAGCCCAACAGGAAAGGCTTGCTGCAATATTTTAAAGTGCTGCAAGAATTTCCTGTCAGAGTTTATTGTTGGAGGAGAACCATTAATCTATGGTAGCAAAAAATCACGAGTCTGGTAGCACCGCTTGTGATTTTATTAAACATTTTATTAAAAGTTCAACAACATATTAAAATACCACTATTTATACTGCTTTGTTATTGTCTTTCAGCCTCCTCTAGGTACTAGCAAGAACTCTGGCAGAGCTTAGGAAGTCCTAGAAGAACTTCCCACAATAAAGCCCACTGGAAAAACGGGGGGAGAAATCTGGCAACAGCTTCTCATCATTATGTCAAAAGATCAAGTCACCCAGGAGATAGCATCTCAGAGACCCCTCCCTTGCAGACAGAACAGCACAAAGGGACACAGGTTGTCCTTCATGAACAGCAGAGGACCTGTCACAGCAATTTGTCCTATCTTTTGAGCAGGAAGCAAGCTGTAACCGATCCTTGCCTGCATGTTGCTGTACTTAAATGTAGCCAACGTTTGTAGTAGTTAAATACTGTAATCATTTAATACAGCATTATTAACCCTATGATAGTATCTGGACAATTATTGGGAGATAATCCACTGCAAATGCCCACCCTTCCAATAGCTAGAATAGGTATCAATAGATGGGATAGCTGTATCACATTGTGCTCTCTTACTGAATGCCCTTATTCAAACATTTCTAACACTTTATTCAACATACTGTAAAACAATGCTCCACTGCTGAAGGGATAGCCAGATTAGAATTCCCAACTCACAACTAGTAATGATATATGGGAAAGACCTCGGGAGATGGGGCGAAGAGATGCTGCCTAGGGAAAGGTCAGATAAGAGACAGCATAGCCCGCAACTGGATAGGGGGAGGAGCAAGAGGCTCAGAAGGGACCCTCCCTAGTTTTTTGGGCTGTAAAGGAGACTGCAGGAGAATTGTACTTTCAGATTTGCAAGATTCTGTTAATGTAGTTTGACAATAAAGTAGAATTAGCTTATCTGGCCATGTTTCCTGCCTGGTCTATCTGGTAAGGCTGACACAGAAAGATACTATATAATAAACCTCATACCATGGTTCTTAGGCTAAATTTCTCCTCCAATTTCCCTTCTGCAAAATTCAGTGCAATATTCATTTGGAAATACAAATGCATGTTCTGTGCCATACTCACTCTTGCATAAGTTTTGGACCGGAAAACTGGTCTGAAAAATGAATTGACTCAATCTTATCGGCATAATGTGTGAGGAAATGGATCATCTACCAAAATAAACAGATTTAGAATATTAGAGAAAGGAGCATATTTGTGGTGACATGGGGAAAGGCTAGGAACTATTTCCCCCACTTTATTGTGTATGCAAAATACAGGTAGTCCTTGATTTACAAAGGCAATTGGGACTGGAATTTCCATTGCTTAACTATGGCAATCCCTACAGTCCCGGTTGCCGTTGTTAACAAATCCTACAGTCATTAAGCAAGGTAACTTCCTGCTGGCTTCTCACAACCAAGGCACTGGGGAGCCAGCAAGAAGTTGCAAGTCCCAGGTGGCTCACAAGCAGGCTTGCAGGCAGGTAAGCGGCTGCTGCCTGGTGGGGAAGGGTATGCCATCATAAACCGGAAAGCAGAGAACCGTGTAACTCATTATCATGCTAGTGAGTATTTTTCAGGAACATTTGGTTTGCTTCCACCAAAAGGATTGTTTGAACTAGTCAGACTTGGGGTCTGTGAAAATGCTATACAGTGCACAACCATTATTTATCACTAACCTAGTGAGAAACAATGGACTGAGTATCCATATGCCCAGAACTATTCAGTACTTCCGCTCAAGGGCAGGATTTCGGACTTAGCTGGTTGTACCACATCACAAAACCCGGTACACCCACTTATCAATTCTATTCCACCAGCAATATGCTTGTTTCCAAAACCGAATGCCCAGTTTTTCAGAACTGTCCAAGACAGAAAATCCCTCATTTTAAAACAAATAAACAAAACAAATAAGGCTATTCCAATGCGTGGCAATGTGCAGACTTATACTGTTGATGCTGTCATGAGAACTGAGCATTACTGCAACCTGAATGTTTTAACTGTTTCTTTTACATTACCTTGGTATCCATCATGCCCTCTGTGACCTCACCCATTTCCGATAAGATGGCCAGTGCCTCTGGGAGCCCATACTTTGCCCCAGTTTTGGGTTTATCACTGCAGAACTCACTCTGCCAAAAAGAAATTGCCACGTTATCAGGTGTATCTACTAGTACTTGCACAGTTAAATGCCCAATCAACCTAATCTAAACTCTGAGATTGATTTAAGATCTCAAGTGCTAAAATAAGGCCATGCTCAATTGAAAGAATGATAGCTTCTGACTGCACAAAAAGTATTTGCTGCCTTTAGGGATTTGTGAGATATTCTACACCTGGAACAAAAGACCTCACATTCCAGCACAATTTTTCATGTAAAAAAAAAAAAGGATTACAATAAAGGTTTTAAACTCCAGTAGAATATATGTTTTACTTAAAAAAAAAGAAACAAATATATATATACACTGAAGCCCCCCCCCCAATTTAAAAAAAACCCTTCCATCATGGACCCTATGTCCACAGAAGCTGTAACCATTTTTTTAAAGTGTCACCCCAAGCCACACAGTGGTTCTCTGCTCCAATTTAGTTGTAAACCCAGCTAAATGGACTGAAATTGCAAATTAGACTTGCCACAAACTAGAGAAAGACGACACACAAGGGTATAAGAGAAAGATAAGACACATTAGTCAGAGCAATCTGCCAACGGTGCTAATGTAACAACGAACCTTGGTATATAAGGATTGTAAGTTTGAACTGGCCCCCGTGTTGAAACACATTGAATAAATCCAGAGACTACATCAAATTAATTATGAGAAGGCAATGCATTAAGGTATCATATAGTTAAGATGATCCTAGACCATTTGTAAGGCTTCATATAATGTGTGTTTTAAAATTCCCTCCTCCTCCTCTAACTCCCAAGTTTTTTTTAAATCCTTCCCACAGCCCCAGTACATACCAGGTCCTGCATTTCCTTCTGAAGCCGTACCAAGGCTTTTCTTGTCCCAACCGCAAAGACGTAGGTATCCATATCATCATCATTCATAGTAACTTTTATTTGCTGTGTAACAGAAGTAATCATAGGCACACATAGGTTATTTTGCACAGGAAGGTTCGCTAGTACAACAACAACGAGAAAAGGCATGGAGGTCTGAGCATATGCCAAGAGCATAAAATGACCTGGGTAGCAAGTGTCCATTTAGCCAAGATCAGGCCATGCTTGAGGAGAGCCTCAAGATTATTCTGAGAAACTATAAAATACAGTAATTCAACTGTATAGGATTTTCCCAGTAAAAGAATAGCAACGGCAGAGCTCCCTAAAATGGCAGAGAAATAAGGAGATACTGGCAGGGCAGTTTCTCCTCTCATGTATATAGTTATTCATATTTTAGTAACTGGAAGATACATTTTGAGTCAGTATAGTATAGTACAGTGATAATTGTCACTTACTGACAGTAATTAGGACCAGGAATTCCATCGCTAAGTGACGTGGCTGTGAGGCGCAATGTCATGTGACCACACTGACTTACAATGGCAGTCCCAGCAGTCCCAGTTGCCGTTGCTAGGTGAATCCCATGTGGTTGCTGCATCCCGTGGTCATGTGATCACCATTTGTGACCTCCTGCCAGTTTTCCCATTGACTTTGCTTGTTGGAAGCTGGCAGGGAAGATCGCAAATGGTGATCACGTGACCACCGGATGCTGCGACATCATAACTTTGAGCCAGTTGCCAAGTGCCTGAATCGCGATCACATGACCATAGGGATGCTGTGATGGCCACAACGAGGACCGTCAGTCGTAAGTACCCCTCGTTCAGCACCATCGTAACTCTGAACAGTTGCTAAATGAGTGGACATTAAACAAGGATTACCTGTCGCATTATTAGGGCCTTGTATTGCTACCTACTCTCATTCACAGCATACCATCAGAATAACTTTGGTCATTTCACAGAAAGAAAAATAACAATCTCCAGTCTGATTATAAAGTGTGCATATAATTGTTTCTCCTATGCTTATTTTGGTGCAGACTGACAGTGATAAAACCTACAATGCTTTGACTCTGAATTCCTGCTCAGACACCTGCTGCTTCTGAGATTTCAAAAGAAAATGTCAAAAAATTAAAAGCCTATATTTGCAGCCATATGGGCTACAAATCTGTGAAGTTTTATATCTATAAAAAAAATCAGAAAACAGTGATTCCTACTGTGGAGGTGGAATTACATTACATGTACAGAGCTATGGTTTTAATAAGCTAATCAAACCCAGTATTATGAATATAATTCACTAACACTATTTTTGATTATAGAATTAACACATACCACTTGGTCACAGGCTGGCCTCATCATGCGTGCAAGGACATTCAGCAAGTCTTGTCTCTTGAGAAACTGAAAAGTAAAAAACTTAGCATTGCTTGCCATCTTCGCAAAAGTGTGAGGACTTCTCATCCCCCCAGAGCCCCCTAGCTCAATGAACATTACAAGCTTTTCTGCATTAAAACGATCAAATCTGTGCAAAAGACACATCCTGAAGGTTTTTTTGGTTATTTTACTATGTTTTGATGCTGCTTCTCTTCCTCCACAGTACAAGGCAACTGGCATACATTAAGGACCCAGATAATGAAAATCCACTTCTCTAGTCCAGACACCGAGCAGACCAAGATATGCTCAGATTCAGCAAAGTTGCTACACCATGTACTTCCAGACTATACACTGGGTCTATCTACACTCTCCGTGCCTAGAAGAGGCTTGAAATAAACAAAACTAGAGTGCAAGATTTTGTTTTAGGACTCTGGCACCATACTGCCTTTTCCCATGGGAAAAGGGGAAATGGAGAACTCCCATCTTGCTAGGTCATTTCCTCTCATCACTTGCTTGCGGGGAGGAAGTAATGAAGAGTGATAGGAGATGTAAGTTTTATTTAATCAGCTTCCATATTCTTCATGAAAATGGGGGTGGGGCAGAAACGCACTAAGCAGTCAGTTCTTCAGTCTGCTTTACAATGACATGCACCTAGCACATCTGCCCAGCTGTAATCCCACTTCGGGCCACAGTCACCAAACTGGACTACAGGAGTGCAGCAGATGCAGGAGTGTTCTGAACACAGTTCAAATACTGCAAATTCAGAATACCATTGCTAGCTACTAGTTATATAATATCAGTGCTTTGCTAACTGCACTAGCTCCCTCCCTTTCTAATGCAAAGTCCAGCCTTGATCATTGAAGCCCTGTACAGTTTGTGTAGGGTATTTATTTATTAAATTTGTATGCTGCTGAATCTTCAGACTAATGCCATACCTGACAGCTCACTTTATGTGCCTACAAACTGAGATTCTCAACACAGATCCTGGAAGGTAAAACCCTGGCTTTCAGAATTCTGTCCTCGGGGAGCCTTGTCTGTCATCTACTCTGAATTTTTTTCCAGTGTCAGTGAAATAACTTCTGATTTCCAAGGTTTTAAAAATTTCTAACTTTTTAACATTGCTGCAACACAAACACTCATTCTTGGTTAACTCAGATTTTTTTTTAAAAAATAGAAAAAAGTAATATTGCTGCTATTTCCAAACAACTGGCATTCAAGGAACTTTGCTAGTTTACTTATAGATTTGGAATTTCTTATACCTTGAGTTGGATAAGCATGCCCTCACAACACACTCTACCGGAACACCACAGATTATAGATATGTTCATTCTCTTGGTTCAGTTTGCCCGTACTTGTGGCTTCTTTGTTTGTTCCATCATCGCCTTGAAAGAAAGGACATACCAATTAATGGGCATTTATTATTTATGTTGGGCTGCAGCTGATGACAGTCCCAGTGAGAACAGGTTATTGCAACACATTATGCCAGTATTGCTGCTTTGTTGTCTTTCAGCCTCATCGAGGTGCCAGCAAGACCTTCAAAAGCTTTAAATGACCTGAACCACCTAGATAAGAATTTGCTTTCACCACCGCTTTCCAGCACATTCTTTAAATATGTGACACGGCCAATGTTAGGTATTCCAATTATGTACCAAATCAAGGCCAAATCAAGTGCATGTACAGAGGTGTTTCTTATGGGTCAACTTCAGGAAGCCTGAGCCTTTAAATCTTCCAGAATATAATTATAGTATTGTATAATAAAGATATTATATACATTTGAATTATAGTGAAAAATATAGGAGACAGATAGTCTGCTTTTACCTACTCAACCAATGATGATAGTCTTCTTTAAAATTGTTGCTACTTGTACCTCGACTCAATCTTTTTCACTCTGAATCTCTATACTAAGATACTTTATACTCTCTATTCCTGCTGATGTTTTCTAACTTAGTTGTCTTTCACCTTCTCTCCCAATTATCCTGCTTTTTACTGATCCCAATTCACCATATTATACAATGTTAATAACTCCCATAAAATATATTGTATTTCTGAACCTTTGTGATGGTACGATTTTGACTGCCACTGTCCTTTATACTAGTAACTGCTTCTCTCTTTCACTTTGCTCTGTCTCTTATTCCTTCTATAACCTGCAGTCTATAATGTTTGAGCAATGCCATTTCAATTTTGCTATTTCTCTCTTCCGTTATTTCCTGTTCAATGTCTCAGTTCCTCTTCTCACCAATTAATGTTCTTTGTTTTCTAAGCTTTCTTCCTGGATAAGTTACACTATCACATACAGTACCTCAAGCAGCACTAACTCTAAGAATCCTTGAACCTTGTATATAATTTTGTTCCCATATGAAAAAGTAGGGAGAAGGTAAGGATAAATCATAAACCAACTTACCAACAAGTGCAAAGTTACTTTCAAGCAGCTCTCGATGACTACTGAACCAGGCCTGAGCCAGACGATTGTTCTTATTCTTTCCAATGATATAGTTCATGATATAAGCAAGGAGTCCCGTCACCATTAAGATTTCCATGTAGTAACTCTCCCAACTATTTTGAAGATGGGCAGGGACCTGATAAGTTTGAACCTTGTTAAAAGCCATTTCATTTAGGGGAAAAAAATCATTCCCAGCCCAAACTTTAGCTCCAAATTATAATCAATTTTAAGGTTTTATTTATTGAACAATCTACAATTCTAAACTCCAGGCACAGAGAAAATACCGAATCAACATTATCTTTTCTTCTCAGAAACTTATTCTCTTCTGATTTTTTTCTATAACTACTTTTATAGCAGTTATAAAACTGCTATCACTACTTTTATAGCAGCTGGGAATGCTCTTCTTTAAATTTATCTGATTTCACTATGTCATTCAGTTCATATCTATGATTTACTATAATCCAATGAGGCTTTATAGCTAAGTAGCAATGTGGATGCTTCAGGTCCAAATAAAAGTGACATTATGAATATGTCTACACCAGTATTTACCAGAGTCCATCTGTCAACTCCATCCACCAACCAATAAAAGTCTATCAGATAAAATTCTGGTTCTTTTGAAGAGTTTGGGCAGAGGAAAATTATAAATTAGCACAACAGTAGATAGACAGATACACCCTCACACACACACAATGGCACGGAGAGAGTGAGTCTCCATTCAGTTCAAAACAAAGCTTAATCTAAGACAGAAGCATTTGCTATGACTGTTGCCTTAATTATAGTAGGAGAAAAACTATTATGAGACATTAGAGATTACATCTAAAATCTCATAATCTTCACTTACATCAACAATGGTAATAGGATCTTTATTTTTGCCAAGAGATGCGTCAGGTTTTTCTTCATAACCTTCAAATTCCTCATCATCATATGGCTCACTTTCTGTATCACCTTCCTACAATAAGAAAGCAAAATGTACAGAAATATCCATTATTTCAGGAAAAGGAGACAGTAAATGCCTCTCTCTTTTAAAGATTCAGCTATTCTCTGCTTTTCCATTTTAAGAACAGCATGTAAATCTTTGGCAACTGATTCAATCACATGGGTTAAATTGATCAAAGAGTGCTGTACACACTCAGAAAACAGGCTATGAATACAGCTGAAGATGAAGCACATCAATATGAATGCCCATGCAAGGAAACTGGATATGCCAAGGACACATCAGCTAGTTAGGATCTCCTGTTTCAGCATGGGTAATCCCTGAGTGATTGAACACTGAAACTCAGCCCTGTAGGAAGCCATCCTGTGATAGGATATCATATCAGAAGGGGTGTGGCCAAATGTTTTTGGACTCTTTATTTACATTTTAATGGTAGGAATAGAAGGTAAACCACTCTCATTTCCATCCTTATATGCTTTAAATCTCTAACTGCCCCCCCCCAAATAATCTTAAATTATGCCACCAAAATTTGGCAGCAAAATTTTGAAACTTTGCCATTTCAGATGTGGGGCTGGAGAGTGTTAAGGATGAAAATAGGATCAGCTTACCTCCCAGAAGCCTCTTGTATTCATTACCTCCCTTATTTTTGAAAGCAAAAAAAAAAAAAAAAAAACCATGAAAAGTTGCACAGCCAAAATTAGCTATTTTGCTTCTGAATTTCAGTGGTATAATCACAGGCTATTGGAAGATCACAAATTGCATGTTGAAAAGTTGTACACAGCTCACAAGCTGCGCAGCTGTTTGAATATGATATACCTGATGCTCTGGCCTGGTAAATTCAACTACAATGCAAAAAGGAAGTACAAATCTGCAGTAGATAAATTACAATCCTATAACCTAGCCATAGGTGACACTGAATTCAGTGCGATCGTCTTCTGAATGGTCATGTATAGGATTGCTCTGTAAGCATGGAAAAGTCTGCTGCAAAGACCATATTCAGCAATGTAGAATACTTGCCAAATCGCAAATTAAGACGGATCTTAAGTATGTGCACCATACTCTGTTTATCTAGAGAGATACAACCTACATATGGCCTGCAACCCCCAAGATTGTGCCATCAGAATTCAGCAGAGTTTGCTGATTTTTGACAGCCTTTTTTTTTTACATGAAATAAACTGTACAATAGTTATCTTAAATCTTTGGTAAACCTAAAGTATTTTGAATTTTTTACAAATCTACAACTTCTATTAAAGAGCTAAAAAACTGATCCCCATTCCTTTGCTACATCACTGCTGTTCTTCCTGCAGCCCTTGGAGCCCAAGAAATAATTTTTAAAAATGCAGCTTCTGGCTATAAATATTTTGCTCACTCCTAATTTACAGGTTGAAGAGCA
Organism: Candoia aspera; assembly: GCF_035149785.1. NCBI lineage: Eukaryota > Metazoa > Chordata > Lepidosauria > Squamata > Candoiidae > Candoia > Candoia aspera. The sequence continues at coordinate 85,568,352 of NC_086156.1, forward strand.
TGTGTGTGGAGCTATCTGCTGCTCTGGAATTCCTTAGATTACAATAATTAAGTATATATCAGGCGGGACTACACAGAATATAGAATCATTCCCATTACAGCTCCAACATCCTGTGATACTTTCCAACAAAAGTTTCCCTGTTTTTTTGAAATCAGAAACTTCATTTTGCCAACAAAACTGGCTGACACTGAAGCTATCTTGTTTCCATATGTCTGTTTTACCTAGTCTTAGGCATGTTAAGCTTTGTAGAATGGCTTAAGTTTTTAAAAAAATATAAATGATATAAGAAACCTGTCCACAAATATATACAAACTAAAGAAAATACACAGTATAATAAGTGGGTTTCCTATCAGTCAGTCTTACATTTTTTATCTCCATGCACCAAAAAAGACAAGGTAAGTCCTTCATCTCACATCACCTGTCCATCAGTGTCCTCAAAATCAAGACCTTCATCCTGTCCTTCAAGTTCTACTGTGGCTTCCTCCTCCTCTTCTTCTGCAGTAGCAATCCGCTGGGGAGGTTCTGTGGCTTCAACCACATCTTCAAACTCAGCAAAGTCATTATCATCATATTCCACTAAGTCATCATCATCAAACTCCTCAAATTTGGCCAAAGAAAGACCCCATGGGATAAAGAAAGCAGCCAGAAAAAACCACCAACTTCTCATTGTTGCTGGGGGAGAAAAAGCTCAATAAATAAAAAAATAGCAAAGGCACAAAATCTTTCAAGTTCAAAATATTTTCTTCTAATACAGCAGTGTAAAAATGGGTACCTATCTGTCAGTTTGAAACAAATTAGAAAAAGAGTACTGTATCACAATCTTAACTGTTATCTTGCACAGCACTTTCAAAAATGTAACATTCTGTACATCCCACAAATTTAATCAATGTAATAAGAGCAGTAAATTAATATCACAAGGAGGATAGTGGAGCTCAAAGTGGTGCATTTAGTAACCCCCTCTTCCATTTTCTTCTCCACAAAAACAACCCTGAGAGGTAGGCTGGATTGACAGCAAAGTAAACTTTCTGTGAATTTATTTATCATTAGCAAACAACTTAACAATAAAATGTTGCAAACAGGCTCCTCCCAACAATAAGCCATCACTCCATGGCCACTAAGCATGTTCTGTCCTTGCTTGGCCTTTTCCTTTTTCTCCATAAAGATTTATTGAAGTTCTACCTCTCTTTTAGTATGAATAATGCTATGCTGCCTATCTAAGGAGCAGTATTTGGACCACTGAGTTCACTACTAGTGTATGGCGACTTTCCCAAGTCAGTGTCTTCCTGTTCTCTTCAACTACAATTCCTGGGATTCCCAGCTATGTTGGGAAATGTAGTTCAGCATCTAGAGGGAGCCAGGTTTCAGAAAGGCTGCTGTATAGGATAATTGCTGTTCAGAGATATCTTTTCCACAAATGTAAACTTTTTTCTAAAACCATTTAAATTAACAGGAATTGCAACAAGTTGTGAAAATAAACCCCAATAATTAATCCTGCATTCCACAGAATAAATACTTTATTTTAGCCATCCTGAACTTACTCTAGCATTATATGAAAAGACAACAATCTCTCTGTAATAAAGAAGGGCAAGATGTGACTTGTTCTGGGCATCCTTCGCCATACTGGAAGATCGCATTTTTGAGAAATCCTCCAAAATTATTTGCCACTGCTTGAAATGTTCGAAGTAGAGAAATAAACATTTAGGACAGTAGCAGCAATAAGGGATCCAAGAACTTTTTTGTGGCCCTGGGTCTCCCTCTAAGTACAATTATCCACAAGCTCTACTCACTGTGTCTCTTCACAAATATTAAATACTATCCCAAAGTCAATCATTTCAATGTTAGGACAATCCTTCCTGCACTTAGTGCCTTGTTTCTCAAACTTCCTGCAACTGTGGACTAATAAAGGTCTGGAAGATGAACAGATCACCAGACTAAACCAACAACCCATCCCTACTATTTCATAAAATGGGAATTCATGTTTTTCAGCTAAGGTATTACAGTTGCATTTGTGAATGCCTTCCCGTCTTCTCCAATTTTAAAGGCCTTTCTAAACAGAATTTTGCAGCAAAATAATTAATCCAAAATTAACTACTTACTCATCTCTTAAATTATTTTATGTCTGTCATATCAAAAAGACTGGTGGGATGGTGTGGTGAACATGGATAGGCAGGGGCTGAGGCAGTGAGTAGCTTCAGTTAGTGGACCAGTTTGAGAATCCACCTCTAACCTGTCTTGTAGCACAGTACAGGCACCCAAAAAAACAATGAACATTAAACAGCTGGCTGTAGTAATAAAACATAACAATGGCTATCTTTTGAGCAACAAAGGAGTTAGAATTTTATTACATCTAAGCCTTCAGGATATGAACCATTTAAAATTAAAGAGAGTCAGGCAACCACTAATCATGTGCATTTAATGAAGAAGAAAGTTTCTTTTTAATCGACATCTTAGGCCCAGTTCCTCAAGTTTGGGACTAAGTTATCAGAAATCAGCACACAAATTCTGGTAGTGAGGTGACATGTGAATGGCCCATTCCTGTAAGTCTTCTAGTGTCAGTAAATGAATGAAACAAGAAAATTAAAGATTTGGAGCATGCAATGACTAGCAACAGGAGGTCACCCCGTCATGCGGATTCGAACCGCCGACCTTCTGATCAGCAAGCTCAGCGGTTTAACCCGCAGCGCCACCGCATCCTGTCCTTTACCTTTACTTTTACCTTAACCTATGAAATAATTTTTTTAAAAAGAGGATAGAATAATTAACAGAAATAAAATAAAATGAAGATTAAGATTACTCAGAATGCTCATTATTGCAAGAAACCCTAATCTAATTACTATGTGCCTTTACTTTTCCCCACTGATCTATTTAGATTGGGGATGGGCAGAAGCTGGTATTGTAGCTGTGGATAATAGGTTAGCAGTGACTCCATACTGTTTTAATTCCTAATGCTTTAACAACCAGCAAAAGAATTCTCATACTGAATCTGTTGGAATTCCTGAATTGCATTATGACAGTTTGAGATGACTTTAAGCAGGGAAGATGCTTCACATTTGGTGTAGAGATGCTCACTATACATGTCACCAGCATCCTTTAAAAGCCATGGTTTATCTAGATAAACACTGATAGGTTAACAAGTGCATCCATGCCAGACCAAAACTACTTGTCTCATGTTGGATGCAAATAATGCAAACCTATTTTGCCTGTACTCCAAAAACATAATTTGTTTGTTATTTCAATTTGTACGGCTACCCACTTGCCATGCAACTCTGGACAATCAACAGAACTAAAAAAAATTAAAAATACAAAAGAAATCATTAAACACATCACACTGAATGTAACTCACATTTGAAACGTTACTGGCTTGCATAACACCCTGGCCAGTGCCTTCAAGGGCCTTTCTTCAAGGCCAACAGGATTGGGACCATCCAAATTTCAAGGGGAATGTTATTCCATAGGGAAGGCATGGTGACAAAGAATGCCTGGCAACAGAGAATGCATGCCTCCTTGATCCCATGAGATGGCACTGCTTAATTGATGGGGCCTGGAGCATGCCAACCCTGTGAGTCTTTGTTGGAACAGCAGAGATAATTGGAGACAAATGATCCTGCAAATATCCAGGCTTTGTGCCATGAAGGGCTTTTCAAGTGACTACAAGAACCTTGAATTGCACCTGAAGCCCACGAGCAACCAGTGCAGTTCATGTAATAGTGGTATCACACAAGCACACCTTGATATACCCATAACTACCTATTCAGCTGTATTCTGGACTAGCTAGAGTTCTGAGTGGGTCTTCAAGTAAAGCCCCGTGTAAAGTGCACTGCAATAGTCTAAATGCAAGTTTACTAAGGCATGAGTGATTGCTCATGTAATGGGGCCAATTGGCACACAACATGAATTTATGCAAACGTCCTCCTAGCCATGGTTGCAACCTGCTCTTTGAGCAGGAGCCAAGAAGGACTCCAAACTGTGCACCAGTTGTCTGTACAACCCCATCCAGAACTAAAAATGGAAGATCTCCAGATCTAGATGGCCCCCAAAGCCATTTGGTCTTGCTAGAGTTAAACCCCAGCATGTTCTTTCCTATCTAGACACTGAGACAGAACCTTGATGGGATTGCTTATTTGGCTAGGACTGAGATATACAACTGGGTATCATCCTTTTCTCCCTCACCCACTCAGTTCAAACAATGATTTTATTATCTGGCCATTCGTCATTATAATATGGAAAAGAGTGAAATCAGAACAAAATTAAAAATAATCAGAATCAAATGGTATACAATTAAATTATTCTTTTAAAATTTGGCATATGCCTTAGCTTTGTCACTGAAAAAGTAACAACTCCCACAAATTCTTGTTTTGAAATTATTTTTGTGAATTATAAAACCTATTTCTTGAATCATTGACCAATATAACATAATGATAGCAAATGAAGTAATGAGAAAAGGGGAGAGGAGATAAAAAGTAATCAGTCCAACTCAGTGACCTTTGTAACCAAGTTGTAATCTGAATTGGAATCTGAACTAACAATCAAATCATCGTATTGGCTTAATAACTTACACATGCAGATATATAGCTACTGCAGAGCACTATATTTAATTACCCAATGGCCACTGTTTTAAAAAATAATTCTTTAACAGACCACTAAATTCTACTAAAAAAACCAACAGTTTCCCAGTAGTCTTGGCACTAGTACTCACTTGGTTTGAATAGATAATGTACTGTACTCTTTTATTCAAGTAATTCAACTTCCCTCAGCATGTTGGCTGCAATTTCCATAATCCACAGTCAGCGTGACCAAAGGCCTAATGATAGTGTAGGTTACCTTCTAGATGCTGAAATACAACTCCCACAATTCTTTACCAATGCCATGCTAACAAAGACCACTGGGAACTGAAGTCCATAACTTCTGGAAGACTTCAGGCTGCCTAACCCCAGTATGGTTAATGGAAGCTATAGTTTGACACACCTGAGAAGCATCAACATTAAATTATAAGAAGCCAGCATCAAATTCTAAGTGCATGACAGATTTGACATCTCAATGTTGCTACCACTATTACCACCGAGGGCTACAAAAAAAATCTACACACTTGTTTAGAGCAGGTTGTAACTACTGTTGCAATATAAGAGCAGGAATCTGAGATATATATATATTTTTAGCTTTATACACACAATTTCTCTGCCCATCTATACTCACTATTCATCTTGAAAACACATTTTTCAAGTTTCCCTTTTTATTATTTCAGTCTAGCAGACTGGCCTAGATACGCAAAAGGTGATAGATACTACCTAAAAAGTGGTGGAAATCACTAGTACTTCCAAGCGGAAATTCGCTTTGCTACACCTGGACCGCAGGGGAGAGATTGTAGGGGTGCCCTCGGAGCTTAAACCAGCCCTCCAGCGGAGCCTGTCCCAGGCAGACTGAATCATCTTCAGCCATCCACGGTGGCTGGGATTCCTAAGAGCTGCGGTCCAGGCCATCTGGAGGGAACGAGCTGGGGAAAGCTGGCTTCGGTAGCATCCCAGGCCCAGCCACACACCTGCGAGAAGAAGCAACCCAGCCGGTCCTCGCGTAGAGCCAACTTGGGGGCTCTTCCCCCTCTCCCAGGACGGGCCATGTCCACGCCTTTCCTCATTACGGAACTAAATTATTATTTACCTCACTATTTAGCCCCTCAAGAGACACCTCCCTCCCTCCGGACCGCTTAGACCTCCAATCCTCCCGCTCGATACCTCAGGCCAGCGTTAATCTCCCAAGGCCCACGAGCTCCTCAGCTACGTTGAACGATCCCAGGGTGGCCTTTTTCCCCCTTGCAGTTGGTCCCCGTACGGTACGTCACTTGCGTAGGTCAGCGCACGCGCTTTGCAGTTCAAAGACGAGAGAAGGGAAGCAGCCGAGAAGGGAGAGATGTTGGAAGGGGGCGCGGTTTGAGGCCGTAACTCGGCGAGCAGACGTGCCTTAGAAGGATAGCTGGCTGCCTCTAAATTTTGGCAACGTTCTTTGCGCCTTGATGAAGTTTTGATGATTTAGCCGATAAGGAAGAGAGGAAAGGAGGGCTGAAATTTTGCTTGTTCTGGAGAAATATGCGTTATATTTTCTGCGTGCGCGGCAGTGCCTTAGGGTGACAGCAATGCTGTGCGCGGTGGACTTGGCGCTATTTATATTGGATTCTACTGTTGAAAAAAAAGCTAAGTGTCTCTCCTTCCCATTTTTTTTAAACAGATTTATTTTCCAGTACCATGCCATCAACTGATGATACTTGTTGAGCTTTCCTAAAGTTTTGCAGACATATTTTTGGTAAAGTAAATTGAACCGTTTTGTGGCACTGTATATAACCATTCAGGCATAATCTTTCAGGCTCATTTCAACTGAAAGACAACAATAGGTTTGTTAGGCTGCAATCCTGTAGTTGCTTACTCCCTGGGAGTAGATGCCACTGACCTCTATAGACCCTCCGAGGAAACTTACATCAATTAAACTGCATTATAATTTGAGCTTCCACAACATAATCTGTGCTCGTTCTATTAGAACTCTCCCTAAAACAGATGTCTGTGGCTAAAACATACTGAAAATAATCTGTTTTGTTTACAATATATGCTGCATGTGTTGAAACACGCACGCTTGGATCATGCTATCACTGATTTTCCATTTTGTTACCTGAAGCATTCCAATTGTTAGGTTTACTAACAGGACTTGCTGTTTTTCATACATTTAAGAGCAGAAGCTTCACCTAAAAGTGTTCAACGCCATAGTATCAGCGTGTGCTGGTGTGATGAAAATAGCAAGACATCCTCAAATTGAGTGACCACACCAACACATGGGAATCACTTGGACTATATGGTTCTCCTGAGAACGAGGTGGAAGTTGTTTGCCATTACCTTTTCAGGAGATTTTCTAGTGGTCACCCATCTAAGAATTGGCCAGATACACTGGTTCATCAAAGATTCCCTGGGTACTGCCAGCCTGCAAAGATATACCATGTAAAAGTTTTCTATTGCTGTCATGACCATACAGGACTCCAGAACTTCAGTGTGAAACACGCACAGCTAGTCTTAAAAATTCGGTGGAACATACTTTCTAAGATAGGATTTCTGTTAGTCCAGCTCCCATTTTTCCATTGTAGCGGGATGCATTAGGAAAGCACTGTGCAGTCACTCGAAAAACAAATTATTACGCACAAAGGGCAAAACAATTTGTTTTAGTTTTCTAATTTTTATAAAAAGCAAGTTGTTTGGTTGTGCAAATGCCTAAGATTGCAGCCACAAGAAACATGAATTTTTTGCTTCCTGTCCTTTTGCAGCCCTCACCAACTCAGAATTCAGTTGTATGCATCTTGGGTTGCATGGTTTTCACGCTGCCCTCTTCTTCATGAAATGATTTCGAATCAAAGAGGAATGCAGATTCTAAGAGTGAAGAAAAGAAGGCAAAACTTGTTATAGATACAAAGGCATGCCCTGCGCTACTCTATAATTTCTGACTCTACGTTCCACTTCTTCGGAGTTTATCGCTGCGGTCAGACGTCATCGGGGAGCGCGCGGCAGAGTAAAGGCCCCGGTTTTATTTTGTTCTTTTTTTTTTTTTTGGTGAAAGGGCCCTTCAAGAGCAGAACCGCCGGTCCATTACGTTACGTCTTTACGTCACGGTCATCTCAGCAGTCACGTCCCCCCTCGTTTGTACATTGTAGCGACCGAGTGAAAGGAAGTGGGGAGGACGGATCCTTCAAATACCTGAGTACTAAACGGTAGGTAAACAGAGCAGAAGCAGAAAAAGAGGCAAAGGAAAGGGCCCGAGAGAGCGTAGGCCGCTCCGTTCTTGGCCGTTGGTTAAGGAGGAAGAGGAGGGGGCGGGGCGGGGCTGAGGCCTAGTCAGGGTACGGAAGCCTTTGGAGTTCATCGTTTTCACTTTTTTTTCCATCAGGTACCTCGTTTTTGTAGCTCCGCCGCGGCCTCTGGCCCGTCTCGAGGTGAGTAAGGGAGAATATAAAATCAGTTTGGTGAGGAAAGGGAAGAGAGTAAATTCAGGAAGCTAATGTAGATAATAAATGTACGACTGCTAAAAAAAAAAAAAATGATCTTAACTACTATTGGTTAACTTCTTAAAGAAAAACACTTTTTCCCTGAAGACAAATGATTAGGAGTTGTTAGTCATAGGTTTATGCTAAATTGTAAAGTGACTCTTTTAGTCTAAGATAATAAATTTAATAAATGAAATAATGTTGCCAATTTTTGACATTAGCAGTCTAGATTTTAATAAGCGGCACACATTTATTTATTTTATATGCCACCTTTATTATTTTTATAAATAACTCAAGGCGGGGAACACTCCTTCCTCCTCCTATTTTCCCCACAACAACAACCCTGTGAGGTGAGTTGGGCTGAGAGGGAGTGACTGGCCCAAGGTCACCCAGCCGGCTTTCGTGCCTAAGGTGGGACTAGAACTCACCATCTCCTGGTTTCTAACCTGGTGCCTTAAGCACTAGACCAAACTGGCTCTCTTATATTATATGATAGATATCTAAATTATTTAAGCTTGAGTGAGAAATCTCGGGTTGGAATGGGGAGAAGGAGGCAGATGAGGGACTATTGCATATTTTAAAAAACTCAGAGGCTTTTGTGATGGAAAAATTTTCAGGAGAGACACCATCTGTTGCAGCTGTGTCAGTAGTATGGACAGAAAGGGGTAACTCAGGGGAGGCTTTGGCTGCAATGATTCCAGCTTCCTCATTCACCTGAATGAACAAAAGGCCGGCAAAGTTATTTTCCTTTATACAAGAATCAGTTGAAAAGGAAAGCAGCAGGAAAAAAAGTCCTGACCTCCCCTTTAGTAAGAACGTTTCTTCCCCTTCCCTCTCAAAAGGATTGTTGCTCCATTGTCTGATTTTAGTTGCAATAACGGTGGTAAAAAGCAATTGTGTAAATCCTTAACAAAAATAGATTCCCTGTCTTAGTAAACAAAATACTTTCATTAAATTAAGCTTTAATTTCCCTATTTTGAGCCATTAAAAGTGATGTCCTGTAATATATATTATAATTATTAAGGCAGGGTTTCTCAGCCAGGGTTCCATGGAACCCTCGGGTTCCGTGAGAGGTCACTAGGGGGTTCCCTGGGAGATCACGATTTATTTGAAAAATTATTTCAAATTCGGGCAACTTCACATTAAAGAGGTAAGTTTCATTCTTGATTTTTGGTTTAAGAACATTATTACTGCATATATACAGGCCTACCCATGAAACAAATATAATAATTTTGTAACTGCTGGCCTAGATTTGAACCTGAATGTGCAGGGGTTCCCCGAGGCCTGAAAACTATTTCAAGGGTTCCTCCAGGGTCAGAAGGTTGAGAAAGGCTGTCCTAAGGCATGGTGGTAGTTCTTAAAAGTAATGACTTATTTGCCTATCTAAATCAGACTTTTCTACTTAATCCATATTTGTTACCTTTTCGTATGAACATCATTTCTCTATCTTTTAAATTGCTAAGTGGTTCTATATTTGATTCCATCTTTTATCAGATACATTACTGGCACCATGAATTGGAACAAAGGCGGTCCTGGCACCAAGAGGGGCTTTGGTTTTGGCGGCTTCTCGATATCAACTGGAAAGAAGGAGGAGCCCAAGCTCCCGCAGCAGTCCCACAGTGCCTTTGGAGCCACTGGTGGTCCTGCTGGGTTTGGGAAGACTCCGCCACCTCAGCTGCCTTCATTTTACAAGATTGGATCTAAACGGGCAAATTTTGATGAAGAGAATGCGTAAGCTCCCATTTTTTGCACATACAGCATATCAGTAGTAGATGTACTTCCCCAAATTTGATGGCTGTGTTACCTAACAATATCTCAAAATAGAGCACCAGGGAGGGACGGGGCCTTGGTTTTTTTAACAACCAGTAGAATCAAAATGGCCTAATTAACTTACATGATTATTTTTAAGTTTCACCATGGCACAAAAGTGTTGAATCCAGCCTGGACTGTACCCAGCTTATATAAATGAATAGTTAGGACATGGTACTTACTTAACTCCTAGACATATGAAACATTTTAAAGATGCAGTAAACTGGAAACCAAGTTTTTCTTATGATGCTGGTTTTTTGATGGCTGGGTTCTTTATTATGTAATTCCTTTTCTCTCTATCTTTGTTTCAATTATTAGGTACTTTGAAGATGAGGAGGAAGATTCCAATAATGTTGACTTGCCATACATTCCTGCTGAAAACTCTCCTACTCGGCAGCAATTCCATTCCAAACCAGCGGACTCGGATAGTGAGGATGACCCATTGGAGGCATTCATGGCAGAAGTGGAAGTAAGTTACTATTTCTTTAAATTTTACAAAGATTGCTTGACATCAATCATATTTATTCGGTCAATGACCAGCAAAATTTAAAAGGACAAAAACAAAGTGAAACAAAGAGATTCAATAATATACTACTGACTAATAAAATAGATCACATAATAATATAGCATTCACTCCCCTATTACTACCTTGCGACCCAGGTACTGTGAACCTAAAACATTAATAAGTATAAAATAAAAAATATATATCCCCTAACTATTAATTAAGATATATCCATTTAAAAGTAATACTTAAAACAAGGGTGATTACTTCTTTAACCAGTTTTGTTTTACTTTCATTGTGGCAACATAAAATTTGGCTACCGCACATGTAATGTATGGTTTTAGATCCTGGAGAAGATGGTTCGCATAAAAATTATCTGGATTGCTATCACAGAAAAGTCCATGCTTCATGAGCTTTTGTTTAAATGTGATACTTGTATTTGTCAAGTCTTGTCTACTTGTCCCAATGGACTGAAAGAAGGGACTCCTACAGTACCAGTTTTTGCTACCACTGAATTAAGCTTTTTTAAGTGCAATTAAAAGGTCTGCACTTGGTTTATCAAATAAAGTACAGTATTCACATGCTTACAGTTCCATGAACTCCTATGTAATAGGGATTTTGATGAGAGTTGGTATGAAATGTGCTACTTTCTAAAATCATGTTCCTTTTGTAATTGATTAGGATCAAGCTGCTAGAGACATGAAAAGATTAGAAGATAAAGACAAGGAAAGAAAGAATACAAAGTAAGTTTCATATATCATATTCCTGTTGAAATAAAAGTTCAACAGCAGCATGTAAGCATGGTATCATATTATTTCTAGTTAGGTAATATTTGATTATTCCTTTCATGCCAAGATATTTCAGCTTTGCTGAAATTGTCTAAAGGCTGTGATCTGGATTTTGAGGGTTGATTTGTACGGGGCTAATGTATGACTAATTCTGACTTATAGCAGAAGCAAAACTTTGCTTTCTGGTCCTCTTCAGGTGTAAAATTCTGTGAACACTTCTCATATTTCATAAATCTGAAATTCCAGCCAACTCCTCAGAATTTGGCAAGTCCTGGTGGGTTGGAATTGTTATAAGAAATGTGTTTTTATTGCAGCTGAATGTTGTCTATGTTGAGTCATTTTGGCACTCATCAGGCTGAATTTATGGAGCTGGGTATGTGGAACATTTGCAGGGAAGTTTTGTTTCTCTGCTTATTTTTCCAGGGGTATACGCGATGATATTGAAGAGGAAGATGATCAAGTGAGTTTCCTACAAAATCTTTCTATCTATTGCAAAGCAGTAATCAATGAGTGAAAAGACTGTTTCTGATACCCTTTGAAATACATTATGAGAATGAGGGATCAGGGGAGAATACATTAAACATTTTATCTGATTGGTCAGTTGTGACCAAAAACTGAATTGCAGGCCCACATAAGGGAGAGTTATATTTAGACCCAACCAACGCTTTCTTACTTTTCTCTTTAGTAAACCCAGTCAAAGAAGAAGAAGAAGAAAAAGAAACATAGGAAATGATATGAAGGGGTGGGGGCGGGGAGAGAAAGAAGTAGAAAAGCAGATATATTGGAAAAAATATGAAATTGGATCCCGTGTACAAATTAGTGTTAAAAATCTCTTAGTATAAAAGGATGCTTTTGATCATATGAATCACAGCTGAGAAAGTGTAAGTAGAAGCCGTTATAGAGCTCATGTTATACAGTTTTAGTAGAAACTTCTGTGATTCTTTTGAGTCTCATTTAATTTTCACACTAGAACATTTAACTTAATATTTTTGAGACTGCACTGCAACTTGTTAGCATACTACAAAAGAGCTGCATGTGTGCTGGTAGCAAATGTGTATGTCTTTGGTACCCAAAGTATCCACTTCTTGCATTTGTGCAAAAGTGGCTCCTTTACCTTGTTGCTTCCATGAGGAGTGGACAATCATGTCCACATCACAATGCAAGGTATAGCATAATTATCCATTCCAGTGTTGGAATTTGTTACCTATCTCTAGGAGTACCTGTTGCCTCCAGTCAGGAGCATACTCCATTCTTTATGGATACTTCTAAAAAATAAGTTTTTGACAGCATGTTTGAAGCACAGCTTCAGATTAGGAAAAAAACGATTTAGCTATCAGAACTTTAGAAAACACAAGTCTAGCCTGTTTGAATGGCCAAGGAAGACCACTCCATTTATAGATAAATGTCCCATTACCAATTTGCAAACTTAAATGCCCATGCTGTTGCTTTGCTAGGTGTTAATTAAAATATAGAATTTATATTGGGCATAGCTGAGAAAAAAGAACTTGTGGAATAACTCTGCCTGTATATCACTGGGTAGATGAAGCTTGCTAATGTTTAGAATGCAGAAAAAAACCTTTTGCAAATAAAAATTTAACTTGCAAATAAAGATGTGTCCTAATCCCCTCCCGTATCTTTTTATTTGGTTTGCTTATGACAGTGACTCTGCCAAGGTTCTTACAAAATGCAGGGAATATTTATATGCATCTCTCTCAGCTATTTAAAGGCAGGAAATAAAACTGGGGTAGTTGATATAGTTGTAGAAGTAGTTAAAAGCAATCAATTAATATGACTGTTTAAATGTGCGTCCTTGAAAACTTCATAGGTTTTTTTTAAGGTTATGGATAGGTAGTTTCTCTGGGGTGTAAATTAATATTTTCTTTTGAAAGAAGGGAAGATCTCATGTAATTTCCTTTATCTCTAAATTTGAAAATATGAATAGATCCTAAAAAAGTAATGTGTCTTCAGAAGTTTATTTTGTCCCATAATGCATGTACCTGTTACCAGAACTTTATTTTGAACTGTTTGATTTCTAGAAAGTTTTGGTTTTTAAATTTTCACTTATAAATTTATTTCATTTAAGTAGAGGCAAAGTAGATGAAATTATACTTCATGTATAAGGCTTTTAAAATTCATAGAGTTCTTCTCAGACTGAAGCACTTTGAACCAAGGAATATCTGGGGCATCCAGCTGTAGCTTTTCTTAAACTGATTCCTGGATTTTGATTTTTTGCATACGTCATCTTAATCAAATTTCCAATGAGAAAAAGAAGAAGAGAAAAGAGAGAAAACTTTTAGAAGCATGTAAAAAACCTCTTATGTAGGGTGTTTTGTAGTCTGTGGATATAAGAAAACTTGTATTGGGGATAACAACTTGACAAAGGGAGTGGTTTCATTTGGAATTCTTTAGTGCATTGACTTAACAGTGTACTTGTGCATGCTGAATGTTTGCTTTTCCTGGGCTTCTCCTGGTGGAAATACTTTAACAGACCAGGAGGGCTCTATCTGTGGTTTGTTTAAAATCATGTGTGAGTGATAAACTGTGGCTTGTTTATTTTTAACAATTTTTTGCATCCTGCCTTTCAGAATAACAGTCTTCAAAAGCTACTTACAAGCAATAAAAACAACTGTAAATGAAAAGAGTATAAATACTATTTTAAAACAAAGAGACTTCTAGAATCCTACTGACAGGGCAACTGGTGATAATGGCGTTCTGGGTAGAGGGAAGAATCCAGCTGATTCTTCTAACAAGATAAAATTACAATCTCGTGTTTATTCTTGATTTTTGATTCGGCCTTCTTTGGAAAGATCATGTGTTGTCATGCCAAATAAAACCACAGACAAAGCCATCTGGGTTTGTTTAGTCACTCTGTCTGACAGAAGGAGCCACTGATAACAACCAGTGTGCACTAGCATGCCGCTAGTTCACAATAACTCAAGAATTCTGAATAAGTGACCTTCTCCCTGCCCACTTATCTTTGTTAATAACTTGTGATGCACTGACAATCCAAATGAAAAGATTTTTCTCTTCCAAGGATTCGTTCCTTGATTTGTGTAGAAATAACTCTTCACTGCCACAGGCTTTAAGAAACTATTTAAAAGTTTGCTTTAGGGCCTGCAGGGCAAAATGTGAAAGAAGAAATATGGACAGGGACACTTTTCTGTTCCACCTATGTACAGGTAGTTCCTTGTTGAACAACCACTTGTTCAGCAACCACTCAAAGTTATGATGGTGCTGAATGAGGAGGACTTATGATGGGTCCTCGTAGTTGCAGCATCTCTGCAGTCATGTGATTGTGATTGGGGTGCTTGGCAACTGGTTTGCAATTACGGCGTTGCAGTGTCCTGCAGTCACTTGAACACCATTTGTGACCTTCACTGCTTCCGACAAGTAAAGTCAATGGGGAAGCTGGCAGGAAGTCACAAATGGTGACCATGAGACTGGAGGATGCTGCAACTGTGCAGGATTCACCTAATGACAGCAACTGGGACTGCCACAACTGCCATTGCAAGTTGGTACAGTCATGTGATGTTGCGCCACGTCACTTAGCAACAGAGTTGCTGGTCCCAATTACCATTGTTAAGCGAGGACTACCTATAACTACAGTCAATCCTCACATTCATCAGAAATTCATAAAAGGGTTTGGAATTTGATGAATATAATGTGTGGGCATATTTTTAGAAATCACACACTAAAGGCCTGTCACCTTAGTATTGGTAGCAATGTTCTTTGTGGCCTTACCTGAATTTTTGAGGAGATATAGTAGGTTCTTCTGAATTCTGTACATTACAAAAAGAGTTAGAATATTGATCAAATTTGTCAGCCATCGTTGTTTCACTAAATAATTTCTGTGATAAGAATGCAATTCAGATAGACTCTTCTCTTGTGTGCATTAAAGTAAGCTATTACCTTAATGTGGCTAGCAGTAAACTGCATTTCTTCCCTCTCAACATCTGTATGCAGTTACACTTTTCTGTTTTGCTACAGGAAGCTTACTTCCGCTATATGGCCGAAAACCCCACTGCTGGATTGGTTCCAGAAGAAGAGGAAGATAACTTGGAGTATGATAGTGATGGCAATCCAATAGCTCCATCCAAAAAAATTATTGATCCTCTGCCACCTATTGATCATTCAGAGGTGAGGAAATTTATTCCTTTAGTAAAATTGTATCAATATTAAGTTAAGCTAAAGGGTAACAGTAATTTTGAATAAGCGAAATAGGAGAAAGGCACATCATCATGTGTGTTCAGGTACTTTTATATTGCATTGTAGTGTTCCCAAAAGAGTAGATATTAATAGCTGAAATTGTTAAGTAAAGGATTTTGTTTTGAAAAAAGGGCTTTATTGCATTTGTGTTTTTCCTCACCCGCGCTGTCAATTTAATGCTCTGATAGAAACTTGATGTTTCAAATGCTCTGCTTACAACTGTTGATTGAAAGATCATATCATCACAGCAGCTGGCAAAGGGAAGTTAGCTTTTACCTGATGAGGTGGCATTCATCACTAATAGTGAGTAATTGGCTTGCAGATTGAATACCCGCCGTTTGAGAAAAACTTCTATGATGAGCATGAAGAAATCACCAGTCTCACCCCACAACAAGTAGTGGAGTTGCGCCATAAGTTAAATCTCCGGGTAAGGTGAAAACAAGAGTCCTGTTCCAGAGCTCTTTTCTTGTTCAAAGGTTTTATTGTGTACTAAACAGATGCTGGATCTTACAGTGATATTGCAGTGGCCCATGGAATGCTTTCCAAATCTCCACAGTCTGGAGAAGAAATGTGGCATGAGAGGAATGGGAGGCATATTGTTAAAAAAGAAGCCTTTGGGGCTCTGGGGAAAGCCTGGTGATGATTGACAGATAAATTGTTTGGTTTTGACCATTTGTCACCTATTTCCTATTCAGCACGTTTTAGCTGGCATAGCACTTTCTTCTGGATTTTAGAGTAGGAGATGGAAAGAGGTTGCCTCCTTCCAGATACTCTGAAATGCTTTCTTCTTGGGCTTCTTCTCAGTTTTCTGGCCCATTACCAATGATTTTTAATCTTCTAGCTGCTTGCTTTTTGTTCTGGTGCATCAAGTGATAGGGACTAGAGGATAACAGATTCCCTTTTGTATAACCTATATATTGCATGTGATCCTCAGTGTCCCTCCCCCAGTATCCTGAGTGATATTGTCAACATTTGAAGGCAAAATAGCTATATGTCAATGGTGCAATATTGACCCTCTTTTTTTCTCCAAAACCATAAATTATTATAGGAGCAGGAAGCCTCTGAAACAAGCCACTCTCATTCATATTGTTAAAGCACCCCCAAATGGCTGCTGAAATTCAGGAATAAAACGGATGAAATTAGTAATACAATTTTTAGCCCATTTGAGGTGTAATAGGGAAGTTTAAGGTGGGAAAGGGAGCCATTTCCCAGAGCCCCTAGAAGAAAAAAGGGTAAAAAAAACAAGCAAACCATCCTATCCCTTCCACTAATATCACCAAGTACTGGAAAGCCTCCTCCAACTTAACTGATTTTTTGGGGAGCAAGTTGTTCAAACAATTTCACCTTACCCCTTCCAGTAACCTCCGACTCAGGTAAGTGGCCCACTTCTGCTCTATACCAACATGCATATTAAACAATTACTCCTTAAATGAATAATGTAAGTGTTTAAACTCTGGCATGTGTAATTAATTCCATTTTTCCTAGGTCTCTGGTGCTGCTCCTCCAAGGCCAGGAAGTAGTTTTGCTCATTTTGGTTTTGATGAGCAACTTATGCACCAGATCAGAAAATCAGAATACACTCAGCCCACTCCTATCCAGTGTCAGGTGAGTCCCATATAATGGTCTTGGCAGAAACCCTGCCAGATACAAAATACTGTTGTTTCATATTTTTTGAGAGAGCAGTGGGAGACTGTCAGTTTAAACTTGGTTAACAAATGTAATGGACTTAGACATAGAGCCTGAAAACTAATCTGCATCTTTAAAATACAGAGGAATGGCTTCTATATGTAAACATTCCAACAAAATTAAAAACTGCTTAGAACATTAAAAAAAGTTAGCTATTCTTTTTGATTTCTCTAGGAGCACACAAACCTGCAGAACTTCTTAACCAGAAGAATCAGTTATTTAGTTAAAGATTCAGTGCAACTTACAGTTTGATTTAGGGCTGTAAGTCCTGTTTTCCTTTAATATCTTGATTAACTATTGCAAAGCCTTGAGTCCTATAAACATCTTAGACAATAAGTACAAAGTGTGAGCAGGTATGCTATATGTTTAAATGTGGTTTTCCCTGATGTAGTATTATGCTAACATTTAATGCAGGGAACCTGCAACCATCCAGATATTGCTGAAATATGGCTATCCCCATTCCCTATCGTTGGTTGTACTGGCTGGGACTGCAGTTCAAGTTTTAATTCAGCAAAATCTGAAGGCCTGAAATTCCCATCCTTGTTTCAATGGACGTGATATTTTAAAACTAATTTCTTAAGTCCAGAATTGCCTGTGGTATTTTGAAGAATTGTTGAGTTTTAAATAAAAGTGGAGGGTTTTTTCTCTTTCTCTTCAGGGTATTCCAGTGGCACTCAGTGGCAGAGACATGATTGGCATTGCAAAAACTGGTAGTGGAAAAACTGCAGCTTTCATTTGGCCCATGTTAATCCATATCATGGATCAGAAGGAGCTGGAGCCAGGGGATGGTCCCATTGCTGTAATTGTGTGTCCAACTAGAGAATTGTGCCAACAGGTAAGCAAGTTTGAATCTGTGGGGAAAAAATGTGGGATCTTAAATATTGATGGAGCGGGGAGTAATGTTGTTTTAGAATTTTATAAAATTATACTATATTCATTGTGACTTTCAAGATTATGTTGGAGGGGTTATAATCAGCTACCTATTGCTATCTATAGTGGCAATCCTGATTTAGTTATTCATTATGGTTAAAACTACCAACTCAGAAAAATCACTCAACCTTTAATAACTAATCTTGTTGGTTTACTATTGATTCACTGCCTATCATTAGCGACTCCATTTACTGTTGCAAAATCCTGAAAAACTAAAATGTATCTTTCTCTGGATCATTGGAAGTTGCATTGGCTGAAAAATTAATACAACAAAAATAATTTTGAAGACTCTTAAGATTATGGTTTCTAGTCTCCACTTCTTAGCTCTATAAATGAACTTTTTCCTTTTACTTTACCTTTGTCTATTTAAAAAAATCCTATTCAGTATGTGATTGTGGTACTTGAGCAGAGAAAATATTACTTTTATGAAAAAGCAAGTTCATTTATCACGTAAGACAAGCTTCTTCTGCAAATTACAAAATCTCCAGAGGAAAGAAGCCACAGTGCCAGTGCAAAGAACTTTTCTGAGTTTGATTTTCCAGCATCCTGTGCTGATATGGGCAGACTATAGAACTGATAAGATACAGCCGTGCAGATAATCCTTCATGTATGCACATTCTTGGAATTTTGGGGGGGATACCCATATTAGAGGCCATATGTATTTAGAAAGGCTTATGAGGTATGGGTTGATCAGAGTACATAAAGAAGGGGGAGAATAATCACTTCTATCCATTAAGTGCTGATGATAGGGTTTTTACGGTTAAATAAGTGTCAGCACTCAAGCTGCAGCTAGCTTTATTTCTCAACCCCCCACCCTCCACAGTTTGGTGCACCAGCAGTCACACTACTACCTGCTTTTGTTTCTATTACTTTTGGAAAACTGTAATTGCAAAAATGATGTTACTGTCTGTGAGGTCTGTTTCTACCTTCATTTACAAAACTCTTCTGGTTGGATGCCTTGTGATGTTAGAGTTCTGTCCTGAATATTTAATAATCAGAAAACTGAAATTCTGCCTTCTCTGCAATGGGAAAAATGCAAAGAGAAAACAGAACAAAGGACCATAGAGAGCAGCTTGTACAATGTAGGTATGAACAGTTGGTGCAAGATGGATGGGAATCGAAACAACAGAGAAGAATTAAGTTACTGGTGAAAAATGTTTATCCAGGCTGTACATGTAAGGTGCTTTCCCAGTGCCTGGAGGCAGTGGGGGTCTAAGCTGGAGATGAACAGGCTGTGAATCAACTCTTAACAAGGCTGAGTATCTCTAGGGCTTTGGCCCCCTGGTTCTGGAATTGTTCCAGCTATAACTTTGGGTGGAGTAGCACTCCCCCAGAGTGAGTTGGTGCACAATCTGAGGATCTTTGTGAATTCACAGCTCCTGCTCAAGGGCCTTCGCATAAATTCATCTTGATAGCTGATTGCATCCATTCGTGGATTGAGACGCTCTCCTCATGGTCACTTATGCCTTAGTCACTTCCAGTTTGGAATACTGCAACATGCTCAAAATGGGACCATCCTTGAAGAGCATTCAGAAGCTTCAACTGGTCCAGAATGCAGCAGTGCATACAGCATTGAGTACCTCTAAGTTCATCCATTAGCACTGCTGCTGTGCAAACTGCACTGCCTTCCAGTAGATTTCCGAGTGCAATTCAAGGTGCTGGTTGTCATCTTTATACCATCTGTTTCCTGTTATTTCTGCCACCCCACCAGATCTGATAGGGTAGGCATGTTTTGGTCCCCTCAGTAAAACACTGCCATCTTGTGCTTTCTCTGTTGCAGCACCTGCTCTGTAGAACAGCTTCCCTCTGTGATCCAGATAGCCCCAAACCTGTTGACCTTTCAGAAAATCTGTCTTTTCCTTCAGGTGTGAGGGACAGGTTGTAATGATGCCCAGTATGTGTCCAGTTGGGATTGTGAATGTTTTTTGAGATGCCTTGGCTTTTGTATTTATTGTGTTTACTTTTCATTGTATTTTTCATTTTGTTATATATTAATTTTGTTTAGCTGTCCAGAGTTACTTGCTTAAGATGAGCAATCACGCCCATTTACTAAATAAACAAATCTCAAGTGTACAGTATGCAGACCCAGGGCAGTGTGTGACCTCAACTGCCCTTGAAATCATCTGTGTTTGCTGAAAATTGGTGGCAAAGTTTCACATCCATTTGAGGTGGTAGCAAAATGAAGCTATATTGTAAAATAGGTAAATAATAGTTAAATAAGAAAATTGCCAAAGCTACATTTGCATATATGGCTCCATCCACTTTGAGGCCACCAAAAATGTTAAGCACAGCCCTTGGCTACCAAAAATTGCCCACCACTGTGCTAACAAATAGGAGGACTTTATAAAGTCATTTCTCTGAAATAATTAGAGCTTTTTTCTGGGTTTTATATTACTTCACTCTTAACATGGTGTGAACCTGTATGGTTTTAGATCCATGCTGAATGCAAGCGTTTTGGAAAAGCCTACAATCTGCGGTCCGTAGCAGTATATGGTGGAGGAAGCATGTGGGAGCAGGCCAAGGCTCTTCAGGAAGGGGCAGAAATTGTTGTCTGCACTCCTGTGAGTATTTCACCAGTATGGTTGTGTTGCAGTGAGGAACAAAGTATTCTTGCTTTTTCTTCTTTTGAACAAAATAATTTCCTGAAATTCTTTGATTTCTGATTTGCTCAACCCCAACTCAGTGCTCACGTGCAGGATTCACAAAATTTCCAAATGACAAAGGATGAGGGTAGGGGGACTTTGAACAGTAAAGCCCACTTAAAATGTTTCCTGTAGTTTGAATCACATTGGGGTTTACTTTGCTTTCAGGCTTAGGGGTATGCTAAATGTTTTCACACAGGGCCGTTTGATTGATCATGTGAAGAAGAAAGCTACAAACCTTCAAAGAGTCACTTACCTTGTGTTTGATGAAGCTGACAGGATGTTTGACATGGGTTTTGGTACGTAACCAGTAATAGCGCTTGTAACAGTAGTTCATAAACAGTGTCCATGTTCCTCTGTTACCTATTGTCTTCTAGACATGCTCTGTTTGAAAACCACTTGCAAAATTATTTAAAGACTGATGCTTTACTTAATTATGTGCCCAGTAGACACTCACTCCAGTTTTACAAAAAGATATGGGGTATTTTGGTAATAGCTGAAATAAGTGGTGCAAAATCAAGGTTTTTGCATGTGGGAATATAACAAACATGGAGGAAAGATAGTAGTTTGACTCAGTGAATAATATTAAAAATACAGGATATAAAAAACAAAATACATATCTTACAAATGTGAACACTAGTATCAAGCTATGTTATGTAGACAAACAGTATGTGTGAGCTAAAATGGGCTGACACCTTTTTTTACCAAATTAATCATTGGCCTCAATGAATACTTTTTTTAAATAAGCATTTATTTGATTTCCAAATGCTCAACCTTATATGGCTTTGAAGGAAAGACAACTTCCATTTCTCCTTTTCACAGAATATTAAAAAAATTGTCCTGTGAATAACAATTTTGAGTCAAAATGAGTATATCAATCATGTTTGTAGATACAGTTCGATGAAGTCATAATTCAGCATTACACGCATTAGCAGAAGCAACTTTGGGTGTTCTCTTCCCCTCTTTGTGCTCAGGAAAAGAGAAAAAGTAGCATACAATTTTTAGCCCAAACCAGGCACTGAAGATTAAAATAAACGTGCTTGTTAAACCAGTATAATAACTTGGTATTTGCTATTAGCTCAATTGAAAGGAACTGCAATGCCATTATAGTTTATATTGAACTCATATTTTAACTTTTGCTGGATTTGGTTTATGCTGGCTTAGCCAGGTGTATCTATCAGCTTATACAGAGCTAGCTATGAATTTCAGGCATTTTGTTTCTTTTGTGCTACAGATTTTTTTCTTTTTGTAGACTTCTTGTTAACAATGGCAGTGTGAGAAGTTGAGACTTGTGATTGCTTCTCAGAGAAAGCTTTACTTTTGTAATTTAAAAAATTAAAACATATTCAGGCTCACAAATTAATGAACACTAGTTAATTGGTTTTAAAACGTCTTTGGTTTGTTTAGTCAAATATATCAGCATCTGTTCAAGAGAGAGTTAACTGAGTTGTTCTACATTTTAAAAACAACAGTTAACCTAGAATACTGAGATCCAGAACATTTCATTTAGGCCCTGTGTAATACTTTTAGTCATTCAGCTGGATGCTTAGCAGTCTTGATGATGTTGCTTTCTATTCTTTGCTAGGGCTCGGCAGCCTGCGGGTTCAGGGGGGCCATTGTATTGTCTCTCACAAAAGCCTGTGTGTATCCTGTCCAAAACATTCCATTTCACAGATCTGCCAAATCTTGCTTTCTCTTGTGATTTTCCAAGACTAATATAAGAATACTGAAGTCTCCTATAATTTTGGCTGTTCTTCTTTTATATATTTTTAAAAATAATTTAATTTTTGGGACTGTAGGGCATGGTTCAGAGGGTGATGCTTTACCTCTATTCTTTTTCTTCAGAATACCAAGTCCGATCAATTGCCAGTCATGTCCGCCCTGAACGACAGAGTGAGTATGGGCTTTCTTAATACATGATTTCTGAAAAAATAATTTGTCCTTGTTAAAGGGGGAGTTAGACTTTTCTGTTAATGCAAGTCATCCAAACAATTTTTAATACCTGGATTTACATATGGAAGAAAATAGGCTAGATTTCAAATGCCCCTCCCTTTTTTTTTTTTTTTTAAATCTGTTCAGTTGTGTCCAGATCTCAGAGACTGCCTGGAAAAGTCCCTGCAGTTTTCTTGGCAAGGTTTTTTCAGAAGTGGTTTGCCATTGCCTCCTTTCTAGGGCTGAGAGAGTGTGGCTGGCCCAAGTTCCCCCAGCTGGCTTTGTGCCCAAGGCGGGACTAGAACTCACAATCTCCCAGTTTCTAGCCTGATGCCTTAACTGCGACGCCAAACTGGCTTTCTCAAATGCCCTTACACACTCCTTTTAGTTAAGAGGAAACCCCTCCCTCCATAAT
This sequence comes from Candoia aspera, assembly GCF_035149785.1. Classification (NCBI taxonomy): domain Eukaryota; kingdom Metazoa; phylum Chordata; class Lepidosauria; order Squamata; family Candoiidae; genus Candoia; species Candoia aspera. The sequence continues at coordinate 85,591,273 of NC_086156.1, forward strand.
TTCTTACATCTGATTCCTCCATCTTCCTCTGATTTCACTTTTTCCCCTATTACTGTATTCTAAAGTTCTCACATATAAATGAGTTCCAGACAAACAAATCTATTGCCCCTTTATCTTCCCTCTTTGCACATTTATTTGAGGAAAGGGAAGTAGGGAGCCAGCAGCTATCTTGAACAGCAAGGGTTAGGGATTGTTGTAGGTAAAATAGATCATAGACAGGTTAGCTAGCTTCAGAACTTTACAACTGGAGCAGCAACCTTTTGGTGACCTTGGGCTGTATTCAGTGTTTTGGGGAAGGGCTGAAGGCTGCTGCAGATAGGATAATGGTACAGAATATATGGGCCATTTCACAGAAATCAGTGGAGTTGTAGTTTTCCTTCTTTTGTCTTTTAGGGAAGCTCCATTTTTTTCCCATTTTCTTTTTCAAGCCACATAAAGCCCGTTACCAAATGTACGTAAGCATTTCTGTGTTTCCTGCACCAAAATGACAGGAAACAGCTACTGATTTTGACAGAACAACTCTTAAGTACCAGAGACTGTCCATTCCTGTGTTTCAGAGTAAACTCCACTTAACGTCTTCATTTGGTTACTCATTCAATTCAGTGAGAAACTACCAGCCTAATTTGAATGAGGACTTGCTGGTAAACAGCGCTGTAGAGTGTTTCACATACATTTTGTTATGACTGCATATGGATGTTAGAGAAGAATGTTGCTTTATGTCTCTGAATATATGCAGAATTGCCTGCATCATTGTGTGGGTACTGGTTCACACAGCATGCTCAACAATGTGATTTGTTTGGGTTTTGTTTAGAGATACATGTTAAACTAGCTGTTCAATTTGTAAACTGCTCTACCTGTCATAAATTTTATGGCTTAATGCAGCTTGTGAATCCAGCCATTGTGTCTGGATTCCAAGGGCCTTGCTTTAGGGGAGAGCTTGTGTTCTGGTATATCTGGGTATGTGTCTACATTCAGCACTGCATTTCTGACTTAACAGCTCTTCTGTTCAGTGCAACTTTTCGGAAGAAGATTGAGAAACTGGCCAGGGACATTCTGATTGACCCAATTCGAGTGGTGCAGGGAGACATTGGAGAGGTAATAATGCAAATTCCCCTTCTAAAATCATTCCTTGAATGGAACCATTAACATAAAGGTAAGTCCTAAGGATGCACATTCCCCTGCTTTGGTCTCGCCTACAAGTACTTGCTTTATATTTTTAAGTTCTGATGGTCTCTGTTCACCTTGCTCCCCCTAACAGGCAAATGAAGATATCACTCAAATTGTGGAGATCTTCACCTCTGGTCCAAATAAGTGGAACTGGCTGACTGGTCGTTTAGTGGAATTCACCTCTTCAGGGAGTGTTCTCCTTTTTGTTACCAAGAAGGCAAATGCAGAAGAATTGGCCAACAACCTTAAGCAGGAGGGGCACGATCTAGGGCTCCTGCATGGTGATATGGACCAGAGTGAAAGGAACAAAGTCATCTCAGATTTCAAGAAAGGGACCTTTCCAGTTCTGGTTGCTACAGATGTGGCTGGTAAAATTGCAAGGCTAGATCTAAAAGATCTGGGAACTGTTTCTTAAAGCATCCTTTCCTCCCTCCCCACAAGCAGTACGGCTCCTTTGCTTTAATATGATATGATCTGTATATTGTAAAGGCACCAGAAGAGGTATTTCTGTGAAAGAGATGGGGAGATGCTCTTTAAATAAGTTGTCTGTAACTAAAATATTTGTAAGTATTAGTACTGAAACAGTAGCCAGGATCCAAACGTACTCTTCTGCTAGTTTGATGGTGGCATGGGTTGGGGGTAGGAGAATACACAGAATTAAGTCTATAGTGAATGTTTCTCCCCCAAGTAGTAACTAAGAGTTGTTAGCAGAATTTGAAGTTCAGTCTCATTATTCCAAGCTTAGGAAAAATGCGTTTTTTAGACTCATAATTGGAGAAGTGAAAGTGAAAAAAAAAGAATAAGACAAATTAGAGGGTGGAATATACAAAATGGACATATTCCCCTTTTTTTCTCCAGGTCTTCACAGTATATTTAATGCATAGACCAATAGCTGATTTGTGCAGAAAGTAGCATAATTGAGAAACCTTTCTAAAACTGAAAGTGGTGGAATGGGATAAGGGCCTTTGAAAATAGACTGAAGTCTGACTTTACTGGAAAGGGGCAGTATGAGTAGAATAGTTTTTAAAGACAAGTACCTATAGCATTTGAGAACTGCAGTTTTGATCTCCAACCTCATAACTCAAGTGTTTTATGCCTAGCTCGTGGTCTGGATATTCCTTCCATTAAGACTGTGATCAATTATGACGTGGCTCGTGATATTGACACTCATACTCACCGAATTGGTCGTACTGGTAGAGCAGGGGAAAAGGGTGTGGCCTACACCTTGTTGACTCAGAAGGATAGCAACTTTGCTGGAGATCTTGTTCGGAATTTGGAAGGGGCCAATCAGCATGTTTCAAAAGAACTTTTGGATTTAGCTATGCAGGTAAAATAACTGCTTTCTTTTTTCTTTTCTTTTTTTAAGCATGTAGATTGTGAATGTGGTAACTGTGTGAGATGTATATAGATTGTAAATTTGAAAGGTTTTTAATCTGAAGTAAATTTGCTTGAAATTTTACTATATTCTTTGAGCTGAGCAAAACATAGTGAAGAAGTTAGAGCATTGGTCGATATTGACTGTATTGACTGATACAGTTGTTGAAATGGCGATGCACAGTCTAAGCCTACTAGACAGCATGTACCACTTGAAAACTTGGAGTACTCTTCAAGAGTTGCCACCGAGTTGTATTTTTAATGAGATAAAATGGAAGACTATTTATGTACATGGGGTGCTATGGTGTTTATATAATAACAATTTTTATGTATGTATGTATGTATTTATAAATTTATTCACCGCCCATCTCCGCCTCATGGGGGACTCTGGGCAGTTTACAATAAAATGAAGTTAAAATTTAAAACCATTCCAATACAACAATACAAAAAAATAAAAATATAATAAAATCTAAGTGGCAAAAGATTTTAATCAGTCCGTGAGTGTAACAGGCCCCTCAAAATCACTTAGGGCGCTAGCCATTCCCAGGTAAAACTATTCCCCCTCCCATTCTAAGCCTGCTGACAAAACCAGGTCTTTAGTCTTTTTTGGAAGTCCAGGAGCGAGGGGGCCTGTCTCACCTCTGGGGGGAGGATGTTCCAAAGGGCGAAAGCTACAGCAGAGAAGGCACACCTCCGAGACCCTGCTAGATGGAATTCTTTTATAGATGGGGCCTGTAACATGCCCTCCCTGCATGACTGGGTGGGGCAGGTCGATGTAATGGGGATGAGACGGTCCCCCAGATATCCTGGTCTCGTGCCATGTAGGGCTTTAAAGATAATGACGAACACCTTGAATTGGACCCAGAAGCAAACTGGAACCCAGTGCAGCTCATGCAACAAATGTGTGCAAATCTTGGAACACCCAAGATTGTCCACACGGCTGCATTCTGAACCAGCTGAAGCTTCCGGATAGTCATCAAGGGTAGCCCCATGTAGAGCGCATTACAGTAGTCTATATGGGAGATGACCAGGGCATGAGTGACCGTTCGAAGGACCTCTCGGTCCAGGAAAGGGCGTAACTGGTGCACAACCTGAAGTTGCGCAAAGGCCCCCCTGGCCACGACTGCCACCTGCTCTTCGAGCAGGAGTCGTGAGTCCAAGAGGACCCCCAAGTTACGCACTGGGTCTGTCTGGGGCAGTGCAGCACCATCCAGCACTAAAGATGACAAGTTCCTGGCACGCGAGGTGCCGTTAATCCACAGCCACTCTGTCTTACTAGGGTTCAGTCGAAGCCTGTTCCCCATCCAGGCCCCCGCAGCCCCCAGGCACTCGGAAAGGTGGTCATGGCATCACTTCCATCACCACTTCCTCAACCACTTTCCCCAAAAAGGGGAGGTGGGAGACTGGGTGAAAGTTGTCCAGTATGCTAGGGTCCAGCGATGGTTTCTTGAGGAGGGTGCACACCAGTGCCTCTTTGAAGGCTACTGGGAATACCCCCTCTCTCAAGGAAGTATTTACCATCACTTGGACCCAACCACATGTCCCCTACCAATTTACTATGGTAGCCACATTTAATTTAATTATAGGCACTCCCCAAGTTGCATAACTGGAAAGCATTGGGTGACCTGATATTTGCATGTCAGAATTAGACCAAGTGTCCCCCAAACCAAGATACGTGTGCAATAACCACAGGTGGCATTTTGGGGATCAATGAGGAAGGAGGCGGCTGGATTGCCATTACAGTATCAGTTGGCTATGCTAACTGGTGCTCGCTCTATATCTCACCTGTATGCATAAACAGGAGAGGGAAGAAGAAATCTCTTAAAAAGGAAGCCAGCATATTCTCACTTGAGATCCTTCACTGAGGTGCATTTGTCATCTTCCTTATGATGAGCCAGTGACCAACAATTAAAGAAAAGTGAGGTGGTGAGAAGTAATTGCAAGGCTGACTGATTTGTGTAGCTGATGGCCATGTAGTGTTGTGTCGCAGAAGGGAGAGCAAGTTATAGAAAGAATCATAGTGGAGGTGGCTGCTAAGGCCAGGTCCTATGCGTAGAGTCATGGAAGTGCAGGAAGAAAATATTAGATGTGTTTTACTGAAACGTTTATGTAAAACTGAGTTTATAGAAATCAGGACGTACATAACCCAAGGAGCATCTATAGTTTTGGTATTGCTTTCTCACTTGCTAGAGCAACTGGAGTATCTAAAAGACAATAATGTGCTGACATATTGCAGATCCAGCATTTCTTACTAATGTCACACTCTTCTCTCCCAGAATGCTTGGTTCCGGAAATCACGTTTCAAGGGAGGAAAGGGCAAGAAGCTCAATATTGGTGGTGGTGGTCTGGGGTACCGTGAGCGGCCTGGCTTAGGATCAGAGAGTGTGGTAAGCGTTGATGCTTAGATAACAAACAGATATTTATTGCTACTAAGTATCCCCAAGATTGCGGTCTCAGTTGAACAATGCAACTTTGTGTCATAGGATCGGGGGAGCAATAGTGTAATGGTCAACTATGAAGCATATAAGCCATCCTCAGGAGCAATGGGGGACAGGTTATCTGCAATGAAGGCGGCGTTTCAGGTTGGTATGAAAAGCAACCTCACGTCAAGATCTCACTGTCCTCGTTCTAGTGCTGCTGCCACTTTTCCACCAAGACTTTCACCCCGGTGTGGCCATTAGTCTTTGAAACTCAGTGCCTCCTATTTGCACCAGGCTATCTGTGGACAAGGAACTTCTGCAAATTCAAACTATCACATGGAGACCAGAGGGCTGCAAGGTGGTCTAAAGGTCATCTAGCTCTTTTTCTCCCCTCTCACATCAATTAAAACTGGTTCCTTACGTCAGGCATAACAATCTGGGAATAATATTCATTCTGAGAGGCCCATGTTGCTTGAGAATTTTTGTGAAGGTGAAAGTATATATTGAGTATAACGTGTTTTTTTTTTCTCTTGTAGTCCCAGTATAAGAGCCATTTCGTTGCAGCCAGCTTTAGCAACCAGAAGGCAGGCGGCTCTTCAGCAGGTGCCAGTGGTTGGACCAGTGCAGGCAGCTTAAACTCTGTGCCAACAAATTCAGCCCAGCAGAACTCAGCAAAACCTGACAGTCCCATGGGGGTTTCAGGTTTAGCAAAAGGTATCCCAGGTTTCACTAGTGCTGGAACCTTAAACAGCATCCCCAGCTTTCCAAGCGCTGGCATTCAGGGTTACAACAGTGCAAATGCTGGCAACGGCAACAGAGAAGGTAACAGTGGAGGCAGAGAAAGATACAATGACAATCGGGGTAGCAGTCGCCATAGTGACGGCCAGCGCCATGGAGATGGCGGCAATCGCCATAGTGATGGCCAGCGCCATGGAGAAGGCTACCGCCATGGAGAAAACCGCCACGGGGACAGCCATCGACACAGTGAAGGCCGACATTCTGGAGGTGGGAGCGGCAGCGGTAGTCGCCACGGAGACAGCCGAAATAATGGGGACAGCCGGAACAACAATGAAAACAGAAATAATGAAAATAGGAATAATGAGAGCAAGAAAGAAAGCAACAACCGAGACAACAGCAAGACAGATGGTTTTGCAGTTCCTGAACCCCCCAAACGCAAGAAAAGCCGATGGGATAGCTAAGCATCTGGGCTTCCCCACAAACAGCAAGGTGCTTCTCTCTAAGGAGGGTCTCTGTACCAGAAGTGGCTATTTGGAAGGAGAAGAGTGGACACTAGCATTCCCCAAGGAAGCCTGACTCAGTGCATCCAGTGTTAACCACCTCCCCTTAATGCCACATTAATTTTGTGCTTTGGTCAAAAGAAAGTTCCCTTTTGAATATAATTTCTCTGTGCTCTGCCTTTTAAAAATCCATCCAGAGAGGCTTCACAACAACAATGATTATCCTTTGCAAGAACAAAACATTTATGTGATTTTTTTAAACTAAATATTTCTAGAACAGAGGCGTGAATGGGGTAGGCTTTATTTTAACTCTATCATCATAGACTTGACATAAACTACATAAACTAGCCTGTTTAGGTGGTGTGCCTGCCCATCCACTTTTTTCATTTCTATAACGAGAATGCTTCTACACACTTCTTTTCTGGCTATAATGGCTCTCGTACCCAGGCATAGTTCCCTAGTTACTTTTTTGTTAATGTCATACACATGCAACAGTTCAGACATGGACTGTGTTTGAGAGAATATGCTAACAAACTGACAAACCAGTGGCCATTGTAAATATGCAAGTAGTGGTGATCCCTAGGGCAGAAATCCAGGGGTGGAAGGGAATGTAATTAGCCCATTTACACCAAAATCTTGGATCGTGCATGGAAAGTCTTCTGCTTCATTATGGCTTGTGTCAGTCCTTCAAGTAATCACTTTTCATCTGATGAAACAACGCTGACTAGTTTAAATCCCTTTCATTTTGGATTTCTGAGTACCCAGGTTTGATTTCTTTTTGTTTGTTTTGTCAGTTGTTGGTTTCAGCAGTTAAGAAGGCAACAGATCCGGATCACTCCTTCTGTCCTTTATATTCCCTTAATAGTATCAGCATGCTTGTAGCTAAGGAGAGAGAATTAGATTTGTTTCTTAGATGTGGGAAGACAACACAGCAGATACGTAGGCGGTATGCCACTTTCCCTTCATATGTAAGCTAGGTAAGACAATGTCGTTGGCTGGAATTTGACTCCTCTGATTCATTAAAATTACAATAGTATGTAGAATAAAACTTAATTCCTGGGACAAATGAAAACATCCATGCCAGCATATGCAACATCCTATCACCTGTATTTTGAATGCTTCCTTGCAGGAGCAGAGATTTAAAGTGCACAAGAAAACTGTAGTAACTCTAGCAGACATTTACTTAGATTGAAGCCTCTCTATCCAGGAATGATCCAGGTTTTTCTTGTATTGGCTTGTAAACAGGTGTAGACTCCTGAAGCTACATTAACCTCGAATAGAAAAAGACCATGCATGCAGCTATGAAAACAGCTCCCCTACAGGATTCCCTAGGAAGCAAGTAGGATTAATTCTGTTCTTTCAGCTGTATTCATTTAGGATCTCCTGTTGATTACTTTGTGGATGTTTGGAAAGTTATCTCTCCCCCCCCTCCCACATTAGAAAAGGCTCAGGAGGGTGGAGGAGGGGCACCTTTCATGTATAGTATCAAGTTTCTGTGATTTGGGGGCCAAGCCACCAAGGTTTTAAACTTTGTAAATTTGGGAATGGCTTTTGAAGAAGCAGACATGTGAGGACCTGTGCAAAACTTTTTTCAAAATGACTGTCATACACCTCTGGAAAGTTGATGCGAAATGTTTTGCTTGATTATATTTTTCTTTAACTGCATGTTCTTAAACTTTTTTTTCCCCAGAGTAATAGAAAAATCTTGTTTGCTGAAAATAGGTATGTTCTTGCTTCACATTTTTATGAAGATATATCTGAAGCTGTGTTAAGATTCTGTGACATGCCATTTCCTTTATTTTCCATGTTTTCTTCTAATAAATGTTTTATTACTAGTATAATTGTCTTGGATGGGTCTTTATTTTGGCTGTTCTTCTTTTCCCCAAATGAGTTTTGAAGGTGCAAAATACCTGATTGTTCTAACTGAGATTAGGAAAAATACAGAAATCAAACTGGGATCCCTAAGAAATACTGGCTGGCTTTGTGGTATACTCCTTGCCACATTAACTGAAGTTCCATGTTTCACAGAGTTTAAACATACATTTTCCTACCAGCTGCTTCTCTTCTAGCCAATTTTGAAGACTGCATTTTCAAATACAAGTGGGCTAGTACTTACTAAGAGTCTGTTCAATAAGCTACTGGATCAATACCTTTTTTCATTCTTTGTACAATCCTCAGTAGTTTGGCAAAATAAACAGTTCTCTCCAAAAATGGTTACTGTCATGTTGGGAAGAATGATTTGCAGAAAAATGGGGCAAGCTTCCGCACAATATGATTTTGAAAAAATCCATTGTGTAACACAATTAGATACAGAATTGATAGTTAAATATCAATTCAGTGTTAAAAGGAAACATTTATTTCTCACTATAATACTACACAATTAAAAAACATCAAGAACAAATTCACTTCTTTCTAAGTGCATACTAGTTGAGTTCTCACTCCTTATAATCAGCTAAAGCACTAGCTAGCAATTTTGCCTATTTAATCTTGGAGCTCTAAAATGAACAATACAAATACTACCTAACGTGTGTGAGGGGAAGAAATGCTGTGCTGTTGGTAGAACATATATAAGCATACTTCTATTTATTGTTGCTGAGGCTAAAATGGTGAATGTAGGACAAGAAGGCAGATCTGTCTTGCTGATTAGAACCTGAAAATAAATGGCAAGCACTTTATAGGTGCAATTTTGCTAGCCATTTCCTATCTCCCTGAGCAGTCCTCTAGATCCAGGATCAAGATTATATATACACAACACCAGTCAGAAATGGCTAGTAAATCATCTTTTCACACTGAGATGGATAGTAAACTAGCTAATCCTAGTCATTATAATGATGAGTGGCTTAGGATTCAATCTAGCAATTCATTGCTAACTTGCTCCAAGATATGAGTACAGTCCTACGGATAGACATGCTTTTAATCTTTATAGCATGGTCTCAAGATCTTTTCTCAAGCTGGGGTGGTTTTCTTCTAGGCCTGGAGAGTCCACCAAAGCCTTGATTATCTCATCAGGAGCTTTCTGCATCATCTCTTGACTCAAGCAGTTACCTAGAGTGGAGGAAGCAGGGAAGTATTCCAGAGCAGTGCCACTGCTGGCCAGCTGCAATAGCCAATTTTTGGCACCCAAAGGCATGGCTATGGCTGCTGCGGAGGCTGTGCCCCAGCTGGCCATACTTAGACTGATGCTATTGGTAGCATGGGATACTAGACCGCCATAATAACAGCTCCCTCCTGTGCTGGTGACATGGGTCTTCTGCTTTATATCCAGTAGCAAATTTCTCCGGAACCAAGCTTTTTTAATTTCAGCCTGCACCTAGGGAGAGAGACAGATCATCAAAGGAATGCCGCTTGGCTAAGATCAACATGAGTCTGTTCTCAATTCTGGATATGTGGTAGAGGCAGCATTGGCCCAAATACATTCTCAGGTGCCCACTCTTCTCCCCATCCTTCACCTTTCCTTAAAACCCCAGTGTGTACATATTTTTCCAATTAGAAAATGAGCCCTGAATTTCAAATCAGGTAACAGGAAAAACCATTAGGGTGGAATGTTACTCCAAGTTATGTTTTAGGTTTGTCCTTTAAAAAGGTCAAAACTGAAGATTAGTGTATATTTTAAAAAATGAGCATGATTGAGTAGGCTTGGTATATGCAACCACCATTTTTGGCTAAGTTCTCTCATGCTAAATGTGGCTTGATTAACATTAAGTTCATACATAATGCTAAGCCAAAACCCAACAACAAACGCCATGGCTTAACACAATGTGACATTCTAATCACGAACTGAAGTGTCTGGATTGCCTGTGAAGATTGGAGGCACTGGGTTGCACTGGTTCCACTCCTTCGTGATTGGGCAGGTCTAATCCACCGTGGGGGGGCGATGAGAAGTCAAATCCTTGGCCACTCTTGTGTGGACTGCCACAGGGCTCATATACTATATTGTTCTCCATGTTGTTTAACATAAAATTGTTGCGAGAGGTAATCTATTGGATCAGAGTGAGATATCAGATTCCACCCCACCTCAGTGTGTGAGAAGATTAGGGGTCCAGAGGCAGACCTGTTCAGTGGCTGTATGGCATAGTCTTCCCCCTCCCCCCCACGGTCCAAATGGTCCCTTTTCTGTTATCCTTTAGAAAAGAAGTTAAACCAACCTCTTCTGCCCAAGCTTTGGAGAGTAGGTTGTTTTCTTATTGTTCTAGTGTTAGTTATTTTTATGGTTATGCTGAAATTACTGTTTTTATGAAGGCTTTCATCCTTTACACTTTTAGGATTGTGAGCTGCCCAGGATCTATGATTCGGACAGAATACAAATTATGTGAAATCAATCAATCAATCAATCAGAAAAGAAGATGCTGGGCCAAAGAGCATGGCTTTTGGGAAAGCTCTCTATTTTGGAAATTTAAATATTCCATGCAAAGCAGTACCATTTTACTGGGAGAGAAATATAAGGCAGATAAAGGAGGTGGGGGTTAATAAATTGGTGGCTGCTCTCGAAAATCCATGCAAACACTGTAGAGAAGAGCCCGCTTTATACACATGCTCATGCTTGTGCCTGGGTAGATACAGCCCCCAAATCCATGTTCTTACCTCACCATTGCAAAAGCAGTAAATAAGAGCCACGAAGAAGCCCTGCCCAGAGACAGAGACAACCATAAATAAGAAATAGTTGGGACAGAGTAGTTCAAAAACAAGACTTCATAGGCGTAAAGACTCACCTGTAAAGAGTTGAAGAGCATCTCATAATGCATCTGTATTTGCCAAAGTGTGCTGGAGACAGCTGTGTAAGGCATAGCCATGAACACCACGTAATGGACCCCAAAGAGGGGCATCAAGACTAGCGTTGACTTCAGTAGTTTTCTGAAAGTAGCAGGGGGGATATTTTCATGCTTGTCACCTCCTGGTTCTCTAGAAAAGTGCTTCTCAACCTTGGCAACTTTAAGATGTGTGAACTTAAAGTTGGGAGTTGAAGTCCACACATCTTTAAAGTTGCTAAGGATGAGAAATGCGGCTCTAGAAGATCAAAATTTTTTCCTTTGTTGAACTAAACAAAGCAAAAGCCCTGATGGGGAATAAGGCCAGCAAAAGGATGACTCTTAAAAGGGACTAGAAGCTTGAAGAAACAGTTACAGTCGTAAGCCAAGACTGTACTACAGTATGTCTTTCTACCTTGCTGTAGGAGGGCATCACTGTTGACCTGTTGACAGGGTTACCAGAGTGGATGAGACTGGAATTTGCACTCTTGCTGGGGAGGCATTAAGGGGAGAAAAGGGTGCTTTAAACTCCCTCCGGGATAATTCAGTCTGATGCTTGTATTTTTATCAATAGGTACATTTTTTGCCACTTAAAACCTTCCCCAGACTGTTCCTCCCCACCCCCCAAAATCAGTCCTGCCTGCTCTGGATAGCTCAGGGAGCTGTAAATGAGGAGCAGGAAGGTTGCATCCAGTCTGTAGATGACCCAATCCTGCCTTAGATCCAATTCTAGTCAGTATATAGTAAATTGGGGTCTGTTTAATAGTTCTTGGTATTCTAGGGGTTTATTTTTTAAAAGAAAGACATTGCAAGAATTGGTGGAGATTGAGTAACTGCCTATTCAAGAGAAACCACCATGACTTCACGGAAGGTGGGATCTGAAAGAATTGTCTCTTCACTGTTAAGCAACCTAAGGTGATGAAAGTGTGATTAAAACTGGAGGTGATGACTGTATTCTGGAATATTAACAAGGAGGGAGAGTTTCCATTTCAGTTAAGAGAAATGAAACAGTTGTTTATTGTGGAGCTAAAAGAGAAAACCATGCCCAAGTACATACCTGTACTGCTGTCGTGGATCTAATTTCCCTGTGTTTGTTTCCCATAGTTTGGATGCAAGGACTCTCACAATGTTGAGGAAGAGAAGAAAGTTCACCTGCCAGCAACACAGAGAGACTGAGCCAGACATTCTATACAGGTAGTCCTCAGTTACGACCACAATTGGGACCAGAATTTCGGCCAAGCGATGCAGTCATAAAGCGAGACGTCATGTGACCGCATCGCTTGGCGACGGCAATCCTGGCAATCCCCCTCGCTGTTGTTAAGTGAATTCCACTAGTCATTAGCCGAGGACTCACCCCAGTCCAAGCCACTCCGGGCTTGGTCCCTCCCAGCCCCAAGCGGGACCCGGCTTCTCCAGCGAACGTTTCCTGCACGTGGCTCCCTGAGCCTTCAGAAAGTTTTCAGAAAGACAGCGCAGCTTTCCGAAGGCTTAGAGAGCCACATGTAGGAAATGTTCACTGGAGAAGCCGGGTCCGAAAAGGAGACGGCAAAGGCAGCGAGGCGTTCCTGCTTTGACCGGGAGGCTGGGCGCAAAAGGCGAACGGCTGGTGTGGGAACTGGGAGAGAAGGCAGCTGGGCGAACGAATGCTTGCTGGCGCTGGCTGGGGCAGCTGAGGCTTCCAGGCTGGCTGCGGCTTCATGCTGCGCTGTGGCTCAGGGGCTTCTTGCAGCCCCAGAACCACGGCGTGCCAAGAGGCCCCTGAGCTGCAGCATGGCAAGCAGCCCCAGAGCCACGCAGTTCTGGAGCTGCTTGCTGCCCCATGAGGCAGGGTGCAGCGTGGCCAAAAGAGCAGAGATAGGGGATGGGGGAGGAATAGGTTGGTGTCTGGGAGTTGAAGCGTCCCTGCGATCATAAATGTGGGCAGGCTGCCAGGCACCTGAATTTTGATCACATGACTGCGAGGGTGGTGCTATGGCTGTAACTTCAGGCGTGGGTTGTAAGTCCCTTTGTTCAGAGCCGCCATAACTTGGAATGGTTGCTGAACAAATGGTCATAAGTTGAGGACTACCTGTATACTGGTGGAATTATGCAGTTTCTATATTCAGTATATAGAGGAATATACTGTATAACAGTATATTTTGATGGCTGTTTAGCTCTCACTCCAAACAATTAACAGATAAACAAGTCTACATTTTAAAAAACATGACATCAACCTACAACCCAAAGAGCATCAGGACTAAAAGAACTCAATGTGGGGGCAAGTTCCAGAAAGGCCTAATTCTTAGCAAACAATGCAGATCTAATGGGCAACTCTAAAACTTAAGAGTACGGGATACTTAACAAAAGATGCTATCTGATATTTTAAAACTAATTTTAAACCATACAAAGCTGATTAGTAATACAGCCACAGGAAACCTGTATTACCAAATTCCCAGCCGTTCTTTGCCCTTCTTACCATGATTGCTGCTAAGATTGGGACCTGATAGATCCATTTCATGTTTCCAGCACTGAGGTCCCAGCATCTGACAAAGAGAGGTTGCATTCAGCCATAAAGGGTCTAGCCATATGGTATCCCTCTACTGGCACTTTTGAAATACAACTTTGAGAACGAACTGTCTGAGATTTTGTGATGCAGCACATTGGTCATGTTACTGGGTCGGTTTTGGATTTCTGGATTTTGGAATGTTTTAATTGTTCCAAGTTCTTAATACAGGTAGACCTCGCTTAGCAATTGCCTCATTTAGCGACCGTTTGCAGTTACAACAATGATGAAAAATAACTTTACGACCAATCGTTGCATTTACGACCTTCACAGATCTATAAAGCAAAGGAAACCTGAAGTGAGATCATAAGCAAAGTTGCGGTTTCACTTAGCAAGAGCTTTGCTTAACAACTGAGTTGCTGGTCTTAATTGTGGTCACTAAATGAGGACTACCTGTATATGACACTTTGCATTGATTAGCTTATAATGCTTATGTTAATTCAGTGTTAAAATTTCTCCCAGAGACTGGGACAAAGTGAATTCACTAAGTGTATCTAATATGATTCCATGGAAGATTCATATTAGAGAATTCTGGAGTTTTAGGACAGATTCTTTGCCCTTATATCTCATAGGGCTATTATATCTGGACTGCAAAAATCTGAAAAAGGCATCAACACATTTTCATTTTTCTGTATTTCTTTGGTTGTGAAGATTTTTGCAACTAAACTGTGGTAGATTTAATACCTGGACAGCCTTCTCTAATCTGGTTTGGGACCACAACATATTCCTGGCCAATATGACCCAATAACCCATGAACTGATGCCCTATTATGCCCAGCCCAGCAGGGTCAATATATTGTAGATCAAAAAGACATTTAAGATACTGTTGTACAGGTAGTCCTTGACTTACAACCATTCGTTTAGCGACCATTTGAAGTTATGGTGGCGCTGAAAAAAGTGACTTACAACTGGTCCTTGCACTTACGACTGTAGCAGTGTCTCTGCGATCACATGATCAAAACGCAGGCACTTGGCAACCGGCATGTATTTACGATGGTTACAGCATCCCAGGGTCATGTGATCACCATTTGCAACCTTCCCAGCTGGCTTCCAACAAGCAAAGTCAATGGGGGAAGCTGGATTCTCTTAACAACCACATGATTCACTTAACGACTGCAGCAAAAAAGCTTGTAAAATTGGGTGTGACTCACTTAATAACCACCTTGCTTAGCAATGGAAATTCCAGTCCCAATTGTGGTTGTAAGTCAAGGACTACCTGTACAGGTTTTGCCTTTTAGAGGACTTGCCTTTTAAAGAACTTTGCATTTTTATTTCTATTTTATCTTTAGATATTAAAATCTGGCCTTCAGACTTAATGATGCTAAAGTAGCTGTCCTCAGCTTGCCATCCTCCACATGTTTGGAAGATGTTATTCCCCAATGTCCAACCAGGAGTAACCATGCAAGATGAGAATTCTTGGAGTTCCATTGAATTCATTCCTTTGGGGGCCCCAAGTACACAGAACTGGTGGGCTCTTTTGGCTTCTGGAAATCCTGTTTTGGCTTCTTGCACACAATGGCTACTATCAGCTGCATAGCACCAATTCCAGCAGGGTATGACCTGCCACCCTCTCCCAGCTCCTCCACAATCGCAGAAAAAGCTCTCTAATATTCCTGTTCTCTTTCACCTTTTTCTGGCCAGGTGGACCCCTTCCAAACAAAGCACTGGACTAGCCATTGGGTAGCCCATAAGCTTATGGGCTTCTTCGGGTATGAAACAAAATGAACCTGGAGGATGGTACATTGCTTTCCAATATTGATGTCAGTTATAAATGTCATCCATCTCCACATGTCTATATGTGTGTAAAAAATTGGGAGTGGCAGAGAACCTGGTGGGCTCTAAGGGAAGTGTCTGGGATGCGTTGGCACCCTTGAGTACCACTTGAGAGTTTGGAGATTTGGTCTCTACTCCCTCCATCCCCCTGTGGTGAGGGTGGTGCAGCGCAGACTTGCTTCCAATCTTTCAGAGTAAGGTTTAAGCAAAGTTGAAGCTACGTACTGTGTATCAGCCAGAGATGCTCTTACGGTGGCCCAGATGGACACAAAGACAGCAGGTGCCCCTCAAAGGAAGAAGAAAAAGAAAAGCAAGCAGAAAGAAATCTGGGTTTCCAGCGATATCTTAACAGGACACAGGGGGGAGGGGAGACAGAATAACATTGTGCCTATCCCTTCATCCTCTGTGATGGGGTGTAGGTGGGAGAAATAGTAAAAGGTGAGGAAACCAAGAGCACACACGGAGTAACCAGGGGCATCTTCAGGGGGATCAAAAAAGATGATGATCATGACCTTGTGTTCAAAGCCTCACCCCTTTTTACAGGTGGCACATGTAAAAATGGCAGGGCTGTTAATTGCACAGTTGTGGATGCCATTTTGACTTTTTTGATCTCCCCTGCTGTTGCCTCTGAAGTTACAAGAGTTTGGAAGCCTTTCAAGTCCAGGGAGGTAGGCCCACATCCTTCAGTGTCTCTACATTAAGCTGCTAATCCAGTTTGTGGAGCCCTGTGTAAGCTAAGTATGACAGCAGAGGGCAACACGTGAACTGGACTGTTCTTACCCCATCCCATGAGGGTGAGGGCCCACAAGTAGCTTTTGTTGGACAGGAAAGCCATGAAGATTAAGCTGTGGAGGTAGAGGCCTTCCACCAGGATCCAGTAGTGGTTGGTAGCCAGGAAATAGAGGAAGACAGTCACTGCTACTTTGCAACCTGCCTGGAGGAATGGAGAAGCACACCACATGCCTTTTAGCTAAATTGGCACAGATAAGAGTTTGCAGATGCTTTCTGCTTCTGATACTTCAGCTTCTTGCAATCCTGTGCACTCCTATAGATACAGTGCACATTATTCAGGTCTCATACATGTACATGTGTCTTACTGGATCAAGCCCAACTCCACCTCTTCTAACGTTTTGTCTTTGCATCAGGCAGCTGCCAAGGAGCTCGTGCAAGGCATCTAATGTCTTTCTTTGTTTTATCCAAGCATTTGATACTGCCCTGCTGAACGCAGAATTTCTATTAAAGTGTTCTGGCAAATGCCCCAAGTTGTCACATTTTGTACACCTTATTAATTGTGCTACTCTGAATCTACTGCCCACTGGTACCTAGGACTTCAGTAGAAATTGCTACACACTTGCAGGACTCACTGGGCAACCTTGGGGACATTGCCTTAAGGATGTTGTTGTTGTTTTTCTGCTTAGATGAATAATGGAAGCTATAAGGAGTTGCCCTTTTATACTCTACCATGGGGAGAGTAACCTAACCATTAGTGACCAAGAGCCATTCTTTGAAAACAAAGGGGGGCTTTGGGCTTCAGGGATGCAACTGAACATGCTGTTTGATCCCAACTGCTGTGGTTTATTCAACAAACAGGATCAAAACAAACTGGCTTGATGCAACGCCAGGTCACTGGGGGAAGGAATTGTCCCTGGTCACAGGAATTTACCAGCTGGGTTCTGGGTCCCAAAGTGAGAGTCAGCTCTTCAGCATCCCAATCATGGTCTTGTCCTTTCACCAGCCCTGGTCGGGAGGTAGAATATAACACTATATCTTTCACAAAGATGCTCCCAGCTCGGCAGATGAAGGAGGCAAAAAGGTGGAGATGGATATAGTTCCGACTGCAGTGGAGTCGCCTTTAATACACAACACACAGGTAGGCTTTATTTTATTCATTAATTACATTTTTAATCTAGTTTTCCTTCCAAGGTAACATATGTGATGTGACATCTCTCCCCACTTTACCTTCTACAGTAGTCTAGTTTAACTGAAAGAGACCCACGATTTCTCCACTTTGATGCCCAGAAGGGACTTGCATCTGGGTCTTGGTCCTAATCCAATCACTAAATTGGTTTACAATAGGGGAAAAGGGAGGTCATAGCCACATGACAGCATTGGTGGTTCCATATCACAGGATCAAGCTTTCACTAAAGATGAGCTTTAGACTACATCAGTTATGAGTTGTATGTGTTACTTGTGAGTAGAGTGTAATGAGTAGAGAGCTGGCTGGGAGGGGTGGGGCTCTCTAACTTTTTCTATTTCAGCCAGGTTCACTGATCAAAGGTGCCCTTTTCTCTTTCTTTTCTTTGCTTAAGTTCAGCTTCAGTGAAAGCTGCTGGCCCTCTCTGGCTCAAGAAGTGAACCCATTCAGTAGGCGTCTTTCCCATTCTATTCAGTTCTTACTCAACTTTTACACTCAGTGCTATATGAGTTTTCCTGGGAACGTAGGCTACTGTACTGCTTTTAATCCTAAAACAGCCTTTGCCTCAAAATCTACCATTTGGAACTTTAACATCAGATTAGTATCCTGATACTTATAGCTAACTTTACATTTTACTATATCCTGCAACCTTTGTCTTGACTATGTTACTAACCTTACATTTGATGTTTGTAATGTTCTTACTTGCAAGGTTTTATACAGTCTGTAAGAAAGAAATAGAGAAACTTAATGGATTGCTTCCTGAAATTAGAGATAAAATAAAGGATTTAACAGTCTTGAAGCAATGGAAGGGTGGATAGAAGAAATTACAACTAATTTAGTGGGAGCACAATTGTTTACAGTCCTAGATGCAAATGCAGCTAGATGACAGGAGTTCATGTGATGTAAACAGTTCTTTTTAGTATTTCTTCAGCTCTAGAAATATATCAAACAGTAATACAGCAGATTCTAGAAGGCTTGGAAGGAGTATTGTGCTTTATTCATTATGGACTGATAGAGAGCAAGGATAAACAAGAACATTTGCTGCATGGAACTGTATTTTTTTAAAAATAGAGGTTTTGATGACTAACGGGACTTTTGCTGAAGCTGAACTTGAGCAAAGAGAGAAGAATTAGAAGGGGAAGAGGAGCATTTCTGTCAGTGAACATGGCTGCAGTAGACACATTCACATGTGCGCGTACACACAGAGCTGGTTCCTTTAGCCTACTCATTGCACTCTACTCACATTTTTTTTAATCCATTCAATTGTGTCCAGTTCTCAGAGACTGCCTGGACAAGTCCCTGCAGTTTTCTTGGCAAGGTTTTTCAGAAGTGGTTTGCCATTGCCTCCTTCCTAGGGCTGAGAGAGAGGGACTGGCCCAAGGTCACCCAGCTGGCTTTGTGCCTAAGGTGGGACTAGAACTCATGGCCTCCTGGTTTCTAGCCTGATGCCTTAACCACCACACCGAACTGGCTCTCTTCTACTCACAAATAATACATTGCAATTCATAACAATCATCCTTTATATTTCTCTGTAGGATAAGCAAAGTTGACACTTACAGATACAAAAATACACAATGGTAACACAAACTAATTTTTTTTCTTGTGCTTTGTTGGTTATGAAAATTTATCTGCACCCAACTTCCTTTTCAAGTCAGGGATAGGGACTCTGTAAAACAGTGTTTCTCAACCTTGGCCGCTTGAAGATGGCAGGGGAATTCTGGGAGTTGAAATCCACACATCTTCAAGCAGCCAAGGTTGAAAAACACTGCTGTAGAACAACTGACCTCCAAATTCTGATGAACAAGTTCCTAGCATCTCTCATTGGCCATGCTGGTTGAGGAGGAGGCTGCTAGGAGGTATAATTCAGCAACATCTGGAAAGCTTTATTTCCCCCTTGCAGGCTTTAAGACTTAGCTCTCCCTTCATGTTTTTCAGTGCCGCTGTCCAGTTCCACCCACACCCCGCCAAGTCCTGCTGTGCTGCCTCATGGTGGGGGTGGGGGTGGGGGTGGGGGTGGGGGTGGGGGTGGGGGTGGGAAGGAGGAGTGCAAATGTCAGGAGTGTATGCCCAGAGTATGTAATCCCAGCAGGGTCGCCCAAGGCATGAAGTCACTCCAGCTGCCCAGCTAACACAGGCATCTATAATGTGTAGCAGCGATATAGGAAGATGCTGGAGGCAGATGATCACTTCAGTGGCAATGGGAAAAGCATCAGTTCAAGGTAACAGTAAACACAGTTCTACAAATTCCTTTATGCATGTATTGCATGCCTGTTCTTACCTCCACTCTTGTGTGTTTGTGTATACACACACATACACACCCCAAGTTGATAAGTACATATATATTTTGATCACTTGGTTATTCTATGTATATGTATAAAATAATGAAGGAGTTAAAAAGAAATTGTGATTTCTAATGAGCCCTCTCCTCTTGACCTGAAACTGTGCTGATGGTTTGGGATAGGATAGGAATATAGAGTAGGTCTCTCCTCCTTACTTGAAGAAGCAAAGGATACACATAGCCACCACAAGGGAGGCCAGGGAGATGGAGTAGCCCACCGTATAGATGATGTGCAAACGGTCAAACACCTCCTAGATGAAGAAAAGAGAAACGTTTCTGCATAACTAAGCCTCTTGCAGGTTGCCCGGCTAACTTGGTATCAGAAAAAGGTCCCACTTATTTCATCTGAGCAGAAAGGAATGAATATATTGAAGTTCCAACAAATCAGGTCAAGGGTAAAGTCTCCTTAAAGTCAGGCTCAACTTACGGTGACCCCAGAAATGCATTCACACAGGTATTATGGAAACAATATGGAAGTGGTTTGTTACTACTACGTTGCCACTTCCTGCTGCATTTTGTTTGTTTGTTTTAACTTCCCAGTCTAGCTACCAAGGAAGTTCCTCATGATTTTTCACCCAAATACTAACTGGATCTCATTGTGCTTAACTTTTCAAGAGCCAACAAAGTGGACTAGGGGCTGTAACCCAGCTGGGCAACAGATCAAACAAAAAAGGCCCTTTTCTGAAACAAATGGGCATTAAACAAAACAGCTTTTTTCAGTTCTGTACAAAATAAAAAGGAAGCCACAGTGCAGAGGGGATACCTAGCAAAAGTAGTTTTCACAAGTAATTAGATCTCAATGATCAATAATAATAATAATAATAATGGGGGAAACTTGCCTCTTTAGAAAATGGTTACCCTGTGAACATAAACAATTTATGACTTTATCAGAAGTGCCTCTTGATTTGTTAGCTTCCCTTTTAGAGAAGAAGAGACAGTTCTGTAAAAAATATTAGTTGGGCTTGAGATTTCTATTAACAGAATTTTGTTGGGTTTGTTACAGAATTGTTAAGATTCAGTTTGCACAGATTTCTGCCTGGATTTTTTAAAAAAAAATAAGAGAACTTGGCTCTTAAAGGAGTGGGTTTTTAATTTCTATTTTACTTTTAGATATAAAAATCTGGTTCCCAACCCTAATGAGGATAAAGCAGCTGTCTTCAGCTTGCTTTTTGGAAGATGCTACTCCCAAATGTCCAACCAGGCGTAACCATGCAGGATAAGAATTCTTGGGATTCAATTGATCATTGATTTACCCATGTATGTATGTATGTACGTATGTATGTTTATTTGTTCAGTCGCTTCTGACTCTTCGTGACTTCATGGACCAGCCCACGCCAGAGATTCCTGTCGGTCGTCAACACCCCCAGCTCCCCCAGGGACAAGTCTGTCACCTCTAGAATATCATCCATCCATCTTGCCCTTGGTTGGCCCCTCTTCCTTTTGCCCTCCACTCCCTAGCATCAGCATCTTCTCCAGGGTGTCCTGTCTTCTCCTTATGTGGCCAAAGTATTTCAGTTTTGCCTTTAATATCATTCCCTCAAGTGAGCAGTCTGGCTTTATTTCCTGGAGGATGGACTGGTTTGATCTTCTTGCAGTCCAAGGCACTCTCAGAATTTTCCTCCAACACCACAGTTCAAAAGCATCTATCTTCCTTCTCTCAGCCTTCCTTATGGTCCAGCTCTCGCAGCCATATGTTACTACGGGAAATACCATTGCTTTAACTATGCGGACCTTTGTTGTCAGTGTGATGTCTCTGCTCTTAACTATTTTATCGAGATTTGTCATTGCTCTTCTCCCAAGAATTAAACATCTGATTTCCTGACTGCAGTCAGCATCTGCAGTAATCTTTGCACCTAGAAATACAAAGTCTTTCACTGCTTCTACATTTTCTCCCTCTATTTGTCAGTTATCAATCAAGCTGGTTGCCATAATCTTGGTGTGTGTGTGTCTGTGAGTATAATGTTACACTAATGTAAATGCTTTATATTGCAAAAAGTAAGGTTGGCAAGGAATCTGGCAGGCACCAGGCAAGGGAGTCCATAGGCATGTTGCCCTTCTTGATGCCAGGTTGGAGGGTCCAGTTTAATATTAGGCTTAATATATGAAAAAGTTATATTAAACAAGAATGGGGATATTTTTAGCACACACACACCCTCTTTATCCTTGCCTGAAACACTGTTTAAAGGGCATCCTTCACATGTCTCTTAGAGACCAAGTGTGATCTCAGTGTGACAAAAATGTGTAGTCCTTCTTTAAGTGATCTGTGACCTGCCTAACTGAGTCGGGGTAAGATTTACATGGGTACTAAGTTTCAGATCCCTAACACAGCACCCATGGGTGCCAGTCTGCCTGGCAACACCAATATTGATGCAAGCCAAACTTCATGCCTGACCTGATATAAAATAATATTGATTTTTCATTTTATAAACTGAAACGGAAAGGCAATATGCCATAAGGCAATGCACCAGCCTCAAGCATAATCTTTATTTCCAAGATTGCTTTCAGGCCCATAGAGGACCAGGAGGTCTTGCTAAACCAACAGAACAAAACAAAACAAAACAAAACAAAACAAAACAAAACAAAACAAAAAACAAAACAAAACAAAACAAAACAAAACAATGATAGAGACTGCACCATGTTCTGTTTGAAGTTGGGCCCATCGGCCCAGAAAACCGAAGAAAGAAAGAAATAATCTGAACACGAGAAGCTGTTCTGTGAGAGTGCTCAGAATACAGTCCCAAAATTCCTAATGTGCCCATCAGCATGTAAAGGTTGGACATGCTGCTGTTGAGTCATCATATATGGCTTAATGGACTGCATGAATTTGACCACCAAGGCTAGTAAACCATGGTTTATAATTTAATGTGTGTTGTGTTGTCATGGTCCCCTCCCTCCTTAAATAATTGCTTGGATTTTTCTTGGCTGGCCAAAAGGATGAAGGGGCACTCCTGGTCTCATAAACCTCCACCATCTCCTACCTCCATAATTCCTGCTCTCCCTCCTCCCTTCTTGACAAAATTGCAAACTTTCACCTTTTCTTGGTCCTGCCGTTCTGGGGCAAAGAAGAGGACACATTCTGTGTAATTGGCCCAGGTCTTGTTCATATTAGGGACCAGTTGCCAGTTTCCACCATCATCGCAGCGTCTGTAGGCATGACCTGAAATAAAGGACAGGTGGACAGAGACATGAAAAAACAGGGATGTCTGCAGGGTAGAGTACAAAAAATCAAAATGGTGGCTATGATAGTGTGATCAAAGCTCCTCTGTCCTTTATGTGTGCACATAAAAAACAAGTGTAATTGTCAGGACCACCACCTTGACCTTTTGTATCATACTCTACAGACACCCCTGCAAAAGAGCAATCAACCAGTCAAAGCAGAAGATGCTAGCAAGGCTTGCCAGTGGCCCACATCTATAAAGGCCACTGGCTCCAGAATATATAAAAAGGTAAATGTCAGTTCTCTGTGACTCCCTAGATACATCGGTGTAGCTCACTTGGCAGCAAAATGGAAATGCTTTGCCATTGCTTCCTCCCAAAAGGTTTCTTTATCTCGTCAATCTAATCTTCAGCCCTTGGATTTCCTGGTGATCCCTCATTCAGCTCCTAGACAGGTCCAACCCTGCTTCGTGTGTTGACATTAGCCAAGGTCACAGCGGTGCTGTTCCTTAGCTGGGTTGCAGAATATGTGAAAGAGCAATAAAGCAAATAAATGTTTCTAACCCTGGGTCAAGGAACAGTGGGAAAGAAACTGCCATCCTTCTTCAACACAAAGAATGCCATCCTTCCTTCAGGCAGATGCCCTACAGCTATGTTTGACTCCCAAACCTGTGCTAGCCAGGGGATGATGGGAATTGAAGTCTGGCATATCTGAAAGGCTACATCATTTGGGGACTGATGTAGACCCAGGGACAGCCATAAGGGTGTGTTTGTCAAGATGGTGCATACGACCGCATGAATGAAGCCCATCCCTTTTTATGTGTGTCATGCAACAGACATAAAAAGGGGCATGGCTCTGGTCACATGGTCTTGGATGCCATCTTAACCTTTTGATCCTCCTCTGGACTCCCCTGGGTAGATCAGATTTCTTCCAGCATCTGAAAGCATCCAGGATAATTTATTAGCTTTATATTCTTTCTTTCTTCCAGATAGCATCTACTGTATTTCTTCATCTGAGTTTTCTCCACAGCAACAACCCTATGAGGTAGGGCTGCAGATGACAGAAGGTGATGGCCCCAAACCATACAGTGAACTTCCATCAAGATGGACTTGAAGCTGGGTTTCCTCAGCCCTAGGCCATCTCCTTACCCATAGTATCACATTCTTTGCATTTGAAAGACTAGCTGTATTTGACTTTTAGCCAGATTTATGATACAATTTATTGTGAACTGCTTTGAAGAAGGCCTTTTGTCACAAAGAATGGTGTCTGGTCTAAATAATTGTTCAAAAACACTCTCAGAAGATGCCATTTTCTTTAGGATCATATCAGGCAAATATTCAAAACCTTACTTCCTGCCTTCTATAATTTCAATGTCAGACCCTCTTGCTTTTTAAAAATCAGGATGCTAAATTCAAAGATGCAGTTAAAATCTCAGATGTCCCCAAACAGCCAAAACATCTTAGGCTTTTAGGGGAAACTGAGATAACAAACCTACCATGATGGTTGAAGTCATAGATGTAGTCTGGGCAAAGAGCCGCCACCTTTGTATCTGGGAGACTTTCCGGCCAGCAAATGATTCCATCCCACTCAGGTAAACAGTGACCCTCTAACAAGGAAATGACAATGCCATTGTTTTGTCAGTCATGGGGAGGAGGTATAGGAAAGAGAGGGACAATCATGAATGGAGGGGCAAAAAGAGATTTTAAAATGATGCAGGCAACAGCCAATATGCCTCTTACTTTAGTGCTGTGCTTAAGCTGGGCGTGTGGCCTGCATTACAGTTCTTGATTTGAAGGGTTAGTCCAAATTCTAAAATGGGACAATAACCGGGAGGCCTTGAAATTGCTAATCAAGCAAAGGTTGGCAAATTTTTCAGATCACCAGATGCCACCACATAATCTTGTGACATCTTGGGTGCCCCCAAAACTCAAAACACCTCAAATCTCATGCAAATCACTAAATCTTGGGAAATTTCAGTGATCTCTCACCCCAGGATCTTGGGAAGTACCTTTTGAGAATGTTGATGTTTCATAACATGTTGTGAAATTTGGTGTTCTGGCACAAAAATCTAGTAAGTATCCCAGCAATCCTGCAGAATGTTAATCATTTTTTAAAAATTAGTGTTGCAATTTCAATTTAATTTGGGGAGTTTGCAGATTCTGTTTGGGGTGGTAACAGATGCCCTGGTACTTAGAAGCATTATGTTGCTAACACCTACCTATCAACAGTTACTCAGGTACTTATTAGATTTTTATCCTGCTTTTTTTCAGGAACTCAGGTTGGCATACATAACACTCCCTCTTCCATTATTTCCCCCACAACAACAACCCTATGAGGTAGAATGGTCTGAATAGGATTTGGAGCAGGCCAGCACAACTGGCACCTACTCATAGTTTTCCAATAATGACAGTAAATTTTGCATTTCTATTTGAACATATAGCCAATTTTTCTATAGCAATATAAAACAAAAACTGGGTACCTTGGATTTGCTCCTTCTGGACATTTATCTGATTGTGACATGCTGATTTTGCTTCATTCAACAAATAAATCTGTTCTTCTTTGGTGAGAACATCATCTGTGTCCACCTGCCAAACATATAAGGAGAGAGAGATGAGGTCCTTTCCATCCAGCTGCATTTGGCTCCTCCTTTCCCAAAACTGTGTCCATGAAATATCATTCCACTAGACTAGTCCTGAGAGAGAGAAACACAACTTTATTTAACTCATTTTTTTCCCAAAATGAAATAGGGTGATCAAGTCTGCTCTGCAAGATCATCTGAGGATATGGGCCACCTCAGGTATCAGATCAACACCAAGTATAATATAATAGTATTTTATTGTTATAGGAAAGATACATAAATAGAGAGAGGTATAGGTGAGTCAGATGAGCATGAACAAAGTTCAATCCTAAATAGTAATCAACCTTCCTTCCTTCCTTCCTTCCTTCCTTCCTTCCTTCCTTCCCACAGTTTGGATGCCTAGTCCAAAGTGAAGGTGAAGCAGGATAGAGAAAATGGTTGGTATGCAAGGTGTCTCATGATTGCAGATAGAACTACCTCAAGATGATATTTCTATAGAAAAGTGAAAATGGGAGCTTCTGATGTATCCAGCTGCCAGGAGTTTTCTCTCATTGCCCAGCCCCCAAATATGGAAATTCCCTGCTGTCTCTTTTATACCTTCTGGATTAAGAAGATGTCATTGCATTCTAGATCACTGGCAAGAAAATCACACTACATTTATGAACCCCCTCAAACTTCTGATTGGTTCCAGGAGTTGAATAGCAAATTTTCTGGAACTTGGTGTTGATCTTGTTGGGTTGTCTGGTACATCTATGTACAGATCTTATACATAGGGTTGTCACTTTTGTATACGAAATGATGACAGCTGGAACAAGTCTTTTCTGAGAGCCTTTCTATCCTCTTCACAACATGTCATTCAAGTGGCACCAATTTCTCGTAACAGTCTAAAACAAGATCCGGTTGTTGCCAGTCTATACAGCTTCATTCTCTTTCCCAGCCTTGGCATGTATCTAGTTCCTGTGTTGACTTTTTTTTTTGTTATTCACAGCTGATACTTAGGAATTGCCTGAGAAGATACTCTCAGACTCACTCCAGCCAATTCATAAAATCTTCATTCATTTCTTCAGTTACATGGTTAACATGGCTGTGCCTGTATAGTTCAGATACCTGTACTGAACAAGGCTACATTAGAAGAAGAATCGAGAGAGTATCTTGTCCAATAGCTCAGCTAGGCAAACCTATCATTTCTCTCCTATTCTTTCAGAAGTTAAACAGGGTCAGGCCTGATTAGTAGTTGGACGGGGGACCTTGGGGAATACTAGGACTCTGTGCTGGACAGGGAATGTATAGAAATATCCTGGAAGACGGGAATGGCAAATAACTTGTCTTTGCTTCCCATAAAACTACACAGATGTGTATGAAGTCATCAGGAGTCAAAATTTATCCCCCCATCTTTTTTTCTTTTTTATATCACATTTTTTAATCTGTTTACATTAATTCATATACTGTATACTGTCCACCTTCCAAGACTCTAGGAGGTTTGCAATCAGATTAAAAGCAAATATATACAGTACATTAACATTTTGCTCATTGAGGCATGTCTTTATTGTACTCTACTAATTATTTTGATTGCATTGTATGGCTGCAGCAAATAATAGAAATAGTTGTATATTGATATGGATGTATCAATCCATATATTCTTTTTCTTGCTTGTTTCTAGAAGGCATGTTGGCTGAGACTTTGGGGAACCTGAACTCCAGCAAATCTGGTGGAGTCTGGGTTGGGAGAGGTAGAGATTGGTATAGATATTGGATGGATGGATGGATGGATGGATGGATGGACAGAGATGAGTTGAGTGGAATATATAACAGCTAAGCAATCTGCGAATGGCTACTGAAAGATGTTCCTGTCATGTTCACCGTTCCAATGTTGCCGTTACATCGTAACGTTTCGCATGTCAATTGGCTGATGCGTGTTTCGTCTGGGAGGGGAGGAGGATTCCATCTCGTGGGATTGTTGTATGTTAGCAGCTGGATTGGAATGTGTTTGGGTTATCTCGTGTGTTCAAGGTTCCTTTCCCAGGACATCAGTAGAAATGGTTACCAGCACCGGGGGGGGAGGGGGAGTTTGCAACGGCAGGGCGAGGGGAGGGATTACGTTTGAGCCGAGGGTTTTTAGTTTGTATTTGGCGCGCTTTTGCTCATTCTCAGCTTTCTCTGTATTTGCATACTATTCTTTAATAAATCAGATATCATTAAATTCCTACTTGTGAGTCTAAGTCTATTAAGGTAGGCAATCCTTACATAAAGCTGAGAATCTCAAAAAATTTTCTGTTAGCCCCTTTCCAGATTTATTTTGTGAGGGAGAAGTGCTAGCGATGAGCAAACCAAATCCCCAAACCACGGAAAGCGAGGAATCGAGCGAGGGGGAACCTGACTCCACAGTGATAAGAACAGAGAGGGTCCCTACTTGGGAGCTCTCAGAAATTCAGGAGGTGTCGAGCTCCAGCCTGGGAGAAGAGGAGGTTGGAGGTAAAAGAGCCCCTGAACCGACCGGCGAGTCGCCAGGCAAACTGGTCACCTGGGATGAATCACAGGGACCCCTACCAGGGACGTCCAAAATGTCTTGGAAACAGTGGTACCCGAGTTCTCCAACTGTGGTGAGGCAGGAGGGAAAGGAGGATTCCCAAACCCCTGACCATATAAGACTGGTGGAGGCCAAATTGGAGTCACTAGAATTTATGTTTCAGAAAATGTCAAGGGACTGGGGTCCCCGGGAGAGGAGGAGAGAGGAGTCTAGTAATAGGCATTTGTCTCCTTCTTTGCTCCTACCTTCTTCAGAGGAAAGGAGTAGGACCCGGCGCAGAGAGGAGGCAAGAGCGCTGAGGGTGAGGATTTCAAGGTCCCCTCCTTGAGAGCGGAGATCCCTGGGAGCTAAAAGAAAGTCCGACCGCCCAGCTGTGGCGAAGGGACCGCCCGGAGTGGGGGTTAAGGACTTTACAGTCAAATTTGATGGAGATCCAACTAAGCTATCGTTCTTCCTTACCAATGCAAGGAGTTATATGGATGAATGGGAACTGTATTTTCGTTCAGAAAGAGCCAAGATTAATGCCATTGCCACTAAGCTCAAGGGGCAGGCTGCCGATTGGTATGTGCAGTTATGTCAAACGGATGCCCCTGAGCTGGAGGAGTTTGAAAAATTCCTGTGGGTGTTGAAGCTACACTTTGAAGACCCGTTAGCTAAAGAAAGGGCAAAACGGGCGCTGAGGGAGCTTAGCCAGGGGCCACGATCGGTGGCAGACTATGCTCTGGAATTTAAGGCTCTGGCTGGGAAGGTTGAGGATTGGTCCCAATCTACCTTAATAGAACTTTTTAAGGATGGTCTGAACACGGAGGTCCTGAGGTGGTTGCTCATAGGGACGACCCAGATACCCTGTATGAATGGATACAGTTGGCAGGGAAGGCTGAACATGCCCATGAAACCTTCGCTCACAGGAAGGTGATGAGATATTCCGGGCTCAGCAAGGGTTCCCGCCCTGCTGCACCTACTGGAAAGTCCGGTCAACGTGCCTGGGAGGAGGAGAGGGAGCGCCGCTATGCGAAAGGGCAGTGCCTCCGATGTGGAAAGGAAGGTCACCGAGCAATGGCATGCCCAAAGGGCAAGACCGATGATCGTTCGGGGAAGCCGACAGGGAAATCTCCCTCCCTACCCAGGAAAATGAAGGCAGCCATGGCTGAAACTGAAGTGGAGGAGGTTCCTTACTTCGGGGGCGAGGGGGAGCCCAATCTACGCCAGCCAGTGGGAAACGCCAGCCACCTGCTCTAAGAAGTGCCTGTGGGCAGGTGGTGGAGGATGGGCGCGAACATGTTTCAGTGAGTGCCAACTATCCCACACTGAACGTGAAAGTGAAGTTAGGCTCCCGCACAAGAACCGTTGAAGTCTGGGCATTTATCGATTCGGGGTGTTCGCGTTGCTTGACGCACCCTGACGTGGTGGCTGCTTTGGAGTTACCCAGCTTTCCACTGCAACATCCCATGATTTTCACCCAGCTGGATGGTTCTACGGCGGGGGGGAAACCAGTCACCCATTACACGGGCATGGTGGCGTTGCAAATGGGCAGCCACCGTGAGGGGCTGCCGTTTGTGGTGGCGCCTGTGGGGCATCCCTTAGTCATTCTGGGGATTCCTTGGTTGGTCCAACAAAACCCCTATATAAATTGGGTACACAGGACTTCGACTTTTGGCGATGGTTTCTATCAAGCCCCTGGGGAGGACGACGCTCCAGAGGCTGCAGTGGGGAGGGCGGCGGCAGCAACCCCGCATTTCACTGTCACACCACTGGAGGGCTTGCCGGAGCAATACCAAGGCTTTGCAGATGTGTTTGGTGAGAAAGAAGTGGACCAACTCCCACCCCATCGAAAAACTGACTGTGCGATAGAGTTGGTCCCTGACGCTCAACTGCCCAAACCAAAAATTTATGCCATGACTCAAAAGGAACTTGCGGCGTTGAGGGAGTTTGTGGACAAAAACTTGGCCAGGGGTTTTATTGAACCAGCAAATTCACCAGTGGGCGCCCCCGTCTTGTTTCGAGCGAAGAAGGATGGGACATTGAGACTTTGTACAGATTACCGCGGATTAAATGTGGTCTCGATATTAAACAAATATCCTCTGCCATTAATAAAAGACATGTTAGCACATCTGGCTAAGGGGAAAATCTTCTCTAAGCTGGATTTGCGGGAAGCCTATTTCCGCATCCGCATATGGGAGGGGGATGAATGGAAGACTGCTTTCAATTGTCCACTGGGTTCTTTTCAGTATAAAGTTTTGCCTTTTGGGTTGGCGGGGGCACCAGGGGTGTTCATGCAATTGATCAATGAAGTGTTACATGAACATTTGTTCAAGGGTGTACTGGTCTATTTGGATGATGTTTTGATTTATACTGAAACGGAAGAGGAATATGAGTGCTTGGTGAAACAGGTGCTTAGCAAACTGAGAAAGGCTGAGCCCTATGCTAAGCTTTCTAAGTGTGAATTTCATCAGACTCAGCTTGACTACCTGAGGTACAGGATCTCTGACAAGGGCATTGAGATGGATCCTGTGAAGATTCAAGCCATTTTGGGGTGGGAGCGCCCGCGCACCCGCAGGCAGCTCCAAAGTTTTCTTGGGTTTTCCAACTATTACCGCCAATTCATCCAGGGGTTCACAGAAATTGTGTTCCCTCTCACTGACTTGTTATGTACAAAGCGGTTGGGGGACACACGCAAGGTAAAGAACCAGGGGGCATTGCTTAATTGGACACCTGACTGCCAGTTGGCTTTCGACAAACTCAAAAGCCTGTTCACTGCTGAACCCATTCTTCAACACCCTGATCCCACTAAACCCTTTGTGGTTCAAGTGGATGCTTCCAATTTCTCAATTGGAGCACTCTTGCTGCAAGCGGATGCTGACAACCGCCTGAAGCCATGTGCGTATCTGTCCCGGAAATTTTCTGAGACGGAAAGGCGGTGGCATGTTTGGGAGAAAGAAGCTTTTGCAGTCAAGGCTGCTTTGGAGGCATGGCGCCACCTCTTAGAGGGGGCTAAATGTCCTTTTGAGGTTTGGACTGACCATAAAAATTTGGAAGCGCTCAGCACGCCCCGTAAGCTCAGTCCTAAGCAGATCCGCTGGGCTCAATTTTTCAGTCACTTTGACTTTAAGTTGAAATTCATTCCGGGAAAGAAAAACTTCCTAGCTGATGCGCTTTCCCGCCTGCCCCAGGATTCGGTCCAGGCACCTGATGTTGTGGGCACGGTGTGGACAGCACCCCAATTGGGGTTGCAAGCTGTTACATGCAGTCAGACTCGTGCACAGCTGCCCCCAGCGTCGGTTTCACTGGCTGGGGGAAGGACGCCAATTCCCTCGCAATTGCAACAACAGTTTCTGCTAGAGGTGAAATCTGATACTTGGTTGCAAACGAATAGAGACAATGTTACATTTGACAGAGGCTTAGCTTGGAAGCAAAACCGCCTCTATGTCCCTGACAGTCTGTGAAGGGAAATTTTGATTAGGTCTCATGATGATAAAGTGACTGGTCATTTTGGGTTTGTCAAAACCTTGCATCTGGTACGCTGCCAATTTTGGTGGCCCACATTAAGACGTGATGTAAAAAGTTATGTTGCTTCTTGTCCTGTCTGTGCCATGTCAAAATGGAAGGGGGGTAAACCGCAAGGGCTGCTGCAGCCGGTGGCCAGCCCCTCCCGTCCTTGGGAGGAGGTTTCTATGGACTTCATTGTGGATTTGCCTCCTAGTCAGAGAAAGACTGTGATTTGGGTGGTAAAGGACTACTTTTCCAAGCAAGCCCATTTCATTCCACGTGCTTCTATTCCGTCTGCTCAGCAATTGGCCCGCCTTTTTCTAATCCACATCTACTGGATTCACGGTAGCCCCTCCCGCTTGGTCACAGACCATGGGACACAGTTCACTTCCCAATTTTGGAAGGCATTTTTGAAGCTGGTGGGCACCAAGCAGGCGTTGTCCACTGCGTTGCATCCGGAGACTGACGGATCTACGGAGGTTCTTAATTCGACCCTGGAGCAATTTTTGAGGGCATTTGTCAACTATCAGCAGGATAATTGGGTTGATCTGCTACCTTTTGCTGAGGTGGCTTATAACAATGCCATCCATCAGAGCACAGGGCACACCCCTTTCCATATTGTTTTTGGGCGGGATTTTGTTCCCATTCCTGAGTTGCCTCAACCCTCCACGCAGCCCTGCTCTGCTTCTGATTGGGCTGCTCAACTGGCAGATTCGTGGCCAGTGATTCAGCAGGCGTTGGCTGATCCCCAATCTGCCTATAAACTGCACGCTGATAAGCGACGAGCCCTTCAACCTGCTTTTAAAGTTGGTGATAAGGTCTACCTTTCCACCAAGTTCATTAAGTCCCCTCAGCCCTCGAAGAAGTTGGCTCCTAAGTTTGTTGGTCCTTTTCCCATTGTGGGAGTTGTGAACCCGGTCACATTTAAACTGGATTTGCCACACAATCTGAAACGTTTACATCCTGTTTTTCATTGCAGTTTGCTCAAACCTGTCAACCACTCCGATCATTGGCATCCGCAACCCCCACCTCCTGCTCCAATCATGATTGACAGACAGCAACATTTTGAGGTGAAGGAGATCCCTTAATTAGGAGCCTTAAGGGATGCTCTGGGAAGCCAAGCTTTTCGGTGGCATCAGATGTATGAAAAGCAATGTCCAAGGCATGGCTATGAGATTGCATTGTGTTAGTCAAGGACTGGCTCATTTCCTGTGAAAAATTGTCAGGAAATGGAAGAGCTGCATAAGATAAAGCAAGGCAGCGCAAGAGGCCATTCAATTGGGCCCCAGTGAGGACAGCCGCAATTAAGTTGCTCATCTGCCCAGGCTGTGTTGCAAATCTTGATAAAGACTTCCCATTAATGAAATTTCCATTGCCTCTGCTGTAGCTGCTGGGGGCAGGGGTGGGTGGGAAAGCTGCCATAGGGCCCTGATGGAGGCCCAGCTGCTAATGAGATATCATCAGGGACAATGCTGCCAACTGTTTAGCCCTGGGCATAAAAAGCAAGCTTTTCAGATCGGAGCTGAACAAAATGTGAGTCATAAAATCAAAAGCAGAGAGGCATTGACAGTTTCAAACTTATCTTGGAAATCATCCTTGCAATATTAGAAAACCTACGGGTTCCAGAATTGTAATTGGGGGGGGGGCATTGGGGGGGTAATATTTAAATTGTTATAAATTTTTGAAATGCCCTGGCTTTGGATATTCCACTAAGCTACATTATAGCTTAGTTTTCTTACTGTATTATGTAAACCCATTACTGCATGTAAAACAAGATTTACAGCTAAGATGTGTAAACAAATAAACAAACAAATTATTCAATTTGTTGAATAATTGTCACTTACTCAACAAATCATGGTTAAAGCAAGCCAGGGCTTAGTGCACCCTTCCCCAACCTGCTGCCCTGCAGATGCACAAATGCTTCAGTTACCAGAATTCCAGCCAGCTGCAGCCCCAACACTTGTGGAGGGCAACAGGTTGGAGAAGTCTGGCTTAGAACAACGTATGAATCTTGCTTCAAGACCATCCAGCAACAGTACAAGCACATATCAAATAAAAATGCAGCAACAGTAATGATGATGGTGGTATTACAAATCTGTATCTGCCACAATTATGACACAGGCTTAGATGGAAGAAAGAATGTTTAAGGTGGCCTCCATCAGTTGGCAGAGATGCCAAAGATTCCCTGCTAGCCTCTGAAATTCTTCTGCTGCAAACTCTGCAATTCCTACATTGCCTTGTTACACCTCTCACCCTCTTAACACACAGTCATTTCCCAATCTCTCTCTCAGATCACAGAGGGATGCACAGCAGCCCAGCCAGTGGAGAACAAGGCATCTCTTGTCCAGTGTAGTTTTTAACAGCTCCGTACTAAAGTTAACAAGTGACAGTTCTGCAATCCAGAGACATTCAGGGCAAACAGAGAGAGGGAATTGAGGCAGTTTAAAATCCTTGCATTGTATTCAAGTCTACCAGAGAACAGAGTTGGCTGGTAACACCTTTCCTCTGCCTCCAAGGAAATCCACAAGGGATTATTTCATCACGTCTCTAGAGCAGTATTTTTCAAACTTGGACACTTTAAGATGTGTGGACTTCAACTCCCAGAATTGCCCAGCCAGTGTGTTGGCTGGGGAATTCTGGGAGTTGAAGTCCACACATCTTAAAGTGGCTAAGTTTGAAACACACTACTCTAGAGGACCTTGTTGTTTTAATACCATAGTTAGCGGCCATCTCATCACCCTAGTTAATTGTTGTAAGAAATGTAACTTTAACAACTGGTATTGCTTTTGTTTGCTCTTTCTTCCTCCCTCCCCATCCCTTTTCCTTGTGGGGCAAATGTAAACAGGAACTATTAATGCCTGTAAATTAGCCAAAGTGGGATTAGCACATATTTCAAATGCATCAATAAATGAAACGCTTGCACTTACCTATTTGTCTATTTATCATTTTTGTGGATATCACATGTGGATTGTGTTTTAATTTTTTCAAGCAGCAGGAAACTTTAAGATAACATGCTTTGCATTTAGGAAATCCAAGGTTCCGTTGCTGTTGTGGCTCATGGCATTACTAAAGTATATATGTGTATGAGAGACAAGCCAAGTGGCAGCCGTTCTCAGGGCAGAGATGTCAATTATGTCAACAACCAGACAAATGAAATGCCAGGCAAAGGGTCCATTGCAACATGGAAAAGATGGAAAGAGGAAGCAACTTTAAACTGCCATGAATCTAAGAAGGGATTTGCCCCCTTGTGCTCATGGAGGGCAATGAGCAGTTCATTGTGGCCTCACTATGTGCAGTAAAGGTACTTCTATATCCATGCTGGGTCATGTCTCTGAGAGGCTTCAGCTAAGTCTGACCTAGCAGCCTTTGTAATACATGTAAGATATGGCTCAGTAGAGTCTTTGAACCAGATGCTCCTCTGTTGTTCCCTTTACAAGGACTCTAGGATGACTCCCATCTACCCATCCTGAAGAGATTTCTGGGCAGAGAGCATATTCTATTTGTTGCTCCTCTTATCTGATAAGAACCCAAGAGTATCCAGCCAGGTTGCCCAGTTTTGCCCCTCTTCACATGCTATTCATCTTACTTGTAGTTGAAGATTCTGATTCATTTACTTACTTGTATTTTATATTATTTTATTTTATTATATTATTAAGGTACTTTTATCCCTGTACTTTTATATTGTATATTTCATTCTTATTTATTTATTTATCAAATTTCTCTATAAATAAAATTTATTTATTTATTTGATTTTGCAAATTGAGTTAACAATAGTCTTCTTCCCTTCAAGTCAAATTCATCTCTTGATAATTCCAAGGTTATATCCCATGAAGATTGTCATTGTCTTCTGGGAACCCTTTTCGTATTCCCATTCTAGTCTTCAGTCCAGGCATTTTCTGGGTACCCATCCACCTCCTAACCAGATCTAATTTTACTGTCACCCAACTGTTCTGATGGCTGTTTATTATCTCTTGAATCCCAGACAGCATTAATGTATCCTATCCATGTTTGTGGTCTGGACTGGATGGGCTATTGGTTCATTTAGCCCGGCTCATCTTAGATTCCTACATAAAACAAATCCTAAGATTATAAATCTAAAAATGGATTAGATGCACCTTGGAAAATAACCTTGACAGAAATCCCAGGAAGCTCCTCCTATCAGTATAGATATAGACAGAATTCCCAACTATTTGGGACTTATTTGTGTGTGTGTTTTTCCATCAGAATCCTAAAATAATCCAGAATGCAAAATAATAAGGGAGAATTTACACATAGATTAAAAGGGAAAAAACCCCACAGGGTACCTCCCTACAAGTTCTACCCCTTCCTACAAACAGATTCCTCACAACAATCTTGTGTGATGTGTTATACTGAGGTATCATGATGGAATCCAAGTCATTCATTCACTGGGTGGCTGGAATCATACATCACTCAGACAGAGGTGGACAGTTTCCAGTGGCCAGAGTGGGGTCAGCTAGGTGTTGATGCAAAGTGGGTAAGATTAGGATTTTCTGGTTTTAGGGGGGCATTGGGAAGGGTTCTTTTAAAAGAAATTGTTAGGCTTTTATAAGGACCCACATTACATTTTTGGGGTATTCCCAATGAGTATCTCAAAAATATTAGGAAACTATGCCACCAGTTTAACAAACTCTGGCTTAGCATATATGACTATAGCCATCATCAAGAAACAAGGGACACTGTTTTAAACAATAAACAACTGAACCTATTTCTTTGTCCCCCAAACAAGGATCTAAAAAGTTAATTTGCTATTAGTGATTTCTACTGGTGTGGCTTGTATGGTTTTCAAAGTCTGTTACATGTATATTGTGCATATTTGGACAATCTCAGAACTACTGTAAGAGCTGCATTTATCTAGCTGCAGTTTGCATTACCAGACAGATTTTACTATGATTTGAAAAAGACATTTCTGTGTTCTCTGAGGCAAAAATATATGGCTAGATATTAGACAAGGATTAAGAAGTTCCAAGTTTAAGTCTTTGCTCTGCCATGATGCCCTACGACTAGATTCATAGATTTTGGTTTTTTAAGTCATGGTTTGTTCTGTAAACCACAAGAAATTCATAGGATATAATCATCCAAAAGACAAAAAAAATCACATTGTTTATTATAGAGTCACCATTGGCAACAGTTATTGAAAACTGTTTTACAATGTGGCTACACACACTGTTGTTGCTCAACTATGCTTTATTGAACAGACTACAATGGGCTGGAATGACACATCATGGTAAGCCATAGCTATGATTTCCCAGCTACGGGGGTTATTATTTATTCATTTAAATTTGCTACGGCTGCCCACTCCAGCAGACTCTGGGTAGCTGACAAATTTTTAAAAAAACAATAAAAACAATGAATAAAACAACACAGAGCCTGGACTAAAACAGTCATGACCATGATTCGGATCACACCATATGGAAAGATATTCCATAATCCTCCATAATGGGGTTAGTGGTGTAAGAAAACAGGCAGAAGGAAGGGTGAAGAGAGACACAGGAGGGTTATTTATGGAAGACCACGTTGCATTGATCTGTGCTCCTCAGAAGGGCACCATACAGCTGACTTGGGAATACAATTCCCCTCTTTCCCAGACACCACCTTACTAGCTGGGGTGATAGGAGTTGATGTAGGAGAACCCCAAGTTGGGGAAAGCTGAGCTACATTCCCTGAAACATTTCATAACTGAGACAGGATGATTGCAAAAGTAAAACCTCCACTGGCTGTACCCCCCAAAAAAGGTATTCATGTTTCCTAAAAGGCCTGTCCATTTCACCAAATTTGTGTTGGTACTTTGGAGGAAGGCAAGAGAAAATACTTTGTCCCAGCAAGAGAGGGGGAATTTTTACATGCTTTATTAGCTTATGTTCAGGCATCTGAGTGAGAACCTGCTGCTTCTCTAGAATAAGATAATGGGCAAAATGTATTAGCAACATACAAGTTCCCCTGAAATAAATGGGAGTGTCACCCTAAAATAAAGTTGGATCAGCATAAAAGGACTTGTTCCCAAACCCCATTTCGGACTGCTTCTGCCATTTGTGCTCAACATCCCAGTCAGCGGTACCTAATGCTTACAATATGAGAGAGGGAGAGAGAAATTGAAACTGGAAAGGGCTTACCAAAGCACAGACCACGTTCAGAAAAGAGAAACAAAAGGCAACTTTCAGGAAGCTGCTTAAGTGGGTCAATCCCTCCATCCTTCTCAGAATCTTGGTGCCATCCAAAGTGGGAAAAGTTTTTTACTGTCCAGTGTTGGATCCTTTCCTGAAGGAAGGGAAAGTATTTTCAGCTTGTAAATCCAAACTGAAGTTCCACAGATCTAGCAAAATTGGCATCCAAGCTCATTTCTTCATCCACAGATAAAGCTTCTTGATCAGCCTCCTTCAAGAGCTTCAGCTCAAAACGGTCTGATCTCCCAGTCTCTGGGACATCAGCGTTCATTTAGCTGGGAGATGGTGCTGAGGCTGGTACTTAATGATGTTCAGCGTTCCCTCTGCTTGGTGACTTAGTCTCCGCTCTCCGCTTCTTTGGGATGTATTTATGACTTCTCCTGCTAGCCACTCCTTGCTCCTTTCCAGAGCTGAAGGGCAGGGTCTTGCTGGCTGATTCCTAGGTGATGTTTCTTAGCCTTTGCAAGTTCTTGGCTGGCTTGGTTGTCCCTTTTCAGTCCAGTGAAACTCTTTACCTAATCCCTCTCTCTTTCTCATACACACTCAAGAAAAAATGAATTGCAGTGTGAGGTTTCCTAGTTTAGAATTAGAGGCAGAGGGTTCTGCCGGTTAATACATGAAATGTGATGAAGGTGTGCTTCAGACTTCCCAAGTTCCAGAGATCATTGGATTACAAAGCCTATCATTCACAGACACCACGGCCAGGATTCATTTGCAATGAGAGCAAATGGCACCTGAGTGGCACCTGAGGAGCCAAGTTCAGAAAAGGCAATATTAAATACAGTATAACCTTAGCAGTTCTAATAAACAGGGGCCTACTGCTTATATTACATGAAGCTACGGTCTGTTTAAATGTTAAGGAGGCCCTTCAGACAGTCATTCATGCCCTGTCCATCACTCACACATGTGAACTATTGCAATGCGCTCTGCAAGACCACTCAGATGCTGCAGCTGGTCTTGAATGCAGCAGCGCAAGCTGGGTGCAATTCAGGATGCTGGTTATCATCTATAAAGTTCTTCATGGTGTGGGACCTAGCTATCTGAGGGACAGCTGCCTCCTGTGGTTTCTGCCCATCCCTGTCCCATGATTGGACAGAATTGGCATTCTATGGACCCCATTAATAAATGGAGTCATCTGATGGAACAAAGGAAGTGGGCCTTCTCTGTTGCAGTGCCTGTCCCGTGGAACAGCATCTATCCAGAGTACAGCCCCTACACTGACCTTGTTTAAATGGGGTCTTGGGCTAGGGTGTGTGGCAGGCCTCTTATGGGAATGTTTTCTGTCCAGATTGTGTATTTTATTGCTTCCTCAGGACACTTATTATTCTTCCGTAGCTGTTATATTGCTTTGAACTGTTTTTTAATATTGTATACCCCCTAGAGTTGTTATGGAGTTCAGTGGGCTTAAATATGTGATAGATAAATATTGTTTGAATAAGCTGCAATTGGTTGGGTCATATCACATGCTAAGCCTGAAATAAACCAGATCATGTTGCAGTGTGTTGTGTGAACACAACCTCAAAGTCACTCCTGTTATCTTGACCCCAGAAATGTCTAATCTCATAAAGTCCAATGATAAATCAAACTGGGGTGGGGGCTCCTGACCTCTGATTTATTGAATTCCACTTTCACCAGCCACAGCTAGCATGGCCAATGACCAAGGGGGACAGGACTTG
The DNA here is from genome assembly GCF_035149785.1 of Candoia aspera. NCBI lineage: Eukaryota > Metazoa > Chordata > Lepidosauria > Squamata > Candoiidae > Candoia > Candoia aspera. The sequence continues at coordinate 85,630,389 of NC_086156.1, forward strand.
TAGTTTAACATAACCTGGGGAGCCCTGGGTTCCACATAACCAGTACAAGTTCAATTTCTTTCCTAATATTCTAGAACATCCCTTGCAATTTCTCAAAAATTTTCTTCCCTTGAGAAATCAGCTTCTGGCTTTTTCATGTTATTTTCAGGTTGCTTGAGAATTTCTTCTTAATTTCTCTTGGTAACATTTTTCAGCTTCTTTTATTGTTGCAAACAAAAATAGTAGAAGAGGCTGGTGCTAGCAGTATTTTCTACCAAAATTCTGTCACTGTTGATGCCACCCTGTCAGTCCAATCTTCCCAGTTTGAAAAAGGCCCAATGGAAAACACTCACCTTTCCCCCCTCTTTACCACTACCAGTGAAGGTCGCTGGCCAAAGGGGTTCCTGAGCAAAAGGCTCCTGAACATGTTCCCTGTGACTCACTGTTTATAAACAGGTTAGTCCTTGTCTATCTAAGGAACCATTTGTCCTGTTGTGAACCTGCCTGGTTCCAAAGATTTGAAAAGTGCCACTTGCAGAGACTCCTTTATCCAACACCACAGAAAAAGCACACACAATTCCCTCCTGAACTACAATCACACACACAGACACATTCTTTTGATCACGTATTTTACACTTCAGTGCTTTGTCCTCTCTATTTCCTTGTTGGTTTGATGTATCTAGAACAGTGTTTCTCAACCTTAGCAACTTTAAAATGTGTGGACTTCAGCTCCCAGAATTCCCCAGTCAGCATGCTGGAAGTTGAAGTCCACACATCTTAACATTGTTGAGGTTGAGAAACATTGATCTAGAATGATTTCATTGTTGGGTTTGATTTCTTGAAATTTTGGTCTTCATTTTTTTAAATCTGTCCTTTTCATTTGTGCTACATCAGAATAACAATGAAAGCAATAATACTGACAACTGCAATACAGTAATCTCCCTCCAGTGAGTTTTAATGAAACTCTGATTTCTTCCATTAGCATATACTTGGATCCTATCATATTCACCTATGGCTGTAGCCTCATTCTTATGAGGTTCTGCTGAATTCAGTGGGACTTTCTTCCAAGGAAATACATCCAGTGCTGAGATGAGCCATCCCAAAATGATCTGTTTGAGCTCTCTTTTAGCTTCCCCTTCTCAAGTGGCCCATGGCCCTGGCTAGAATCAGGCTGTTGAATCTGATTGCAACCGCATTCCCCCCCCTGCCCCCAGTACACCATCCAGGGCTGCAAACTTTCCTGCACTGACACACAACTGGATTTTCTTCAGTATAAACCAATTCAGGTCAAAACCTAAATGCTCTTGCTTGCAAATCTTAAAAAGCAACGACAGGATTTTGTGCGAGGGAACTGTCCCAGTCTATTTTCTGTTCCCAGGTAAACAGGTGGCATGTCTCACTCTGGATTGGGGACCCCATGCCTGCTGTCTTGTAATTCTCAAGATATTGGAACTTGATTCACATTTTCCCCACCAAGGTCTCTGTCACCTGAAGTAGACTATCGTCCTCTCTGTTGGTTTGAAGGAAATGCATCTTTAGGAGCAATGGCCTTTTGTCTGTCTCCAAATTGGTTAAACTAGTCCTGATCCAACCTTGTTTTTAACTTTCGATTTGAGCTGAATTTCAAAGCCAGACTTTGAATATTAAGCTCTTCTTGCTATTTGGAACCAGATTATAAATTCATGTTAATACATGAAATCTCAGGAACAGTTACAAGGCTTTTCCCTCCCCAATGATCCTGGAGAAGGTCTACCTATGTGGTCGCTAAGAATCAACACCAACTTGATGGCACATAATCAATCAATTAATCCCTTCCCACACTGCACTTGTAGCCCTGAGATGCAATCATTTTAAGCAGCTTAACAAGGATTTATTGTCAACCTCAGGAAAATAGAGGAAACGCTTTCCTCCCTTTCTCGATAGATTGATAAACAAATTTTAAAATCCTGTTAATTATAGTCAGAACATAAGTAGCATGTAGCATAATTTGAATAATAGAATCTTAGCCTCATCCATTTGAGACAAAAAGTAACACTGGCAAAAGTAAAAAAACACTGTTTTATGCATCACATTGTTTGCTAACATTTTCAACATCTTTCTTCTTTTAAAAAAATGTAATTAACTTTGCAACATCTTCACCCTAATTGTGGGTTTGTTTAAAATACATATTTGAGGAAATTGCCAGAACTGAACCACAGACACCTTGAACTGTTGTCAAAGGCTCTACTACTGAGCCAAATCCTTTCCCTGTATTTTTCCTTTCATAAAGGATCTGTAATGGCTCTGATCATAATTCTAGCACTGTATGATGTAACTATTTGTGAGACAGTGTTCCTGAGGTGGGTAAATTAATTGGATATAAAACTAGCAAGATCTGAGAAACAAGAGGAATTTCAGTTCAGGTCAGCACTGAACTGAAAGCTAAAGCAAAGAAATAAAAAGGGATTAGAGCAAATCACTTTTTCAAATTCAGCTAATATTCCTTCCTTTTCCTTTTCCTTCTTTCTGTATATATAATACTACTCGGATAGGAGTTGGAAAATCTACTTCTAAAAACTATTCTTTGATTAATAGTGACAATAGGCCGGTTCATGCAACTCTTCAAACCATAATATGATTTGTTTGGTTTTGGCTTAACCACTGTGATTTGGAAATCATGGTTTACGGCTGAGCACTGCCCAGGATTTGCAGTTTCTGACCTAGCGTCCCGACAGCTGGTTCTGTTTTATTGAGGATGTAGACCCTTTGCAGGCATTCAACGGTGCTGGCTTCCTAGCAAAGCCTTGTCTCTGAGGGTACAAGTAGACAGCTTTCAAGTTTGTTGGTTCTATTTTGCCTACTGAAGCAGTACTAAGACCTATCAGTGCAAAAGATAGATGCTAACAATGACAAAACAGGGTGTCTCTGAACATACTTGGGGCCTATTAATTTGCATTTGTTATACACGGATCCAAGGGTGCTGCATGTGCACAGCTGCATCAGCTCCAGCAGACACCAACATGCTAGGGCAGAGTTTCTCAACCAGGGTTCCATGGCACCCTAGGGTTCCATGAGAGGTCACTAGGGGTTCCCTGGGAGATCGCAATTTATTTTAAAAGTTATTTCAAATTTGGGCAACTTCACATTAAAGAGGTAAGTTTCATTCTTTATTTTTAGTTTAAGAACACTGTTAATGCATATAATACAGGCCTACACATGAAACAAATATAATAATTTTGTAACTTCCGGCCTATATTGGAGCCTGAATGTGCAGGGGTTCCCTGAGGCCTGAAAAATAGTTTAAGGGTTCTTCCAAGGTCAAAAGTTTGAGGAAGGCTACTCTAGGGACTGACACTAAGCCTGTTGGCTACAGTCTCTCTCCCAGTAGAGTCCCTTAGACTCCTCTGATGTGGGAGGCCCAGACTTTGGCTCCCAGGCCCATGCCTTAGCTGAGCCCCTGTAATCAACCACAGGGGAGAAATCCACGCACCTCTTTTTCCTGTCCTAGGCTACAAATACATGGACAGGAAGTCCTGGAAACCTTTGTCCTGAAACTCTGAGGAACTCTTTGCTCAGCAGTGGGCTCACATATCATGCCACATCAAAACATAGTTTGGGTTTTTTCAGTTGGGCTTGACAAGAACATTGTATGATTTCACCCACTTGTGATTTATTAGGTAAACCAAGAATAAGCAACCATGCTGTATGTTGGGTTCACAGGATAAACTGAACCAGTTAGTAGTCAGCCACCCTTTAGCACAACATGTTGTGCAAACCCATATGATTAGTTTATAGTTCAGTGCATCATGGGCATCCAGAAGACTTGAGATGACCACAGATTATGTGTTATGCCTATGCATACTTGGCATGGTGTGTGAAATGAGCAATCTCAGCCATCATGAATCAGATGAGCACAGGACAGCTTTTTGTAAGTCAGAACAAGAGCAGCAATGTATGTATAAGCTTCATTCTATTATATTCCTAACTGTTCTCAAGACAAGCATAAAGCATTTTGCTATACTATGAATTCATCTCTATGGAGATATTTTTTCTAGATAGAGCACCATAATCAGATGCATCTGTGTGTGTGTGTGCATGCGCATGCACATGCACAAGTCTTCTTCTGTGTCTGGTTAATTTAAATACAATTTAATTGGTTTCAGACCAACCAGTTTTTTTAGTGGGAACCAGATCATTTATCACCTTTGAAACACTGCACCAGACACTTCTGTTTCCAGCCCTGAAGGAATGCTAGAATGTGTTACTGGCCATAAACACCCTCATGGCTTTCTGTCTAAATAAGAAATGCATGTGTGTGTCCACGCATGTGCCACACACATATGCACACTGTTCTCACTGTGGTACAAATCTTGGGGAAGGCATACTCAGGAAGTCTCAGAGAAACCCACTCTGAGTGGCTCCAGGCAAGTGGGGCTCCGACATTTGCTTATTTGTCCAAAGCTGCCGTAATCTCCTTCTCAGCTGGGCGAAACTAAAGACATCAGGAAAGTAAATATGCCATTTGCAACTCCATTAAGGAAGGTGCTAAAACCATCACTGGGAGGAGATGAGCTGTGTTGAGAGAGGGGTTTAGAACTGGATAAACATTCACACATTTATACAAAAATGTATACACTAGGCAGCAACAGAGCAGGCATTTCCATGGAACAGCCCATGAAATCCTGTTCCATAAAAGTCCAATTACCTTTAAGGCTTTTTGTCTGTTTATCTTGCTCACCATCAACAACAATGTGTCTAGAAGTGGTACCTGACATGCTGCCTATAGCAGGGTGGTGATGGTGGTGGTTGAGGGATCTCAGCTAAGGAGATAAACTGATAACTTGAGCTGCTGGCACAGAACAGGCAAGGACAGGGATAAGCTTGATTAGTGATAGCAATAACTTGTCTGCATAGCTTGACAGGTCACATAACTTGGGAATCCTACAACAACTTTCCTAATTAGGTGCCCTCCAAATATACAGGATTGTATTTACCATCATCTTAGCCAACAAGGAATTGAATTAAGCCCTCAAAATGCAACCACTGATGGACAAATAGTAGAAAATATCTATAAATGAAAACAGAAAGCCATCTTCCCCAAATTAAAGCAATTTTGGAACTGTTTTGAAATTTCCTCCTCTTCCTCCTCTTGTTGTGACTTTTAATATCTGAAAAGATGGGTCTATATCCATGAGCACACCTGTGGCACTTTTTCAAACTATGGTCAGTTTTGTAGAGTACAGAAATATTTCCCATTGCAGTTTCCACACTATGAACCTCTATAAGCTGCGGAGGCAATGTGCTGTAGCATACTCAGCTCAGGGGAAGCAGGAGCTACATAGCTGGACTCTCACAGTTGCCTCACATGAGCTCAGTGCATTAGTGTGGAACAAAAAAAATTTCTATTAGTGTACACTACAGAGGATTGATTGATTTTTTTGAATAGTATTCTGCCTTGCCTCCAGGAGTTCAAAGCAGCATACATAGCATTCCCTCTTCCAATTTCCCATAACAAGTCTGAGGGATAAGCTGGGCTAGAAGAGAAGGACTGGTCCAAAGTCAGCCAGGAATTTTTGTGGCTGAGGGTGGATTTGAACCAGTTCTCCTGATTCTTAAATTCATTATGTCTGGGAGCTTGAGTCATACTTGGCACAAGATCCAAGGATCAGTTCCATACATAAGAAGCGATGTCGTTAGAGACGGAGAACAAGTATACAGACCAGTACTTCTCAACCTTGGCAACTTTAAGATGTGTGGACTTCAAGTTCCAGAATTCTGGGCTGGGGAATTCTGGAACTTGAAGTCCACACATCTTAAAGTTGCCAAGGTTGAAAAACACTGATATAGACTGTGTCAGTCCCTGGCAGCATACCAGCTAGTAATGGACAGAATGTTTTATTCTACCAGGCTTCCTGCCCCATTATGTTCTGGATCCATACACAATTATTTCTTTAACAAGTGATGGAATCTAGGCATTATTCAAAGCCAAATCACATTATGGGTTAATAAGATATATGAACCAAGACACTGACTGGCAATACAGGCAGGTAGTTTTACAGGCAGCTACTATTACAGGACACCCTGGAGAAGATGCTGATGCTAGGGAGAGTGGAGGGCAAAAGGAAGAGGGGCCGACCAAGGGCAAGGTGGATGGATGATATTCTAGAGGTGACGGACTCGTCCCTGGGGGAGCTGGGGGTGTTGACGACCGACAGGAAGCTCTGGCGTGGGCTGGTCCATGAAGTCACGAAGAGTCGGAAGCGACTAAACAAATAAACAACAACACTATTACAGGTAGTCCTCACTTAATGACCATTCATTTAGTGATGGTTCAGACTTATGATGGTACTGAAAAAACTGACTTTCAACTGGTGCTCACACTTACAACTGTTGCAGCGTCCCCATGGTCACATGATCATGATTTGGGTGCTTGGCAACCGGTTCACATTTATGACTGTCGCAGCATCCTGTGGTCACATGATTGCCATTTTTTACCTTTCCAGCTGGCTTCTGGCAAGCAAACTCAATGGCAAACCACATGATTTGGTTAATGACATGGTGATTTGCTTAATGACCACCATAAAAAGGTCATAAAATCAGGTCGGATTTGCTTAATGACTGCTTTGCTTAGCAACCAAAATTCCGGTATCTGTATTGCCTGTATTGCCAGTCAGTGTCTTGGTTCATATATCTTATTAACCCATAATGTGATTTGGCTTTGAATAATGCCTAGATTCCATCACTTGTTAAAGAAATAATTGTGTATGGATCCAGAACATAATGGGGCAGGAAGCCTGGTAGAATAAAAGATAGACCCTGCTGGATCTGTCCAAAGGTTCATCGAGTTCATCTTTTTGTTTCACAGTGGTCAACTCAATGCCAAATGGAATTCACAGGTAGGATCGATGTATGATAATATTTTCATACTGATGTTCTCCAAGACCTGGCTTCATTGCCTCTTGTACTGGAAGCAGTATATAGTCATTATGACTACAGATGACTGAGTCTTATCCTTTATGAATGTTTTTAAACCATGTAAGTCGGTGGCTACCTCCCTATCTTGTGGAGGAGCATTCCACAGGGAACTGATCTGCTGTATGAAGCACTTCCTTTGGTATGTCCTCAGTCTGGAACTATTTCACTTCATTAGGAGGATGGAGTCAAAACAAACAGTTGTTACTTTCTACTCCCTGGACCAAAATCCTTTCCCACCCTATTACCTCTGGAATATTTAGGAAGATTGATTGATTGACTGATTGACTGATTTATATGGCCACGCATCTCATAGCAGTGACTCTGGACAGTGTACAAAGTTAAAACCAGCAATTGAGCAATCAAACAATAAATGAATAGGAGTCATGAGTCCAAGAGGATCCCCAAATTGAGCACCAATTCTAACTGGGGAAGTGCAGTTAGAACCCATGCAGAGTTAAAGGTGGAAAATCTCTGGATATGTGGGGTCTTAAAACCCACAGCCATTTGGTCTTGCCAGGGTTCAGCTGAAATCTGTTCTCCCCCATCCAAATCCCCAGAACCTCCAGGCACTGGGAAAGAACCTTGACAGCATCACTTGGCTGGCCCAGAAGAGAGGTGTTCGGCTGGGGAAGAACAGGGTATCGAGGGTACCTTACCCTGTCTCCCCGCCCCCAGAGGCTTCATGTAAATGTTAAATAAAAATGGGGAGAGGATAGATCCCTGAGGCACCTCACAAAGTAGTGGTCTAAGGCCAATGTTCTAGCACAGAGCTGGCAGACTTCAGGGTTCTCAGATTTTGCATATTGTTTTTGCTATTACTGTATTGTACTGTATTAGAAACCCAAGATACACCAAATGCAAACAGTATGTACAGGTTCCCCACTCCTGATTTAAAATAAAAGACTAGGGTGCCCCTGAGAATATTCTGACCCAAGGAATTTGTTTTCAGTACCCAAACTAAACAGTTCACAGACTCTGGGAAACATGATGTCCCTCTACAGCAGTGTTTCTCAACCTTGTCAACTTTAAGATGTGTGGACTTCAACTCCCAGAATTCCCAAGCCAGCATGTTAGTCTTTTATTTTAAATGCTGGCTGGGGAATTCTGGCAGTTGAAGTCCACACATCTTACAGTTGACAAGGTTGAGAAACACTGCTGTAGTGAGATTGGACCTGAAACTTGGACTTACATAACCAATCAGAAAACACACAACGTATCACCAACCTATTTCTTCTTCAAATCTAAGATCAGGCATCACCTATACTAGGACCAGCCAAATATGATCTGAACTGTGGGCATCTTTTGAAATCCTCTGAACCTTAAATCCAAGATATTGTTACAAAAAGCAAGTGATAAGAATTTGGGGTGAAAAAAGGACAGGTTAACATCGAAGGCATGAAGTTTGCATGTCTAACCAGCATGCTATTTGCATTTTCACTGAAAAGCATTTAGGAGTTCCATCATAGTTTGGAAAGCAGAAAGTGTAATATGTACATGTACGTATATATGTATGTGCATAGTATAAATTAACAGGTAAAATGATAGTATAAGGTAGATGCTAAAGTTTCAGTGCTGTAAATTATAAGTCTGTCTCTCTCTCTCTCTCACACACACACACACTGCTCTTGATTTAGGATGTTGACTCCCTTTCCCCACTTTTAATACTGCTGGCAGAGCAGTCTCCAAGGTGGAGACAGAAAGTATTGCCTTTCCGCCAGGGAGACAGATTTCTGGGGTTTCGTTTGCTTGTGGAGTGGCACCCCTAGTCATTATGCTAAGCTCCTGACCCCTGATTACCACCTCCTCCTCCCCATTAGACTGGCAAACAGCTTTAACAGCAGGAGTTGAGATAGGATAGACTATATAAACTTTCCCAAACTTGCTTGAGAGAATCTCCATCCTTGCTAAGTGCTCTAGCCAAGGCTGCTGTGATGATGGAGAATCAGCTTTGCCTTCTCGCCTTCCTTCTCTGCCTCTTGCCCACAGCACACAGCTACATATGGGCCTGGATATATTCGTTGCCTGGCCACAGTGCTAATGAAGTAGCATCTCTTAAGGACCCCGGACCTTCACCCAGCCTAGAGCTAATGGTAAGTAGAAGCATGCATCCTATCCTGTCCAGTGTTTAGAACAATCTTTCCCAGTCTGATGGCCTGAAAATACATTGGACTGTGCCTTCCATCACCTCTAATCACCAGGGCTATTGGTAATGCTAGTGAGGAGATAGTGTGGATTGTAGTCCAATCCATTAAGACAGTGTTTCTCAATCTCAGTAACTTTCAGATTTGTGGACTTCAACTCCCAGAATTCCCTGGCTAGCATGCTGGTTGGAGAATTCTGGGAGTTGAAGTCCACACATCTGAAAGTTGCTGAGATTGAGAAACACTGCACTAAGAAAATAACAGGCTGGGAATTGCTGCTCAAATCACTGTTTTTTGTGCCACCTAGACTGATGAATATTTCTGGAGATCTCAAAAGCTTCCACATGTTTTATAATTCTGTAGTCCCAACAGAGTTACAGCCCAACTATTTTTTTCCCCCCTCAGGGACAAAATTTATTTTTAGGAAATATGACTGGGTTCATATACTGTGCTAAACTTTAGCATAATTTGGTTGTTTGTGGCTTACTGTAATGTGGGGACCCAAGTATTATGACTCATAAAAACATGGTTTGTGGTTTAGCATGGTGCTGGAACCCAGGCAATTTCTGCATTTAATAAACAAACCATGTTAAATTTGATCTAGTTTTTCATAATTAGTGACCCATAAGTGAATACATTACACCTACATTTTCATTAGAAAGTTTAGCTATTTGTAATAAAGGCAAAGACCCTACAGATGAGTATCTTTGCATAATGTGTGGCTTTCCAGCAGTCCCAACCAATGTAGCCAATAGTAAAGGACACTAGGTGTTGTAGTGTAGAAGTATCTGGAGAGCTACACGTTGTTCAACCTATAACAATAGGAAAAAAAATGTGATGAATTTCTAATGGCTACTTGGTCTGAATGGTGGTTGCATTTACCTGAGGAAATGCTAGAGTGTTATTCCAGGGGGGGAAAATAGCTTTATAGAACCTATGATATGCTGGGAGAAACTGTGTCCATCTCAGGGTTTGCCTATCTGACCCCACCCGCCCTGTACTGTACTTCAAATCCCATGAATCCCAGCCAGCATTGCCTAATGGGAAGACTGATATATCAAGTACTGTAATTATGGATTTTATTTGATCAGTATTGATCTAAGTGTTTGATCTAAGAACTACTCAAACTGAAACAAGTTTGAAGTTGGTTTGACCATCATAGTTATGACTTAAAGTATGATAGATTTCCTAAATCTGAACATTTTTGGTGGCTAGCATTGGTCCCTTCTTAGAACAATATTTCCTGTCCCAACCATTGATGAGCCTGAAACTGATTTTTAAGCATAGCAGTCCCATGTTAGAGGGGCACCTAATCAAATCCTCCTCTCTCCATTCCTCCCCTTTTGTACCTAGCCCAATGCGTGCAGCCCTGAAATTGCTTGTCCTCCGGGACTCTTCTGTGACCACCACTTTGAGATCTGCCTGCCACTTAAGCAAGAAGGAGAATACTGTCGCCAGGATGCCCATTGTGCCAGGGATCTGACCTGCATGTTTGGAAAATGCCTCCAGACTGTGCCTGGGGGGCATGAAGGTAAGGCATAGAAGGGTGGGCTATTCATCAGAGCCAGAGGAAGTCTAAAGGAACATTGAAAAAACGCTTTGTATGTAATGAATATCTTGTTATTGCAAGATGTTCAGAGTGTTATTCTTGGAACCATCCTCTTTTTTTTAATCTTTCCTGACCTGGAGCCTTCCAGAAGTGTTGGGACAATAGTTCCCAGGTTCCTCTTTCTACAAACCTAAGGGCCACCTTGCTTTTCAAATCGGTTTGCTCTTCTTCTGTCAGTTTCCCCATGGACTTCTGCCCTGGTGCTAATAAGCACTGGACAAGCCTGCTGGCTGGGGAATTCTGGGAGCTGAAGTCCACATATCTTAAAGCTGCCAAGGTTGAGAAATACTGCATTGGACTAATAGGTCATCATATAGTCTGCATGTTGATGCCTTCGCACTTTGGGCCAACCTAACCAATTGTGGTTACTTCAGTAAATCACATTTAGACAAATTATTGCTTAGCCCAATGCGCAACACAGTCTTGCTTTAGGCTTTCAAACTGTATTCCTTTTCACTCCTCCAGAAAGTACTTTATCTGACATGCCGCTGTACTCAAGGTGCTTCTTAAGCACTACCTACTTGCTCTAAGTTTGGCTTCTCCATTTTCTTTTATGCAGCTTTCCTTAACCTCCCATGCCCAGTAATCATAGGATCAGATTAGAGAAGACTGACCTGAATGTATCTTCTTGTTACTTTAAGATGCTAAGCAGGCCTCTTATTTTGATTCTTATCCTGTACCCAGCAATTTAGATACAGTATTATCAAACCCCAAAAAACATTTGTCTTTTTTTCCCAGAGGTTTGAATTCATACTAAAATTAATTTGGGAAGGGAAATTCTCAGATTCTTAAAAGCTTCCAACTTACCAGTGGAAAATGCTTGAGAAAGCGTGTGAAGATTTGCTCAATTTCATTTTCTGATGAAAAATTTAACTTGATTATGGAAATTCCTATACTCTCTAGTTTGCATTTTTAAAAACATTTTATCCATGCCTATTTTCCAACTGTGCCAATATTTAAACTAGTTTTAGCTGGAAACCATTGCTGAAGTTAACTTTGCTGAATTCACAGTGCACTAAACATTGTCCAAAACACAATGGTTCCAAAATCCTTTTCTCTCCCCGCTGCCCCAGTTCAGCTGGGTTCCCACATTTACGCTTCCTTGCTTGCCCCTTGTAGGTGCCCGCTGTCATCACGATGAAGACTGTGCTCCAGACTTCTGCTGTGCCCGACTCCATGGGGAGATGGTTTGCAAGAAAAAGCTACTTTTAGATGAGAGGTGCCATGTTCCCCAAGGGGGAATTGCATTCAGCATGAACCAGGTGTGCCCCTGTTTAGAAGGCCTGGTATGCAGATGGATGCAGCCCAAGAGAGAGTGAGTATTGGTGTCAGTTGGAAGAGATACATCTTCCCGCACACACACAAAGCTTCCCCAGCCCACACGGTCTCAGTTGGGACTGCTGCTTCCCTGTTGCAAAGCACTGGTGTTGATTGCACAAGAACAGCAGGAAAGGGAGGTCAAAGCCCATCCCACCTGCAATGATTGAGATGCAGCTGAGATGCAGTCAGCAATGGGGAAACCACCATTTTTGCTGCATGCTAGGATCAGGATGTTACCTTTACCTTCTTCCAGAAACCTTGACACAGCTGAGATTGCTAGCAATGGGAAACAAATCTGATAGGGATTGCAATGCAGTTGATGTTGATAGCAGCAGGAAAACACAGAGCGATCTTGGTGATATCAAGATTCCTGGGGAGGGGAGGGTGAGGCTGTCTTAATGCAGCTGAGATTATTGGTGAGCGAGTTCTAGGCACTCATGATGGGCCACCCAAAAGGCCTTTGAATCACACTGTGGCCCACTGCCGTCCTTTGCCCACATACTTGCCTTAAACAAAATTTGGTGGCATGTGGCATTCAAACAAGGATGAGCAACTGCAGTACATCTTCCTCAGATAGCACCATTTGAATTATTGCAACTTGCTGTGCATGGGGCTGCCCTTGAAGCTTGGTCCAGAACGCAGCTGCTGGAGTAGCGATGGGAATGTCAAAGTGCTAGCAAGGGATGATGGGAAATGAAGTCCAAAAACAATGGCAAGGACAAGTTTGCTAGCACTGTATTAGATCACAAACAACTCCAGAGCCTGTTTAGGTTTATTCCCTGTGACCTTTTTTTTAACTCTCTGGCTATTCTTATTTTTAAAAAGTTCCTCTCTCTTTCCCAGGATACCGTTTCAGTACGAGATGAATAAAGATGACTGGAAGTGCCAAAAAAAGTAGACAACTATGAAACAGAGTTTTTGAAATAGCTGTATTTATTCCATGTAAATAATGTTGTACATAGAGTTGCTTACCATCTATTTTGATTGTACATTTGCAAATAAACATATCTGAGATGTGTAACCAAGTCAGGAAAAAATGGAATCATTCTTAAAATAATAAATGGATCAATGTCAGCAATGAAAAGCCTTTTTTGTATCAAGGACTGCTTATTACATGTGTGTAGGTCTCCCAGGGTTCAGAGGGCATGTGTCAGCCTTCCCAGGTAGACCAGACAGGAAACACAACCAGATGAGCTAGTTCTACTTTATTGTAAGGCTACATTAAGAATCTTGCAAGCCTGAAAGTACAAATCTCCCACCATCTCCTTTACAGCCCAAGAAGCTAGGGAGGGTCTCCTTTGAACTTCTTGCCCTGCCCACTATCCAACTGTGGGCTATGCCCTCTCTTATCTGACCATTTAATAGGCAGCATCTCTTCACCCCGTCTCCAGAGGTCTTTCCCGCATACCATTACAGCATGTCTGAAGACACACTAACATCAGGGCCGCAACTAGGGGGGCGCTGTGCTGGGGGGGGGTGCCAAAATGAGTGCTGGGGGGGCGCGAAAATGGGCACGGAATCCATGTTTGCCCCAGGTGACACAGACCCTAGTTGCGGCCCTGATTATCATCATGTGCGGTTGAACAATGTTGGGCTCTGTGTATGTGTGTGTGCCCTTTATTTAATCCCCCAAACAATATTGTGGAACATTGTACTCCTGAAAATCAGTGGCACTATCCAGAGGTGCCTGGAGGAGTGGGCTGCGTGTGGTCTGTTGGCTGTGGGTTGCCCACCCCTGGCTTAGGGTGATGTGCAGGCCCAGTCAAAATCTCAGGCATGCCCCAGTCATTCCTGGTATTGGTCTACCCCCTACCATTTTAGGGCTTCTGACATCTTTTTGGAGAGCAAAATGATCAGCCACCCCTGACGTACACAGCAGTATTCTCTAGATGTGACTGCTGCAGATCCTTTTCTTTATAAGCAGATCTTCCCCATCCAGTTATGTATCAACTTTTATATACTTCCCTCTCCATGAAAATAATCTATATTTAGGGAGATATAAGGTGATTTTTAATCTATTGTACTGTATATTAGCTATACTATCACTTAAGTGCTGTTTCGCCATCTACGTTTTTGGTGTGTTGTTTTAAACAACTTCCTCCCAATTTGGTGACTTCCTGTGTCTTGGATTTCAGTGCCAGTGATTTCCAGCTAATGTGGCTTTTGATTACAGGAGCTAAAGCCCATTTTATTTGGAGAGGATGCGATTTTTTATTTTTTTTAAGTATGAATAACTGTTTCCAAAACCTAGTAACATGAAAACAAAATAAATAAAATACTTGTCGTTGTTCAGTTGCTCCTTTTCAAGAAGAACATTCTTCATTACCTCTTTTAATCACATCAAAAAGATAACACTGATAATTCACACAAAACTCTTCCAGCTGTATTTCTAATGCAGTGAGAGTGTGAATTACAAATATGCCAGCAAGGAACAACCTAAACAGCTGGGGGTATAGCTCAGTGGTAGAGCATTTGACTGCAGATCAAGAGGTCCCTGGTTCAAATCCAGGTGCCCCCTTCTCATTTTAAGAAATTTAATTTCTCAGGTAACAAAGAAGTCTTCTCCTTCCACTCAAAAAAAAAAAAGTTTTGTATACTGCAAATAGTATTGTTAACTCCCTTTAGAGACGGGTCAGACGGAAGATACCATTGCTTGATATTAAAAGCTCAGATTCTAAGTAGCAGGCTGAAATGATAGAATGATTTAAGTGGAATAACAGGGGTTCCCCCCCTCTCCCAAGATATGCTACCTTTTTTCAACAATGTGTCCAATTTCCTGAAAAATGTATCATGCTGTCTGTAAGGTACTCATTGCTTTACTGCAGAGCGTTTGATCAGACAGCAAAGGATTCTTTGCCCACAATTACATTTCAGCAGCACCAGGAACAGAGGCGTGGAGATTCAAATCCAGAATTTCAGCCATGCACGTTCACTGAATAGCAGCCTTGCGTTGCAAGCCAGTCCCTCTCAGTCTTCAAAGATCAGTTTAAAAGGAAAATAGACAGAATTGACAGAACTAACGAAGGCTAAGGCAGTCAAATCAAGGTGACTTGGTCTTCGCAGGTTTTAAAAATCACAGTTTACGTTTTGAAAAATAAAGTTCTGTTCCTTACAAGCACAAGGTCTTTATATCACCTATCATGCAACATGGCCTTAAATCATTCAGTGTGTGTTATGGGAACACAGCCATTTGAGAGACCCTGGTTAAGCAAACCAGTCTGTCTGTGGCAACTGCAATTAGATTTCTCTACTGGACTGCAGGGAATGGGAAGCTGGTTTGCAGGTTATTTAGAGCACTCCCCCACTTTCACATAGCCCTCCTCAAAGTAGTTGCTATTAGGCATATGAAGGTGGTTATAAAACACAGGGAAAGGGCCAATTTATTTGGGGCTGCAATATTGAGAGGAAATGTCAAATCTCCCTACTTTCCTGCCACTCCCTCCCTGCCCCACTTCTGCTTTAAGAAAAAAGAATTGAGGGCAGAAGTAATGCAACGGATCAAGATAGGACAAGACCCTGGGCTTCTATGGAAGCCCTCTTGCTAATGCACTCAGCAACCTTCATCAGCTGTTCTTGCTCAGAGACATTTCATAGACCCTTGGCCTAAGTCCTAAGCATTTAAGTCCCCAGTTGTGCACACTCAACACACCGACCAATAGCTTACTTAGCCATGCTTTATTGAATTAACCCAATTCCCTGGATCCAGGCGGCGCACTGAACCATAAGCTAACCATTCTGGTGATCAGGACTCTTTCTCACAGCCATGTTAATGTCCCTTTCTCCGGTTCTGGAGTGAGAAGAAAAATATGCCGGTCTAATTTGCACTTCCCTGAGAGCCAAGAACAAGTTACCTCAGTAACTAGGCTTGCCAGGGAACCCATCCTTACAGATTTACTGTGGGAAAATTTAAGGACAGCAATTAGTAGCTCCCCCTGGCTTTGTTTCTCCTCCCAACCCGAGTCACCAGCCAGTGGGGAAAACCACCACCAATGGTCCTTGAAGTGCTATGAGATGGACTTAGGCAAGTGTGAATGGGTACTTGGGACCAAGGCTTTAACAATCTTCTAAGGCAGCCTTTCTCAATCTTTTGACCCTGGAGGAACCCTTGAAATAGTTTTCAGGCCTCGGGGAACCCCTGCACATTCTGGCTCAAATATAGGCCAGAAGTTACAAAATTATTATATTTGTTTCATGGGTAGGCCTGTATAGATGCACTAACTGTGTTCTTAAACTGAAAATAAAGAATGAAACTTCCTCTTTAATGTGAAGTTGCCCAAATTCGAAATTATTTTTTAAATAAATCCTGATCTCCCAGGGAACCCCTAGTGACCTCTCACAGAACCCGAGGGCTCCATGGAACCCTGGCTGAGAAACCCTGTTCTAAGGTGACTGAGTGACAGGTTGCTGGTACAGAGATGCTCTGCCCTGGTAACCTGTCACTCAGGCTATTTTTGAATGTGGGTTACTGGTCTCCCTGAAGACTGATAGATCTGCGTCAAAAAATAGCCCAGTTGACGAGTCACTGGGGCAGATGGAGATTTTGGGTTGAAGTAAGAGGGAGCTTACTCTTGGGTGGACAGATGCCACTGGAGAAGATGTCCCATCTTCTCCATAACCAGGTTCTGATCCATGTAGGGCTTTAAGGTGTAGTGTGACAACTCACACCTTGATTCATAACCAGAAGCAAACTGGTAACCAGTACAGCTCTCAAAGTAGGGGTATTTTACATAGGAGATTTTTGACCCTCCCATCACTATTCCAGCAGCTGCAGTTCCTTCAGCTTCATCCAAACTATCCTCCACCCTGCCATCCTGTTAGCTGGGGAATTTTTGGACAAAGGCTTACTGTACTAGTCTTCCAGAGGATTCATGGACAGGTTTACCAGTCTTCCTGTTACTTGCCTAGAAGGGAAAATTGGCAGAACTCTCATCAATTTTTCTCCAGCTCCCAAATATCCCACTCTATACATGCTGCAGAAAATTGTAATGCACTAATCTGGGCCAAAATTAGCACTGCATCTCTTTCCCAGTTTAAGTTGGCCAGTAGCCAGCCCTTTTTTCACAGGCAGGTCTACCAGTCTTTTGAAAAACATCAAATACGTGTTTAATAACTGTTCTAGTAGACTCCCAGAAAAACAGCATACCAATGTATATACCAGTGTTTCTCAACCTCAGCAACTTTAAGATGCATGGACTTCAATTCCCAGAATTCCCCAGCCAGCCATGCTGGCCAGGAATTCTTGGAGTTGAAGTCCACACATCTTAAAGTTGCTGAGGTTGAGAAACACTAGTATATAAGGAACCCCTTAATGCCTGAATTACCCAGGGAGATGCCTCTGCAGAAACCAGGTGGCTGGTTTCTCCAGCAGCCTAAGCCAAAATGACCCTAAGAGGGTAATCTGGGAGTCCTCCTAGACTCACAGCTTCTGCTCAAGGAGCAGATGGCACCTGTGGCCAAAAGGATTTTTGCACAATTACTTTTGGGCACCACTTATGACAATTCTAGGACTGCCCCTTACAGTCACTTGTAGCTTAGTCACCTCCCATTTGGATTACTGCAACTTGCTGTACCTGGGGCTGCCCTTGAAGCTTCACCTGGTCCAGAGCGCAGCTGCTGGAGTAATGATGGGAATGTCAAAATGCTCCCATGTAAAATACCCTTATTTTTGAGCTGTACTGGTTACCAGTTTGCTTCTGGCTACAAATCACAGTGCTTGTCACCTTTAAAACCCTCCATGGATCAGGACCTGGTTATGGAGAAGATGGGAGCATCTTCTCCAGTGGCATCTGTCCACCCAAGAACTAATGTCAAAAGCTGCTGCAGCACCTGATCTTTAAAGGGGTCCTTCCTTGCCATTTACCCAGGTTTCAAATACTGCCGTCTCTCGACCCAGCTCCCAAGCCAGACAGCACAGGGCCAAGCACCCCTTTGTCTCCCTCCACCCCTTCTACACACACACCCCTCCCCAGTTCCTTGGAGGAAGAGCATTTATCCCACCCTCCCAGCCCTGCATTATCCCCAGGTCTTCCTGCCTGATTTCTATTCCCTGCTTCCACCACGGTTTCTGACGTCACCCGAGGGCTCCACGGAACCCCTCTTGTCTCCATTGGGAGAGTTTTCCCATGAGAGGGAGGAGCTTGACAGGAGGGGCGGGGCTTAGCTTCCGACGCGCCACCTGCGGAGTCTATAAAGAGGGGCGGGGGCGAACGCGCTTGCTTATGAAGCTGCGAAGCTCGTGATGGGTCAGCTTTTCGCTAAACTCCTGAGCATTTTTGGAAGCCGCGGTAAGAAGTCTGCGCGCGCGGCGCGCCCGTATTTCCTCCCTTCTTACGACACAATCCCCGGAATGCTCAGCCTGGGTGTCAATCAGATCATGTTTACTTTCTCAGTTGCGGCTCCACCAACTTTCTCTTACTTTTTTCTCTCTCTCTTTCTCTTTAAATTACGGCTTTACTTTGTTTCTCTTTTTGCCCCGATCTTTCCTTCATGCACCACTTTCTTCTTTGTTTCTCATTCTTTAACTTCATTTATTGTCTTTATTTTCATATTCGATTCCTTTTTTCATTCTATTCTTCCCTTTTCTTCCTTTTACTTTGGCCCCAGCAGCATTTCGATTCCCAACCTTTCCTTCCTTTTAATCTTTTCGTTTTCATTTGTTTTCTTTCTCTCCCTTCCTCCCTCTTTACCTCTTTTTCTTTTTTCACTGTTGGTTTTCTAAAGTTATAATTTTCTTCCTTTTTAAAAAGATATTCACCCCGTCCCTTTTCTTCTTTAACGTTCTATTTGCAGTCACTGCTTTCTTTGCTTTTCCTGACTTCACTTCCTATTTTTCCCTTTTTTCTCTTTGTATTTTCCTTTGTATTTTGTTCTCTCTCTCCTTACTCTCTAGTTTCCTTTTCCTTTCAAGGAATTTAGTGCCATATGGGAGGGTTAAATTTGGGGTGGGGGAGCCTTGGCCTTTTCAGCACATCAACAGTGGGGAAAGCTTTTGTGTAGCTAGCCAGCACTTGTGGTTCTTGTGTGAGAACTCACCCTGTGTGTAGTATTTGGGTTTTGTGCGTGTGGGCAGCCATGGAATGGCAGAGAGAGGATGTGTGTGTTGAGGACTGTAATGATGGGGGAAGGCAAATGATGGCTGTTCTTGAAAGATTTTTGGAAAGGTCTAAGGCACATGTGTATTCTGATGCTGCCCATATTACAGAGTCTGTAAAATGATATTTGTGTTTTAATTTTTAATCCCCTTGCATTTTGTGATGTAGAAAGTCAGTCTGAAAAGGGCTTGTCCTCTGTGTGCACTTGCTTGGTGAAGTGAGTGAACCATCATCGTTAGTTATTTCAGGGAGGGTTGATGAGGACAAAAGAAGTGCCTGGGTATCTGATGCTGAAGGACTTTAGGGGGCCAGCGGTGTGTGTTTGGGTGTGTGAGAGCAAATGAAGGAGGGTATGTGCATGGGAAGGGGGGGAGTGATGGAGGAGCGAGGCTGTAAGCAGCAACAGATGAGAACAAAACTTCTTAAAAGCAGAGGAAATTAAAGCAGGCAATAGCAGAAAGCTTAAACGGCTATATTTAAAGGAATCTGCTAAGGGAGAAATCTTTGAATCCTAATGGTTGGTTCACTTTCCATTTCCAGTTTCTGTTGTAGACTGGTAACAGAGACAGTAGCAACTTGGTCTGAGCAAATCTTTTCTGTGGGCTGGGTCCAAATTCACCCCCTTCCCAACTTCTGTGGGAGGTTGGAAAGTGCAAAGGTTTTTGAGTGGGTGGGTGTGAGTGGGTGGGTATGTTGAGGTTACATGGAAACTTCTGCCTTTCTTCCCTGGTTTGTTTGCTTAGGCAAATATTTGGTGGGAGGGTATTCTCCATCCTTTGTTCCAACTCTTTCATGTTGGCATAGCCTCCCCCCACCCTTTCTAAGCAAAATGGTTTACATTCCTCAAAGCCTGGAGCTATAAAGTCCTGTGTGTAAGGCCTCCTAGTTTATTGTCAGGTTTGGGCTTACTTTTGCTCCTCGGCCTTCATGTTCAGTAGATGCTTGTACACATGCTGGTTTCGTATGCCTAAAATACCTGTGAAATATATATATTAGGAGTTCCTTTCTTGGTCTTGGAGTTTTGCCTCTAGAAAGACAGCGACTCACATACAAGAATACAGTATGTACATTTGTACTTGCAAATGTGTACACAGGCTCAGCATTGGGTTCTCAATGATGCTTTTATGGTAAACACAGAGAGAGCTAGGGGGCAGCAGCCTTGGGACCTGCAGGCGTATGGCGGCCCTGCTGGATTCGTCTCCCCTTGCCCCAGGCCTTCAACATGCCAGATACACAGGATGGCCTGCGAACACCCAGGCAATCACTAGGATTTTCTAGAGTTTTCTGTATCTCCTTGCTGTCATGTGAAACCAGTTGTCTGGATTTGTGTATCTCGGACATGGCATCCCACGCCGGGGGTCCCAATAAGAGCCATGGAAGGAAGGCAGACAGGCAGACAGCAAGCCAGCCAAGTGATACAGACAATTCTGGATTTTGCAGCTAGAGAAACAGGATGCCTAAAGACTCATCCTCATGTTCCCCTAATTACAGCACAAATATGTCCTGGAAGCTAGTTTTTAATGCCACATCCTCATGGTGTTGCCTTTGTCTGACACTGGTTCTGTCACCAATAGGGGCATTGTAGGTTTTCTCCTGCTTCTGCCAACAACAGCTTTCTTGCTATTTTCATATACTAAAAAAATGCCTAGAGTTTGGCAGATTTCCAGAAAGAAACAAGCACACTTAAAAATTAGCCAAATACCATACAGGGCTTTTTTTTTTTTTTTTGACATGTTCATATGTGCTAAATTGTGACTTAGTGCAATGTACACAAACAGGAACAAGCAAAATCAAGTTTTGAGCTCATACATGTCTCTTTCTTCCCATCCTCCTATGAGGCCTAGAAGAGCAACTTGGAAGTTTTCACTTCTATGTTATATGGACCAAAACTAAACTATAAAAATATAAAACTATAAAACTATGGCTACTTAAAATTTTAATCAAAAGTTGTTGATCCAGATAATAACCTAAGCTAGGCTTCTGCAACTGAGGCTCTCTCCCAATGCACATGCTTCAGCTCTCCGAAGTCCAGACTATCATGGCTATTGAGAATTCTGGGACCAGAACCAGGCAAAGATGAAAGAGGTAGAAATCTTCCCTCTTGGTCACATGGGAAGAGAAATGGACAGGACTGACACTGAAGATTCGCTGCGACTCAGTGCTGCTTGTCTTAGGCCATGAAGTATGATATGTATGTAGCCAGAGGCTGTGTTTGGACATCTCTCTAAGGCAGGGTTCCTCAACCTTGGCAACTCTAAGCTGTGCGGACTTCAACTCCCAGAATACCCTAGCCAGTTGCTGGCTGGGGAATTCTGGGAGTTGAAGTCCACACAGCTTAGAGTTGCCAGGGTTGAGGAACCCTGCTCTACGGCAATGTTTCTTAAATGTGTTGCTGTCATGACCCCTTCCTGCTTTCAAAAATTATGGAGGACCCCAAAAGAGCTTTTGTTTGTATAGGTTATATTTATCAATATTTACTGTATTAAAAATTTAAATTGATGCATTTGTAGAATATTTATTTATTGAATCATGTAAAAATAATAATACTGATATTATTTTAAACTTTTGTAAATATCTTCAATATTGGGCAAATAATTTTGATTTTGTGGACCCCTGAAAAGGTCCTGGGGGACCCACAGAGTCCTTGGATCGCATTTTAAGAAACACTGCTCTAAGACATACATGAATATGTACAGCTTCTTCCAGGCAGAGGGCTGCAACCCAAAATGCAATAGATGGGATCTGGATGAAAATCCAATATGTTTATATTTAATGTTGAATTAAAATTACATATCATTAATGTAATTGTGATATACAGAAATGCAGCCCTGTATTTAACTATTTCTCCTTTTGTGTCTTGCTACAAATTACGATTTGCATCAAACCTTTCTTCAGCCTCAGGTTGTACTTCTACCATAAATCATAGTTTACAAATTACAGGACTTCACTCATACAGAATAAACCAAAAATGAAGAAACCACATTATAAATTAGCATTACACGTGCACATTCTTTGAGCCTATGTATGGAATTTGAAACAATGCTGCTAATGCTACTCTCTTGAGAATATGCTTGGGATTTGTCTCTATTTAGAAAGAACAAATTATGCCATTGTGTTGTTTCTTTACATTTAAGTTGAGCTTCCTTCCTTCTGCGCAAAGCAATTTAAGTTTCATGTTATGACGCTGCCAGCCTTGTTCTTTTAAAACAGATTATTTTAAAAAATAGGGCTGCTCGCCACTCAAGAAGGTAATCTCACTATCTTATTTTGCCGTATATGGAATTCTTAGCTTACCACTGAAAAGGGGGGTCACGATGCACAGCTTGCAATTTGAAACAGTTTTCCTGAACCTTTACATTAATTAAGACAGCTGTATCTCAAAGAGGAAGAAAGTCATTAAAATGTCCTGGCCTACAAGCTCTGTTTCAGTCATGTCAACTTCTCTGCTTTTTTGTTCTGATTTCTTCCATTACTTCGTCAAAAATCTCCTGGGGAGAAGACTAAGAAAAGTAAAATCCCTTTTGTTTAACATAAAACGAAATGTAAGAGTGCTTTATGATCTGTGCCAAACTTATTAATGCTTTTTCATTCCAAACTCATCTCTCTTTTCTTTGTTATATTGTTTGGAGATCAGGGGGAATAGAATGCAAAAAAAAAAATGCTTCCGAATTTTGCTTTGATGCAGCTTCTAGATGCATTCTGTTTGAGCTTCCTGATACCTTTATGCTAAAGCTGTAGGTATCAATATGGGAACAGATAGCAGAGTGAGCCTGGCCATTCCAGTCTGCAAGCAACAATGGAGGCGTGCCTGTTTGGTGTCTGTGTGTGCCTGTGCTTTTAGATATCTGGGAAGAACTCCTTGTGCATCCCTGGGTTCCCCCAGCACACACCCAGTGATGGTGCACTTCTAACTTGCACCAGAGAATTTTCATTGGTAATTCCCTTGGTATTCTTTTTTTTTAATATAATTTTTATTAATAATTGTAATTACAATAGTAAAAACTAATACAGACTAAACTGAGAGAGAAAGAGAATGGAAAGAAAGAATAAAAAGTGCAGGAAAAAAGAAAGAAGAAAAAGAAAGGATACAATAAAGAAAAAGAAAAAAAGTATAAAGAAGTGACTTCCAACTTTCATCACAAGTATAAACAAATTTAATAACTCTTCACCCCCTATAAGGTTAAACAGATATTTCTTCATCCCACTTCCCATCCATTATCTATAAGCAAATCCCTAAAACATTAACTTTTCGGTCCTGGTGTCAGCAAAGAGTCCATAAAGTGTTGCCAGAACATCGCAAAAAAAAAAAGTCTTGATCATATAAACCAACTTTATATTCTTTCCTTTTACTTCTAACAGTCTTAATCTTTAATTCAGTGAAATATTGTTGTAGGATTTATTTATTTTATTTTCTATCCCGCCTTTTTTTTTTTTTTTTTACAAATAACTCAAGGTGGCGAACATACCAAATACTCCTTCCTCCTCCTATTTTCCCCACAACAACAACCCTGTGAGGTGAGTTGGGCTGAGAGAGAGTGACTGGCCCAAAGTCACCCAGCTGGCTTCCATGCCTAACCAATAAGAAAACATTTTCCAGAACCTTATCTTGGTTTATCATTTGTATTTTAATTTTTAAAACTTCAGTCAATTTCTTTTGTATATCTAGTAAGGCATCCTTTTCCAAATTATTCTCTTGGCCTGTCATTTGTAGTTCCATTTTCAATACTTCCTCTGTCTTGTCAGATAAAATTTGTTCCACTTCTGTCATTACTTCATTAACATCTTTTAGACATAGTCTATCCATAGAAGCAGACATCGGTCTATGAGATGGGCAGCTATATAAATATGATGCAATAATAAATAAATAATTGCTGACAGTGTAGTTACTAATTTCTGACTCCATTCTCCAAAGATTTCCTCTTAATATTTTTGTGTCATGTTGTAAGTCCCAGTATTAACTGACATTAAGAACAGGCTTGTATTTTTTTTCTTCTGCTTAAAATCTTTAGTCCCCTCTAGTGTCCAGTTTCTAAAATCATCACTTATCTTTTGTTATGACTTGCAATAGCCAGGATAGGCAAAAAAGTCTGTTTCTCACGAGAAGCTGTTTATTTTTTATAGTTAATTCCAAAAACTTATAGTAAAAGCCATTATTCCAAATGTATCTGGATCCTTAATCCGTTTATAACTTTCTTCGATCAAAACCTTATTTAGCTTTTTGCTGTTTATTTCAAATTCTTTAAGTTCTTAAGCTTATAATTAATTTTTCTTTTGTTCAGGGTTGAAGATAAACTCATCCAATGAAGACTTTTCAAACTTGTCATTCCAAAGGTCTCTGATAGCTTTAAGTTAGTTAACAGGCAATTTCCGAAAGTGGTTAGAAAGTGAGGTTTGCAAATGTAGTGTCCTTTAAAAGGCCCCGCTGCAGTTGTGAGCAAGATGGCTGATCCTGTCATCTCCTGGCACTTGTTAATGGAGATTGCTGGTGAAGAGGAGGGGGGCCTTCTCCAGGGGGAAAAGTGCATGCAGTACTGAATCTCCTTGGTTTCCAATCAAGAGGACCAGAAGAGAACCACCTTAGCTTTCTGGGGTTGTATAGTAGGATTTGCTGGTACCTTTTCAGTTTAGCAGGATGTCTTGTAGAGTAGAACAATAAACACTAGAGCTAATTCTTCTGATCTCAGCGTGGTTCTCCGCTCTATATCCTGACAGCACTCAAACCCACAGAAAACTGCAGTCCTGTGGTCTCCTCACAAGGAGCAGCCATTCTGGAGCATATGTGGGCGATCTCCCATCCAATCCTTATCCAGAGAGGTTCCAAGGAACTGGTCTGCTCACCAGTTCCTCTGTGACAGTTCTCCATACCTCCCCTAGAAGTTGGTAATTCCCTTGGTATTTTGAAGCAAAGTTCTGTAAGTGTGTTAGGAGAAATTAGAATGATGTCTATCCAGTGGTGGATGCTTTAGATGGAAATTTGAAGGAGGTAGTTGCAGGGCTGCCAGTGGAACTAGAGAGCACTGTCAGCTCTCATGTGATACCAGATCTAATTTGGAATGGGATATACTGAAGTGGAAAGTAGCAGTATTTCAGAAGAGATTGAGTAAATGTGTGTGTGTGTGTGTACACGCGTGTGCGTGCATGTGTGCCTACTTTCTTAAGATCCGGGCTGAGGTTTAGCCTTTGTTATTTCATAAATTCACCTATGGTAATGAAGGGGTTCTATGTGAAGCATGAAGTACTTTGCACTTGAGTATACGAAAAATGAAAATTCAAGATTCCCTGAAGCAATGCAACAGACTGGTAGCCAGTAGACTTACGCAAGAACCCAAATAGGAATATGCTGGAGGCCAATGGGTTTCTTCTGTTTCTCCAAACAGGGATAAAGAAGAATATGAGTCACATCACCTTTCTATCCCTTTCTCTCATACTACCAGTTACAGATGGTAAGGGGGTTAACTTTCCTTCTCTGACAATCATTTTCTCTCCTGGATGATGGATATCCCTGCATATGCCAACAGCACACAACACAGTACGATTGCCCTACAGCGGCCCTATTTTTGGTCTACACACATTGAGAAATAATAGCCAAAATAGCAGAACGTAATTGCTTCTCCAAACTACAGTGTCAGCGTCTTCTCCCTCCACGTGAACAAATACCGTAAGCTCAAAACAGGATCTAAAAAACCCCTTTTTGCTACCTTTGAATCAGCAAAAAGAACAAAACAGCTGACAAGACTGGGAGGAAGTAATTAGCTGCTTTGAAATATAAGATTTTAGGAGGTCTTAAAATTTGCATAGTATAATATGAATATAACATTTCCCAGTCAATTCTTGCGAAAATTTAAGCAACTCAAACAATAAACTTAGACTTAAACAGGACGTAACACAGCATCTAAAACGATTGAAGCAGGGCTTGCCTAGTGTCATTTCTCAGTATCAGGATATTCTCCTCATTGTTTCTGCTTACTGAAAAGATCAAATTAGGATTAGATTAGTAAAACCCACTTCAAAACCCTCCTCAATAATGAAGCCACACTTGTGGCAGTCGTGTTATTTCAGTATCATCTACCTGACCATGTATGTGTGTAGGTGAAACAGAGAAGGATATATCCCATCCTGAGTTCCTTGGAGAAATGCATTCTCTTCTATGGGGCATGAGGGCATCAAAGTCAGAAATCGTCAACCCTCAGTTCTTGCAACCAAGGCCAGATAGGAGGTCATAAGCATGACTTATAGTCCAAGAGTTAAGTCGGCTGAGAGGAAGAACTAGGCAATCAAGAAACAGCAACTGGAACAAATGTTGCTCCCACAGTGGTCTGTGAACTGTCTTCGTCTTCATCTTTTCTCCTCCTCCTCCTCCTCCTCCTTTTCTTTTTTCTTTTTTCTTTGGATGACTTCAAGTCAATCTTGACTGCTGGCAACTGCCTGGACTAGTCCCTGCAGTTTTCTTGGCAAGATTTTAGGAAATGGTTTGCCATTTCTTCCTAAGGCTGAGAGGGGGTGACTGGCCCAGGGTCGCCCAGCTGGCTTTATATCCAAGGCAGGACTAGAACTCACGGACTCCCAGTTTCTAGCCTGGTGTCTTAACCACCACACCAAGTAAGCGCTCTATTCCCACCTTAGCATCTCAGAATATTCAACACGGGGTTGAGTAATCAGAGTTTACAAAAAGGGTTTAGGTATTGGCAACCACTTTTAGACTACTTGCTTGTGTCAGAAAAAAATGAAGTTTTGATTTTGGGCTTTAATGATTAAATGGTTTGATATGATAGGAATAATGTTACTAAGGTTTAACTAATGGTAAGTGATTATGTTTAATCACGTTAATCACTTTATTGTAAACCGCCCAGAGTCCCTTCTTGGGAGGGAGGTGGGTGGTGATAAAGTTTGATGAAATAAAAAATATTTGTGAATGTATTCATATCTGTATTGGAGAAGGTCAGAAGTGACTTTCTGTTTCTGTTGTCTCTCTTTTCCACACTTTTATAGTTTTTTTTCCTTTAGTCCTGCAGTCTATCTGTTCTATATTCTATATTCTATATTTTGTATTTTAATTATATTCTGAAAACTAATAAAGTTCTTTTTAAAAAAGGGACTAGGTATGAGCAAGGACATGTTACTATCAAGATTTCTCTGGAGTTAATACGTTTTACACTTGCCAGTGCTATGACTTTGAACCTTCACCTGCCCAGATCTAGGTAGTATCCAAATAAGACACAGAACTCTTGATCACATGGATCTTTGACTGGATTTGCAGATTCCAAGAGTCCTGGATCCCTAAACTTTAATTTGGAGCCTCTAGCAAGGGAGTTGTTCTTCCAGAACATCTGTGTCAGGGATGTCTGATACACTCTCCAATGAAAACTCCTCTGGTGGGGGTATGACAAAGGGGATAAAAATATTAGGCTGTTATTAAGTCAGGTTAATTGGAGGTGGGCT
This sequence comes from Candoia aspera, assembly GCF_035149785.1. Taxonomy (NCBI): domain Eukaryota; kingdom Metazoa; phylum Chordata; class Lepidosauria; order Squamata; family Candoiidae; genus Candoia; species Candoia aspera. The sequence goes on from NC_086156.1 coordinate 85,657,922, forward strand.
CTCAGACTGGCAGGATTACTGATGGTTTGGTATAAGCATGCCTAGAAATCATGGGTTCATAATGCATGGTAGAAGTTCTTAAGCAGGCCACATAATTACTGCTATATTAGTCAGGAATCCCTAGCAAATCCACAGGCCAGCCAAAGGATTGAGGCGGGGTAGGGAACAGAAGGTATATGAATTGCACACATTTTATTCTAGGTATGGATGACAATATCAGCTTCAGGCTGTTTTTCTTTTATGTGTTCACTTGGTAGGCTTGGACAAACATTATTCATCAGTCTATTCCTCAATTGCATTGCTGCAGTAATAATTCAGTTTATGAGTTAATTAAAGAACTAGTAATTATATTTTCCAGGATAACTCTGACAGACTGTTGCATTTTCTCTTCTTCTAGAGCATAAAGTGATAATTATTGGATTGGACAATGCTGGAAAAACCACCATCCTTTACCAGTTGTGAGTCCCTCCTCGCCTTCCTCCTTCCTCAGTATCTGATGTCTGGCTTAATTAAATCTCTTGGTCTCTTCCCTGTGCAACAGAGTTTAATCCAGCAGTAGGCAAGTCATATCCTGTGAGCTGCGTACAATTTCAGCCCCCTCCATTTTTTTGCAGTTCCTGAACTTCCCAAAGTCATGCCATCTGTGTAGAGGTTGTAGCAAACCTCTAAATTATGAGCACACAACAAACTTAAAAGTGAATCTACAAAAAATGAAACCGGAAGCCCCAAAGTTAAGAAAAGTCCACCTTGTGACATCACTGTATTACTGCTGCATATCCCTTTCCTAAAATTCTCAGCAATTGGAAAACTAATTTTAAAAAGTGGGTAACTGTGGCCACAAAGAGATTGACTGCCTTGCTTTAATCTATAGCTGGACTTAATCACTAGAACAGCGTTTTTCAAACTTGGCCACTTTGATGTGTGGACTTCCCACACATCAAAGTGGCCAAGTTTGAAAAACACTGCACGAGAACATACCTTGCATGTTACAACTAAATTGTGGCTGTTTTGTGATACAGTAGTCTAGGAGATATCTCAAATTCTGAAAGTATTTGTTGGGTTTCAGTGAGCGTCTGTTAACCCTATACACATCTTGCCTTTAGGATAAATCCATCAGTCATGGATGAAACACATATTCATATATGAGCACATTTCTCAATTTTGGGAAAACAATCCAGGAAAAAGCAAGACCTACCTTTTGCCTTTTTAAGTATAATAACGATAACAATAGAATTAGTATGGAACAAGCTATTTTGGATGCTCTGAAAGGACGAAGAGGGGCCATGGAATGCTTGTTTCAGTGCTGTTCAAGGGACAGGAGAGATTTATGGCATCCCTGGTCTTCTGTTTCTTACTATTCTCAAAACAAGAATCAAGATTAGTATACCAGTCCCTGTGTGTAGTTTTTCCAGTAATCTTTCCAATACTTCCAAATTGTGTGGAACATGGATTAGGGAATTAGGATGGAAAAGAAGGCTTAACTATCTTGGCTTATTTTGAAGATAACAGTGTATGGGGAGGATGGGATGCTACAAAGCAGCTTACCGTTCTGGTTTTCCATCAGCCTAATGAATGAAGTCGTGCATACTTCACCTACAATTGGTAGCAACGTGGAAGAAATCATTGTGCGCAAGACACATTTCCTGATGTGGGACATTGGTGGGCAAGAAAATCTGCGGTCTACTTGGAACACCTACTATTCCAACACAGAGGTGAGTTGGGTGTAGTAAATAACTATAAGGAGTAAAATAGATATTGAAGAGTGGGAAGGATGATGACCCAGAAGACTTGTGTTTCTTGAGCCTCTGCATTACAATATTTCCATAATCTATATGCATCACAAGAATGGGAAAAACCCTCCTGCTCCTTGGTCACTGGTTAGTGACATGGGATCCTCTGTCCCAAATATGGGATTCAGGCTGAAGAGCGATCCAGTTGCAGGAGTACTTATTCACAGAAGGGGGCAGAAGTCTGCACCAGAAAAGATAAACATGTTCATTATGTATGTAAAGTTCACTTTTAACTGTTTAAAGTCTTTGTTCCAGAGATACCGTTTCAGAAATGCCCAAAAAACATCCACTGTTTTTTCTCCTGTTCACACTTAGCTTCATAAGCAGCACTAAGGTTGTAAAGTTACGCTTGGACAATACCTCTTCGAAATACAAGTTTGTGTAAACGTAAGTCCAATATGTGGACTGGATTTGAACATCGCACTAAAACATGATTTGTTTAATTGTAGTGCATAGTATTTTTATTTGCCATGTAGTTATAGCTAAGCACAGTGCAAGACCTATTTTTGAATAAGCCATACTAAATCATTAGCAAAGTTGTATATATACATTCACACATTATGCTAAGCTAAAACAAATCACATTATGGCTTAGCGCATCATGTGAATGCAGCCTATAATGGGCAGTGTTTTTTAAAAAAAGAACTTACACCCCATCATCATAAATACTTATAATTGATATATTATTCTCAAGTACTGCTTCATTTAGGTTAAATCTGAACTTATACTAAGATGTGATTAAGACTGGTTTGTTATGTGGATGTAATGTTTACAAAAAACCTCTAAGATCAGCCAGTATTATTATTACTGGAATGTCAAAAGGCTCGTGGCTATGTAAGTCCCTCTTGTAAATCCATAACAGAAGCAAAGTCCTAAAACCCTGAAAGATACCAGCTTAGAGCAGTGTGGACTTCCCCAGCATGCTAGCTGGGGAATTCCAGAAGTTAAAGTCCACACATCTTAAAGTTGGCAGGGCTGAGAAACACTGGCTTAGGGAAAGCTGACGAACACTACTGTACTGGAGTTCTGAAAAATAAGTCCCCAAGCTGTGTGGTAATTCAGGAATATATGGGTTGCAGATTGTGTACCCACGTGTCATTCTACACCACTGTGTTATTTGTTTGGTTTTGGCTTAATGCAGTTTGTAAACGTGACATGGTTTGCCACACAAGAGTCCCTTGTTGAGATGGGCAGGTTTACAAATTGACTAAATAAATAAATAAATATAAACTTCAGCCATAGCAGCTGTGTTAAACCATTTGTGGCTTAATTATGTTGACTGAGCCCCTGTGGCTTGTTCAACAAACCATGGCTTAGGGTAATATATGAACCCAGCCACTACCTGTTGTTTGTGAGAAATAAGCCTTTTTTACGGGCTAGTCACAGGAACACTTGCAGAAAGCCAAGATATAGATGAAATAATGAAACATGCATTGTGATTTGCAATGCAAGTACAAAAGGGATGGCCTTTGCATTGTGAAATAGCTATGTTGATGCTGCTGTTCCCCACTTCCCCACCCCCTGTGGATGCCCATAGCCCGGAAGCAGCCTTTGACTGGGGAGGCCTGCAGTACTGCTCTCTGGCCAATGATAGGAGCTGAAGGTCAGGAGATGCAGAGGCACCACATTGGTGAAAGCTAGCACGGAATTACGCTATTGAGAAAAATTGTTCAAGTAGCTTCCTGGGCAATGTTTTTGTGTTCAGGGGACACCCTTTTTAACAGTAATTTTTTGGCTTCTAACGGTCGCTGGGGTGGCACATGTCCTGATATAAAAGGAGGTTTCATGCACCTATCCTCATGCTTATTTTCAAATAATGTGAAAACTAGGCAGCTGAAAATCTGAAATTTGCCACTGAATTTCAGTGGCACAATCTTGAGGGGAGTTCTGGATACCGCTTTGATCATATGTTTGGTTTTCTCTAGATAGCTGTTCTCTGTCATTTTGCTCCCTCTAGCATATTGGTGTTAGGCTATTCCATGCAAAATTATTGCTTAGGTATGCAATTTGTTGAAGATTCGAATTACACATGAGTCTTGACTGTATCATAGTTTCTGTTTTAGTAGAACAAAGGCAAGCTGAAACTCAACCTTTCATATGCCAAAATTGCATTCTTGACATTTTTAGATATGGAATGTGTTTTTCTTCTCTCTCTCCCTCCTCTATGCTTTCCAGACAGCACGTCAACAAAACAAGGCATACCATCTGCCAAGTAGGAATCTACATTTTGAATCTTTTTTTAAAAATCCCCATGGGGAAGATGTCTAGAGAACTCCATGCCCTGAGATTGTTTTATTCTCTGGCTTGCATGAATTATGTTTTGATGTTAGAAGTGTATTTTGATCGTTTAATTCTGTTGTTGCTAGAATAAAGGCAAGCTTCATAGTTGTGCAAAATAATGAACCCTGGTTTAGCACACATACCCTTCCACATCAGATATTTTGATTTCTGAGGTTTCACTTGAGGGTTAATTTAAAAAAAAAATAGTATTAGGGCAATTTGTACCTGCTTACAAGTGATTACATGTAATCCAGGCATAACATATATGTTCTATTACAATATGTACACATCTTGTAAAGTACTAAGGCATTGCTGTCCCCATATTGGAAACTGGGATATAGAAGACTTGTTTAGACATGGTGAGAATCAGCAGGTGTAGCTGTGGCACCAACTGACTTGTAACTTTTGTGTATATTTGCAGCATCATGAAAAATCATAAGATGGTGCTCACCCTGCTGACCTCTATGATACAGAAATGGGCAGAGATTCATACAAATCTGGACTTTGCCATGGGGTCTTTTCTCAACATATAGGCCTTGCCATGTAAGATTTTTTTTAAAAATAGACCTTTAGCATGTGCAGACTGTACTTGTGTGATCATTGATGGACCACAGGACACAGCTCAAAACCTTAGCAAAACCTCACTGAGTTTCCTGTTCAATGTATTTAAGCTACAATGCTAACTTAATCTTAGGTTGACAAGTGAGACCTGCAGTAAAGAGTTGCAGTGTGTGGGGTGCCGGTGTTCAGAGTTCCAGTTCTAGATACCCCCATTTAGTTCTAGTTCCATTTCTCCTCCTGTCTGGTCTTCTGCTTCCTCCTACAGACAGATTTCTACAGCCATTAAGCATGCTTGGTCTTCCTGGCTCTTCTGAAGTTTTCCTGTGCAATGGGATTCTTCTCCCAAGCCTGCTGATATTTCCTTCTTCCCCAAGAACAATGCTGTTTGGGGTATATAAGGGCTGGCACTTGAAAACTAGGTTCACATATTGTGCTAAGCTATGGCTTGCTTAATTGTGGCTCATTGAGTAAGATACAATTGCTTAGCTCACCCGATATGCTATGCCACCAATATGGTTTACAAATCACAGTTTCTGCAATATATTGCTGCAAATGAGCAAACCATAACATGCCTTTAGTGTGTTGCATAAACTCAGCCAGTGTTTCAGTTCCGTTCACTTAGTCTTGATTTCCGTTGCTTAGGTAGCTCATAAATGTGGTTCTTTTTACTTCCAATCAGTTTGTCATCCTTGTGATCGATAGCACGGATCGTGAGAGGCTGACAGTGACAAAAGAGGAGCTGTATAAGATGTTAGCTCACGAGGTGAGTTTGCCTGCTAACACATATAGAGATGTGCACTGTAGGAGATTTCAGGTGTTGCTGCACAGCTGTTTTGTACATTCTGTATTCCTGTGCATCTTCGCATTTGCTGTTACAATGCTGCTTGAGTCGTGCCAATTACAGGCCAGTTCAGCCATGGGACAAGAGTTGGCTGAATTCTGAGTAGCAGAAAAGCCTCTCTTATCTTTGGCTGCAGCAGTGAGAATGCAATCTCATTTCTGAATGCTGTCTGATGGGAAAATCTCCCTGCAAGTGGAAAGTCAGCAGAGAACAGGTTATGGCAGAACATTTTACTTCTCATTTCTTTCTAGAGATTATTTACATGAGAAGCCATCAAAAATGATATTTGGTGCTTGAACCAATTCCATCTATTCTACCATATCCTGCAATATTTGTAGACCAGGTCCAACTATGGGATGTGTTGACCACAAACTGAATCGCCCAAAGAACCCCAGTGTTGTAAGATGGGTCTGCTTCATACCCAACTCGTGTTTAAAACGTAAAATTGAGAATACTACAGAGAAATCAATAGCAACAACTGAATCCTGAGGAGAACAGACCTTCCGCCATTGTCTTCCTAGAGCTCTCGTTAGACAGCACTCCCCTAGGCACCCACGGTTAATTGCAATGACACCAAAATTTTGAGACATGCACTGTGATGTCACAATGCAAGCTCTGTTCCTTCTGAAACAATCTTATATTTTCAATTATTGCCAGTGGCCTATTTTTAAATGCGGGAACCTTCTTTAAGTCTGTCCCATTGGCTGAGCTGCCCTGAGACCAGGGAATACTTACCAATGTTGGGATAAAACAGAAGATAAACAACAGTGAACATTCTGGGACAAAGATGAAAGGTTGATTTTTCTGCAACAAACCTCATACCATATGAGAGGAGGAGCTATGTGCTGCTGAATGAGAGCAACAGGAAAGTTAAGAGGTTGGTACCTGAAGGAAAAGAAAGATAGCAGTTAGGGGCTTTGGAGGAGGAAGTGATGGGATGGAATTGTGGAAGGTGGCAAATATCCTAGGATGAATATCTACTGTGTTTCCTTTCCAGAAATACTGGTTAGGTTCACACATCACAGGAAGCCATGCTTTGATTAATTCAACTTTGTTGAATAAACCATACTGTTTGGTCTCACACGCTATATTGTTATAAACCAGTTTAAAAATCGCAGTGGCATTGCGCTAAATAAAAGCTAAACCCGATTGATCAGATTTTCCATTCAGTCATATCCGACCCTTGGCGATTCCATAAGCCAGCTCTCTCCATGATTTCCAATCTTATACAGCTACATGATTCACACATCATAGTAGTCTATTATTTATTTTGATGATGGTTTGTTGAATAACTGCAATTATGACTGAATTCACTCATAATGCCAAGCCATAATTAATGGTTTATTAAACCGCAGTGGCCGGATTCCATACCATGCTCTTATTTATTTATTAAATTTATATGGCCATCCATCTCTCTTGCATGTAACTCTGGGTGGCGTACATAATTAAAATGCAACTAACAATTACAACCTACCATTATTAAAACCAGTTAAAAACCAGTTAAAACTACAGTTAAAAAGTACAGTAACAAAAAGACAAGGGGGAATGTGGTCTAAACTTATCCACAGGACAACCGTGTAACAGGCTGCACACCTCCTTGGGATCCCCAAACCGAATGGCACATCCAAGTTTTGAGGGTCTTCCAGAAATTTCGTCCACATGTAAACAAACCATATTGGGTCCACACATCATGCTAAGCCACGGACATTCTGCTGAGAATTCCTTTAGTGACTATCTTCTGCTCTGACCTTTATGTGATCTTTTTTATGCCATTTCTCTTATTTTGAATGAATCAGTCAGGGAGCTGATTGGAACTGAAGACATTCAATGCATTCTCTCTCTCCTTTCCCCAGGATCTGCGTAATGCAGCTGTGCTGATATTTGCTAACAAGCAAGATGTGAAAAACTCCATGTCTACCTCTGAGATTTCTAAGTTCCTCACCCTGAGCTCCATCAGAGACCACCCGTGGCATATTCAAGGGTGCTGCGCACTCACAGGAGAGGGGTCAGTCTGCCACAATTACACCTCCTGTAGGCTAGGAACCGCAGGAGTCCTTTCCCCCTAGAATGGGGGTCTCAAACTTAAATGAGTAGCGGGGGCACATGACATCAAGTGCGCTAATCTGTGCCCTGCATTTATATACATGCAAACATGCCACAAATATTAAATACGAAGGCCTATCAATTATGCATCAATTAATTTAATAATTAAATTAAAACAATTCATTTTTATAATTAATAATAATTTAAAAATTAAATGAAAATGACATTATTGATGGCTAATAAAAGCAAAAATATGCTGCCTACTGTAAACAGTAAAATATTGTGTCACTCTGGTTGCCATCTCTGATTGATTGTCATCCCACACCATCCCACACTCACCCACATGCCCCCGGAGCCAACTAACATGGACAAATGGCGATGTCAACAGCAACAGTCTCTCTGCACACCTGCAGGGTGATTACCTGCCAGCACAGCACCTGTGACGGTTCAAAAACTGCTGGAGGCCACCAGGACGGCTGCACAGGCCTCTGTTCTGTGCTGCTGCCCTTCCTGCTGGGCTCTGTTGTGGGACAGAGCTGCAGCGCCATTGGTTTTTGAGGCATCACAGGCCGCAGGTGATCCACAAACCACATGTTTGAGACCCCTGCTGTAGAACGCCTTGTTGTGTGAAATGAGCAAAGAACAGGTGTTCACAGAACTGGAAATGCCAAGCCTTAAAAGCCATCAAGTTTCTCTTGATAGAAAATATTATGTTCCACCTGTGGGGTGGGATCATAATTTGGGCATAAAGCAAAACAGTTCTGGGTTAGCTGGGCCAATAATTCAATATTGCACAATGTAGCTTTCTGTCTACTTGTCAAGCTTGGATTGGATATGACCTGGAATGCTTTTAAACCGATCAAGGCTATTTTGTATTGTTGAAATACATCATTAATTGAAATGTTTGTGGTTAATAGGTTATCTAGGTTGCATTGATTGATTGATTTTTAATAATGGTGCCTAGAAACATTGAAGATGGCCAGCACTAGCTTTCATTTATGTGTGTGACGGGGTGGGGGAAAGAGGAAAATACTTCCTTAAGCTATATCTGTTTAATACAGCCATGTATAATTTCTCTAAAGAGAAACGTATGTTTTTTCATACAAAGGAGCAGGAAGATTGCCCAATCAACTGGAATTAATTGAGAAAATCATTTTTGCTGGGGACAGCCCTAGTCTTTCTCTATTTAAGAGGTTGGTTTCTGGTTGTTCTGCATAGCATGGTGTCATCCTTTCAGCTCATCCTAAGCTTAGATGTAAAGAAAGCAGAAAGACAACCTTTTGAGAGAGCATATCTGGACCACTGAGAGCATATCTTGGGTAGTCTTCCATAATAACTGCTTAGGGGTGGGTGGGGCCGGTCAGGAAGCACCCATGTACCAGCAGGCAAAACAGTAAAGTTGCTACTTTTAGATGCTGTCCACCGCCTCAATTTATCTTTTTTTCCCCCCCTGGGCATCTAGTTGCAGCCATCCCCATTTTTTTCTTAGAATGTGCATGGAGATCTAAACAGAACCTAGAAGGTTTCCTGAAAATAAAGAGGTTAGAAGCTGGTACAGCATGTCAGGTGCCCTCTAGTACATTTTTTTAAAGAAGTCAGTTGAGGCAGCTTGTCTAGCCAGCGCCGTAGAGGTGTCTTGGGCCTATTAGTGCCATGTTGCCTAACTCTGAGATAAAGAGCTTATGATGGTTTCTTCCTTGAAGGGATCAAAGTTAATATCAGTTTTCTTCTAGGAACTGTGAATTGGAGGTTTTCAGTATTAATAATTTCTCTTTCTCCATTCAGCCTTCCTGCTGGTTTAGAATGGATGATTTCTCGAGTTGCTGCCAAGTGATCTCAGCCAAAGCTACTTTAGGACTGAGGAAAAAACAAACAAACCCTTATATTTATTTCCACTTTGCAAAACACTCAGGATCTGTTGGACCTCGGTTGGCTTTTTTCCCTTCTCTGAAGCCATCAGTACTTGTTTTTATACTTTCTTAGAACATGTTGTGTTACAGGAGGCGATGCACTTGGCCTGCAGAGAGATTCTTCCTGGATGTGGATCCAGGTGGATCACACTGGAAAGTCCATTTACTTCACATTACTACGTGGCTCTGCTTTTATACCTTTCCAGACAGCACTGGACACTGTGCCATGAAAAGTGTTAAGTCCTGTGAAGCGAAATAAGGCTATGGAAAACTGTTGAGCCGAAAAGACAGCAACGCCTCCTGTCTCCCCACCGCTAAAATGCTTTGCATTGTCACTGTGGAAACAGCAGCAAAACAGGTGGAATGTTATTTCAGGAAATGTTATTTTATGGATTTCACTCTGCCTTGTGAGATACCTGGACGGCCTTCCAAATGTAAAAGTGCCCAAGGAACTTTTGGAACAGATGTCTTCAATTCCTCATTTTCTCCTAGGATTGCTCTCATTTCATTTTGGGCTGTATCCAATAAATAATGTGAGTGCTGTGTTGTTGTTTTTTAGCATTTCCCCAGTCCCTCTTTTTTTCCATCCCTGGCTCTGTGTGTGTTTGTGTGCATGGATATGTGTGTAAGAGAGACCCATATCAGGAAAGAGTCCTTTCAGCTGCTGTTTTTGAAGGATTCCTTTCAAACAGATCAAGACAAGTTGATCTGTAAGTTCAGGCAAAACAGGTTATGTGAGAGTGGCTGAATTTCCATAAAGGAGAAAGTTCTGTCTCTCAGCCTGTCTTTTCCTCCTTTAAGGGGGACAATATTAGTTTCTGACATTATGACGGCTAAATCACAATCATAACCCAAATATGATTGTGCATGTTACTTCTGCCTCTGGAAATGCTCCCTTTCCATCTGTAAGACAGACAGCACTTGGGGGCAAGGGAGATCTGATGCTACGTGTCCTGCCGAAAGAATTGCTCCTCTGTAGAGTTCATTATGTTTTAATGCAGTAAGTGTCATATTTAGTGCAGCAGAATGACATCGCACGGTGGGCTCTACCACTTCAGACTACAGATAGGGAAGCTTCCGAAAGCAATTTCATCCAAGATTTGTTTTAGAAGCATCCTGCAAGCCTGGAGGAAAAAAGCTGTTAACATTCTAACACAGTTCTTTCCTCGTTGCACGCTCTTAGTGTAAAGCAGTGTTTCTCAAACTTGGCAACTTTAAGATGTGTGGACTTCAACTCCCAGAATTCCCCAGCCAGCCATGTGTGAGAAATGCTGATGTAAAGGAATATTCAAAAATGTGATTCCCTGACTTAAATTTTGTTGAGCAGCTTTTTTTTTTTTTTGCTTTCTCACTATGCAATCAACTCATCCCATTGCATGTATAGACCAAGACACAGGAAGGAAGGGGGCAAAAATATAATACAGCCTTCTTCAACATAATGCGAACTGTTTTGGAACTGCCATTCCCAGACTTGGAACTGTGGGAAATCTGAATTAAACACACCTGGGAAACTTCAGTTTCTTCAGCAAAGTGACTAGAAGTCCCATTTGAAGGTTGTATGTTACTTCATGAAGTTAAAGGAATATGTACGTTATCATTAGAAGGCTTGGCACTGTTTGAACAAATGTTGTTTGTCATCTTCTCTGTCCAAATGTATTCTTATGGGAGGATTTTTAAAAATATTTCTAGATATGGCTGTTTGGACTTGAAAAAAATTAAAGTATTTCCTTATTAAATGTCATTTACTCTGCACCTCTTCCTGTCTGGTACCCTTGTTGGTCAAATATCGTAAAGTCATGGCTGATGAGCTTCATCCAAAGGCCATAATTGGGGCTGGTGCTACAAACCTTAATAAGAAATCTATAAAACCCAAGGATCCCTTTGCAATTCTCTAAGCTTTCACATCATCCAATATCAAGTTTCACCAGTAAGTTGCACTATGTACTAGAAGTTTTTCTAACGTCACCTGACCGCTAGTTAACATTTAATTATTGCATCAGGTAGGGTTATAGAACTGAAGCATAGCACATCTGGAGGATATCAGGTTGTAGAAGTTGGGGGAGACAGAAGTTTACTACCATCAGAGTTTGTTGCAACTTTGGAATTCTGTGTTGTTCTGAAAGAGAAAACTATGGCTTTTGTTGGCATAGTTGCCAACTAAAGGCAACATAGTTGCCTTGAACTATTCTGCAGCACCATATCAGACTTTATGATAGACTCTTGTTAAATGTCTGAGTCTGGAAGCCATATCGCACTTACACATTGTCCAGTACTCTGGTCATAACCGGTTCCAAAGCATTGTGGGAAGTCAAGATGACTGCCTGTATTTCTAACATTCCAGCACTGTGACTGCTACCAAGTAGGTGAAGCAGAGGATGCTTTCTTGAGGGACATCAGCAGGCAACATTCAGCTTCAGCAAGACATCAAGCACAGTTAAGGCTACCACACCAGACAGCAGAAATTTATTTATTTATATTTCAAATTTCTATCACCGCCCATCTCTCCCGAAAAGGGGACTCTGGGCAGTTTACAGTCAGAATTAAAACACATAAATTACAATATAAGTAACTCTATAAAAATAAAATAAATATAAAATATAAAACCCAGCAGCGCAGATCTTGTTAGTTGGGGAGAGATCTATAATAGCCACCCCCAAGATGAACTGTGCCCCTCCCACCTCAAGCGAGGCGGCAGAACCAGGTTTTTAGGTTCTTCTGGAAGTCTGGGAGCGAATGGGCCTGTCTCACCTCTGGGGGCAGAATATTCCAGAGGGCGAGTGCCACCGCAGATAAGGCCCACCTCCTGGACCCTGCCAGGTGGAATTCCTTTACCAGCAGGGTTCGTAGCATGCCCTCTCTGCATGACCGGGTGGGACGGGTCAATGTTAGGGGGGTGAGGAGGTCCCATGCCAGATGGCAGCAAAGAGAAATATCTATCTCTTTTCTGCCATCTAATAGTCAACTTAAATTTTGCAGTCCAGGTCTGGTAGCCCTAAACTCAGTATCAGAATAATCCTCATATATGGCTAGGTTTGCATGGCAGGCATAAACAGGTCAAATGATCTAAGGGTTGTCTTTGTTTGACATGCAAAGTTGAATTAGGTTTAACTTTGGTTAGCTTGTTGTGGCTCAATATGTGAAAGAAAAGGGGTTGGTTTGTTTATATCTCATATTGCGTGAACCCATTCCACAGGTTAATTCAGCCAGTTTAAGTCTATTGTGTAAAATCAAAAAAGTGATTCAATAACTGGCAAAACTCCATGGTTTAACAATGCCAACCTGCATGCACTGAAACTGCATACCAATCACCCAGTTTAATGGGATTGGATGGGAGTCCACTAGCAAATCCCAGGACTATAAACTAGATGGGAATTTAGGGAAAATAAGTATCTTGCAAGAAGGCAATGGCAAACCACTGCATTGTTTTATTTGTCATATTTATATCCTGTCTTTCTTGCAGGAGCTCAGGACAGTTTACACAGCACTCCCTCTAACCTTTCCCTAGTTAGAACTATTGGGCTGAGATCTCTCTAGGGTTATTAAGAAAACTATACAGAGGCATCTACAAAGCAACCAGAGTTAAGAGCAACGTGACTCTATCTTGTTCTCTCCCATCCAAGTAATAAGCAGGTCTAACCCTGCTTAGCTTTTTGAGACCAGATAATATTGGCTAGATGCCACTGAAACCTAAATTAATCATACGGGCAAGTTCGTACAATGCATTAGGCTAAAACTTTGTTGTGTTATTTATGGTTCAGCATCTTTTTTATCAAATTTATATGGCTGCCCATCTCACAAATGTGATTCTGGGCAGCGTACAATAAAACCAACAATTAAAACATTCTTCAAAAACTATTTATAAACCATTATTAACTGCTACTTAAATATTTTCATACTATACTTCTACAAGTATTTATTCATCTCTGTTTAGATCGTTTTACTTTTTTTTTTAACAGTTTCTCTTTTTCTTCAAAAGCCATATTGTACATGTCTTAACTTGCCTTGCTGTGTGACACGCATATAAGGGGGCCACTGCTGCTTGAATTTGATTAGACTTCTGCTGTGTAAATATACAGTCCGTTTTTCCATTGCCGTACACGCCTCAATTTTAGTCTTCCAATCTTACATGGTCGGCAAGCTTCCCTGTTCCAGCATTGTGCTTGATTAATTCTTGCCACTGTCAGCATATCATATGTCCTAATAAGTTACAACGCTTTTCATTTGTCCTCTCTGGGATCATGCCTAATACAGGTAGTTGTGGTTTCGTTTCAAATTTTAGTTTCAGAATTTTCTGGGTGTTTTGGTGTATTTCTTTTCAATACTTTTGAGTCTTTCTGTATGATTGCTACATATGGTAAAAAGTTCCTTCTTTGTTATAACATTTCCAACATTTATCGCTGCATGATTTGCCCATCTAGGCAATCAACCATCTATAGTACAGTTTGTACCAATTTTCCCTCAGATTGTGGCTTCATGTAAATTTTATTGATTTTTTTCCCCATTGTTCTTCTCATTTATTCCACTGTTATTACTCCTTTAAAATTTTGCATCCATTTTATCATTCATTTTTTGTTCTGCTCCATCTTGTATTTCAGCAGCAAGCTGTAAGTACGGCCGCATAACTGATTTGTTTCTATGCAAGTGTTTCAAATCCTGTCATCTTTCTTGAGATCCCTCCTGCTTCTCTCTGCGGTCCCTTTTAGTTTTCCAGTAATTTGCAAATACATTAACCATGGTAGATTCCCACCTTTGTTAAGCAAAAAGAAGAAAAAGGTCCTGATGCTGAGAGCTGTTCAACAATGACGGCCTCTGGAAGTGGTTGACACTCCTTTTTAAACAGAGACAGGATGGACACATCAGGGATGGGGAAGTACTGGATTCCTGCACTGGTCAAGGGGTTGGACTGGATGATCTACCCCATACTGCTGAGTAGCTCCACCAAAGTGACTTTTTACTTTACCTACAAAGTAAGGCCAGCGTGGGAAGAACCCTCATCACACTTCTGGATACTTGCATCAAATTCTACCAACGGCCACCAGAGGGCAGGCCGGTCCCCGGTTCCTCTCCATCCCTCCCAGTCCCTTTGCTCCTGCCTCTCTCGCCCCCGCACCCCCGCCGCCCTCCGCTCAGCTGAGCTTTGACAGTGCCGTGCTGCACCAGCAACCTCCAAATGCTGCGTTTCGTAGCAGACAAGTTTCCGCCACCGAGCAGGAGTCTTGCGGGAGCCTCTCATCCCACGCCGCCGGCAGCCGATCGGAGGTGGCGGCTGCAGAGGAGGGAGCGGAACTGCGCGGGGGGGAAACTGCTCGCCGGGCGCCCCAAAAAGTTCGTGCCGAGGAAAGGTGGTGCAGTGGGGCGATGGGGCTGCACCTCGCATCGCGGAAGCTTTCCTGGGGCGCCCTGGTGCTGCTCTGGCTTCTGCAGGAGGCGGCGGTGGGATCGTCCCCCCAGGAGAGGAAAGGAGCAGGTACCGTCCGCACCTTCCAGGGGGCAAGTGCGCAAAGAATGAGCGGGAAGCGGGCGGCGGGGTGGAGGAGCCTGCTGCTGCCCAGCGAACCTGGGGAAGGGCAGCTCCGAGTGGTACCCACTCTCCAAAGAAGGGGATGAAGGGAAGAAGAAGAGACAAAGGAGGTGCAGGGAGGGGGAGCAAGTGTGCCGGTGGAGACCGGTGTGCAAACAGGGATCAAGTGTGAACCAGCCCAAAGAGAAGTGGGAGCAAGGCACAACACGTACAGAATGGAGAGGTGTGTAACTCTGCTGGGGCACCAACTGTGCAAAAATTAAGTGCTATTTTCTTAGAAAAGCACAGACTGGTGCATGTCAAAAGGCAGCATTATATGTGGATCTCTGTGTGCATCAATGTATTGGTCCATAACCCCCCCCCCATTCACTTACAAATGCATGGAACAGTATTGGAAAAAATGATTGTTTACAGCAATGCAAATGCACAAAAGTCTGTGCAAATGAGTACAGTTGTGGGTGGCAGTTCATTCATACGGTGCTTCCAGTTACTGCTGGTCTTTGTTAATATGGCGTTAACCCAACTTTCTGGGTTCACCTGACACCCTGAACCAGAAGCAACATTTGGACTACGTCACAAACCAGCCAGTCTTGACAACTTGGTTGCACACAGTTATTGTGCTTGGGGTTTGTGTGTATGTGTGTATGAGAATACATATATCACATTACACACCCATACACATGCACTGAGGGTACATCCAAACGTGTGTTTCTCGTGAATTGTGGTTCACCACACTGTAGTTATACAGGACATACAGTCTTCTCTCTAGATCGCAGTCATGAGAAACTGTTTCCATTTATTCAACAGAGCTGCGATTTTGCATTATGCTAATTGGCCTGAGAAATCACTGATCTACTTTCCCAGGTTGTTATTTTTAAGCACGGCTCCAACAGGAAATCCAGGGAACCCAAGCAGAGAGGAATTGGGTAGATAAGCAGTCATACAGGTGAGCGCATGCATGCAGATAGAAGGCCTTCTCCGACGTTGCTTCCAAGTCATGGAATACGCTCCCTTTGATGAGGTCCTGATCTCCAGTGTCTCAGCTTTTAGGGAAGGAACCAAATGTACCATTTTGGGTGGTTATTTCCCTTTATTTCAATTTCATTATGATCTATCATCTGCCTTGAGCAACCTAGGGGTCCATGCAGATGACAACAAGTAGGAAGACCATGGATTTAGATGGCTTTAAAACTTGCTGTGGATGATCGGAAGGCATACGATTGGGCACAGTCTTGAAGGCCATCCAATCCAAACCCCAGCTCAGTGAAGGAAATCCGTAGGTAGAGCCTTCTTAACAGAGGGCTGCCCAGCCTACGCTTGAAGATCTCTAGCAGGGGAGAGCCCATCACCCCATCCTTATACTGTAGCTCACTGCATCCCTTCATGAATTGCTCTAACTGTCACAAAGTTTCGTGTCAAGTACCAGTCTGTCCTTCTACTTAAGCTTTGGGAACACATCCTGCCTCTTACCCTCCTCTATAGTTCATAAGTTTGACTGGGTACTTGGCTCACCTGTACCTGTTTTAGTTTTTTAATCCAAGATCACCACTTCCCCATCCAAGAATGCATGTATGCTAAAGGTACAGGATAAGGAATGGCTGTTTTGGCAAGATGGAATTCTTAGGTCAGCTACAGAATTCCTCCAAATCAGTCTTTTATTAACTTGGTGCACTCCAGATGTGTTGGCTAGGAATTCTGGGAACTCAACACATCTGGAGGCACTCGATTGGGAGAGGCTGGTCTGAATATCAGTTGCAGAAGACAGGGAGAAACAATTATTTTAGAAGAGGGGCAAGCAACCCATGGCCCATCCAGATATTGCTAAAGTCTAATTCCTACCATCTCTCATGGTTGGCCATGCTTTGTAGGAATGCTGGTCTAGAGGTTCAGGCATCAAGGTAGAAACTAGAAGACTGAGTTCTAGTCCCACCTTAGGCACGAAAACTGGCTGCATGACCTTGGGCCAGTCACTCTCAGCCCAACTCACCTCACAGGTCTGTTGTTGTGGGGAAAATAGGAGGAAGAAGGAGTATTAGGTATGTTCGCTGCCTTGAGTGATTTATAAAAATAATAAAGGCAGGATAATAAATAAATAAATAGTCATTCAGCAGCATCAGGGGTGCCACAAGCTGCCTAGCACTGGTTTAGAGGCTAAGAATGGGATTATGTTGTAAACTTTTATGGACTATAGTCCACGTCATCAGACAGGGGAGTGTTATCTTCAACATGTGTAAGCAATAGGACTAAAAGGCTATAAAATATTTTGTAATATATTGATGCAGAACTGAATTGATGTATATGATGTAAGAATAGACTGATCCATGCCCAAAATCTGTCATGAATGATGAGTGTGTGTGTGTGTGTGTGTGTGTGTGTGTGTACACTAGGTCAAGATAGTTAAATAGCTATATTGGGAATCCTAAAATTTTAGAATTTGAAAAAGCTTTGGAGATTATCTAATTCCCATTCTTGCTTAACACAGACTTGAAAAGGCAAGATGAAATTCCAGCAGCGGTGGAAAACCAGATCCTGCCCAGGGGCAGAGCACTCACAGGGCTTCCTTCTGCAAGCTAGATGGCTTTATTGCAGTGGGACCAAATCCCACCCCATCCCACACAAATACTATTAATTCCCTACGAAGGAACTGCTTCAAAGTGTAAGGGAGGCACTAAGTGTAAGACTTAGCCCATCCTTCACTTTCCTGAAGCACTGAGGAGTTGGTTCTTGAACATCCTTGGGAGCAGTGCCTCCCTTGAGCTTCTCTCTGGGATTCAGCGTTGCCTGTCCTATACCATTACCAAAGGGATGATGAGGCAGGGGTTGCTTGGGGGAAATAGCTACTGCCTGGAAGAGGGAATGTTCTGGGGGAAGAGCTTTGGGAGAGGAGCTCACTTGGGCCCTACAGGGGGATTGGGGTGAGACTACCAAGATTTCGCCCATGGGCAGACATTGGCCATTCCTGAACTATATAGCTTACCTGTCAGATGGAGTCCATTCTCCTAAGATGCTTCCAAAAAATAAGAGCCTACTACTTCCTGAGAAAGTCTCTATCCCATGATCAAACAACTTTTACTATTAGGAAGTAATCTGTTTATGTGTTGCTAAATCTGCTTCCTCCCTATTTTCATCTTGTAATTGTCTTGAATAGGGATGGATGGTTGATGATGTGTTGCAAAAGTTTTCACTTGGAGCTCTAGGTGACAGCTGACAAGTATCCTCTCACTTTCTCTTCTGGGCCTGTCCAGTTGCCTGAAATTCTGGCCTCAATTTGTCCATCTGTTTCTTCATTTCATTTAAATGGAAACTGTAAAGGTTTTAGAATGCCTTATGTAAATTATTGGGGTGAGTTCCCTCTTGAAGGAGCTGGAACAAATGGGATTGGCCTGTAATACTTGGCCGAAGAACTAGCCAGGTGGTATATTCTTGCAAGAACGTATTCTACTTGCAAGAGCCCTTCTGTTCAGGTTCTCTTGTTTGGGGCATTAGCTGGGGCACATGATCATCAGAAAGATAAAATTCAAATCGGATACATGACAGAAGATATAACCACTAGAGTGGCATAGTTGTCTAAGAGAGCCAGTTATGCATTGCCCGCAAATAATTTAAGCTGTAGGTTTAAAAAATGGTTGTGAAATACACAGTGCAGAGGATCGTTCATTCTGCTATTGCCCCTCAGGCAACAGAGATTTGGAGTACCATGTCTTGGATTTGTGGCCTAAGAGATAGCCATCAAGACTAGTAGCTATTTATAAGCCAATCCTCCATGAATTTCTCTAGGCTAATTTTTTAAATAGTAATTTTCTTAAAGGTTATAATTACGATCATAAAAACTAATACAAACTGAAAAAAAGAATAAAAAGAGTAGAAGGTGCAGAAAAGAAAGAAAAAGGGAAAATATGCTCCTCTTCCATAGCATCTTTTAGACACAGTCTATCTATAGAGGCAGACATTCTTAAAATTAACTTCTGTGTCCACTATTCAAAAATATCCTTCAATATGTCCAATGTTGAAATATTCTATAATTGTAAGTCAAGTTTAAAAGTTCTTCTCCTTTAATTGTAATCTTTAGTTCCTTTGTAGTTCCCCCTAGTGTCCAATTTTTAAAATCTTATCTTGTTTTTTTTAAAATTCAAACCAAAGCATTTTCCCACATGAAGGGTTCTTTATAATTAATTCCAAAATCTTATTTCAAATTTATCTGGACCCTTAGTCCATTTGTAACTTTCGAAAATCAAAGTTTAACCCCCCTCTTGCTGTTTATTCCCCCCCCCCAATTTTTAAGTTCTTAAACCTGTAGTTAAAACTTCTTTCAATGAGGATTGAAGGAAACTCACCCAGTGCTGTAAAACTTGCTGATCCAAAGGTTCCTAATAGCTGAAAAGCAGTTAACAAGCAATTTCCGAAAGTGATTAGAAATGGAAGTATGCGAACTTAGTGTCCTTTCAAAGGTGCCGACCACAGTTTGAGCAAGTTGGTTATTCTTTCATCTCCCAGAGCTCTAAACCTGCTGCAGTCTCCTCACGAGGAGCAGCTGTCTGGAGCACTTGTGGGCACTCTAAAGTCCTCTCCTTGTTCGGAGAAGAATTACGAAAAGCCAATCTACTCATCGGCTCTTCATTCTGTCACGGTCATTGGCTCCACTTTTTGTGGAGCTGTCTTCTGTCTGCCATTTCTTCCCCAGAAGTCCAAATTTCTCTAGTCTAACTTAATGCTACTTTCTACATTACTAGCAGCAAATTCCACTGTTATGAAAAGAGAGACGTTTGTGCAATCTTGAGATCCTTGGGAAAAGATTAAAGTAGAAATAGAAAATAAATAATAGATACATTCCTTAAGACCCTCATTTACTAAATTTACTAAATTTTTAGTAAATTTACTACATTTACTCTTTTAATAGTTCTGAATCTGTGTTTAATTTCATTGATTCCCTCACCCCAACTTCTTATAGTATTAGTAATGGAAAATTTCTTTCCTTGTTTTCTATTGCATGCATATGTAATGTAAGAATTCTTACCCTTTCTTGCTGATCTTTCTAAGCTAAAACGCTTCCAAATGCTGTACTTTTTCTTTATATGGGTGTTGCTCTAGCTCCCTAAATTGGTAGTTTTATTTTCAGCCCCTTTCCTAGTTGGCCTTTAATTTTTTCAAATACATTTTAATGCAGGCCCGCACAAGGTTGGCATGTTCCCTGAGCTATGAACCATGATTACAAGTTCCGTTTACCGCAGAGGTGGATTACCAGAGCCCTTTGCTGCTGGATGCAGCCTCCCTGCATCCCAACTGTGGCACATCGGCATCCTGAGATTGTGTCACCACAATTCAGAGACAAAATTTCAGTGGGACATTTTGTCTTGTTTCAGTTTTTTACAGATTAAGGTTAGAAACGGGAGTAGGAGGCCTCTGAGACAAAGTGCTCCCATTTGCATCCTTGCTCTTCCCCCAACTGCTCGGCCTCCACTTCTTGCTCCATTCTCTCCCTTAACAGTCCCTGAAAGTCTGAAAAAATCAGCAGTGCCCTTTCCACTGACATTCCCATACCACTGAACCACCTCCTGCAGTCTTCCCAAAGCGAATTGTGCCCCATAATTCTGCAAAGATTGCACGCACCTGCTTTACTGATTCAGTCACTGCAAGTTCAGGCTCCATTAGGGTGCATGTGAAGTTCAATCATTTTGTTTCAAAGTGTATCACTCTGCTCTATCTTACACAGTACTCTGTTGGCCATATTGAAGCCCATGCACCCAGTTTGGAGAGCTTGTTTTGGAACTGTTTGCAATCCCATTCTTGTTTAACCACTTTGAATAACGCAGAGTAGTGTTTCTCAACCTTGGCAACTTTAAGGTGTGTGTAAGCTAGCTGGGGAAGCTAGCTGGGGAATTCTGGGAATTGAAGTCCACACATCTTAAAGTTGCCAAGGTTGAGAAACACTGATGTAGAGTAATCAGGAATCTTGGCCACTTCATTGGTTATTCCTAAGTAGCAATATTTCTTGCAGTTTCTTAGGTAAACGCATTTTGCCTGTTTCATTACGGACAAGGTTATCCATTTATTCCTACTCTAATCTTACTGTTACTTAGCCAGGTACAAACTCGTAATGGGACCTGCCTGTTTATTATGTGGCTGCTAAATTTGCCTTGGAGCCTTTAGGATCCTCTGCATGGACCCCCCTCCCCCCCTGAACCTCAGCTGGTCATGCTTAAGGACATGTCCTCATAATATAGCCTTTGCCTTATCCCCGGTTAGATTCAGGTTGCCTAACGTGGCATTTATCTGATCTGATGTTGGTGCTATTTTCCATCTCCCAGTGCAAACCTTGCTTTATGCATGATTTGTGGCACTTTGGCAGTGACCACAGCGTGGTGTTTGGGTGGCTGTTGTGGTGATCTGCCAAGCTTCTACTGGACACCTCTGGCTGTTGTGGGCACGCCTCATCTCCCGGCCATCGGCAACTTCCGTCCATGGCCATTGTGGTTTGGGCAACAGGAGTGATCAGCAGCAGTGTCCATGGGGTTGGAGGGTATCAAAATCTGTAAGATGGCAAGCACAATCCAAGCCCGGTCCCTTCTGTAGACATATCAACAACATGCGCATGTAGAAAAGGGGCAGGGCATGGATCAGGACCTCACGCCTGCCATCCTTTTGATATTGATCCTCCCCCCCTGCAACAATGTCCCTGATGATGATGCACTACGTGAGCATCTGATGCAAAGTGTTGGTCGAACATCACACAGACTCCTTACCTATGTAGGTAAACAAATACCCTGACTAGCAGGCAGCCTGCATGGTTGAGCAGTATTGGTTGCGGAAGGAACATCCATCTGCCAGGGCCTGGCCACAGCCCCCTAGCAATTGTTTTTAGACAGAGCAAGAGTGACAGTGAGCAAAGGAGAGAGTCAGTAACAGAGTGAGTGATAAAGCAAGAGAGAGAAACCGAGAGAGGGATAAGAAGGGAGAAAGGCAAGCGAGTGAGAAAGAGGGTGCGTAAGGGAATTTAGAACTGACCTTGGAGACGTAGGAGTGAGCCGTTAAGGAGAGATTTGGACAAGAGATAGCAGAGCCCAAAGACTGAAGGAAGTATAAAAAAAACCCAGAATAACCATGCCCTGATTTCATTTAGCATTAGATGGGACAGAGAGAAACTTGAACAGGCTTTCAAGATTCTGTTATGATATTCTACAACAACAACAACAATAATATAACAACAACAACAGTATAATAATAACAACTTATTCAATTTGTATGCCGCCCGACTCGCAATGACTCTGGGTGGCTCACAACAATCGAACAAAGACATTACAATAAAAGTCGCATTTCTGAAATCCCTGCGATGTCTTTTTCTTGACCTGGCCTACTTCAGTTGGTAAAAAGTATGGCCACACAGAACTTCAGGTCAGCAGAAGCAGCAGAAAAACTTCAACGCACCAACAATGCACAAAACCATGCTAGAGTTAAGTGTGCTAACCTAATATTGTTTTTAAAAAGTCCAGCCTTCTCTCAAAAGTGCACTAAACTTGTACTGTATATATAAAGTGCCTAACCAGCATCTTGGAAAGGGTGGATGCCTGTGCAGAAAACAGATGTTACTTTTCTCCTGCAGCCCCTACTGAGGTGGCCCTACACACAGTGCCCAGTGCCCAGAGGGAAAGGGTGTATCTGCAGCAGCTTAAAGTGGCCAGTGGGAGCTGGGCAGACCCCTACCCCAGCTGTGTTCTCAACCACATCATCGATGAACTACAGAATATTGGAGCAGGTCCGCAGCAAAAACTGTGTTGGGAGAAGAGAAGAAAGGACTATTTTAAAACCAGAACAGCCAGCCAATTTGAATTTGTCTCAGCCACGGGCTGGGGATAAGACAAAGAATTGAGAATACAGCCTCAAAAATGGTTACAGAGCATGTTTATGCTGCATTTAACAGGGTGCCAGGATGAGCCTTGACAATATTTCTCCGATACCTAACTGTGGTATAAACATGCCCTGACAACTTCTTTCTCCTTTTGAAAGAAGATGACACTGCCTTCATCTTGACCTCAACCAATGAGCAACATCATCTTAACAGTACTGGAGTTAAATTAATGTTCTCCTCTTTTTCCAAACTTTCCAAAGGGGGTGCCTCAAAGTGGGTAAAATCTGTTAAGTTTTCCTAGTCAATACTTTGGAGGGAAGTCAGGTGGCTACAGTGACTTCAAAACAGAAGCATTAGAATTAGAAGGGAACTGCCAGTTTCACGCCAGTCTAGTTTTATGCTGACTCAGTGGTGGGTGGAAAGTACCAGCTCAGTACTGGGAAAAGGCATAGAAGTCTTCTGAAAAGCCCGTTTTTCTATACGTATCATGTTTTTTCTCTTTAATAACATCTCCCACTAATTTCCCCAGAAGAGATGCTAAGCTAACTGAACTATAATTTCCTCTGCTCCACCCCACCACTTCCTTTTTTAAAACTGGAGTTACATAGGCCAAAATATGCAAGTCCTCAAGAATGGATGTTGATTTTAGGGAGAACTTGCATGTTTTCACCAGTTTGTCATTTGAGTTCTTCAAGAACTCACGACCGGATACCCTTTGGAACCAGTGTATCAAATAGCTGCCTTCAGATACAGAGCTGCGGCCACCCTATTCTTGCCTTTGCCATAAACTCAGAAGCTCTTGGTTTGCCACTCACTATGGATCCATCCCTTGATCTGTGGTAACAGGAGATAGTAATGCAGGTCATCTTGCAAGGGTTTAATAAGGAGCACAGTTAAATAAATTACAGGAAGCCCTTAAAACTTCTGAAAGGGATGTACAAAAGCTCAGAATTATTATGAATAGTGTTTTGTGTCATAAAAACTAATGTCAATGAAGCAATTCCTCTCATTGTCTATTACAGTAAGTCATTATTGTGAAACCACATTTAAAAGGCAAGGAAGATGTCTGTCTTTTAGAATCCATGGAAAATAGTAGACATCTGCAGTAATGAAGAGATTTACACATATTTTATTTATTTAATTAAAGGATTTCTATGCTTCTTCCCATTAAAATAAATCTCAAGGCAATTTACAATTACAATTACATTTGTGATTAAAAACAATACACAATTAATAAAACTGTACATTGAGATGTTTTATATAAATATACGATAATACAAAAATGCAAAATAAAATTGGCAGATAAATAATAGAACCATAAAAAAGGTAAAGGTTTCCCTTGACGTAAAGTCCAGTCGTGTCCGACTCTAGGGGGCGGTGCTCATCTCCGTTTCTAAGCCTTGAAGCCGGCGTTGTCATAAACACTTCCGGGTCATGTGGCCAGCATGACTCACGGAACGCCGTTACCTTCCCGCCGAAGCGGTACCAATTAATCTACTCACATTTGCATGTTTTCGAACTGCTTGGTGTGCAGGAGCTGGGACTAGCAACGGGAGCTCACCCCGCCGCGCGGTTTCGAACCGCCGACCTTCCGATCGGCAGCTCAGCGGTTTAACCCGCAGCGTAAAAAGACTCATATCAAAGTTAGAAACCACAGCAGGGTTGACAGGCCTGGGAAAATGGAACACGTGCTTGCCTGGTGCTACAGAGACAGTAAGGTTGGCTGGCACCAGGTACATCTCACTCTGGAAGACATTCCAAAATCAGGGGCTACCACAGAAAAGGCCCACACTCCAGGAGCCATTTGCCACATCTTCGCATCAAAGGATGCCCAGAGTAGGCCTTCTGAAGATGACTTCAGCTATGGGTAGGATCACAGAGGAAAAGGCATTCCTTCAGATACTGTGGTCCCAAGTTATGAAGGGCTTTATAGGTTAAAATCAGCACCTTGTATTGGGACTGGAAACAAATTGAGGGCCAGTGGATCATTAAAAACAGGGATGATATATTCATATTGCTCAGTTCCAGTCAGTACCCTTGCCGTAACATTTTGTACTAACTGAAGTTTCCAAACCATCTTCAAGGGCAGCACAACACACTAAGCTTTGAAGTACTCTAAAGAAGAAGTTACCAGGCCATGGATTACTGTAATGAGGTTCTCTATTCAAGTAGGGCCATAGCTTGTGCTATGAATGCTGACGAAAGATACTTCATACTACAGAGACTATTTGTGTCTCTAATGACAAGGATGGATCCAGAAGCACTCTCAGGCTACAAAGTTAATCCTTTAAGGGAAATTCAGTCTCATTTTAAAAAGGATGAACCCCACTTAACTAGGCAGACTGACCATCTACTAACAGCACCTCTGTCTTGTCTGGATTCATCTTCAGCTTTTTTGGGCCTTCATCCAGGCCACAACTGAAACCAGGCACTGATTCAACAATTGCATTGCCTCACCTGGATCTGATGAAAAGGAGAGGTGCAGCTGGGTGTCACCAATATACTGTTAACATCTCTGCCCAACTTGGAAAAGCTCCCCTGAGAGGATAGAGTAGTACAGGAGAAAATTGTTTTCTTCTCTCCATCAACCCCACAAAATGGGTTCAATAGTGAACTCTTATTAGCATTCAACCAGATTTCAGATGTGGCTTCCTCCACCTGCATTTTATTGTGACTTTATTGTTTCATTGCCCTCAGCTGAGATGGGTACCAAAGATCTGAACAGGCTTTGCAATGTAAGACAGGACCCTTAGCAGCTAGTGTGTCAATTGTCCTGGTGACAATAGAAAGTGGTGTTTCTGTATCCAACCACTGTGGTGTCCTGAAAGTAAACTCCATTGGTGCAGGCATAAGTGGCTGGTAGGGAAGAAAAGCTTGGTGACCTCACAGAGTTTCTTGTTATTGATCCACCCTTCCTTAACCCAAGATCTTCCAAATGTATTGGCTGGGCATAATGAACATTCCATCTGGACATATTCAAAGAGCATAAGTTTGCCAAACTATAGTAACAGGTTGGCTTTTAGGCAACAATTAAACATACACACACATACACACACACATGAGTGGATGGTGCCTTTTTGCATCTTACTCTGAAAGTAATGCACTAGAAAATAACCTTTCTAGTTTTGGATGTTCACCGATCTAACTGTTTTTAATTATTGGAAGTAGACATATCTGCTTGTTGAGACAGTTGTCAGAGAGCTGGGTCTTCTTGAGTTGGAGATCAAATAAGATTTATGAAGATTACTTGTTTGTGTCTCCATTTCCCTGACTCACAGTATAATAGGAAATCAGCTGATCAGATCAAACGCTCATTCTCTTCCAGCCTACTGTACCCACAGCAGTCAACTGGATGCTTTGGGAAACCCACAAGCAAGGCATGAGCGTAATAGCCTCCACCAGTTCATCTTTCCCAGCAAATTAATATTTAGAGAAGTCTCAAGTTCATATCCAAGGAATGTTAGAAGAAGCCTGAACATCTTTTAATATGCAATGAAGATTTCCTAGATAAATGCCCTAAAGCTACTTTACAATATCCCAAACTCATCCAAACTTCTCTTGGCCTCCTCCCCAATCTCAGCTAGAAAACCATGTAAACAGGAAAAATCAGCAATGCTTGGCCAGCAGGATGGACTCTTATGGCCTTTCCAGTATTTGCTTGATTCATAAAGTGTCTCAACTCAATATTTTCATGCCAAGAAATTACAGGGAAAGCAGCCAGACCATAGATTGACTATGCCAAATAATCGTTTCTACTTGGATAGCCTATACGCAAGAGAAAGAGAGATGAAGAGAACAATGAAACTTTAACCTGACATGGTTGAAAATGAGCAGCTGCCTCTGACCCTCATCTTTTCAGTACATTCTAGTTTTTTTTTTTAAAAAGTGTGATACATTACAGTATTTCAAGTGGACCTACACTGAACTATCCCATTAGACTGATGACTACTTCACTTATGGAAGACATAATACATGGTCAACTGGTTATTCTGATGCTTTCTCTGCTTTTAGGCCAGTTTGGGGTGGGGATCTAATTGCATGCATCTGAGTACAATATGTTTCAAAGTTATAATACATCAGTTTTACACATAGGACACTACTAAAGCAAGATGCACGCGAGTTGTCTAAGCAGAGAAAATCAAACTGCGGAATTTTCTACCATATTATGAAACTGACTAAGGCATTATGAAATTGACTACTGGGAGCCCTTGCCCAGATCTCTGCTTCCCAAAGGGATTGGTGGGCAGGGAAAGATTTATTTTTTAAAATCAATCCAATGCAGAGAAACAAAGGAATAAAGCCTTGAAACAGTGTGTATTCTCAGAATAAAATTGGACTAATAAACACAGAAGCAACTGAAACCTGCATCTGTAGAGCTATTGACTGTCAAAGCACATGATCCTTCTAGCAATTTACTTCATTCAGTGTTGCAGATGTTACAAGGTATGTGCCTCACGCTCATATTTTAACCCAATGGATATTGCACTGTGTGATTTGTCATTTATCTGCAGAGCAGCAGCTGCATTTTGGAAAACTATCGTAACTGACAGATCTGTGGTAAATCCTGCCTCTATTCTCCTCCTTCACCAGCAGCAGCAGCAGCAGCAGCAGCAGCATTACCTCCTGGGTTTACTCATTTCTCGTTTGAGGATAGCTCATGAATGGGAATATTACACTGTCCTGTTTTATGAGATGTTACTGAGGGACATGGAATCTCCCCATTTATAGACAGAACTGGATCGGCATCAGCTCCACACCTCTAGTGCCACTTGGTGTCCTCTATCAGGTATTCTGTCTATGTAGATGAAGGTCATACTAGCTGAGAATGCCGGGCATCCAATACAACCAAAGGGTCACAGATTGGGGAAGACTGCCCTACAGAGTTGCCAGAATTACAAATAGACATCTTTATATACTTGGAAAACAGGGCACAAGTTCACCCATATGTAGTCTAGTTTTCCTCTGACCAAAAGGTAATATGCCAACTCTCACCATTTTAAGGTTCGTTTTTTCTCTATTCTGTTTTGAAATCAGACCTGTTTTCACTTTCTAAAGCAGGTTTCAGGAGTTCAGGTAATGGTTTGGAAGCTTCTCTGTACCTTTCACTTTCTTTTATTTATTTCAGCCACCCCATTCATCCTTCTTTGATTAAAGAATGATTTCTTTAAAATAATCCAAATTATTGGAATCCCCCAAAGACTAACCTATATAAAACTGACACATGCAAATAGCAAAATAAAAAGGTAACTGATGTATGCAAACAGGTTTAATCTACAAAATGTATCCTGAATGGTTATCTGATCATATGAGGACTCACTTTGATCAAGGATATGCAGTTCTATTTATCTGTATTATTGCCAGTGTTCCAATGCAAAGCCTGATTAGGTGTACAGAAACAAGGGTTGCAAGTCAAGAGCCCTGGATGAAATTAAGTTCTGCTTTCTGAGGGTGTTTCCAGAGAAGGCTTTTATTGCACAATTATCTTGCCTCATTCATGGAAAGTCAAGGAGGCAGAGTCAGCCCTACCATTATTCCCCAGTCAGTCATCTCAGACAGCAGATCCCGAGTGTCATAAAAGGGCATGTGCTTAATTATATAATCAATTTTTTAATTTATTTATATGGCTAGGAAGAAGGCTTGTGGGATTTACAACCTCAAATGCCCTTGGGTGGATCAAGAACACAGTTTCCAGCTCCAAATGAAGTAGCAAGACATCTAAAGCCAGCCATAAATACATATACAGAGAGAGAGGTAGAGACACAGTAGCTTTTTAACATCTTTTGGTTCTGCTAGGACAAGGTTTTCAAATTTAAGGCCAATGGGCCACATGCAGTCTGCAACAAAGCTTAAAGGAAAGAATAAGCCCTGGCTGGCATGTATCTTTTAGTTAGAGAGATCTACCCAAAAAGAGGTGGAATTGCCTCCTGCCCAATTTGGTGCTTGTAGTAAGTGAGGCAGGAGCAGACCAGTTGGATGAACTGATGGGGACATGGAGGGAGGGGAAAGGAGAGTGCTCTCACTGCACACACAACAGGGGAGCAACTCCTGGAATTAGGACGGCATGGATCCTCCCTGGGGCTATAGTTGTAATGGTATGAGGGAATGACCTTGGGAGACAGGAGGAAGAGCTGCAGACTAGGCAATGGTCAGATAAGAGGCAGCTGAGCCTGCAGAAGGAATGGGAGCATGGAAAACATCTCAGAAGGGACCCTCCTTAGTTTCTTGGATTGTAAAGGCAAGGGGGGAAGAGAAGTACTTTCAGACTTGCAAAATTCTGTTAATGTAATCTTACAATAAAGACAGAGCTAGTACTCCTGAGTGTGCTTCTTGTCTGGACTACCTCGCAAGGCTGACAGTAGCTGACCATAATGGACTGGCAGAAATGTACTGAATGTGGCAATTCAGAGATTTCACTGCAGATGCTGAGGTCAACGGCTCTAGGCTGAGAAGAAAGTGTGGCTCTATGCCTGGGCAGGACTGCATTGCTAACCTTGCATTAAGGTCCTATGACAACTAGGGTCAAGTTGCAGTCTGCTCTCCCAATTTACCTGCTCCCTCCGCTATTGGCACTGCCATCTGTCAGTGGTATCTGTCTAGGGGACACTATAGAAAGAGACCTTTAGATCAATGTATGGAAAGATTTCAGTGTTGTGGCCCTCAGGCTAAGGAACTAGTCCACACACAGCACTTGTGACTCCTGTGCTATGAACTGTCCTTCTGGAAGTATCACAAAAGATGCTGAAAGGGGCCTCTTGGTGCATCTCTATGGAGCGGAGGGTGCGCAACCCAAGGGCCAAGGCCACATGATTCCTCTCCTTCCCCAAAGCCTGTGGGTGCTGCTTCCCCAGTGCTCTTTTAAGTGTTGCCCTCAAATTAAACTTCTAATCTGACAAAAAAGGGAAGTGCAAATTATTGTATAAGGCAAGTAATCTTACTCATTGCGTTTATTTGATTTCAGCTTTCATCAAATCAAGTTTGGTTTTTCTTTTTCTTGGCTCCACATAGTGCTTGGTCGTGGCTCTAGGGATTTCCTCAGGGGTGGGAGGAGTGTCAAAAAGTCATTCCGTAATGACAGCTGTAAGCTCCTTTCGTAGGGCCTTCATCCAGGAGCGGATTGATTTGGGCTGATAATTATATATATTCATATACATTCATTAGATATATACTTTTGTTTAACACATTTTCAGATGTATTTTTGCAAATGTGCATGGAGAGTTGTTGTCACTGACAATTTGGGATCCATAAAATCTTTTCAAAACTCTGTTTCCAGAGACAAGACAATGTCTACATTTATTGGTGACTGGAAACCCCTTATGGACGTTTTGTGTAAAAAAGAACATGACCCCAGAGATTTTGAGCTACACATGTTGATTTCATTCTCATCAGTAGGCTTTGTTTTCCCTCTACAAGACATAAATAAATAAGCTGCCCCAAACAGGAAGGTATATGCCCAAGGCCGATTTCCATAATCTCCACTAACCCAGTGTTTGTTATACCAAACATCACTGGAAAACATCTGGATTCCTAGGCCATTCGTGCAAGCCACAGGCTAAATGGAACTTTTGTGGGGGAAGCAAGCCACATCTACACTGATAACAAGAATATGTTTTTCCAGAAAGCAAGCCCAGAATAATATGGTGCGGCTGGATGACATTCTTTGGTTCCCTACTTTTAGAAGGTGCCTCATTTAGGACTACCAGATCTAGGCTGCAAAAATCTGGATGGCCACTACAGTAGATAGCAGCAATGTCTCTTTGCTCCCATCTAGCGGCTATCCAGATTTTCACAGCTCAGATCTGGTAGCCTACGTTAATAGTTACATGCTGGATCAGGCAACTTCCTGAATTGTATTAGAGCACCCTGGGAGGAATCCTACTCCCTGCTATTGTAGACAGCAGAGGGAAAGGCCTTGAAGGACAGTGTAATGAACTGTAAGAACCACCTTGAAGAACAGGAGGAAGAACCGCAACCAAGACAGTGGTCAGATACAAGGAATTTGAGTCCAAAGCAGAAATGTAATTTGAGAAAATGTCTCAGACTTGACCATCTCTACTTTTCTTAAAAATAAAGGGAGGGAGCGGGAAGCACATCCAGACTGGCAAGATTATGTTACTATTGTATTTTCATTTATTTACTAACCTGCCTTTATTATTTTTATAGTGGTTAAAAGAAAAGTAGTACTGATCTCCATGGTATTGGTTTCTTAGTCTAGACTATCTTGTAGGGCTGACAACTATGGAATGCAGGCAGGCAGTTTTCAGCAAACTCCTCCTTGCAACAATTACATTTATTTATGCCCTAAATAAATGGGTGTTTCAGACTCAGGCCACTATATTGCTATGATAGTTATCGCACTATTACAAGACAGGGTGGAAAGTGAGCGAAAAAGGACTGCAGAATGAAGCTGAAGGTTACCTGGGCCTTCCTTGTTTGGATCTTGTCTTTTCCAAAATATGGAGAGAGGCAGTTTATAACATCCAGCATTTATAAATATATAGGGATTTGGCATTGGTATGTTGATTTTACAGCATTTATTTGAAAAGAGGTCCTGTGCTACAAAGATCAGGCTTTAGGACCAGTTGCTTAAGGTCAACTGTGAGTGAAAAAATTATCTATACTTTCTCAGATGAACTTCCCACTTGCCAGATCGTTTTGCATATTCTGCAATGAAGTCCTACCTCTAAAAACTACTTTCTGACTCAGGTTTGTCAGGGAATATGTCATCCACGTTAACAAAAGGTAGTCAGAGAATTGGACTAAAAAGTAGACCCCCTTCATGAAAATATTTTTGTCGTGAATCTTTGAAATATACTACTTTCAGTACTTTAAGTCTTTTACCACTGTGGCTGGCCATGATTTGTATAAATATTTAACTTGTTTGTTAAATATTTGGTAGTTTTGACTGAGTTTGCCCTTCTGAAATAGGCTGCCACAGTATCATCCTGGTGGCTGAATGATTTAAAGAGGACGCTGCAGTGAAAGAAAGGCAGGACAAAATCACATTCCCAGTAAACCAGTGACCACAAAAAAACATTTTACCGGTGCCAATAAAATATTAATAGCAAATGGGAGACTTCACAGCACATATACATTCCAACGAATCAAGACCCTGACCTTTTCTCCACTGAAGATTATGAACATCCCCACGGTTTTTTTAAATTCCTGGACCAAATCCAGATTTACTCATAGTTAACAGAAGTCCTGTTGGTGCATTTTTGTTATGGCAAAGGCAGATTCATCCACCTAATTACCCTAGTTCTTCTGTTCTTTGGGAGGGTTATATACTGATATATTTTTTATATTGCTTGCTGCTGTGAAGAAGTAAAAATGTTCCAACCCTGTATAATGTTGTACTGATTATAAGTGCCTCTTCTACCCTGGAACTGTGGATTTTGTATGTTTCCCATGCTATTTTGTCATGTTAATTGTTTGTAATATTTTGTGTTTGTAAAAATGATTTGAGAATTTGTTAATGCTTTCATTGACTTTGTGATCCACCCAGAAAGCTTTGGTTATTGGGTGAAATTAGGAGTACAATAATAAACCAACAAGGATAGGACAGGACAGGAGAGGACAAGAAGGAGTTGAAACACAACAGTGTAGAATGGAGTTTGCATGTTCACTGTTGGAACCAGTCATCAAAGCCTTTATCTACAAGATTCCATTTCTATCTATCCCTCTTTCCATATAGACTGCAGTTCCCGCAAGAATCAATCAGTGCCCGTGTTCCATGGTCACTGGGATGCTCAGTCGGTTTCAGGTTATTTTTCTGCAAACCTCCCTTGTTAGGGATAGATGGTGGTATTTTATTTACTTTTATTTATTTTATTTACATAAAAATGGGACGTACCTCTGAACATCAGAACAAGGAGGTGTCTGCAGCAAAGGAGGACATTATTGCAAGCCCCCCCCAGCAGTGACGTCAATGCACAAGTCCATCCTTTAAGCGCCTTGTTGTGATGCCACTCTAGGGTGGGGCTTCCATAGTGATGTCACTGAGCATGCTCACATACTGCAAAAGCACATATTATTCCTTGCTTGCTGACAAAAAACAGCCGAGATCAAGCCAGCTGGCTTGATTTTGACCGGTAATTGCCAATTACCAGCTGAGGCCAGACTGGCTGCAGCATATTACTGCTGGTCTGTTTTTTACAGACAAGGAATAATTAAAGTTGTTGTTGTTGTTGTTGTTATTGTGTTGTCCTCTCCCTGATTTTTTTTTAATCAAGTTATTTTGGTTGACTTCACTGGAGTCTTTTTAATGTTCCTGGAGAAACTCTGAAACTTGTGTTCCTAGAAACTATTGGGTGCAGTCCTCAGAGTTTTCCAGAAATTGCTTCCAGACTGTAGTGTTTAATTGGGAGAAAAGGAAAATTATCAAATACATGCTGAAAGGGTAATCAGAATTAGTACATTTTAATGTAGTGTAAATTACATTAAATCAAATTTAGTTTTTGTCTTGGCCCCACACACTACTTTTTGCAAGCCAATCAAAAACCAAAGGTGCTCTAAGCTTGGAAAAAGTTGTACGTCTCAGCTTTATAGCATAGTGAGATAACATTTCTGGTCCCAATAGTAACCAGACTGGGAGCTACACACATATGTATAGATATTTACAATCATCTGGGCATACTTTCCTTCATACATACATATTAATGCATCTTATCTGGCAAAAACACGTTCTCCTTTTTGTCCTCATGTCCTCCATCTGGCAGGCATACCCTAAAAATCAAATATTGTTTGGCTTTTTGAAGGTCTTGCTTTTAAAAAAATTTTGGACTGTTTTCACAAGAACAGTAATTTAAACTTTAGTGAATTGTGACCTTGTAAATTGTCTCCTTCTTTCCCTTGTCAGTCAACAGACCTGACAGCCTACATTTACATTATTTATTTCCTGATTCTAGCAATCAGCTTCAAATCCATGATCACTGTCTTCTACAGATAGCATGACTTGCCGTATGTTTCTATGGTGAAATTTTAAAAGTGTGTTGTTGTTGATTCTATATTATCGCTGGCATATGTTCTTGGAAATCAAGATTTGTTAGAAAAATATTATGACTGGAAAACCAGTCTACCCAATGGTGGAAAAATAATTTCATATGCATGTAGGCCTAAGTACATTTTTTGCAGTTTTTTGTTGTAATTTTTGTCGCGGATGCCAAGAAAGTTAAACATTTCGTGTGTCCTCCTTTTCCTCCCATTTGTCCTCCTTTCCAATTGTCTGTGCCCTCCTTTGCCTGTTCAGAGATCTGGTAACCCTACTCTCACTCCTCCTTTTTAATACGTACATGAAGCCACTGGGAACGGTTATCTGTTTACATGTTGACAGCTAAGTCTCCACTTTAAGCTGAGCCAAAGAGGCTATGGAAGCAGAAGTCTTCACTTGGTGTTTGGAGGCTGCAGGAGTCTGGATGGAATGAAACAGGCTAAAGTTGAGCCCTAAGGAGATGGATTTACTTTTTCTTCAGAACCCTCCCTGTCTGTTGTGACTTTAACTTGGGTTGGGTGCTGCCCTATGGAAGAAGCAGGTCTGCAAGTTAAGAGTCCTCTTGGATTCACAGCTACTGCTGGATTCATAGGTGGAAGCCATGGTGCCTTTCTCCAGATCTGGTGTGTGCACCCCTGCACCCGTGCCTGGAACAGGAGGCCCAGGCAACTCATGATGACTAGACTACTGCAGTGTTCTTTACATAGGGCTGCCTTTGAAGATTATTTGGAGACCACAGTTGATGCAGACTGTAACAACTTGCATGCTAGTTAGTGAGTTGCTACAGCCACCTAGCACTTGTATTGTGGGTGCTACATTGGCTTCAGCAGGTTTCTGGGTACAATTCAAAGCACTGTTTTTAATCTATAAAGGCCTACCAAGTTTGTCCCTTCAGTATCTTCAGACTGCCAAATTTCAGTGACATGATGTTGGAAGATTGCAGCAGCCCATCAAGAAAAGTTTCAGGGCCATAGATGACCCATCCTGGAACTGTTCTATTCTGGCTCATAGAAATAGTTCTTAATTATTTTTTATATGTATCCAAACAGTTGATGAACAAACAGCAGTTTTTAAAATTATCTTAAAGGGCCTTCCTAAGGTAGGTATTTCATAATTTCAATTCTTTTCCTAAAGGTTGGACCCAGGGACCTGGAGCTATCATGGGAATACATTCTCAGATCTGGGGACGAAAGACTCGGGAAAGCACACCTGAAGACAAAAGGACACAGATCAGCCAAGATTTTGCAGGAAGGAGTTTGACTATTGACACTTTGACAGACAATGAAACCCAGATTGTGGTGAGTCTCATGTAAGGAATAATTTACGTCTTAGGAGGTTTTGATTGGTCAGAAAACTTTAAGGAATCTTTCCTTGTAAAAAGATGTGGGAGATGGAAGAATTGGAGCCCTTCAGGGGCTAGAAGACTTTAACCACTATTGTCTTTGGCTGGCAGCCATCTTGGCTGCAGGTGGTGGAACTCTGAGTCCATTACTATTTGGAAGGCCACAGATTCTTCACCCTGGTTATAAAACCGCATGTGGGTTATACAGAAAAGGAACATACGCTGGCACCCCTGGCTCAGCCAGTATTAATCAGACCCTTAAAGACCTGGGAACAAAATGTTCTTTTTTGCTTCCCATCTTCTTATTGGATCCTATCTAAATGCTATTGTTCCTCAGTTAATTTTTGTCCATTTGAGGTCAGTGCCTCAGTAATGGGAATGTATAGGGAAATCTAAAAGCAGGGATTATTTTTAGCAGATAGTTTTACTGTCTTCAATAGAACTTTTCATCCTGTGTGATCGTATCAAACATGGACTGTATTTTGGATGGGGCCATGTTTAGGGCTTAGGCCCTTGCTTTCCTGAAAAGGCTCTCATTCAACACCACCAAATAGTACCACTTGGTCTCTCTCTCCGTTGTGCACTTCTCTCCTTCTCCCACTTCCTGGCTGGGGAATTCTGGGAGTTGAAGGCCATACAGCTTAAAGTTGCTAAGGTTGAGAAACACTGCTCTGTACAAACCCCAATACCCAACACTGCAGGACTACATTTTACTCTCTAAATATGTCAAGTTCCTTTCCCTTTGCTAATATAAGCCCACAGAATAAAGTTGGGTTTAGACGAGGATTTTTATTGCCTTTCATTTCACTGGATTCGTCTATCTTGGTCTTAGGAGGAGAGAGAGAAAAGTTGAAATATTTTTCATTGTAAAAAAATCTTGAAGAAAAGGATAAGAAAAGGATTTGAGAGAGACCTACTGTGGTGATACTGTAGTGGCTAGAGAATACTGGATGAATATCAGAGCTAAAACTTTGATTACAATCTAGTACTATAACCACTACACAATAGAGTTATGCACCTCATTGGGGGCACTTCCACATGGCTATCAGTTTCATTCCTCAAATTCTTGGCAGCAGTTTCAGGTCCCTGTATGATGGCTTTCACTGCTATATTCTCTTCTACCACTGAGCTGATCATTGTTCTCTTAGCTGGCTACTGGGAGGGCTTGCACACACTTTCTTTTCATCCTTCCCTGTGTTTAGGAGGACAAAAGTAAAGGGAAAACCCAACCAGCAAAGGGGACCAGCAAAGCTATTCTCAGAATGACTGGTGAGAAAGGGTGATGTTAGCAAGGCACTACAACTCCCTGGCTACAGGGGAGAGAAAGGAAATCCCAGGAGACAAGCCAAAGCAGAGGGTCCTACCAGTGGAAAACAGCCTTCTGTGTGGTTCTGGAGGAGACTGAAAAGCTATCTTTCCAGCACTTCCCTTGTGTGTGGAAGGGGCCTCAGGCCACAACAGCACAACTCTTTTTCTGCTCTTGTCCACAGAGGTGATTCAGTCCCTCCAGGGAAAAGTGGAGTCAGAGGAATACCTGCAGGGTTGCTGTGCAGGATATTCAAGACATCTCTCAGATGAAGTTGCTCAGATTTGCTCCAAGTTGGAATCTGGCTGTGAAGGCCCTGTGGTGTTGACCAAAGCATTGTCTGATTTGGTTATCCAAGAAGAGTTTGAACCTGCTAGTCCTGACAGGGTCCTCAGGGCTATGAGCTCAGCCATCTGTATATTAGATCCATGTCCCTCCTGGTTAGCTAAGGCTTCCCAAGGGATGGCATGTGGTTGGGTCCAGATGGTGGTGAATTCACCCTTAGAGGGATAGGTTCTGCCTGCACTTAAGGAAGGAGTGGTCCACAAGAAGCTATTGCTGGACATACCAGTGTTCAACAATTTTTGTCCTGTCTCCAAACTTCCCTTCTAATGGAAATTTGCTGAGAAGGTGGTTGGGTTGCAACTTCAGAGAGCTCTGGAGGAACAAATTATTTGGACCTTTTTCAGGCAGGTTTCAGGCCTGGATATAGTACTGAAACAGCATTGATTGCACCTGTGGATGACCTCTGGTGGGGGGGAGGATCAAGGTGGTGCATCCATTCTGGCTCTCCTCAATCTCTTAGCAGCTTTCAATACCATCAGTCACAGTATCCTCCTGCACCAGCTATGGAGGGTTAGGAATGAGGGGGATGGTGTTGCAATGTTTTTTTTCCTTCCTCCAGGGCTGGTTCCAGTTGGTGTTTGGTGGGGGGAGGAGAGTTCCAGCTCCATACACCTGCTTTGCAGTATTCCTCAGGGCTCTATACTCTC
This sequence comes from Candoia aspera, assembly GCF_035149785.1. Classification (NCBI taxonomy): domain Eukaryota; kingdom Metazoa; phylum Chordata; class Lepidosauria; order Squamata; family Candoiidae; genus Candoia; species Candoia aspera. The sequence goes on from NC_086156.1 coordinate 85,695,337, forward strand.
CTCATTCCTGTTTAACATCTGCATGAAGCTGCTTGGTGAAGTACACTGATGATACTTACAGTAGTTATACATTCCTACCCCATGCCAATCAAGTGATACTGTCAAGGTTCTTGGAGTCTGTAGTCTGTGGGGGTCTGTGTCATGCACTGCCTACCGCCGAGTAAAGCACAGACACTGGTTCAGTTGAAGCAGGCTCTGTTTTATTCATCGCGTAGTGCCAGTTGTAGAAAAAAGCTGAGAGTGACAGGAGCGCGCCGGTGCGGGGTTTAAATACCCCGCGCCGGTCAGCGCCCCCTCACTCAGGGTTACGTCATCCCCCCTTTGTCCAACATGCTGTCTTGCCGGTAGGTGAGGGGTTGCGAGGCCCCGCTGGCGCTCCGGGATCGCCCATCATCGGTTTCCTTATTCATCCGGTGATTGCTGTCAGCTGGGCGATCTCCGTTGCGCTAGCGCTAACAGCTTGGGTGTGCCTCGCGATCCGCTTAGCCTTTGTATCTTCTTCTTTCTTCTTTGTGAGCTGATGGCTGCTTATCTTGAGTCCCTTCCCCTGCTTCCTCGTTATTGTCATGTGTGCCATTGCGCTGATGTCTTCAGCTCAACGGCACTCATGACAGTCTGGATGGGGAAGAACAGGCTTCAGTTCAACCCTAATAAGACTGAGTATCCTTGGGTTTTAGGGTCCTCTGGATCCAAGGACTTTCCATCTTTAGTTCTTAGTGGGGTAGCACTTTCTCAGCACTTTCTCCAGACAGAACTGGTCTGTAATTTGGGAATCTTCCTGAGCTTATGGCTCCTGTTCAAAGAGAAGGTGGAAGCAGGGCTACAGGGCCTTTGCAGAGATCCATCTCATGTGCCAGTTGCTCCCATTTTTGGATCTGGAGGCACTGCTCACGAAGTCACTCGTGCCTTGGTCACCTCCCAGATGGACTACTGGCGGGCTATTACTACAGCCTCTTTATATGGGGCTGTTCTTGAAGACAATTTGGAAACTGGAACTGGTTCAGAATACAGCAGTGTAGGAAGTTAGGGGCACATTAGTATGCTCATGTTACACTACTACTTTATGACGGAGCTGGCTCCCAGAAGGCTTCTGGGTACAATTCAAGGTGCTAGTTGTCACCTACAAAGCACTTCATGGCATAGGACCAGTTTATTTGCAGGACTGCCTGCCTCCAATTATTTCTGCCCATCCCACCAGATCTGATAGAGTGGATATGCTCCAGGTCCTGTCTATTAAACAATGGCTTCTGCTGGGATGCAGGAAGTGTGCAAGTGTGCCTTCTCTGTTGTGGCAGCTGCTCTGTGGAACACCCTTCCCCTCCCCCCCTGAGATTGGTATGGCCCTGACTCTGCTTGTTTTTTTTACAAAACATTAAATATATGGATGTTCCCCTGCACATAGGGCCAAAATGTCATCTGAACCTGTTTCATGTGGTTTTGTGTTTGTGTGAGTTGAGTTATGGGCCTCAAGTATGATTTACATTTATACTATTTCCTACTGTATATTTGATATTGTGTTTTTTTTAATTTTATGTTTGTTGCCAGAATCACAAGTGAGAGTTGGACAGCCATATAAACTGATCTAATAAAAAAGTACAAATAATTAGCCAGCATTGCAGGGTTGTTACAAAGAATTTAAAAGTGGGAGAGACTTTGGGATTTATTAGCTATTCTGAGAGTTTTATGCTATTAAAGAATGCAATAATAGTTTCAAAATAAATGCATTTAATTCACTTCCAGGCCATAATCTTGATGAAAAGATGAACACTTTATTGCTGAACTCTGGATTTGAAAGGCCAGTTGCTGTGGATATGTGTGACGCTACTGTCTGAAACACTTCAAAGCAAATTTGATTTAAGCTATCCCCATGAGGTGCTATGTATGTGCTCATGCATGCTTCAAGCCCACCTGCTCTTGCAGAATTGGTGATGTAGAGGTGGAAGGTCACATACTCCTAGTGAAGAGACATAGATTATATCTATTTCAACAAAAAGGCCAGGCTACCACATACCTTTCCTTTTATCCAGCTGTTTCTGAAAAAACAAACCCATTCTGTACAACTGCTATCATTGCATGCCAAGGGCTGCTTAAAATGAATTCAGGTTTTTCTTTTTTCTTAAAGATGACTTTAATGGGTGGCAGTTTTACCATGAGAGTTTCAAACTCAAAGGAAGGAGGAAGTTCATGACTGTGAATGCTATTAAGCAGTGGGACAGCCTGTTTCCTGGAGCTGTGGATTCTCCATCACTGGAGGGTATTCAAGTAAAGGTTAGACAGTCATTTTTCTGTGATGGTCTGAGGATACCTGTTTTGGGCAGATAGTTGTATTAGAAGATCTCTAAAGCCCCTTCCAACCCAATAACTCTATGAGTAATCCACAATAGTATATGCCAAACTAACACAGCCATAGTTTATAAATCACAATGCCTGGGATCAAACACCTTCTAAACTAAAACCATTTTTCTGTGATGGTCTGAGGATACCTGTTTTGGGCAGATAGTTGTATTAGAAGATCTCTAAAGCCCCTTCCAACCCAATAACTCTATGAGTAATCCACAATAGTATATGCCAAACTAACACAGCCATAGTTTATAAATCACAATGCCTGGGATCAAACACCTTCTAAACTAAAACCAAACAAACCACATTATTGCTTAATGTGGTGTATAAACCCCACCTCCTGTCTCTATGGTGCCTCATGTAGTTTTACTCCATTATGTACTTCTTTTCTGTGCCAGTGAACTTATTTTGTCTGGAATTATAATCCACTGTTAAATTCTCTTTTTCTTACCAAGTATATAAATACAATAAATAAAAAAATAAAGTTGAATATGTACAACCATCACGGGTTGGATAATGGAGCGTAGGTCCAATGGAACAAATAAAGTTTTTTTTTTAATGTGTGATCTCTGGGGGTGGCAGGAAAGTGCAAGACATCCCCAGTCCAGGTTGGGGAAAATTTAGAGACCTCCTCATGTGGTGAACAGAAGGTCTAAGGAGGTGTGTGAATCTATGGAAAATTCTGTGAATGATACAGAGATTAGTGGCCCACTGTTTATGCACTTTGAAGTGAGAGTGTGAACCATTACTAAATGGAAAGAGTGTTTTTAATTAATTGAAATCAATATAGAAGAAAACACATGCTGCATACTCGCACAGTGTGATGCCAAGAGCTGCCACTGCAGTTTGCCTGCTCTAGCTGGAAGCAGTTGGTCCTACTGTACATTCAGATCTATGCTTGCAGCTGACTGGCTTCATCTCAGGTCATATGGGCAGAGATGTGGCTCTGCAGTGAAAAATGTACTCAGGGTGGATGGCATAGTCTCCTCATAGCATGCTGCATGCATCATGGGGAACAGAAGGCCAACTTTACCAAGCAGCTTTAGATGGACTGGATCTGTAGAAATCAGCCATTGAAGCATTCAGTGCAAAGAGATAAGTGTTATCTCCTGCTCATTCTTAAGGCCCCAAGCTATTAATAAAGGTTAGCTGCAGAAAATGGCCAAAGAGCAGACAACCCTAGAATAAGACTGTGGTTCAGCAGAAACGCTTATTCCAAAGTAGAGTACCCAATATGGGTAAACTGGCTTCAACTGGTCCAGAATGAAGTGGCACAGACCATGATGAGCATTCCTTGGTATGCCCATGTGGCATTCCTGCTTTGTGAGCTGCACCGGTTACCAGAATGCAATTCAAGATGCTGGCAGGAACTATTACCTAGGTAAAAGGTGCTGAAGCATTTTTTAAGTCCAAAATGAGATAATGTTCAGAAGTGGCTCAGGCAGATGCCTCCCTAATTCAATGAACTATAAGGAGGAGGAGGAGGAGGAGGAGGAGGAGGAGGAGGAGGAGGCGGCGGCGGCGGCGGCGGCGGTGGCGGCAGAACAGCAGAAGCAGACTTGCAAGATTCTGTTCTTATAGCCAATCTCAGTGAAAGTAGTTTTAGCCTTCCTGTGGAGTGGATTTCTTGGTCTACCTAGTGGGGCTGACATTACCTATAAAGCTCTACATGGCATAGGGCCAGGTTCTTTGAGGGACTACTTATCTCCCATGTTTTCTGCCCAGCGGGTATGGGCCAACAGAGTGGGTGCACTTGGGTCACTGATTCATGCCATATTATGGGACCCATGAAGTACACACACTCTGTCATGGCACTTGAGCTCTAGAATGAGGTCCTCCCTGACATTTCTGTTGCTCCCACCTTAATGGTGTTCCAGAAGGCACTGAAGGCTGGCTGTCTTCCCAGGCCTTGGGCTAGGGTGAATGCAGCCCCTTATGGCAAGGTTTTGCACATGTTGTTGTTGTTGAATCAACAGACTTCCATCTTGTCTATTTATCTTGTACTGTATTATTTCATTTTTAATTTTGCTGTTTTATTTATCATTTGAGAATCAGATAGCACCTAACTAAATTCAGTCAATCAATCAATCAACCTGGCTGGGTTCATACATCAAGCTAAGCCATAAGGTGCTTTTCTTGTTTATGGCGTAGTGTGCTGTGTGAACCCAGCCACTGTGGTTTGTACATCAAGAATGATGGCTTTTTTTATGTGTTGTTTGAATATAGCTGAGTGTGGTTTAGTCACAGTTAGCCAAAAAAGCTTAACATGATACATGAATTCAGTCTATGATCTGGATGAATGTAGTGTAGTGGTCAGAGCGTTGAGCTGGAATTAGGCAAGTTCTAGTCCCAACTTAGCCATAGAGCCCACTGGATGATTTTGGGCTAGTTGTGAGGATAAAATAGGAGATAACCCTACATACACCACTTTAAGCTCCCTAGACATGTGGAAGGACACGAATGTAAGTAATACTTTAAAAATAAATATCTTTATGTTTTTAAAACATCTGATATGTGCCTGCTTTTTTTTTCCTTAAAAACTGCCAGGAATAGGTTCCAAGGCTTAGGGAATTTGTCCCACAACTAGATCCTTCTTAGAAAAACATTTAACAACAAAAAGTACCTTTCAGTTGAATCTGATTGGAAGTTAGAAGTAGTATGAGAGAATTTGCACTGGAGGCAGAGCATCCCAAGGGACCTTAGCTGATCCCCGAGGGTCGGAGCCAAATTCAGCAGCTTACGCTGAGATGATGGGGAGGCAGCATGTCAGAATCTTCCAGATGAACTCGGCCAAGTAGAACAAGGCTGCTTTCCAAAACTTAGTAATGGATGACTTGGAAGAGGCCATGGATATCTCCGCAGACAGGGAGAAAGAAAGGAAGAGGGGGTGTGCATTACAGCTTGGGTATAGTGGTGGCAACGCTCTCATTATAGCTGCTTGGGGAAAACTGGGGGCTCATCCCCACGCTGGGTTCTGAAATATTCTGTTTCCTCATTCTCAGCCATGATTTTTCAAACCTTTGCTTCATGTGCTGTTACCTGTATATTGCAATCATCCAACATTGAAAAATATTATACTTGGAGGCTTGTCTGTGGTTGTTTTGATGCATTGTTTTTGGGTTGCTGCATGAGCAGAGCAAATGCTGAAACGCTTTGCAAAATCTGTCCCCCTATTTGACTCTCATATGCATTGATAATGTTATTATTTTTTATGACATTCAACTCTTCAAAGTATGTTACTTCACAAAAGTAACATACTGTTCTCTCTGTGCACCTAATTTTGCAAAATAATGAAGTAACCCTAACCTTGTTCTAGTAGAGAAGTAGTCATCTCATCTGGATTCTGGCTATTTTAACAAAAATGTCACGGAGGCCATTTGTATTTTAGTATCTTTTTAAAATCAGTTCAGTATCCAGCTGTTTCTCAGAAATTAACCAAATTCTGTGCAACTATTTTTACTGCATGCCAACTGCTGTTTAAAGTGAATTAACTCCCTTTTTCCTTCCTTTTCCTTTTTTTTTTAAGGTAGCATTTATTTTTTCTTTATGTTTCTGTTGAATATATGCTTGTGTGGTTTTTTATTGATTTTCTATTATAGTAATATTAATACTAATAAAACAAATGGACATTTGGGGGGCACATGGAGGGCACAGCTGCATTTCTATTGCCAAAATCCCACTGCAAATGATACATTGAAGTTTATGGCAAGATATATAAGTAGTAGTTAACCATAGAACACAATAGTCCCATTAACTTCACAAGTTAACTAGACCAAGGAGGGAGATGTTGTATTGTGCAAACACAATAATCCAGTTAATTGTGTGTGTGTTGGCGATCACGCGTAGCCGAATAAGATTGTCTTCCAGGATTAAAATCTTAACGTGGATCCATAAGTGGCTGTAAAGGCCAATTCTGGATCCACACAACCTCCCACAATGAGGGCATATGTTTCCAGGTGGAAGACGGTCACGATGACGATTTGCTTGACATGCCTTCCTCTTAGCTCACTTCCCCCTTTCGCCCTGTACTTGTGCTTCTTCAAAGTCCGTAGCGCCTTTAATAAGGGCTGATCTCCAATTTGAATGCTCATGTGTTAGGACTTCCCAGGTCTCAGTGCTGATATTAAACTTTTAAAGTTAGCTTTGAGAACGTCTTTGAATCTCTTTTGCTGTCCACCAATATTCCGTTTTCTGTTCTTAAGTTGGGAGTAAAGTAGCTGCTTTGGAAGACGATGATCAGGCATTCAAACAGCATGGCCAGTCCAGCAAAGTTGATGTTGGATGATTATTGTTTCAACACAGGTGAATTACCTGTGTTAATTACCAAGATTAGTTTTAGCCCCAAATACCCTCAGTTTTTGGGAGCAAACCTAACTCCTTCTGATCAGCAATGTCCTGTGGACAAGATTGAGATTAATAAAGCAATAATCATTTTTTTTCCTGGAGCAGAGATCACGTGTCAGAGCAGTCCTGCAAAAACCAAGCCTCACCAGGCACTCTGTCTCTGCCTCCATTCACCGCTGCTCATGTGGATGGGAAGGCGGGTTGGTAAAGGAGCAGGATAGTATGGGGGTCAGTAAGGTCCCCAGCTCTATCTGCAGTGGCACTTAATCTTTTTATTCCCAAGAATCCAATGTTGTGACAGTTTCCCAGCTTCTTTTGCAACAGCTAGGAAGATTTTAAAAAAAATGGCTGCCCAGTGACTGATTGAATCATCCATGATTGTGTATTGCTCCATAGGGGTGAATTGGTTGCTCTGTGGAGCAGCTGACTTGGCCAGTTGTGTTATGAAAACATGGACCAGACACTTGGTTGGTATACTCCATGTCTCATCAATGCAACAGGGTCATCGGATGGGACCCAAGAGGCATGTCTTCTCTGTTCCAGCATCTGCTCTATGGAACATTTCCCTCAACCCCCTGAGATTCAGCTGGCCCCGGCCTACCAGCCTTTAAGAAGGCTCTGAAGACCTGGTTTTTCCCCCAGGCACGGGGCCAAGATATTATATATGCCCACTGTAAATATAGGTGGTTTGTGTTTTGTTTCTGACACATCATATATTTTATCATTTTACATGTTTTTATATACTTTGATGTTTTGTTTGCAGAGTGTCTTGTTGGCAGTCTCTTGATGAGTGGGCAGCCATATGAACTGAATGAATGAATACACAAATAAATAAATTATCTTAGTCTAACCTACCTCATACATAGATCATTTCAAATACTGAACCATACTTTGAAGGGGGCCTCAAGCAATTGCCATCATCCTAACCAAGGCTCTGGCTGTCTGGCATCTCCCACCCTTTTCTAGAGGATTCTGGTTAAGGGATACCTCTGTGAAAAAGGTAGCAAAAATATTCAGCAAGATAATGCAATTAGGCTGCAAAACCTTACCCAGATTTCCTTCCTTCCATCCCTCTCCCTCCCCTCTGCTTGTTTTCTTTCTGTTCTCTTCTTAATCCTTGCTGTAACTAAATCAAGGTGGTGGATTGGGACATAATAAAGATCCAGTAATGAGGTCATGATGGAGCACAATCCGAGGTGTGGAAGCAGCCAAGTCCACCCAGTCCTGGCATTTGGTCTTCTCATTTGTTTTCCCTCACTTTATTGAGAACACATTTGGAAGCTCCTTAACATGTGAATATTGGAAGAAGAAAATAGGCCAGCATGGGTGACCATTGAGGAACAAATACACTTGTGATGGTTTGCATCACAAACGCTGCTAGTTCCACAGAGCCTCTCTCAAGAGATTTTGAATATGAAGATATAGTCCTGGCGTGACCTTGCGCTTCATTTAAGCTGGGGTATTCCAGTTCCTTTTTGAGAATCAGCTCCGAATATGTGAACTGCGAATAAAGGAATAATAATAAAAAGAGTGCTGACTGCTGCAGAACACATTTCCTGCCAAAACAACAGAGGGCAGGTCCCAAAGCCATTGGATAAGTGATGCATGGTCTGATAGCATCAGGCTTCTCGCCACAAACTGGAAAGAACCACTTAAGCAAGCTCACAACAAATCCAAGAACTTCAGAGAGGGGATATTTGTTCAAGCAAGTGGGAAGCCATTACCAAAAGAATTGCAGCAACTGCTCTAATTCAAGAACCAGCTGTGTGTGTGTGTGTGTGTGTGTGTGCACGCAATAATACATAAAAAGGCTCAAATCCTCTTGCACTTAGTTTTTCTTCCTGTCCTACCTCGTGGACTACTTGCCTCCCTTCCATCTGTCTTTTAACAGTCAGATTTGCTGTGACCTTGTTTTTCATGTACTGCGTGAAAAGTACTCTCACAGTGTGCTATGGGAACACACCACTGTTGGGGCTTTCAATTTAGTGTGTTGTGTGAACTCAACAAAATGCAGTTTATTCAGTGAAATATGATTGAACAAGCCTGATAATTGCAACATTTACTAACTAAAACCATCTGGTAACCCAAGGACTGGGGTACTTGGAAAGGAATGGGAAAATGGAAATTCTACTCATGTTCCCGCCATTGGTGCAAATGAACTGACTGGGAATGTTAGGGGGTTGTTTAAAGACCAGAGGGTGGCAAAAGAAAACCACTGAAATAAATCTGATGTGGATCATATTCACATATTACCCTGGTTAACTTAACCTTATTTACACAATTAACCAAACTGCATAAGTTCACATGATATACCATACTGGCTGGATTGGCATGTCATACCAGGCTAAAATGAGGTTGGCCAGTTTGTGGCTCAGTGTGTGACCTAAAGAAGTTTGCTTTGGAATATATCTGAAAGACCATGCAATTGAAGGATTAAGGGCAGAGTTTTTCTACATCAACATATTTTATATGGCAATTAGGCACTATGAATCTTCATGTTGCAGAAAAGCAATTATTCTCTGGCTGGTTTTCCCCAACAATTCATTTGCCTTCCAGCCTTGTTAATTAAATATGGGAGAAAATGAGTCCAGATCTCCAAGTTAGCACTCTTGTCTTGAAGGACCAACAGGGCAAACACCCAATCAGGTTGAAACCTTGGCCAATGTCTTGCTAAGAATAACAGCCAAATCTTGGTGTCCTTTATGAAGATGAAATTTTGCCTTTAGCAAGGCTGCTATGAAATCCACATGATTTTATTGGGGCCATTCCAGAATAAAATTTGACTACGAGCTTATTTAACTGGAGCCAGAACCTTTTGCAGCATGAAATCAGTGAGGATCAGGACAGTGTCTGTGAAGACATAAAATCCCTGTGCAGAAAAATGTGTAATGTGTAAGCCCAAGCAGATCATTGCAGTGTCATGTAAAGTTAACTTACGGAACTCCTTCAACAAAAAGTTGTTATAATACAGGTAGTCCTTGACTTATGACCATTCGTTTAGTGACCATTCAAAGTTATGACAGTGCTGAAAAAAGTGACTTGTGACCAGTTCTTGCACTTACAACTATTGCAGCGTCCCAGTCACATGATCAAAATTCAGGTGCTTGGCAACATGTATTTATGACAGTTATAGCATCCTGGGGTCACATGATTGCCATTTGCAACTTTCCCAGCTTGTTTCTGACAAGCAAAGTCAGTGGGGGAATCTGAATTGCTTAATGACCACATGATACACTTAACGACTGCAGCAGAAGAAGTTGTAAAATTGGGCGTGACTCAATTAATGACTGCCTTGCTTAGTGATGGAAGTTCCAATCCTAATTGTCATAAGGACTACCTGTGCAAGAATAAAGGGTCTTTAGCAAAAGATGAATTAAAAGGCTGGAGGAGAGGTGTGCTAGGGACTACTAACCCTCATTACCAGAATTACCATATCTATATTTAGAGATGTGGTATTACACCATCTGGGAAAAGGTTCAGCAAGTTCTTACCTTGGTTGCTAATTTTTCTGAGGCAGGAGATCAACTGCTATTGGAAGCAAAGGCAGCTGAGCCAAACGAACCACTAAACCAAATAGCACAGCTATTTTATGTTGTTAGTGCGTATAACGGTTGAAGAGGGGAGGGGAAGTAGAGTTGCAGTTCTTCAGATATTGCTTGATGGAGTTTTTAAAGGTTAATAAAAGAACTCCAAACAGCTAACAGCAATCTTGCAGAGTAGAAGCATGAACCAAAAAAGAACTTGCGCATTAAGCTTAATTACGTTCAGAAATAAATTCAGTCTTCACACGGTAGTTAGATGAAGAAAAATAGAGATAGTTTACTTTTATTCAGTAGATCTGGATACAGGTAGGTTCATAGTAGAAAGTACTTAATCATCACTGGTTCTTTGTAGACACTTTCTAAAGGGCGAGAGCTGCATCCTGCAGCAGCTTCTGCTTGTAGGTCTGCCAGAAGGGTAATGGAGACTGTTAATCCCCAAGCCTGAGGAGGAAGTGGTAAACAGGTGACCCATGTGACATCCCACAAGCACAATAGAGATGCGTTTTCTAGAGAGACCCCCTTATGCTTATGAGACAATGCTGAGTTGACCCCCTGATAATTCCAACAGTTAGTGCGTATAATGGTTAAAGGGGGGAGGGGAGGTAGAGTTGCAGTTCTTCAGATATTGTTGAATACTTAGCAACCTCAGCAAATATACATAATAAGGAGGGATGCCAGATTCAGCGCCTTTTGGAAGACCACAGGTTCCGCAGCTCTGGGTTAGAGGATATGGTTGCATTCACATGACAACCAAAGCTAAGTATGTTTTAGTTTAGTTTATTGTAAAAACCCAACCAGGATGGTAAGTTGAGTGTGGTGTGCAAATTCAGTTGTATAAACCATGGTTAAGTTAGCAATGTGTTGTGCAAACACAATCAGAAAGAGTTAACCAACCTGGCATTCTCCAAATATTTTAGACTTACTCCCAGCCAAGATAGCCAGGAATGATTATGGGAATTGTAGTCCAAAACACTTAGATGCCATTGGAGTGCCTATTCACAGGATAGGGCTTTGGCTGGAGGGATCAAATCTCCACTCAGAAAAGAGGTTTGGTCAGTATTTTACATTATTACAGAAGTAGGATTTTGCTTATTTTAATAATTAAATGTCACAATTGCTTGGCAACATTGGGCAGGTGTCTGCAGGAGGAAGCAAGGGGATCAAGGATCATCGTGGGTATCATGACATCATTACACAAATGATACAAATTACAAACTGCATTTCATTTGCATGATGGATCATGACATTATCATGGCTTCTTTTGAACCTCTAAGCAACACTGATATAAAGTTATATTGTCGTTGCCCATGATACCCATTGATATAGGAATTAACTGACTCATGTAGGAAAATAAAGACAAATGCCAAATACAATAGAATTTTTTCTTGTTATGCTTAGACAGCTATTTTTTCCCTGACTTTCATTTGCCCCTCCTTCAGAGAACAAAGATTTGCTAAAACAAGGGAAGCTTCTTCCACATTAAACATTACTTTATAAATAGAATTCCTGTCCTGTTCCCCATCTCCAAGTTTAAAAAAAAGAAAAAGAAATCTCTTTGGGAGAGATGACTAGATTACTGAAATTAAAGCTATTTTCAGCTTGTTCTCTCACCATCATTTTTGTCCTCAAGCATTTAGTTTGGAGTACAGTAGCAGTGATAGCTCTTGGTCAGACTTCTTCCATGTGTGGCCTCCAAAAGTGTTGACTACAAAACCCATCACTCTGATTGAGGCTGGTTGGGAGCTTATGCTATAGTTCCACTGTCCAATGAATAGTTCCATTATACTTTTTAGCCGTGTGGTGATGATGATGATGATACACAATTGAGTGGATCAGTCAGTTAAAAGCTTTCAACTGAAATGCAATAATTTACCAGGTAATCGTTTTGTAATAAAATAAGCATTTTAAATGTGAGTATTTATAAAACCTGCTGGTGTCAAGACCTATTTTAAAAGAGACACTCCTTTCTCCTCTCACTGAAAGGAATCTGTTTTAAAAAAGAACATTAGTTGTTACTTAAAAACAAAGGAAGCTGCCTTTTTGCTTGAAAAATATCATTCCCAACTGGCATATAAAATATTTGACTGATTATCGTTTTAAGAAAAAAAATACCTTAAATGCAGTAAACAGAACATTAATCACATCATATTCTTTTGTCATAGCCATACTGTCCAGGGATGACAGGAGCTATAATCCAACGTATCCAGATGGTCCTGGGTAAGGGAAAGCTGCTTTAAAATAACCCCATCTCTCTTCCTCTGTACAGGAAGACAATCACAGCTACTATTTATCCCGAATTTATGGTCCCGAAGAGATGAGAGCCAAGGACCTTTGGGTCGAGGTGGCTGAAGCTAACAGGAGCCAAGTCAAAGTCCATGGAATCCTATCCAATACACACAGACAAGCTTCGGTGAGCCATCCCTTCTAACCTTGCCAGTCTACCAGCAATACAGTAGGTTGACTTACCTTCCGGTATCTTTTGCTACCTGAACTCTGTAAGTACATTTTGTTCCGCAAGCCCCATTTTCTCTCTCTATTGTACAGAATAGGCCTAGAGGGAGAAGCAAGAAAATGGGTAGTAAGAGCAATTAAAAAATAGTGAAGAAAAATCATGTCGATTCAGAGAAAGGCCTGATTGGAAAATCAATGTTATGTGTAGTTACATCATCTTGGCAATAGTTTCATCTTCCAGTAATAAAAAAGTCAGTATTTTGAGGCTAATGTCTACTCTTCTTTATTGCAACCCAAGAGGTAGTAATGTGTTTATGGCAGCAAAAGTAACATACAAATTTGATTTACACATGCACTAAGCCATAATGTGATTTGATTTTGGTTTAGCATGGACTTACCCAACCAATGTGATTTGCAAGCCATAATTTCTGGCTTTATGTGAATCTAGTCAATTATAGCTTGTTTGATAAACCAGAATTAAGCAAACCATGCCTGAGCATACACTTGAATCCAGTCAGTCTTACGGTTCTTTAAATACTAACAAATTTATTATGGTCTAATTTTGTTGGATGTAAGCCATAAAAACTTAGACTGTAATAAAATTGTTGGACTTCTCAGTGTCAGAAGACTCTGTTCTTTTAAATGTTAGATCAGCATGAGAAAAAGCAGTTATTGTTTCACTAGTAACTATTATTCTTCAGCATTATTTCCAGTGTCCTGGAGATGAGGCCAGCAAATTAATACCAGAACACCATCTTATCTTAACTTTTGCAACAACATAAAGCGGTTGTTGTTTTGTTGATTACTGTATGTCAAAAAAAGAAGTGCCTCAGAGCTCAGAAACCTTCATAATAGATTTTCTAAATTCCAGGAGGACCACAAAGAAAACAAAAATGCCAAAAATTTACATGAAGTTTGTTATAACTAGAACATTAGTACCAAGCCGTTGGTTTGAATTTAATTTTAAATTGACACTGTGATTTTAACTTTTTTGTCTGAATGTTTTTAGAATTATCCCCCTTTTGAATTTTTGACCAGATATACTGTACTGTGTTACAACCCGTATTACTGCCATGCTGGCAAGAAAGATGGGAGTTATAAACACCAGATAGATAGACAGAGAGATAGTTATATATTTCTATATATTTTCTCCTTTGTTAACCTTAAGGTAAAGCAGAGATGTCTGAAGGAAATGTAAAAAAAGTCAAAATCTGCCTGATTTTGATGTGTGTTGCATATGCAGTGTGCATCAAAATGGACAGAGCTTTGATCACACTGTTGCAGCCACCATATTGACTTTTTTGACCACATCCTGCAGACACCCCTGAGGTAAAGCCTCCTTTGAGTCATACTCATCTCTAGGGGCATGTCTACGTTGGGTCAATATAGAAGCCTCAGTATGTGTAGTTCTGTGGTTGAGCCCATATCTTGGTTACGTTGATGGTGCTGGTTGGTTTTATCTCAGCTCCTTCATTTGTTATGTATTGGTTTTTATGATATTTTTCTCTTGTTTTTTATTCTCTGCTAGCCATCCAGAGTCATATGTTTGAGATGGTCAGCCGCATAATGGAAGGCAGGCAGGCAGGCAGGCAGGCAGGCAGGCAGGCAGGCAGGCAGGCAGGCAGGAAATGGTTGACCATTGCCATCTTTCAGGATTTATTTATTTAGGACTGGCTTCCCTAAATAATTTTCTGTTGGTTTCACATCTTAATAGTAACTGGGTCCAGCACTGCTTATGTTTTTCAAGATTAACCAAGGCCGGCTAGGTGTTGCCGTGTGATCTTTCGTACACTTTCACTGGGTTCTAATTGACTCCTATTCTTTAAACTTGTGTGTGTATTTCCATTCCTTATTAAAGAGCAGAGGAAGCAAACCTCTGGATCTCTTTTTTTGCCTCCCTGCAGTTCCCCAGAATCACACCACTGAAGTTCAATAGCAAACTACTGAATTAGTGCAATACAAAAACAAAAGAAAATAGGGATATGAAGCCTCTGACAGGTTTAGCACACCTTTAATTCTTAAAATAACCTCACACAAACCTTCTAAAATCACATTTTAAAAAGAAGTCTGTCTGTACTTGCTCTCTCAGATGACACCATCATATCATACCATCATCTGTCCCTGAAGCTGTTGGCCAACAAAAAATGTCATTTTTTGAAAATTTAAGTACAGGCTTCAGTCACAAAACTGATAAAGGAGAATACAGATACAGTGTAAGTTGGGAGAAATATTTTGCACATCAATTCATCAGCTTTGGGGTTAATTTTCAGTCCAAAGGTCAACAGGGGATCTATTCTCCAGTCAGAAATTTTAAATGCAGCCATTTTGAAAAGAGAAGCCTGTGTATTCCACTGCTCTAGTTTTTTCCATCAACATTTCAAAGAGGATAAAATGCTTTTTTTTTGTAGGGTGGGGAGGAAATGCAGCAACAGCTATTCTAGACTGGAAAAAAGGTTGGCTTCACTGTATAACCACTGAGGTCCCTTCCAACTCAACGGTTTTATAAAAATCTGTATCAAGAAAAATGTGTCACTGACCCTTTCATCTTCAAGGAAATTCTGTGCCTCATGGCAGAAAAAAGGATGAACTTTTCTGTAAGCAGAACCTGATAGCATTTCAGAAGCCTGAGGATTCTCTACTGCTACATGCAATGGATCACACCTTGCCTTTCTCTATGACTAATGAAAATATAAGTTTATGCCAAGATACTTGTGCATAAATAATCAAATTACTTGCTTTTCTTGGTACAGAATTTGGTTTCTCTTGCCCAGTATAAAGTCCTGTGAGTGTAAAGCTAACTGGCATTTTCTGTTCATCTGTTCATCATTAAGATATATGGAAATACTTCCCCCAGCACAACTCTTGCCTCTAATGCTGTTTTTCCCCATTATTCCTCTACAGAGAGTCATCCTGTCCTTTGATTTCCCTTTCTATGGGCATTACCTGCGGCAGGTCACCATAGCAACAGGAGGTGAGCCTCTCTGGGTACCACACTGGTCATAAGAGTTGGTGTTTTTGCAAAAAGCTTACAGGATATGGGGAATTAGCTGCAGCATACATTTTGGAGGCAGTGTTGCACAAACAGTTGAGACTGTGGTTCTCAAATGACTACAGCTGCTTGACCTGAGCCTGTGGGCTTTTAACTGAAGCCACGTAGCGGAGGAGTGACACTGGGAAGTGTAGGTTCATGCCTGCTCCAACCACCTTATTGTTGCTGAGCAACAAGCTCAGGTGCTATTTCCCTCTTTCCTAAAATAGGGAGAAAGAGGAGAAGGGACACCAATGTGATTTTATGTTTGTCTTAGCCTATGTTTCTTCCTCACAATCATCAATGTCATCTTCTTCTAAGAGCCCAAGGTGATATACATCATTCTCTGCCCTCTCCCCACCCACCATTTTATCCTCAAGACAACCTTGTGAAATGGATTGTGCTGATAGGTCATAATTAGCCCCCAACTGCACAGTTGACTGGATCTTTGAAATAGCTCTCAGGTCAGCCAGAGAATTTGCATAGTTGTCCAAATCTGGACTGCTCTGAATCAGCTCCTTCAGGTGTTAGGCTAATTATGAAGCCTATGTGGGCTCAGTTGGTGACAGTGTCATCTGGGTTCAGGGAGATATAAAGTTCATCTTGAGCAAGGAATGCAGAACATTTGCTTGGATTCCCATCATATTTGTCTGGCTGGGAATCAGGTACTGTCAGGGCCGCAACTCGGGTCTGTGTCACCTGGGGCAAACATGGATTCTGCGCCCGTTTTGGTGCCCCCACCCAGCACTCATTTTGGCACCCTTCCCAGTGCTCATTTTGGCGCCCCACCAGCGCCGTGCCTGGGGCACATGCCCCAGTTGTCCCCCCCTAGTTGTGGCCCTGGGTACTGTAGTACTTGGTGTCAGATGACTGTGGTGGCAGCAGCAACCGCAGCAGTGTCAATCTGGACCCCAAGAGGGAGGGGGGTTGCCTATAGTAGTTGATAGAGGTGTGCAAATTTTGGATCCAAAGCAGGCAAAGATGCTTCTGATCTGGCATGGGCACCCTAGCTGTATCCAGCAGTGGTTCTTTAAAGAAGCAGAGACTGAAAAGCCTCAGACTGGTCTTATACAGTAGCACCACAGGCTTAGGAAATTACATGTTTGGGTTAAGGAGTTATTTAGGAGACAACAACAGCAAGGGATCCATAGTTGATTCTGTCCCACCTGTTGAGCCTATTGATGCAAACCTTGGGCTAACCTGTCAATCTGAGCTGCCATTTGGTTCTGATACTGGAATAAGATGGTCAGTAGCCATTGTATTCATCCTGGACACTTAAGCAATGGTTCTTCTCCTGCAATCATGGGAGTAGAAGTAGACAAAAAAGCTGTCAGGCTCCCCTAACCAAGACCTGGCCCTAAATCACAGAGCCAGTTTGATCTAGTGGTTAAGGCAACAGGCTAGAAACCAGGGGACTGTGAGTTCTAGTCTCGCCTTAGCCATGAAAGCTGGCTAGGTGACCTTGGGCCAGTCACTCTCTCTCAGCCCAACTCACCTCACAGGGTTGTTATTGTGGGGAAAATAGGAGGAGGAACAATAGGTATGTTCCCCACCTTGAGTTATTTATAAAAATAATAAAGGCGGGATAGAAAATAAATAAAATAAAATAAAGCTCCTCAGGTAAATCTGGCAGAAGTCTCACAGATATGGCTCAACTAGTTAAGAATTTTTATTGCAGACAAGAATGAAGGTACAGTATAAAAACAGAGGGGTCCATTGACCAAGTAACATCACACCAGAAGTCCTGCCCTTCAATGAAGCCCAGAAGGGGTGGAGTTTGCATGACATCACATGAAACTGCCTGCAAGCTACAGATGTTTAGGAGCAGACATAGGCCTCAAAGGGGCTGGGGCAAATGACAAAAGTGTCATGATGTATACATGGGACATGCATCTGACATTGGGACATAGATGCAAAGACTGGGGTTTGTGCTGTGATGTTTCAATGCACATTTTGTCATGTTTGCAGGACTGTAATTTGTATTGGATGCCTATGGCTGAAGTGTTGAAAAGCAGAATTCTGCGTGTTTCACGCATTTCCTTGCATAGCTATCTTATAGGTGCAATAGAAAAACATGTCTTGAAGTGAAATTAACTTTCTGTCAGCTTCTGTATGGGAAATGAGAGAGGGACATCATTTTATCCTTCACTTCAGACAGTAAAATAGTTTGGATTAATCCTGAAGAAGAGACTGTGAATTTCCCACAGATGGGTGGGCCCCAGCTAAGTCACCCTTCCCTCCCCCTTGCAATCACTTTAAAACCAGCATAAGTTATTTTGAGAATCTATTCTTGCTCTGCCTGCCTTCTTCTGGTCTGATGCCATTTGTGATTTCCATCATCCAGCACACTTGCTTGTGGTGACATCTGGAATCTATCTCTGGAGATCACTGGAATTTCTACTTTCTCCCACTTTGTGGGAGAAATCACCACAATTATTTCTTTGTGTAAAATCACCACAATGATCAAACTAGCAGGAGTTGTACTCACAGCCTAGCTCCAAAGATTAGGATGACTTTCCTCCTGTGAGATCTTATAATCCAGCCCTAGCTTTAGACAGAGTGGTGTGTGGGTCGTCTGATTTGTGGAAAATTAAAAGGCAGCCAACCATTAGCTTTCTATTATTCCTACTATTTTCACTGCCGGGGAGTGAAAAGAGATGAGGTATTTTCACTCTCATATGCCCAAATAACAGGATCAGACTTTGGTACCATGCTACTTGATGTCATGTCCCCCGTTGCGATGTATACATACATCACAACGGGGAACATGCCTTCCTGGGGAAGGAGAGGAAGGAGGAAGGAATCAGTGATAATCTCACAAACACTTAAAGACAAATACAAATAAAGGACAAAGGAGCCATACCTTTGTCCTGACCTGAAAAGCCATCACCCTATCTCCCTGACATCTCTGCATTACCACGGGGGACACACCTGCTCCGGACACAGGAAGAGGACAGAGGCAATCAGCGCTAATCCCCCCCGATCGCCCATCGAGACTCCGGAATCACACCCTGATCGCCCATCAAGACTCCGGATCAGGACTTTGGGACAATAGGGGGTGGGGAAGGATCAGGTCCGCACCGTGGGTATTTACCGGATACCTCGCACGCCATGTGCTCATTCCCGTCTTTTTTCGTGTATGCATTCTATTCCCAATAAACCAGAAATCCTTAGCCCTAACTAGTGAGTCTGTGTTTCTTTGGGAATAAGGCAACCATCACACTTGACTTGGGAGAGGAAACAAAGGTAGATTACAGATGCTGGAGATAATGGGAATCATAATCCAACACATCTGGGAACATTATATTGGAGAAGGCTGACCTAAATGGATCTGCCATCCATTCCCCACAGCAACACAGAAGGAATGGTGGGAGATGAGGATGATGGGAGCTGCAGTCCAATATATCTAAAAAGCATCCGGTTGGAGACTGCTAGTATACATCACTTTTTTTTCCTGCTTCCACAGCATCCTTGTGTGGTTAGGATGAGAAATGGAAACCAATGACTAAGAGGGAATCTAAACCAATGCCTCTGGCTTCTTACGCATTGCAGTATACTGGCTCTGGGGTTTGTAGGACAGAGAAGGCATTGGAACTATGGATTATACCCAACACTTACGAAAAGCAACAGTGAGGTCATTTGACTCTGAACATGATGCACTCCTCCCTATTGCTCTCTTGGCAGGTTTCATTTTCATGGGCGATGTCATTCATCGGATGCTGACAGCTACACAGTATATTGCCCCTCTGATGGCAAACTTCAACCCTGGCTATTCACGCAACTCCACCGTCAAATACTTCGACAATGGTGAGCCCCTGTGATATTTCCCTCCTCTGTAACCTTCCCAGGCATAGATCACCACTTCTATCCATGCAAATTTGCCCCCTGCTACTTATGCTAGACTGGACATTTACTGTATTTTGCAAAATGAAACTCAAACTCCAGAAAGTCTGAGTCCCTGTCCCCCTCTTTCCCCCTTATACATCAAGGCTGGCAGAAACTCCCTCTTTTTGGTGTATATATTTTATTTTATTTTTCCTGCTTAGGATTTATTTGTTGGGGAGTCATAATGAAGGATGATTGGAATCAGGCTAATTAGCTCTTTTGTTCTTGGCTGATGATGACTAACTCATAAAACTTTTTAATGATCATCTGTGCAGTTGTATATAGGAGATTTGATTTACAGCCCGGTTTTTTAGAAAGAGACAAAAATATAGAACTACAAATGGGTAATCAGTGTGTGTGCGAGGGAGGGGGGGTGATAAATGCAGGTCAGTTATCTTTGCTAGCGCCTGGTATCTCGGTGTATGTGCCTGTGACATGGCTGAGTGCCTGGAACGATTGTTACCAGGGTTACCGCTTAATCTGTGCTGATGTTTTCATAAAGTTTTTTCAGTCCTGTTTTCTTCCCACCCTACCTTATTTTTTGTTGATTAAGGATATATACATATACATATACATATGCACTTATTTATTTAAATGCTGTGCATATCTCTGTAGCACATGCTTGTGGATAAAGATACTGCAGAAGGTTATAAGGCCTACAGAAGCAGGTGGTCCAAATCTATGGGGACCTTTTCAGTGGTTACTTGGTGGACCCCTTGGTTAGTTGTGTGAAAGGTGAAAGGCACCGAGCCATGTCTGACTCTTTGGGGGAACGCTGCTTTCACAGCGGTTTCTTGGCAGTCTATTTCGGGGTGGTTTGCCATTGCCTTCCCCAGTTACTCTACTAAAGACATTCTGCACGTGCTTGGAAGTACATTTCAACAACTGAGAAAACTAATTCCTTTCTTAGTAAAATTCCCTTGTGTATTTTCTGTTCATGCTCAAGCAGAAGGACAAGAAACGGGGTTTAGGAAAGGCTTTCCACCTACACAGATTGGTCAGATCCATTACTTCGTGGATTTTGTCGAGCCATAGTAGACTATTCCAATTCCTAGTCCCCATTCTAGTACCTGCTTTTCTTTTGCCCTTCTACTTTCAAAGGAACCGTGTTTGTTGTCCAGTGGGATCAAGTATATCTGGAAGGGAAAGAACACAAAGGCTGTTTCATCTTCCAGGCAGCTTTGCACAACAATGGCAGAATTGTCTTTGGCTACAAGGAGGTGAGTGTACCCAGTCTGGTGTAAAAAGGATGAGTTTTTCAAGTGTTCATCAAGGTCCTGGCCATCTAGAACAAGGGGACTTCAAAGAGTAGGCAGAGGTAGCCTGGTTTTCTGGTCTATCCTTGATACCAGTAATGGAAATTTCTATGCCTTCTCCTCTTTCCTGGCTCCAGATTCCCATGTCGGTGCTTGAAATTAGTTCTACACAACATCCTGTCAAAGTTGGTCTCTCAGATGCTTTTATGATCCTTAACTCCTCCCCTGGTGTGCCTGGTGAGTCTGGCAGACTGTGAGTGGAGGGGGAGAGGAATGGGGTGACAGAAAACAGCAGTATGGTACATATACTGATTTGCTCATGACTAAATAGGCTCTTAGCTTCTAAGACACAAAGTCCTTCTTAAAAATATGAGCATTTGGGGCTGCTGTCTGTTCGACAAAGCAGAATGAGATAGTGGACAGAGAAATCACATACTTAACCATTTCCTTGGCTAAAAGTTCCATGCTAACAGAAAACAACACAGTAGCAATTTCTACCTGACAGGATTATTTCCTGTTTTTTCAAGAAGTCTGTTTTCATAGAAAAATACTGATAAAGGTATAGGCTGGTTTCACATGACATACTAATTACCATGTACTATGTTCACACAACACGCTACACAATAATTCCATGATTTGCAAACCAAAATGAACTGAGTGTGTCAAGTGAACCAGACCATCACATGAAGCCACAGTGTGATTTGTTTGTTCATCTTAGCATATTATGTGAACCTAGCCATTGTGATTTGTTAAACATGGTTTAGAGTTTAATATGTTCTATATGATATACTTGTCTTTAGCTTAGCATGTTATGTAAGTCTAGCCACTGTAATTTGTAAACCACTGTTTATGGCTTACACTCACATTAATTTAATAGGCCATAGAGTTGAAGTCCAACCTTCCCCAAACCAATATCTTTCAAACATATGAGTCCAACCTGTCTGGAGAAGGTCAGGCTGAAGAAGGAAATCACTTCTTCCATTCAGGAAAAACTTCCTTCCTCTACTTGAAGATTCCCAGAGCCAACCCACCCTTGGTAGCATGCTTCATTATTGAACCACTGTTACTACTGCAATTTCTATCATGTAAGCCCATTCAACCATTCACACATCCCAGTCTGGGCAGAAAGCCTGCTTAAGGCAGTGTACATTGATTTCCAAGCTGCAGCATGAGTAAGAAAAGAACAAAACCTTTGATTACGATGAAATAACATCCATCAGCTACAAGACCTGTCAATTAATAGTTTTAGTTAAAAGCTGATTTAAAGAATGATGCAGATGAACAGCCCATTTAAAAGGAATGAAAATAGTTCTTAGGCAACCAGACCTAAGAATAAACCAGAATTGCTGAGAATTCTAGCTTATTGTTCATAAGCAGACATTGTCTTTCTGTTCCTAATTTGTTAAGACATTGACATGCTAAATTCTAGGGATGGATAATGGGGAAAGTTACTTGCTTCCTTGTTGGTTTCTAGTTGGTTTAGCTGCCTCAATTGGCAGGGACAATTGGGCGGCACACAATGGACAATGACCACAGTTCTGAGCAATTCTTGCTTATAATTATATCTGAATACTGAGCCACAGAGAGAGCCAGATGCACTTTCCAAACGAGAGAATTCCACAGTGATACAGTTCTGCTGCTATTGTTACCATTACTGACCAACAAATATTTGGTCTGACTTCACAAGCAATCTCTGAGGCAGGTCAGGCTTTAGGAAGTCTAAAGCTCTCCAGATATTTTTGACTTCCACCAAACCCTGGGATTATAGGAACTGCAGTCTAAAACATCTGGAGGGTACCAAAATTCCTGTCCTTTATCTGGGTGTTGCCTATTATGTGAATTTGGCTCCTTTTAGTCCTTAGAACCAGCTGGTAGCTAATTACACCTTAATATTTAATGTGCAAAGGTTGATGGAGATATGTGATACGGCCACATCCCATAAGGGACAGTATGGAATCCTGATCTAATTTAATATCCCCCCTAACTATTTTAGACACTCACCATCGGACCATATATGAATACCATCGAGTGGAATTGGACATCAGCAAGATCACTAGTGCATCAGCTGTGGAATTTTTGCCTCTACCCAGTAAGTTGCCACCCCAAATTTGCATTACGTTGCATTCTCCAGGCATTATTCTTGCAAAAGCAGAAAGTAATCAGTCATGCAAATAAGGAATAGATCTACAAGCTTGGGATCTGCTGAAGAAGGCAGGAAGGCAGGCAGGCAGGCAGGCAGGAAGGAAGGAAGGAAGGAAGGAAGGAAGGAAGAATTAAAACAGAAGAGGAACATTGTGGAGAAGATCTTGCAAAGTTTCCCTATACTTATTGGCACATTAGGTGAAATAACAAACAGATTAAGCAATTTTTTACAAGAACAAAATATTTTGGGTATAACAACTCTGGATTCACAAAAAAGCATCCTGCTGGACACATGTTGTATCTTACAATGTTACTTGGACATTTCCTCGTTTCCTGGCTAGATCTCAAATTTCCCCCAAACACTAGTCTAATACGTGCTTATTTTTGGTTTTTTGTACTCCTTGAGGAATATAAACATAATGATGCTATTTTCATGGAAGCTGAGCCCTAATTTTACAGAAGCCTATGGAATGCTCATGTAAATAAAGTCTTGCAGTAGCCCCACCTCTGCTCAGCTGCTGATAGCATCATTGAATGACCTGCTATCTGAAAAGATGCTGCATGTCAGCCCTCAGCAAGATTCAAAGAGAAAAAGTTTCAAAACTGGAATGCAGACTGAAGAGTTTAACTGATATCTTTTTGCCTCTGGTTGAAAAAAGCTTCTGCCCTCCCTTTCTTTTGCTGAAACACCTTTGATAGGTGGAGTTTAAACAAAAAGCTGTAGAGAAAGGTAATTTTAGGCTCTGGATCAAACGAAAGGTTCTTTAGCTAGTAATATGTGCATTATTTTCCTTGCTTTTCAATGTTGCAAGCCAGCTCCCCTATGCTTGCCCCCACCCGCCCACCCCTGCTTTTTTGATTGGGTGCTGGCCTGGGCACTTGTCTCAGGGCCTGACCTGGAGCACTCTGAGATGAGAGAAAGGCTCTTCACTCATGTCATACATGTTTGCTTTGTTGACAAAAGAGGTGCAAGAGATTGGCAGACATTTTACTAGACTAAAATAAAATCCAGGATCTAAGCGTAAGTGAAAAGAGATGGATGGTCAACAGACAGTATGAAATCACCATTAAAGTATTTGCTGCACGATGATAATAAATGCTTTCCATTAAAAAAAAAAAGGCTTGTTAAAATTGTTGCCAAATACCGTGGAAGGCTCTTGGCTGCAATTTTCTTTTAATATTATTGTTATAAACTAAAGAAGTAGCAGTCCTGGAGTCCCCCATTGGGGGAGATGGGCGGTGATATAAATTTAATAAATAATAATAATAATAATTCTGAATCCTAAACAGATAACATCAAGTGTTTTTTTCCTGTACCAGTTCAGTACAAATTTAGGGTTCAGTACAAATATAGAATCAGGTTAAGTTTCAGTCATCTGCTGAACATTAGGCTTCTTCCACAACACTGCTAGCTTCACTCCCCAGCCATAACTATTGTTTTTGCAAGCCTGTTCAGGGTCGAGTCCAGCGACTATTCCGAGCCACCCCTTCTTGCATTGGGGAGCTCCCCCATGTCAGCCAGTGGAGGGTACCCAAAGCTAGAAGCAACTGGCACTCTATCTCCATCTTTGCTTTTAGCTTCCCCATATTCACTTTTTTGCAGGAAGGGGAGACAATTTTTAGAAGGCAAACCATTGTCAGAGGAATGGCAACACTTTTCCATCAGGGCAAGGTAGGAGAAGGGAGAGGGAAAGAACAAAAATAAAAGGTGGGATGAGGTGAGAGTTTATTTATTTTTATTTATTATTTATTAAACAAATTTATATGGCAGCCCAACTGATACACGGTGACTCCGGGCGGCTTACAAAATTAAAATCTGTAAAACAAAATACTCCCCAAGGCAACAGTAGACATACTCAGATTAACCACTTGATTGGCTCCGTAGCAACCTGGGGTACCCAGGCCCGCTGACAAAACCACGTCTTTGGGGCCTTCTGGAAAAGGAGCAAGGAGGGGGCCACTCTTATCTCTGGGGGAAATGATGTTCCATAGGAGCTACCACAGAGAAGGCCCTTTTTCTCGGTCCCACTAGATGAGCTTCCCTAACTGAAGAGACCCGCAACATACGCTGCCTCCTCGCTCTGGTGGGCTGGGTAGATGTAACTGGAGTAAGGCGATCCTTAAATAACCTGTTCTCACAATGTGCAGTTGTCCTGCCCTTCCAAAGGAAGCATTTATTTATTTATTTATTTATTTATTAACTTGAATTCATATAAACCCATTTTTGGCAACTTTAAGATGTGTAGACTTCAACTCCCAGAATTCCCCAGCCAGCATAGTGGCTTAGATCTCAGACTGCAGCATTCCTTGTATGTAGAAGATGCCTATATCAAGATATTCTGGATCTGAAATCAGTTAGTGGCTATCAAGTCTTCACTGGAGAGTTATCCTGACTGCTAATGGTACAATGATTCCTTCATCAGTATTAAGAGAAGCAGTTGCACTCTGTAAAGGATTGTTTACCCTACTCAAGTTTTCACACATCTAGTAATGAAAACCACATTGCCGCAAAGACTTCAGGTAACTGACTGTTGTGAGAGAGACAAGGACAGAAAAAAAATGTATTTATTATGAAGTCAACTGCAAGCAATTCCAAGTTCTTGCAACTTCTTTTATACTGTGTCAAGAGTATAAAAATGTGGGGCTTAATTAAAAAAAAAGATTTACTTTTAAGATAGGAAACAACGCAGCCTTCCCAATTTCTCTGGAATTCTGTGGTTCGTCCCGGGACAAGCACTAGCAGGGGGTGGGCCATTTTTAGAGAAAAAAATATTACAGAATAACTTGTACGTTTCCAAACTCCTCACAGCTCCTGGGGAGTTTTCAACAACAGCATATTATAGACTGACAGTCGGGTTCAGAATACAGTCCAGTCTGATTTTATGTTCCAAAAGCAACTGATGCAAAAAAAGAAAAACAACCTGATGTCTTATTATAAATGAATATTATGGTGATGAGAGCATACTTGGGTGGAATATGATCGAACTAGTTTGATCCTGAGGACATGAAGTAACAGAGTTCTTTAGTCTCAGTCTGCCTTCCTTAAGATGTGGGGGAACAAGAACAGAAAGAACACCTTCCAAGCCAGCTTTAGAAAGTAAGGACTGGAACCTTCTTTATTCATTACATCTTTCCACTTGTAGCTTGTCTCCAACTTCACAACTGTGAGGTCTGTATGACATCTGGCCTAAACTTCAATTGCAGCTGGTGCCATGTTCTGCAGAGGTAAGTCTTCTAAACCCAAGCAGGAATCTACATTCACTTCTCAAAGGAATTAAGGTATCTTAATATTGTCTGGCTGTTGTCCTGAAACGTTCACCTAACTCAACCTGTAGAATTTCTGTAGTCTACAATAGTCACATGCAGTCTGGGAATTTTAAAATCTAGACTTAATAGTCTGAGTGTCCACATCCCATGCAACTTTTTTGATTGTATGGGTCCTCTTCCTCCAAAATATGACAAACTGGTCTGCTACATGTAGGGGGCTATGCTGATACTTCACCAAAAAAGAGGACTAAAGAAGATAGAGGATGTCATAACATTTATTTGTGCTGATTTATAACTGTTAAATGCAAATTTAATAAAAAGCTGAAATTTAGCTCAAGGGTGGAACACCTCCATTGGTGAGCCACACATGGCCCCAACTGCCTTTTTTTGTTAGCCTCTCAGAATGTGTTCCAATTGCATTGCAGAATTTGTTCTTCCAACCTTTTAAGGGAGGAAAAATACTTGTAAAATACTGTAGGGTTAACATACTTCAAAAAAGAATATCTTCCCCAAAGTCTCATGTGTTGACATGGCTCTATCTATTTTGCATCATCACCCCATTCTCTGTGGCCCTTGCTCCCCCCACCAGGAATTATTAAGCACTGTCCTCAGTTACCTGAAATTGTCCCTTTTTATTGAACTAGAAGTACAAGACAAGTGGAAAATAAATTGCCTTTGTTTTTCACTCAGTCTGCTATCCAGCCAGGATCTACCCCGGAGCCTCTTTCATGTGTGAGGCACTGTGGTGATGCTATTTTTCTGAAACTCAATTGCTGTTCCGTGGGCACCTGCAGCAATAAAAAATGAACTCCTGTATTTGCTGTGTCTAAAATGTGCACAATGCCCACAACAAAGTCTTGCAACTATGATGGAAGGAGGAAATGTTGCAAGGAACAAACTGCAAGTTTGTGTTGCTCAAAATGTAATTGTGGGCTTGGGGGCTGTGAATATCAGGTCCTTCGTTCCTTCACATTTGAGATACTTTTTAAAATATTATAATCATTTCTTGTCCAGGAATCCCTTTTCCACTGAAAAGCTAAGCAATTAAATCTTTGCTGCCCCTGCCTTTATGTATGATTTGCTTTCTTCGGTCCCTTTCATTAGCAGTCTCCTTAGCATCAGAAGACATGCTGCTTTTCCAGCTCCAATCACGCACAGACATGACTTATTCTCTCATCCATCCATGGAGGAAACCGTTCATATCTGGAAGTTAAAATATCTTTGAAATACATTTTGCTTGGCAGAATGCTAGACCCATGATTTTCCCAAGGAACTCTAGAGCAGCAGGCAAAGCAAGGGGGTGGGGGTGGGAAGGCCTATGGGACATTGAGGGGAACATAACACCAGAATTACAGGGTGGAGAATGTGTCATGTGAATCAATAGTGACATAGATGTCACAAAATACTTTTGTGACATAGATATCACAAAATACTTGTACAGCTAACTGAGCATTTTCAAGGCTCCTATTCTCCCTTTTATGGTCCATAAAGCAGAATTGTACTAGATAGTCTTTAGAAGAATTTTCTTTCTAACATAGGCTTTGAAGCCTCCTGAGCTGTGTTTTGGGAGCCTTTTGCTTTCTGTGCAGTGAGGCCCTCAACATCTGTCCTACAGTCCTGTATTAAAAGCACTAATGCATCAAATCAAAGATGCAGTCAGTTTTTTCTGGTGGTAAATGCAGTATCTTTCTAAGATAGCTTTAGGATTGCAGGCAAACACAGTATCTTCCAGCAGCTTTTTAGCTAGCATAGTAAGGTGTCCGGCTCATATGCTCCCAAGTAATATACCTGATAAAGTAGATATACCTTTGGAATGCACTCGAGAAATGAGGAATTGATCTGCTCTACAACTGGCTAAAACAGGAGATCCATACATTTGATTTATGTCTATATGATATGTGTCCATTGTTAATTTTAACTTGCATTCTAAGTTTAGTTTATCCAAAATGCCTAGATAGAGTCAATTTTAAGAATCCTAAAGTGGTTAATATTTCCCCATCGCTGATTTAGATCGTTTTAATTGGTAGATGTTTCTAAGCAAAATAGAAATAATAACAATAAGAGTAAGTTAGAAAATTTGTGCACTTTCTTTGATGCATTCAGAAATGAAGATGGAAATGCTGAATCCTACCAAATGCAGAGCACTCCCCACATCTGCAACAGGACACTCCCCAGCATGCTTAAAGGGCTGCCTAAAATTGTGGGGCTGCAAGGCAAACAGCCCAAACCTCAATTGCTCTGCAAGCATCAGAAATGAGGTTCTTTTCTTCCTGGACACCTTTGTGTCAGGAATAATCCACATGTGAACATGAGGCTCCAGCCTTTTGGGTGGGTTGGGAGAGACTGATTTCCTGCCCCATCTACTGCCTCCCAGCAAGCACCTCAAAGTGGTAGCAAATCACAGTTGGTGCAATGAACATGCAGGAGGAATAGGCTACGTTTAGGCTCCATGGGGAATTGTTTGCAAACCCAGTCAGTTGTGGTCGGGCAGGGCTCTTCAGGGAGATCAGGATGTGCTCTTCCAATACAGACACAGAGTCCAAAGTAGCTAAGGGAACATTTATATGCTTCCAACCCAGCTGTGCTGGAATGGAATCCCCAGTTCCTCAGAGCAAGCCTTTTTGGCTGTTTGTTATATTTCTTTGGTGTCTGTGTGTCTGGTGCGCTAAACCCAGCTGGGATTTCTGATGATACAACCATACTTTAGAAAATCACTTGGCCCTCCCACATAGATTGGACCAGATGGTCCTAGGGCTTTCCTTTGCTAGCACAGTATGCAAGCTGTCTGAGGAGGAGGGAGGCTCTAAATTGCTTTTTTACTCCGATGGCAGCGTTTGTACTAAGGAGGCCTGGCAACTATCGCCTGGTACAGGCATGCCAGCAGGCCTTTTTAGCAAAACGTTTTCAGCATCTAAAGGAAGCTATAATTTTAGGGGTGTATGGGAGAAAAAAAGCCTCAAGAATTTGCCCAGAGAGAAAGAGAGAACAGTTTTGATAAAGTGGCTACAGTTTTCCATAAAAGAACTTCATAAAGACCTTGATTCTGGCACTTTGATGTAGATTTCTTCAAGTTCAGCCCCTCCTATCTGGATCTGTCAAAAGTCTCCTCCTTACCTAACTGACAAATATTAGGAATCCTAGTCTATGCATTGGTGGTGCAGTTCCTCATGAGAAATAGAGTGCTCTTCTGTGTTTTCCTCCTGCATTACCTGCAGTTCTTTCCCATTTACTGCCCATATGCCAGAAAATGTTACCCAGAGGTTTGGTACACATAGCATGCTAAACCGTGATTAACAAAACACAGTTGTTCTCTTCATATAATATATTGCATTCTCACAATACGCTGAACTGCAAACAGCTCCACTCTAGCTTAGTGTGGTGTGTTGCATGAACTCAGCCACTGAAGGGGAGAAAGAATAAGTTATTTCCTAGGTTTCTTAGGGAAAACATTCACAGTAAAAGCATCATCTAACAAACATCTCCATTTATTGTTTTAATATCAGGTGTTATGCTTTCTTTTTCCACAGGTGCTCCAGTGGGTTTGATCGATACCGTGAAGAGTGGCTGGAATACGGCTGTGGCCGAGAGGTAATGGTTATCGTTGAAGAAGACATAAAAGATAAAATATTCAGTTCTGGCTGAATGCCCACCAATGAGCACTTCTACACTGCCACTGTTTCCTCTCCCCAGGCTCAAAAGCAAATTGAAAATGATCCACAGTCATCTTTATTTCTACCAAACCAGAAATGTTGAGAACAAGTACCAAAAATCATTCTCTTCACCCTCACTCCACACAAAGGGAAAGAAAAGGAATTGAAAAAATGGGTCCTTTGCATGGAATTTGTACCTCATCAAGAGAAGAGAGAAATTTGTCAATTTCATGTTGGATTACTTAGCTTCCTTACTTGATGGGGTGGGGCAAAACTGCCAAATCAGCATTCCCCTTATAGGACCTAAAGGATATTGAAGTTCAGAAGCTGAAGAAGAGATGAAGCAAGAATTCCCTTCAGTGGAAAAATAACCCACCCCCAAATAGCAGAGCTCCACCATTCCCAGCTGAAAACCAGATTCAGAGAAGTTCCCGTTGAACTGTAACTGAACCAGGAGTAAACTGGCTCCGTTGCTAAAGACAGATGATGGCATGGAATCACATGAGGGCAGAGATTCAGTGAGAGCAATGCAAATACCTAGACATGTAGTAGCTAAGGGGTTAGATGAGGATAGGTCCACTCTCAGCTATGGAAGCTCTTTGGGCCAGTTGCTATCTTTCAGCCCAACCTCTTTACGAGTGGCTGTGGGGAAAACCTGGAGGAGGGAATGCTACATATGGCACCTTGAGGCCCTAGAGAGAAGGTGAGATGTCAGCCTAACACAGATATATATATGCTGGACTCATGAAGATTGGAAGATGGAGTTTCTGCTGACTGGCAAAATCTTGGAGATATGCAGGAAAATTGTGGGGAGATGTTGGGGGCAATTCCCATGATATTTAAACTGGGGGGAAAAAAGGAGAAAAACTGTTGGGCTACACAAGTCCAATGGAAGTTGGAAGCAATCATGAAGAATGTATAGAAGTGCCAGAAGAGAATATGGAACTTTTGAAGTAATAGTATAATATACAGGGTGTACCAAAAATCAGGCCCATAGACAATTATATAAATTACATTAAATATTTAAATTAGTTGCTATTTTCTTCTAAATACCTATTTACTCGTTTGACGCATGACCTTTGAATATTCCTAAGTATACTAACATTTTCTCTGGAAAAAAAATTAATAAAGCATATTGAGATTGGCCTATGGGGTCTGACTTTTGGCACAGCCTGTATATTCCACTCAGCTAAAAAAATCTAGTTGGGGGAATGAAGTGAAAGGCTATTTGTTCTGCATGCATTCTGCTTAATCAGCCCCAGGACGTTCAGTGCATTTGATCATCTAAAGAGTTTAAGAAAGCGGTATCAAAAAAGGCGGTGTGCACATATCTGCATTATATTTCTGGACAAAGATGAAGGCACAAAAGACAGCACTAGGAAAGTGAGAGTCAGTTGACAAATTGCCACCAATCATTTCTAGTTACTGAAGACCATGTGGAAGAATCGATTGAACAGAGATACAATGCTGGGACTATGGAGAAGATAACATTGACATTACACAACTAGCAACAGATCAAAGGAGGGGGGATGAATGATGTGCTCAGAGTAAGACAAATGGTGGAAAATATTTTATAGCGGGAGTGAGGTAGAGAGGAAGACTAAGCTTTTACAATTAGATTGCAAAGACTCCATATCTGTGTGTTTCCAGAATATTATAGATACACATAAACGTATAACATCAGGAGAGGTACTATTTACTGGTTTAAAGTTGGTATTTAAAACATATTTTATCTTGCCCTTTAGCAAAGGAAAAAATTGGGGTGCCAGTTTCTGAAGATTGATAGTATTAGAGTCCTTCTCCTCAGATTTATAATTTAAAAGATATGACCCAACAAGAAAAACGGTATTAGGAAGAGGAGGAGAAGCTGTTGTGGTCCTTAAGCTAATGAGCTGAGAGTGATTGCTGTTAGTTGGAGGAATGGCTTCGGGTGAAACCAGAGAACAGCCCCGCTTCCTTTCTCTTCTGTTGTACAACTTACTTGAGTTGCTTCTGTTAAAGGATCCTTGAAAAGAACAAGGCAATGGAGACCCAACAGGGATGGATGGGGCAAGAATCAGGTACTTGGTAGACTTGGCCTAGCTCTGAATTGACCCTGAGGCCTCTCTCTTCGAAGCCAGGGCCTGAGTGACTCTATTTTGCATCGTCCTTTCAGTCAGAAGAGAAGACTTGTGCAGACTTTGAAGGGGATGACCACTACATGTCCTCAACTCCCAACCATGGCCCCTTCACGCCACTTCCAGAAGACACATTCACAACATCCTCCCACTTTGTAGACAGCTTAACCACAGAAGGTAGGTACCATCTTGGGTCAAAAGCTGAGATGCCATGAGATTCTTGTGCATTGAGGCCATCGGAGACTAATGTAATTAGAAATGATACAGTCAGCTCTCTTAATTTTTTTACAGACTGTTCAGCACCATTCCACCCCATTAAAGAAACTGCAGTTCATACATTAACCACTCTGAAACTGACTTAGGGTTTACTTGGTTTTTTTCTCACATAGCTACAAATTCTCACCTTCCAAAAATGCATTTGTTGCACCATACTGCAGACACAGTTCCTTCTGTTTGGAAAACCCCATTACCTAGGATATGTGAATTTGGAGGAATTATAAAGCAAAGCTTTCTGTGCAAGATTGTGGGGTGAGGGTTTTTGTTTTTTGTTTTGGTTACAAGGAGATAACCACCCTCAGTCCTCAAATATATGTCAATTGAGTGCCTTGCTTCAAAACAAGGGCCTTTCCCCACAGTTGCTGAAGTGCTATCGACCCATCTTTGAATCAGCAGAAAAATATGTCCAAGTGAAATTGGTTGTCCCCGCTGCTGATTGCTATCTGCCTCTGTGCTTCTGCTTCAAGTGTACTCATCTGACTTCTCTCCAAGGCAGGTGGCAAAGCATGATAAGTTTTATATACAGTAGCTTGAGGCTGCCCTTAGACGGTATTGGAATAAGGAGGAATGCTGTGCACGCCTTAAGCCTGTCTCACTCCTGGGCTGGGGACAAAATTAAGGCAACTTCATGGGAACACAGCAGAAAAAAGATGTTGCTTGGTCATACGTGTATCTGGTTAGGTACAAGGGGGAAAGGCCCAGATACATTTTTCCAGTCGGTTTTTAAATTAACATATACTACTTTTTCCATTATGCAGGGCATTATTATTTCCCAGCTTCAGCTCTGAGCGATGATTTTTATGTGGCCACCTGCATACCTACCTGTGCAGAAGTGGGAGGTATCAGCTGATGCCAAAAACAGCCCAATGAGGACAGTGTATGCTCACTGGTCATAGGATCTGAGGGGTGGTGGCTGACAGAGAACCTGATGGGGATAGGACTGCAAAAATCTGAATGACCACTAGGTGGCCGCACAAAGATATAAAAGAGATTTATTCATTCTTTTCCACCACCTAACGGTGAGTTGGATTTAGGAGAAAGAATGGAATAGATCAGTGTTTCTCGACCTTGACAACTTTAAACATGCTGGCTGGGGAATTCTGGGAGTTGAAGTCCACACATCTTAAAGTTGCCAAGGTTGAGAAACATTGGAAAAAGGAATGTGATGGAAGGTAGGGGTGTGATTATTGAGTAAGGGCACTGTAAAAATAAAGTCCCTTTTGAGTTTTCAAAGCAACAGTATAGACATGGTTTGTCATTGCCTTCTTCCAGAATACTTCTCCTAAACTTCCCAGACCAAGAATTTCCTGGAGGCTTCCCTTCTAAGTACTAACCAAATCTGATTCTAATTAGCTTTCTGAGATCAGCCAAGACTACATGAGTGTCCACAGGGAATGGGTAAAACAAAAAAAAAGTCAAGATGGCAGTCACAACCATGTGATCTAATCTCCACCCCTTTTTAACATGCATTGATTCACATAAAAAGGAGGCGGGTTAGACTGTATGGCTGTGGCCATCATCTTGACTTTTTTTTTTTTTTACACACCCCTGCAAGGTCAGTTAGGGCACTTGACTGTGCAGTATTTTGCCACAGATCCCAACTGCACTTTTGAAACTAGCTTAGTTTCCCCCATTTTTCAAAAGTGCTGTCCTATTCCTCAGGATTATGTGTGCAGTGTACCTAAATTAGCACCAAACTGTGTTCTCCTCTGAGATTAGTGGCAGGTACTGATTTAATTTTGCTGCTTAATAGTGCCTACCTCATTTGCTAATTAAAATAAACTGAAAAGAACATTAGTACTTGCCCTTCAGCAGTGAAGGAAAGAGGATGAATCCTTTTGAGATAGAATTGACTTTGAAAAAAATGATGAGGAAAAACTATCGTTTTCTCATTTCATTTTTTAACCTTGGCAGGGAAGAAAAAGTGTTTAATGTATGTGTCCAGACACACTTTTTATGCATAGCACATATCCATACACACATACATACACAAAGCTTATTATCTATTTTATCACAACACAGGCTGATATATGCGTATGTCTGTGTGTACATGCCCATGTGTACAAACATGTTCAGAAAGCTGTGCCAAGACTTTATTTGTAGAAGAAACAAAATGTGGAATTGGAAAGACCTCAGGGATTCATCTGAAGCCAGAGACCATGCTGGGTAGATATTATGAGAGCTGCAGTCCAATATATTATTGATTATACTGGCTGGGCATGATGGGAACCGCAGTTCAATAGGTTGAAAAGAGTGTTCTGGGGGAAAGCTTTGCACATGCTCAGTGGTACATCTCCTTTTATTATTATTCCACAAATCTTGAATAAGTACTCAAACTAGGTTCACCACCAAAGCCACACTAAGCTTGGTTCAGTTCAGTTCCATTCTGGTTCAGCCATTATGGGCAACTCCTTCTGCATTTTATTTATTCTACTAAAAAAATACTTAGCTGGCTATTTAAGAGTAAGCATTATGGAAAAAGAAACAAATCCATGCTTTTGTTTCCTTTCCAAAACAAATGCACAACTGGGAAATGTCACAGAACACAGCAGGGGTAACTGCAACCCATATGGGTCCCTTGATTGCAAAAGAGTGTTCTGTGGAGCAACAGATAATCCCAGCTGCTTTTCCATCTTATTTTGTTTTGTGGGGAGAAGATAACTGAGAGGAAGAAGGGAAGAAGCTTCCCGCTCCTTCCAGTAGCCCTGCTCAGAATCTCTAATATCCTACAACAGGCTATCACCAATGGCCTCGCTATTCTACCTGAAAATTTGGGGCTTGAGCCACAACAGGGCGCTCCTGTTGTATCTTCCCGTGTGCGGTATTTAGAGCATTGACTAATTCAGTAGCAATTCAGTGACTTAGCTGCATCATCTTAAAAGGAACACAAGTCTCTACTAATTAAGTAGACACTTAATTTAATCCATAACACTTCTGGATTTTCTTCTGGAAGGATTATTAGCAGACAGCATAGAGGGATCTAAACTCTCAAGAAGAGTTTGCTATGTTAGTTCATTTCCACTTTTTTGCTTTTGTTTCATTCTTACAGATGACACAAAATTGAACCAGAACCCAGGAGAAGGTAAGTGTCTTTTTATGGCCAAGGTTTGTGAAAATATACCTGTTCTGGGACAGATTTGTTGAATCTGGTGCTCTCCAGACAGATTGTTTAGAGCTCCCATGATCCCCAGCCAGCATGGACATTGGAGACATAGTCCTACAGATCTGAAGATTACCTGGTTGGAGAAAAATGTCTTGGGAGTTTGACATAACACACACTGCTCTCAAGTTACTCCTTAGCTGGTGCTGGGGAACAGTTAATAAAAGAGATGTCCTCTGTGATGCTATTATGAAGGAGGGAAGTAACATCCAGACATTTTGTTAATCTGTGGCAGGAGTAGCTCATGCCCCCTTTTCCCTGCTCAATTGAAAGTACATTGTATGCAAAGCTAATTAAATTGCTTCCTGTCTATTGGAGTTTTTAAAAAGTCAAGCAATCATAAATTGTATAAGTGATATTTTGCTGTTCTTTTATGACATCAAAATCACCTGACAAGAAACAGTCATCTCACCCTACCCAATATAGACCCTTTCCCTGGTTGATGCATGTTTGTTTAGTTGATGCCTTTGCTTTATCTGATGACCTTCAGTGACCAAATGGTGGCAGTAGCTAGGAGCAGTTGACAGATGACAGAGGCTTTCTTCTAGAAAGGATTTGGCAGCTGTCCTTCAGGCCCTCCTCTTCAGATTATTACAATATAGTGTTAACCCTTCCAAACACTCTGAAAGTTGCACTTCGTCCTTTTTATTTCACTGGTTGTTAATGCTGCAAATAGCCCCATAGGGTCCACTCTTTTGTTGTGGTTTTGGCTTCTACTACTTCATCCCTATAGTTTTATCGCCACCATTTCTGTTGCCTTGCTGCAGCTTATACTATGTCATTTGTCCTGTTAGCTTGCTGGGTTTTAGTGCTATTGTTTTAAGGGGTGGGAAGGAATAACATATTATTTTGGTAGTAGGTTTTGATCTTTTTCTCACTTACCTATTGCCTCCTTTTCTTTCTTTCTCTTCTGTTCTATTTCTGTCTTTACTCCATGAAACATGGGTGTATACCCCTTATATTTAAAAACAGGGTTTGCAAACTTCCTGCAGTCAGAAAATATTTCCCATAGCAATTTCTTTGTCATGTGCCCCTGCATGCTGCAAAGGCAATTTTCTGGGTGCACAGCTTATGCAGAGCAATAATTACATCCCTCAAATTTCATTGTTGCATTGCATTAGCTGAATGTATGCAAAACCTCTATTAATATACACTACTGGAATGTCTGTGTTTGATTGTTTATTAGATTCATATCCCACCTTTCCTCCAGGAACTTAAGCTCAATTTTTTCCCACAACAATAAGCTTGCAAGATTCATTGGGCTAAGAGATAGTGATGCCCCAAAGTCAGCCAACGAGCTTGCATTTCTAAGGACGTACTTAAATTGGGTCTCCTCGATTCTAGACCGACACCTTAATGGTAGCATGACTAAGACAGCGACTCTCACTTCGGCTCACTACACAAGATCAGGAGTTCAGTTCCACATACTATCCCAATCACACCACTTTCAGTCCCTGGCATCACCTCCAGGTAGTAGTGGAACATTTTGCCTAAAACCCTGGGGAGCTAGTGACAATCAGTGGTTGGGCTGGCTCACATATCATGCCAACCATAATGTGTTTTCTTAGTCTTCACTTTGCACAATGTAGAAACTCCACCAACTGTATATTGATTTGTTGGTTTCCAGTATTTATATCCTGTGCCAGTCCTAACAGACTCTAGGCAAGTAACAATAAGATAAAATGTAAATACACAAAAAGAGAACATAAATCAGAGTTCATAAAGAAAGTGCCCATGAACAATATCAGGCCAAAAGCTCATTCAAACAGAACAGCTTTAACGCATTTGTGAAAAGCCCTCTGTACCTCGTGGAAGGGGAGAGGAGAAGATATTCCAAAGAGTTGGGGCCACCACTGAGAAGTGAATTATGAAGTGAATTATGCTTCACAATTGTCTCTTTTCCCATCCCTTATGATAATCTTCCCGAAAGGTTTGAGAGATGGCCTCCCTACAAAAAAGGGGGGATCCCAAATCCATACAGGAACAATTGTTGGAATCCTCCTGGCAGTTCTTCTGATTGCAGCTCTTATTCTCGCTGGCATCTACATCACCAGTAATCCTACTTCCAGTGCTGCTTTGTTCTTCATTGAGGTGAGCTTAAGAGAAGTCCCTTGTTTATAGTTTGTCTTTTTAAAAAGCTGGATTTGTTAAAACTAAGAAAAAGTTTAGAGCAGGAATAAAGAAATGCATCCCACAGGATATCTGCAATCTATCAGCACCCCTTTTGTGGTTCCCAGAATCCCTCCAGAGTGGACAGAATAAAACAAACAAGCCTACCTCTTTTTTAAAAAACAATTTGCAGGGTTGGGGAATTTTAAGGGCAAAATGAGTGCCAGGGATTGCAAAGGCCTTATCATTTAAATTGGCCCCCAAGAAGCTCTACTTTGTATCCTGGTCCCATCCTTAAATTTGCTGCACAAAGCCCGCTATGGCTTCAGGCCAATAACAGTTTTGTATTGTGGATCATTGGGTGCAGGAATATGGTGGCCAAATTTGACATCACACAGTTGTTTGAAATTAAAACAGGACCTGTTTTTGCCCTTTCTTCTCCCTCCCTCAGAGGTTTGTGGAGAAGTGATAAAGGAGGGAAAAGCAACAGCACTTTGAGATTCTTTCAAAAATTAAAGAAAAGGAGGAAAAAAGAATCTGGAAAAAAGAAGGGATTGGAAGGAAGCAAAACTAGAGAATAAAATGGTTGGGAGTATGTCAGTAACTGCAGAAAGCATCTTGTCCAAGCTCTCCTCAAACCTGACAGCACCACTGATTTAGTTAAGATCTAGTGTTGTACAATGGCTAGAACTGTGTTTCTCAACCTTGGCAACTTTAAGATGTGTGGACTTCAACTCCCAGAATTGGCCAGAAAGTTGCCAGCTTGAGAAACACTGGGCTAGAGTATTTAGTGAGGATCAGGAAAGGTACGGGTTCAGATGAAGTTTTCTCGGGGACTTTATGCTAGTCTTAGCCTGATCTCCCACACAGAGTTGTGATAAAGATAACATTGGAGAAGGAATAGTTCCTAACATGTTTTTAGAAGAGTAGTACAGTATTTAACATTTGGAGGGTGAGAATTGCAATTAGGAAGCCATGATGAAAAGCAGGTAGGGCTATACTGTCTTCCTGGATTTGGGGGAGAGGTTGGGGGAGGGGGTTCTTTAAAAAAAAAAGACCTTCCCTTTTCTCAAGCTGAAACTTCTCTCTCTCTTTTTGCACCACAGCGAAGACCACATCAGTGGCCTACCATGAAGTTCAGAAACCGTTCAACTTACACTGAAGTAGAACCATCTGGCCAGGAAAAGGACAGTTTTGTTGAAGCAGATCAGTGCTAAAGAGTATACCTCCTTTATTGCTCCTATATCTTTAAAACATCAAGTGTCTCCCATCTACTGTTTTATTTTGTGATGGACACAGTTGAATGGGGAAGGGAGAAAACAAGCAAAATTAAAAAGAAGCCCCAAGGGAGGATTGGAATGGATAAATTAGGGCCTGAAAGGATGGAAAAGGCAGGCAGATTTGGCATAGGCCGCTGGGTGGATCATCAAGAAAAGTTATGACTTTACTGCAGAAGTGATAGTACCTAACTATCTTGCATAAGTATTATCAGGTGTAGCCATCCATAGATGTTATGGACTATAGGAAACATTCTCTGCCCAACCCACTTTTTCTAGGCACTCTAACCATAAATTTAAAGTGCCAAAATAATATGTGAAACCGTTTTCCTCCTCCTTCAAATACAAGGTTAGGAAAGAGGAAAATATAGCCTTCTAGCTAAGATGGAAGTTTTCCTGCTAAACTTTCCTTGAAAGATATGAAAGTTTTTTGATTAGAGAATCATGGAAGAGCTGGTCTGACTTGAACTCTTCAAACACC
The DNA here is from genome assembly GCF_035149785.1 of Candoia aspera. NCBI lineage: Eukaryota > Metazoa > Chordata > Lepidosauria > Squamata > Candoiidae > Candoia > Candoia aspera. The sequence goes on from NC_086156.1 coordinate 85,734,662, forward strand.
TCAGCCTTGTCATACTTATTGAATGAAGCACCTAAGTTTGGGCTGGGCCTGAAATGCAGCCTTCTTATTTATATGGAATGGTAGCATACGTTCAAGCCAAAAACGGGGAAAAAATAATTAGAGGTGTTGCCATTGCCAGTGATCTCCTCTACTTGACACTGAACCAGTCAGAAGATAAAATATGTATCAACTCTGCACCAAGCAGACTCATGATTTCTGCTATGAATTGTTCAACCCACCTCACAACTGGTTCTGTGATTTAGTTCTCTTTTGTGTTCTTTCTAAAGGCTTTAAAACCCAAATCCGGTCACTGATTTCTATAGCAGAACAAAGTGGGGGAATTTTCTCAACAGGAAGCAGACATGTTTATATTCATGAAGGGTATATTACTTTCTGTTCATAAATTTGCAAAATTTATGACTAGAAATTTGTTATTGTATGTCCTCATTTTATATTCATTTCTCTCCTACTTGAATTTCTAGTCCAATTAACAATGATACTGAAGGTAGGAATCAGGACTGGAAGTATGATAATTTCCAGGCTCATTTTAAGTCATGGATATTTAATTTTTTAAAAAAGTTTTGGAAATGATGTGATTCTCTAAATCAATGTTTCTCAACCTTGGCAACTTTAAGATGTATGGACTTCAACTCCCAGAAATCCCCAGCCAGCCATGCTGAGTTTTCATTAGTTTCAGAATTCCATGGGGATTGCCAAGGTTGAGAAACACTGCTCTAGATTTTGCTCTTTCTCAATTTCCCTATCTTCCCTTATATAAGTCAGTAGCTGTATCTCTAAAAGGATAGAATGGATCTTTGGAATGCTGCAAACTATTTCTCACTTGAATGATTTGCTGTTCCATGAGCAATCTTATGCAACTCAGAACATGGATCAGATTGACTCTGCCTGCAAATTAAGATGCTAGTGCTGGTGGTTTATTGTTGGACGAAGTCCTGGGTTCTTCCTGTTACAGTCCCAAGATTTTTGCCAAGGAGGGAACTCCCATTTGCAAGTAGTGAATGTTACTGCACAAACAGCACTATTTTGTCTTGGACTGGCATTGTATACAGCCATTGGCAGGGATCCTGCTCTGTCCCATCTCCCACCCAATAAGATGCCTGAATGTCAGGATTGGGGAAAGAAGACCACCACAATATAGCAGAATAAGCAGCCCAGTGGCTTGTCAATGCCATAAACACGTGACATTCCTATATTGCATTCTTTTTGTACAGATGCAAAAGGTCTTGGTTTGTTTTTGATGCAAAACCAAGCAGGTCGGCAGAGACATCCCTTGCTGGCTGGCAGAAGAGCCCTGATTGGTGGAGACGGTTTAACATCTATTGGCCTAGAAAGGATTCTGATTTTTCTCCCCACTACAGCAGCAGATTTGCAAACAAGTATTCTGTACTATTTTGGTATCTTTCAATAGTCACATCAGTCCTACCAAATCCTGCTTTGTTTTAATTCTAAAATAAGTTTTAGGAGATAGAACATAGCTTTGGTTACCAATCCTAGACTTTTCTCCCCCCACCCCACCCCATGTCAGCTTCTACCACTCCCACCAACATATTAATGCAGATTGCAACCAAAGTTATGGAGCATAGCTTCCTGGAGCAACAACATGAAACATTGTCTATTTACATTACTGTAATACAAGCTAGCAGACAACAACCCACATCTCCTCCCTTTATTCCAGTTAATATTTCATGGGGATGTGACCTTCACATTTTGAATTTCCCATTTATGTTTTGTGTATTGGCTGCTGTGTGCAGGGGAAAGAGAAAAGGCAGGGACAGCATGTTGCTGATCCATTATATGTTTGATTTAATTAAAGACTACCAGAAACTCAGCCAGAATTATTTGTCAGTGAGTGCCATATATTAAAGATAATGTACTTCAGCCCAGAGATATTAAATACTTTACACTATCCCAAGTTGCATGTAGAGATTGCACATCTTGAAAACAAATGTGTACAACAGTCTATGCTTCCTTAGTTGAAGGTGGGTCGAGAAAGGAAATTATCTCTAATTTTATTAATGGGGATGCATCCTACATTTCAGCCCCTCTGCATACTGCATCCTGACTCTGAGGTTACACAGAGGTTACACTGAGCTTGTCTGTCCAAGGGGTTTCCTCAAGAGCAAACTTTCTAATTGTAAATGAATGCACAGCCATGCAAAGTTGCACAAAGGGCTACAATGGAATTGGAGCTATTACCAGGATTTTATCTATCTTTGCTGAACATTTTTTAAAAAGAAAAGGTCAAAGAAAAGCAACAACAACAACAACAAAACAAGTATGATTTAACATATCCCAACTTCCCATCCTGGTACATTTTTATAAAGAGTTTATATGTTGTTATTTAATCACAACTGTTACGGCACTGTTGTGAAGAAGAGATCCATTAGGAAGAGAGAACACAGGCCTAAATAATTGCACCCCAACCATTTCTGGAAAAATGTCTCACAATCAAAAGAACACGATTAACGACAAAAAGAACTGAAAGCACCGTTCTTTAACCCCACTACATACTGGTTTACATGGAAATTTTATAAACCTATTTGGAGGGCAACTTTTGTTACTAAGTTCAAAATGTAAAATCAAGTACTGTGTGTCCTTTGCTAAACCATCATGCTGATCCATAGTTTGACCATGATTCATTAAATAAATCACAAAACCGCCCAGAGTCCCTCCAGTGGGAGGAGATGGGCGGTGACAGTTTGATAGATAAATAAAAAAAATGTTAAGCCATAAACCATGATTTACAAATTACAGAATGTCTGGATTCAGTGTGCTAAGCCACAAATAACATATTTTGGTTTAGTACAACAAGTGAATGTATCTTCTTCTTCCTAGCATTTTCCCACTATCACGGGGACTGCTTTTCAGATCCTGAAACACCACTTTGCCCGATCGTCCGCATTCTCAGGGTGCAGGCCCTCAATTTGCACGTCCTTATTGATGGTGTCTTGCCATCCCTGGTTTGGTCGCCCACGTGTACATACATTCACAACATGTAAATGTATGAATCATAATATTAGCCAAAGAGTCTTCACTTACTCTGGGACTGGGTTCACACATCATGGTAAGCCACAAGTCAGTTTTTGCTTAGCATGTTGTGTGAACCCAGCCATAATGACCTACAAATCATAATTTGTAGCTTAGTACAAACCCAGCCAATTGTGGTTTAGCTAGTACACTGTGTTACATCATGAGTTAGCATAATGTGTAAGGCCAGGCCATGTATCACTTGGAAGCACAGTATATAAGGAGCTAGAGGTCATGTACATGGAAATTGCCGAATTTAGATGTGTTGAGCATATCTGATTTATAACGAGTCCTTGCAGCAACTTCCTATGTATATAAAAAGTCCTTTCAGTTAATATTATTTATCTCATAGCAACACAAGGCCTAATTTCTTTCTACATACTTGAATTTATAGCATATTTCAGTTTTGGGAAAAGTGGGGTAGGAAAGCTTCAGGCAAAGCATTTAATATTGATTATTTGCATGGAATGCAATGTTGATACTAATATATAATATCTATATACAACTAAAACTCTTGTGTCTGTCTGTCTGTTTGTAACCTTCAATTGGGTGAAACGGTGCATCGGAGGGCAACAAGGTACCTCAATGGCCTAACTTAAAGCATCCAAAATCTGGGACTCATGACTGCCGTGGAATTGAAATTTGGCAAAGTTGCAGCCACTTCAGCATCTCCACGCCTTCCAACTGCACTTCCCAGAAACCCATAGGTCGCATGGTGCAAGGGAAAATGGGAGGGGCATATCCCTGCCCTCTTTGCTGCCTCCCTCTGGCCCCTGTGCCCAATCAGCTGGCAGCAAGGCAATTGGCTGCTTTGGAACCATGGCTGAAATTCGAAATCTTAACAGTGGTGGGCAGCAAGGGAAGGACAAGGTAGCAACTCAGATGCCTGCTAGTGAGATAGGGCTGGCTGGGGGGCGCCAGCAGTCAATGAATGAGCCCTCTTCCTACCTGGAGAGGGCCCTTGGGGACATGCCTGGAGAGGGAGCAGTAGGGGGGGCAGTTTTCCTTGCAGTCCGCGGCTCCCTTTGTTCCTCCTCACCCCAGCAAAGTGTCAGGCATTATGTCTGGCGAAAGGCAAACCCTGCATTCCAGCATAAGAACCTCATCCCACCTGTGAAACGTGGTGATGGCAGTATCGTGGTTTGGGCCTGCTTTGCTGTCTCTGGACCAGGACGGCTTGCCATCATTGATGGAACTATGAATTCTGACTTGTACCAGCAAATTCTACAGGAAAATGTCAGGGTGTCTATTTGTGAACTGAAGCTCAAGAAACAGTGGCTTGTGCAGCAAGACAGTGACACAAAACATGAAAGTTGTACGATCAAAGAATGGTTAAAGCAGAAGGAAGTTAATGCTTTGGAATGGTCAAGTCAAAGTCCTGACCTTAATCCTACAGAATGTTGTAGAAGGACCCAAAGCAGGCAGTTTGTGTGAGGAAGCCAACCAGTATCCCCAAGCTGAAGCTGTTCTGTAAGGAGGAATGGGCTAAAATTCCTCCAAGCCAATGCACAGGACTGACCAACAGTTACCAGAAATGTTTAGTTGTAGTTATTGCTGTCCAAGGGGGGCACACTAGTTACCGAAAGCAAAGGTTCACATCCTTTTGCCGCACACAAATATGTAGCTTTGGATCATTTTCCTCAATAAATCAATGAACAAGTATAATGCTTTTGACTCACTTGTTTGATTGGGTTCTCTTTAACTAGTTTGTGGACTTGTGGGGAGAACAGGTCATGTTTTAGGTCGTATTTATTACAGAAATATTGAAATTTCAAAAGGATTCAAAAACTCTTAAGTACCACTGTACTCTGTATTTTATTAGAATCCACCAATCAGTGTTTGCTTCATAATTATAACTGAAATTCATAATTAAAATGCTGAACCCAAGGATCCATTTTGAACCTGAGCTGAAGAGGACATACAGTATTCCCACCCCCAAAACATTTTTTTTTTCCATTTTAAACTGCTTCTGAACATTTTATGAGTTTCTCAGGAGGAAAGGGGCCTGATGGGAAGTCAGTTTTCCCAATCCTAAAGCAAAGGCCAGGAGATGTGTGTACAGGAAGAATCTCATTTTGGGTTACTTTCAACTTGCCACTGCTTTTGTTGTTTATTCGTTTAGTCGCTTCCGACTCTTCGTGACTTCATGGACCAGCCCACACCAGAGCTTCCTGTCGGCCGTCAACACCCCCAGCTCCCCCAGGGACGAGTCCGTCACCTCTAGAATATCATCCATCCACCTTGCCCTTGGTCGGCCCCTCTTCCTTTTGCCCTCCACTCTCCCTAGCATCAGCATCTTCTCCAGGGTGCCCTGTCTTCTCATTATGTGGCCAAAGTATTTCAGTTTTGCCTTTAATAGCATTCCCTCAAGTGAGCAGTCTGGCTTTATTTCCTGGAGGATGGACTGGTTTGATCTTCTCGCAGTCCAAGGCACTCTCAGAATTTTCCTCCAACACCACAGTTCAAAAGCATCTATCTTCCTTCACTCAGCCTTCCTTATGGTCCAGCTCTCGCAGCCATATGTTACTACAGGGAACACCATTGCTTTAACTATGCAGGCCTTTGTTGTCAGTGTGATGTCTCTGCTCTTAACTATTTTATCGAGATTTGTCATTGCTCTTCTCCCAAGGATTAAGCGTCTTCTGATTTCCTGACTGCAGTCAGCATCTGCAGTAATCTTTGCACCTAGGAATACAAAGTCTTTCACTGCTTCTACATTTTCTCCCTCTATTTGCCAGTTATCAATCAAGCTGGTTGCCATAATCTTGGTTTTTTTGAGGTTTAGCTGCAAACCAGCTTTTGCACTTTCTTCTTTCACCTTCATCATAAGGCTCCTCAGTTCCTCTTCACTTTCAGCCATCATGCCACTGCTAGATTGCAGAAAATTATGTGTGAATGTTTTAAAGGAGTAGCCAACTGCTCATGCGGCACATTCTCTATGTCTGATAGGATCACATCTCTGAAGTGTTTAATAATTAAGGAAAGGTATACCACTATTATTTTCAAAAAAAAACCCTATTTTTTGATACTACTATTATTCTCAAAAAAAGAGTCATGGTTTCATCCTCTTGGATTGGTATGTTAATACATTTTCCAGGTTCTAAATCTTTCAGTTAGCCGAGAAAACAAACCAATGGATCATCGAATAAATCAACCCAGAATTCTTACCTGAGGCCCAAATAACCAGCCTCAAGTTATCATACTTGAAACACATCATGCAAAGAATTCGCTCTCTGGAAAAGACTATAATGCTGGGAAAGGTGGAAGGAAAGAGGACAGTCAGCAGTAAGGTGGATGGATTCAATTACAGCAGTGGTGGGTGCACTGCTAGAAGATCTTAAAGACTAGGTTGGAGACAGATTGTCATGGAGAAAATCTCTCTAGTCATTAAGGGTTAACACTGATGTGATGGCACATAATCAGTCAAAAATGTTTCTGTGAGTCATGAATAGAAGCCTTTGCCTTTTGTTCAAAGGACTGAAGCTTCAGAAATTTTGATACAAACCAAAACCTCTGTACGGCTGAAGAGTTGAAAAATACTTACCATTTGTGTGTTCATCATTTCCTTAGCACTTTTTAATTCCTGCGCTATCTGACCTTCTATCTATTAACTAGAGATGATCTGAGCTTACAGAAACAAACTCGCTGAAACAAACAGAATATTATAGACTGAGACCTTCTGGTAACCTTATGTACACCACCTTGAATTCATTTCATTATAAAAGCAGGATATAAACATAGTATATCAATAAATGGTGTAAATAAACAAATCTTCAAATCTCTAAATAACAAGCAAGCAAAAGTAATCCATCTGAATCATTTCTGTAGGCACATGACAGTACCTATATACCGTTAGGAAAATGCTTATACATCATGTAGAAATTGAGATAGTGTGATAGTTTTATTGCATGAAGTCATAGAGAATGGAGTTCTTCGTGTAGTGAATACCTAGTTAATGAGCCTGCAGTGAAATAAACATTCACACAGAATGTTGAATAACTGATGTTTTCCCTAGGAAACATACATCTTCTGTGATAGAAGATGTGTGTTTACTATGATTCAGTTTTTTGGGGTTGTTGTTTTTTCAGGCATCTGTGTTATGTTTCTGATTTGTGTTGAAAACTTCTAAAGAATCAGGACAGGAATAGACAAGGAAAATATCCAAGAGTTACAGGGGCCAGCTCAGTTCCTAAGCAGATTCACTTAAATAGCACAGACCAAGTACATAAGCACAAAAAGGGGAAGATGATCAAAATAAGTAAGTAAATAATCTGTAAGCATGGACAAACATTGCACTAACCCTAACCACCTGAATCTACATGGCAGATAAGATCCCAATTTTTAACTGCCAGAAACAACATGCCACAAATGGTCTTATTTTAAGATATAACATGGGATTTTTAAAAAAAGGAATTCAAATATACCACTATAGATTTATCTGAGTTTTAAATGAAAAAAGATGGCATATCGTAGAAATTCTTATCAGAATCAAAAACTGAATACATCTGTGGAACTTGTTCACATGACAAACGTAATTCTATCTTTATTTATTTAAGATATGTATGTTAGAATAGTTACTGCAAGTAATAAACAGTCCTTGGAAGCTCAGTTGCTGTCTAGCATTATGGCAGAATTACTTGCCTGCAAACTTAGTCTTTGCTCTGCTTCCAGGTTAATACATTCTGTATCTATTTTTCTTAGAATATCAGAGAGGAACTTTTCTTGGGTTGTTTGCAACAACAAAAGAATGACATTAATATAGTAAGAATCAAGGATTTTGGAGCATCTCCCAGTCAAAAACACTGTGCATCTGTTGGGTTCCAAGACCGGATAAGAAATATTAGTGAGTTATTTTCTTAACTTAGACTGAAAGGCAACATCCAGTCCTCATTTGATTTAAATGTTTTCATTTGCAGAAAAATTATGCCTAAATTTGGCCATCAAACTCCTATCCATAAAGACTTGCTCAATCAAACATAATTTTCAGTTTGAAGGGACCTCTAGTGGTCTTTTAAAGACATCTTCAAATCATTCTGGAAATGTTAACTGTTATAAAAATGCTCTGTGCTATACAGTACTACTGTAGATATATCCTTCCAATAGTCATTATATCCCTTCAAGCCGTATTGTTAGAGTTGAGAGGGTCTTGGGGGGACCCCCAGGGGTCCTAGGACCACACTGTAAGAAACACTGGTCTAGAAAATCTGGGTATGCGTCTTTAACACAATTCCTGACCATTTCCAAGTGACCTTCACTGCTACAGAGAAGCCTTTTCCATGCTTGCATTTAATACAAGAAGGCAAGATAATTCAACACATGAGATCAAGAGAGAGAAAGTGAATGTAATCCCTATTCCCCACCCACACGTTCATAAAATGTCTGGAAAATGCTCCATTATGTCGACGCAGCAATACACATGCAGAAAGTTGTCTCTTGCTATGAAGCCTGAAGAGACGTTAAGATGAGTCCTTCCCTCGCTGGTGCAGATGTGTTGAGCAATGGGTACTGTAGTCCAGCAGATCTGAAGAAGCCGGGCAGAGGAAGGCTGATTCAGACATAGCTGCCGGACAGGAAGACTTTCATTGCCCAGCTCTTAGTTGTTAGGCAGAGAGAAACGCCTGCTTGGAAATCCAAGAATGCCATGATTTGGTGGGGCACCATCTGTTAGTTCGCCGAGTTCCCGGAAGGAGCCGTTTGGCGCCCTCTGGCAAGAGCAAGTCTTCTTCTCATGAATTATTCATTATTATTCATTCAGAAAAGGCAGACAGTCAACTCCGCCACTCTCGACCAGAACGCGCGACAAGCCGGCCTTCTCCGGGCCTTGGGGGGACCCTGTTTATTATTCATGAACGGGGCGCGGCCAGACGGGAGGGCGGGAGATTTCCGAATCACTGTACAATCCTACGAGGCTCAGTGAAGGGGAGGGGGGAGGCGGGAAATTTACAACATGCATTATAAAGGAGAATTAATCACACAATTCACTACTTCGGATGAATTGCTGTTGAGAGAAGTAGCGTTCCTGTGGTAAACAAATGTCCGCAGTGCGTAAATATTCACAGAGACACCCAGGATTTTCAGTATGAACGCGTTTTTTTTTAACAAAACCATTTTATTTGTGTTTAGGTACATAACATTCTGGAGGCCTTTGAAGCTGTAAAGCGAGGTGTAAATGGTTTCAGAGAAAAATATATTACTCTGAGCATCTCTTGAATAGGAACAAACTGAACATTAGACTACAAGAAAACCGGATATTTAACATGTATGGGAAAACATAGGTATAACTATAGGTATATAGGTGTGTGTGTGTGTGTGTGTGTGTGTGTCTGACTTTCTTAATTCATTGTATTTCCATGAGGAGACAAATATTCCAATGTATTGTGAATAATCACAAAAAATATATTGATGATAAAAATAATAATCACCCTTTGTCACTTGTTCTGGGGGGGGGTTGGAATGAGAAAAATAGCTGCTGAAATGCTGTTTTATTTCTTACAGTACTTCATAACATTTAATTAATTCTGAATTAAAGTTTTTGTACTTGGGGATTCTGACTGTTGTTACAGAGACCAGTGCTATGAAACAGGCATTTTACCTTGATTTATCCTATTAAATCAAGTTTACAACCCTGAAGTTATCAGAGTGCCATACATTTATAATTCAGGCTAGAAAACATTGATTATTTAAAATATTGTAGATGAATCTGGAACGAAATTAGCCCAATATATATTATTGCAAGTTTAAATTAAGGTATCAGTCCAATTTGTTCCCCTCCCCCATTTTGGTAGCCATGTATTTTGCCTCATACAAAACTAAAGATCCACATCTTTAGCCACCCTGAGGAAAGGCTGCCTAAATAAGATTCAGATACCTTGAATTGTGCTGAAATATTTTTGTACCTTACTGTATTATCTGATGATTTTGATACTTTCTCTCTCACTTTACCTACCCAACTTACTTGGCAGGGCTGAGCAATAGCCTATGGGTTGTGAACACAGGAGCTGCCACTATATAGTCTTCTGTGCACAACAGTGCTAAATTCATAGTCTCTCAAAAATTGGAAAGCTCACTTCAGCGAGGCCCAAAACAATTCTTGGGATGATGTTATACCAGGAACTGCAGTATATAATACTAACCAAATGTTCTAATATTAAATATATACCAAACAGAAAATGTTGAGAATGGAAAAATGTCACTTTTAAGAACCAATGAAGTAACCACATTTTAGCAGCTGAGAGAAAATACCTTTTAATAAACTCTAACTCATTTCTCAAATAATTTAAACAAATGTGACAGTGACGCTAACATTCACTGTCTCTCCCTGTCGATTGTCCTGAACAGCTTTATCAGCAGTCTTCAATATCAACTGCAATATCTTTCATAAATGTCTACATGGAAAACCAAAAAGGGGAATATTATTTGACAGTGCTTCCATTCTTATCTAACAGATAAATTCCACAAAAATGGGGATAGAAGACTGTCTCGTGGGATGGGACTTGATCAATCCAGAGCTGCAAGGTTTCACCTAAACATGTACATGCAGCCATGGGAGATATTATTTGAAGATTTGGAGTTCAGTGTTACCTGTAAATTGATGATACTCCCTTATATCTTTCTTAAATCTTGACAAGGTGGTGGAATCTTTAAACAGCTTTTTGGGAATAAGTAATGAGCAGAATGAAGGCCAGTAAACAGAGGATCAGTCCATCTGAGACTGAGACGCTAATGGTAGGTGGCCCAATCAATTCTGGACTAATGAATAGACTGGGATATCTCTCTCTCTCTCTCTCTCTCGCTTTCTCTCTCTCTCTCTCTCTCTCCATCCATCCATCCATCCAGAGAGCCAGTTTGGTCTAGTGCTTAAGGCAACAGGCTAGAAACCAGGAGACTGAAAGTTCTAGTCCCGCCTTAGGCATGCAAGCCGGCTGGGTGACCTTGGGCCAGTCACTCTCTCTCAGCCCAACCCACCTCACAGGGTTGTTGTTGTGGGGAAAAAAGGAGGAGGAAGGAGTACTAGGTATGTTCGCTGCCTTGAGTTATTTATAAAAAATAATAAAGGTGGGATAGAAAATAAATAAATAATACACACACACACATACACATAGACACATACAGACATACATGACAGCCAATGTGGTGTGGCGGTTAAGGTGCTAAATTGGAATGGGAAGACCCAGCATATAGTTCTCCCTTAGGCACAGAACCTGACTTTGAACCAGTTATTCCTCTCAGTCCTAGACTGCGAAGTCAAAAAACATCTATCTACTAACCTGTACCAGACCAGTGTGATAGATTACAGCCCACCCATAACCTTCAATGAAGAGGCCTTCATCCTGCAGTGGATTGATTCAGGAGGAGGAGGAGGAAGAGGATAAACTCACACATACACACATACAAAATCCACCTCACAACACAAAAGCATACATCTCTCATGTACTAAACAAAGAACAACCTCTCTGAAGTTCCTGGACCAGTTGGGATTCTTGACAGCTTTTGCTTGGAGTACACTTTAGCACCTCTTCCCTTATCTCATAATCTTACATACTCAGGTTCTGAAAAAAAATGCACTAATTTTCTGCAGGAAAAATCCAGTTTGGGCTTGTTTTTTAACACTGAAAAATGGGTTAAAATTGTATAAATAAGCTTTAGAATTAAGTTTGTTTTGCTTTTTTCCCTACAGCAGAAACCTAAATCAGTAAGAAAAAAATGGGGAACTATCAATAGGAAGCAGAAATGTTTATTTTATAAAGGGAAGCATATATTCTATTGAAAAATGCCAAATGCATTGTTGAGAGTAGATTCTTTTTCCCTTCTCTGCTCGCTTCTCTCAGCACTGTTGTTTCTGATCCCATTACTGACTATATAAAATGGGGAATCAGGATGACCTAATGCATACAGAGGATGTTATGGCTTATTTAGAAACATAGATGTTAATTTTCAAATTCTGAACAATTGTGTTAGTACAGAAGCAGTGACAATGTTTCTGACTTATATTGGCAGGAAAATAGCATGGAGTAATTATAATTTTCATTCAATTTACCCTTTAAAAAAATCTATAAAAAGCCCAGAAAGAATAAAGACCTGCCAAAACATTTTATCTGCTGTCAGATGTTATGCTTCTACTGGGACATATTTTGCAAAATGGTAAATGCAAAGTGCAGAAATAAGTTGTATTACTGAAATAAATATGTACACATAAGACATGCAAATTATGAGTATTTAAATTATTTCAAGTCTGGAAAGAAAGTTTAATATTGGCTCTTTTTCTATGAAAAAAGAATCACAAGGTATCTGTATAAATGCCATCATTTTGACTGATTTGAAGCAGTTTTCAGCCTCCCTAGGCCTGCATATATAGATTTTCTTGCAAAAATATTTCAGATAGACTAGCAAAGGCTGTCAGAAGCCTAAGAATCATTATATGATATCTCTGTTGTTCGTCTGCATGTGAGCTAATACACATTTTTAAGCTAGCCAATAGCTTATTGAATATGTCGGCTATGTACAAATTAAAAACTTAAAATTCTAGTAATGATAGCATTCTTGAAGAAATAAATAATTATAGAGGTAAAGTTACGTAAACTGGCACAATTATAAATGTGGAGTCCTTGGTGCTCGCACTGAAGATGTTGCCTGGTCTGGCAATGAAATGTCTGCAAGAAAACAACAAGGCTCAGAGAGCACCAAGGATTCCACAGTTCAACTCTGAGCTACAAATATTCTCTTTGATAGATAATTAGAGATAGAAGAATATTCCCCCCAATCATAAATCTTTAGGGGAAAAAATGTTTGGAAGGCATTTGTTACCAATTAAGACTGGTTAACTATTAGGGCTTATTATTACGACAGTACTTCAAATTAAATTTTCAAAAAGTGCTTCAGTGCACCTGGCTGTCTTCAAGCAGCCACATCTTTTATCTCAGTGGCTCCGATATATAGAAGACAGCAAAGCTGCTTTAAGGTGTTTCAGAGAGGTGCTACACTCACCTATGCACTCTAAAGCATTTTTCTGAGATTAAATCCAAAACACTGCATAGCAGCTTTCCTGATTATCATGATGAATTTGAGGAAGGAGTGTTCTCCTTATTGTTTGGATCATTTTTCCAAATTAAGTAATTAGAAGATTTTGATTTGTGAGCAATACTCCTTCTGCTTGCTTCTAACACTCTGATGTTTTAGACTTCTAATGAGGAATCCAAGTCTAGATGGTCCAGCTCTATACTAAGCCTGATTTTCAATGATCTTGATCAGGAATCCCATCAAAATGTTAATTTTATGCATCAACCATATAGTATTTAGTATGTGCTGTATTTATGCAGCAACCAAAAAATACGCCATTGTGCTGCCTATTTTTATTGATTTTACTGACTTAATTTTCCCCATTTTTTGGATTTTAATTGTTTTTCTTCAGGATAAATTTATGAAACAAGAAAGGAGGATGACATCTCCTATAAGAACTAGCTATACCTTGGTTCCTAATCAAAAATATCGACGTAGTTATCGCCATTCCAGCAAATTTAACAACACCCTGCAAACAGATTCTGCATCTCTGTCCACACTTGGGGATTTCAAAGCCCTTCCTTTAGAAATATTTCAAATGGTTTTAGAGTATCTTTCAGGTGAGTCAGTCCTACTCCACATGCAAAATGGCAGCCACATTGCCGCTATCAAATTAGGATGTAAATTCAGGGTAGATTTCTAGGTCCCTGAGAGGACAATCAAGAAGCCATAGGATGCTGTGAGCCTCCCTCCCTTTGGTTGGAGAAGAAGCCTCAGTGAAAGCCCTTTTGACTGGAAGCATAGCTGTTCCACAATCACTGTTTTGATAAAGACCAGTGTGAAAAAGTTGCATCCCAGGGACATTGTCAGTAGCTGACCAGGGAACACTTTAGAACAGCCTTTCTCAACTGTCTGACCCTGGAGGAACCCTTGAAATATTTTTCAGGCCTCAGGGAACCCCTGCACATTCAGGCTCAAATATAGGCCAGAAGTTACAAAATTAGTATATTCATTTTATGTGTAGGCCTGTGTACACGCATTAAGAGTGTTCTTAAACTAAAAATAAAGAATGAAACTTACCTCTTTAATGTGAAGTTGCCAGAATTTGAAATAATTTTTTAAATAAATCCTGATCTCCCAGGGAAGCCCTAGTGACCTCTCGCAGAACCTTAGGGTTCCACAGAACCCTGCTTGAGAAACCTGCTTTAGAGAACTACTATATTCAAAGTTCCTCAGAGCTTTCTTAGACTTGGAGTTGATGTATTTATTTTCAGTTCTATTGGAACCAGTAGGAGAAGGAAGAAAAACAAAAATTAGTGGAAGAAAGGCTACGCCACGTACTCTCTGCTCTGGCTGCCCTGAGCACCATTGCCTTTCTTGCCGCATGCTTCACATATGTTTATTCCAAATAAATTGCATTAAATGTTTTAAAGCATGTTTTTTTCAAAAAGCAAGCAGCCTTCCTGGAGGATTGCAGGAATAGGCAAAATTAAAGACAGTATCAGTACTGACATAGATGGCCTGTGTTTTTCAGCACAGCGAGTGAAAGGCTGAGATCACCCCAAGCACCTACTGCAATTACTGATTGTAAATACATTTGTACACATTCATTATCTTTCTGTTTATTCTCTTCTTACTCACCTCAGTGGCTTGTTTGCTGTTTGCTCCTACTTCTTAGGAAGTTCAGCAGCTAAAATTCACACCAAGCAGAGAACTGCTAAACTCTCTTAAATCTAAATGAATATGTGAGAGGAAAATAAGTAGAGTTGTGCAGCTCTCTGGATTCAGTCTCCAGAAGCTGCTTCAGAGCAGGTGGGAGCCTGAACATAGAACCCATTCAATCGGAAGTGCTGCACAGCCTTAAAAATAAGCTTTTGACCATGTGTTGACATGGAGAAAATACTTAAGCTGTAATAAGCTAGGAGACAGACAGCAATCCCTTTTATCTGAATTAACTCCAAAGCCACCAGTTGACTCAGTTTAGGGCCCTTGCACACCAGCACAATTTTCATTTCCCAGGCCTTCAAACACAGCTCCGTGCCAGTTCAGATTTGTTCCTACCACAGCCAATCTTGGATTGCTGAATTCTAGTACTAGGACTTGAAAACTGTCTTCAGAGCTGTTCTTACACTATAATTAGCCAGAACTAAATTCGCTCAGCTGTCCATCAAAGAAGACAATATGGGATCACAGGGACATGGAGTGGGAAAATGCATATGTGGTCATATGAGTTTTCTTAACCGATTTCTCCAGTGTTTTCTTAGAGCAATGGGTCCCAAGCTGATAATAGAGGAAACTGTTGAAAATGAATGAATATGAGGTGTGGATGACTGCAGACAATGCCACTGCAAAGCTTGGATGCATTTGAAGATTAGGCATGGGAGAGGTTGTTTGCCTGGTGAATTTAACTGTTTTGTAATGGTAAAGAGCTCTCTTACTACCTCCCTCTGTTCCTCTCTTGCCCATCCTTCCCCCTTCACAGCTACAGTACCCCTTCCCATTACCTTACCTCCATTCAGTTCCCCTTCTTTTTTCACTGCAACTGCCATTTTCCCTTTTCTCATTTACATCCTGTTTTTTTCTTCCTTTTTGCTATTTCTGCTGTAAGGAAGCTTAGGTAGCTGTAGTTACCCATAATGACACAAACATAACAAAATGTGACATCATGATGCAAGCTCAGTCCTTTTGTATTTGTTTTGCAACATTCCACACAAGTACCTAAGCAATGGAGATTATGTTGTGATGCGTGTTTTGTCACTTGCTCATAGACTCCTATGGAAGGGAGGGGAATGTATGTATATATGTTGTATGTTTCTGTGTTTGAGAATAGCTTGTCTATGACAGAGAGTGGTTGGTATATGCAGATGGGGATCAACTGCATTTGTAAATGGGGCACCTTATTTATTTATTCATTCATTCAGTCAGTCATGTCCAATTCTCAGAAACTGCCTGGACAAGACCCTGCAGTTTTCTGAGGCAAGGTTTTTCAGAAGTGGTATGATATAATATAAAAAATAAGGATGTTCCTTATTTTACAAGCAATTAATTTGATTACATTAATTTAATGTTTTATATTTTAATATTAATTTAATGTTTTATATTTTAATATTAATTTAATGTTTTATATTTTAATATTAATTTAATGTTTTATATTTTAATATTAATTTTATATTTTAATATTAATTTAATGTTTTATATTTTAATATTAATTTTATATTTTAATATTAATTTAATGTTTTATATTTTAATATTAATTTTATATTTTAATATTAATTTAATGTTTTATATTGGCCCTATCCTTTTTATGGCTTCTGGTAGGGATGGACACACACACATATAGTACACAAGTGCGTCCATGCATGTATTACTGGTTTGGGGTGGACAGATTTAGTTTCAGCTAGTACTAGCAATTCTAGTTTGACAAGAGAGGGTTGTCTGAAATTCCATTACTTCATTTGAACAAGTATTATTTTTAAAAATTGTCAAAATCTTGCGAGATCATTAAATCTTGCTTGAAATCTCATGGGAATATCAAAAACTTGAAAGATTTGGCTATCACATAAGATTTAGCCATTTTTGTTTAATTTTTGGGTCCTACATATGTCATGTGAAGAGGTCATATGTACACAACTATGTGTATGACCACATGCCAATCTTGGCTTAAGAGTAGTCCCAAACTTTTTTTGATGAATTAAAGAGAAGAGGAACCACTGTGTGAATAAAGCCTAACAATTGCCTTTTCTTTTCTTTTTCTCCTTTATTCAGTGAAGGATATCAGCATGATGAGCATGGTATCAAAGAGTATCAGCAACCGTCTTATTAATTACATCTCAACTCCTTCTGGAAATAGAAGATTTTTGCCACAGGATTTTCATAACCATGAGCTATCTGGCTGTAGAAAAGGATCCTCCAATCTAGAACATTACAGATCATTAGGTGATCAACCCCCCACTCCTTAAGCTTTTCAGATATTCCAAAACAGGAAACAGCTCAACCAGATAGAAAAACATTAAGATAGAAAAGTCTCAGTTGACTGAAGAGAGACCAGCTTCAAATTGCATTATTTTTATTGAGAGAAAACAAGAATATTGCAGGATAGGAAAAATGTTTCACTGTAGTAAATTAATGTGCATGTCAAATCAGGATCTAGAGTAATATAGTGAGCAAAAATTAATTTGGGCATAAATACAAGGAACTATTTGTTGGAAACTATATTTATAATAGAAAGGGAATTGTAGCTTCCTCAAACTGCTCTGTGATTTTTTTTCTGTTTTTCTATTATGAACTGATGTTCTATTTTTAATGATAAACAGGTGTCAGAGTCTGTGGAAATATCAGTGATAATGTAGGTGAAAGAGCAAGATACTTAACTGTGCCTCCCCAACTCTTTGTTTTCTCCTGTAATACTCTTGTTGCTTTTCCCCCTGTGAGATTTCAAATGTATATTTATCTTTTCAGATATATGTCTGAAATCTGGTGTAGTGCAAGAAGAACAGATTAAGGGGAACTTCAATAGTTAAAGAGAGCAGGAGAGTTAACTTCTTCCCTGCAACACTGCTATTTTAAACTGCGGGGAGGGGTTGCCTGTAATGGGAACAGAAATCTGAAAAATGTATTGCTTTACAAAATTCATGGAGCCTCTGCCAAAGTAATCTTTCCACACCATTATTATGATCATGTCATCATCTCTCTCTAGCTGTCTTCAGCATTTTTGCCAGACTTCAACGCTTCAACTCCCAGTTACTGCTGCTGCTTTTTTCTTCTTCTGTTCCATGCAACTTATTCTGTCTTTGTCACTGGTTTTCTGCAACCCTCCCCCTGCTTCTTTTCATTTATCTGTGGCACTCTTTTCACTCAGAGCCTTTCCACAATGCCAAACTTTGACATAATCCAGCCTTCGCTGTAGCAATATAATATCTTGTTGGCATAATGATTTATAGTCTTGTTTTTCAGCACTATCCTATATGTTTTTCAGCAGGCTAACAAAATATGTTATCTATACTGGGGGTGAGCTAATATTTTCAGGATGCTGATCAGTTAATGAATAACTAATGGCATGTCTGTCCCAGTACTCACTTCCCTCATTTAAATGCAACAGACCATGGAAATCGCCAATGACAAACAAGGCTTGGTTGATTTTACATACATTCTTACTTTCCCCTCTTATACACCAGGGAATTATGTTGGCTGAAAGAGAAAGGATTAGGTGTTTGAAAGTATGGAAAGCAGAAGTATAACAGCTGTGTAAAGTATAGTCTAGGAGTGAAAAAAGACCATGTGGGCCATGGGACAAAGGTAAAATTGCAGCAATAGGCCATTCAAGTAAACAAATAACTAATGGCAATAAACAACTAATATCCTTATGAATCTGTATATGACACACTTAACCAGGTCAATTACATGCTAAGCTTGATTTTTTTTAATTGATTGATTGATTGTAGCTTATTTTACAGTGTGAAATCAGGTTGTTTGGTTAGTTCAGTGTATCGTGGAATCTCCTAAAATAGGTTAATTTAGTAACTAAGAAGTGTGTTTTGTAAACACAATGCAAATTAGTTACCAGTTTGATTTTGAAAGGAATTAAACACTTCAATTTCAACTCTACAACATAAGCACCGGATAGTAGATGTAGATAATGGGGTAAGGAGCAAGAGTGGAGTCTTTTCATTGTCATACAATGCGGTTAAAGAACTCCACAACTAATCCAGAAGGATTAATATTAGTCCCAAAGTGGCTAAACTAACTTCTCCTACTTAGCTATATCATATGTACATGGTACATGCGCAGGGCTAACATAATCTCAGCCATAAAAATCAAGACAATCCTTTTTGCCATCTAGTGGTTTTCCAGAGTTTTGCAATCCAAATATGGTAGCTGTAGCACAAACCAAATTCCCCCATAGCAGATATATACTAATATCATTTGATAATTCTGCAGCACAGAATATGTCAGCCCTAACTATGGCAATCCTAACTATAAATATAGTTAACACATATTTCCCGCTATTCTCTTCTTACACTTTTGCACTTCATTAAATTGATCTATGAGCAAATCACCATAAGTTATCAAACAGAGGCAGGTAGAATCCAATGAGATCAAAAGATGATTGAAAATTAGCATTTCTAGTGATTTTCTTTAGCCTTGTTGGAATAGCAACACAAACTCAGTGAATGTTATGGCTTAGATCTTCCTATTCTAAAAACAGTGATCCATTACCATGCATTAATTTTTAGCTTCTGGTTTGAGAAAAAAAAAATATGTTTCTGCTGTTTTATCCCTCATAGCCTACTTTACCCTTTTCCTCCCTGTGCTTTAAATATATTTCCAATATCTAGAAAGTTTTATATATCCTGATTTTTGAAAGAAAAAAAAACTGTAAGTCTCCACAGGCTTTTTTCCTCTCTCTCTCTCTCTTTCTCTCTCTCTCAATCTTGGAATACAGTACCAGAAACACATCTATTTTAACACATCTATCTTATGTGCTATTTAAACAGCTTGAAATTACAGTATCTTTCCTTTGCAATGGCTTGAAAAATTGTTAAAAAGTCTCTTTCTTTGAGAGAAAAAGATAGTAGATTTGATTCCTTATTTTCAAGCTTGAGTTTCCTTTTAACTCAAATATGCTTAATACCTATCCAAGGGTGTCAGCAGAGGGGTCGAAAAGTCAAGATGGCAGCCATAACCATGAGATCACAACACACATAAAAAAGGGATGGGGCTCAGATCACATGGTTGTGGCTGCCATCTTGACTTGTTTGACCCCTTCTTTGTGGATGCCTCTGTAACTATCACTATAAGAGTGACATCATCTTGTTTTCAAGGATCTGGATGTTATTTATGTGGCCTTTTAAAACAACACCCATTTCCAAGATATTTTGCTATTCAGGTTTCAGCAGAAGAAGCATCAGAGAGTTCAGTTCCAAAGAATGATCCATAAAACTATTCATATGGAGCTATTTGATTCTGTCCCCTAGGAAGGGTAACACAGCCTTTGGGACATTTGAAGAATCTAGAACGTTGTCAGCATGAACCAAACAGAATAGAAGAGGTGTACTTTGATTTTTCCTCACTTCATTTAGAGTTTTGGAGCTGAATATAGTCCTCTTGATAGAGAGGAGTTATATGAAAGAATATTAGATTGGATTAAATGGAATATTGGATTGGATTAAATGGATGCACATCTTATCTCGTTGTTAGACTTTGCTTAAATCCATGCATTCATTTGAAATAAATGGCAATAAATCAAATTACAATTTATTTTTTTAATAGTAATTTTATTAAACATTACAATTAAAAAGATAAAAATAAAAAATAAAAAAGAATAGAAAGAAAAATAGAAAGTGCAGAAAAGAAGAAAAAATAGAAAGAAAAAGAAAAAATAAGAATATAGTAAAGAAAAAGAAAAATATATAAAGAAACGACTTCCCCCTTCATCACAACAAGTATAAACAATTTTAGTAACTTAACACCTTCTCTTAAAATACAACAAATGATCTCTTCTTCCCATAACTCATCTTTTATCTATAAACCAATCCTTAAAGAGTCCCCTTTTGGGAGAGATGGGCAGTGATAGAAATTTGAAAAATAAATAAATAAAGCCTCAATGTTCAATCCTGGTCAGCAAAAGTCTATTAAGGGTTACCAGAGATAACAACATATCTATTTTAACCTTGATCAAATAAACCAACTTTATATTCCTTCCTTTTACTTTTAACCATCTTGATCTTTAATCCGTTCAAATAATGTCCTAGAACTTGATTTCTTTTCATTTTTTCTTTTTCTCTTCTCACAAAATCCTTCAAAACTTTAACAAATCTCTTTTGTAAACTCAGTTTAGGAATCCAGGTCACTCTCTTGGTTTGTTATTTGTATATCCCTTTTAATTATTAAGACATCAGCCAGTTTCATTTGTATATCCAATGTAGTATCTTTTTCCATATTATTCTTGTAGCCTGTCATTTTTAAATCCACTTTCAAATCAGTCTCAGTCTTGTCCGGTAAAACTTGTTCCTCTTCCATAACATCTTTTAAACACAGTCTATCTATAATGGCAGACACTCTTAAAATTAACTTCTGGGTCCTTTGTTCACAAATATCCTTCAATATGTCCAATGTTAAAGTATTTTGCTCCATTCTGTATTTGTAAGTCAGATATAAGTATTCTTCTCCTTTAATTGTAATCTTTAATTCCTTCTGGTTCCTTTTAGTGTCCAACCTTCAAAGTCCCATCCTATCATTTTTTTTTTAAGAATTCAAAACAACAGCATTTTCCCATGGGAAGGATTCTTATAATTAATTTCAAAATCTTATTTCAAATCCATCTGGACTCTTAATCCATTTGTAACTTTCCAAAATCAACATTCTAATCACTCTTTTGCTGTTTATTCCAAAAAAAGAATTTTTTAAAGTCCTTAAACTTGTATTTAAAACTTCTTTCACTAAGAATTGAAGGAAATCCACCCAGTGCTATAAAACGTGTTGATCCAAAGGCTCCTAACAGCTAAAAAGCAGTTAAGAAGCCATTTCCAAGAGTGATTAAGAAATGAGGCTTGGCAAACCTTATGTCCACACAGGCTGCATTACAGCTGTGAGCTTGGTTGAAATCCCTTGACTCCCAGCTGCTTGACTCACAAGTTGTCCACAAAAACCTCAGTTCCTACAGTGTACTCATGAGGAGCAGCTGTCCAGAGTGCAAGTGGGCAATCTCATAATCTCTCTTTTTTCTGGAGACATCTGGAGAATTCGCCATCTGGCCGCTGATCTCTGCCACAGTGCTGTCCCTGCTCCTTCAGGGATATCTAGTTCACCATGAATCTTCACCGGAAATCCAATCAAATTACAATTTCTAATGAAAATAGTAGATGTTCATTTAGTACTTATAAGATGCTATGTACAAAAATAGATATATGGCATTATTTTTGCTCAGAGCTTAAACTCTGAGAACTTAAATCACTGGTTCTTCAACTGTTTGACCCAATTACTCCTTTTCTTGGTCTTGAATAATGATGTTACCCTCCCCCACCCCCCAAAAAAGACTGTTGTTTTACACAAGCATCTTGGCAGCAGCAATCCCAAACTGGATCCTTGACTTGCAAACAAGCAGTTACAAATTGCTCCATTATCCCTGGGATATGCCCAAATTCAGAACCATTGGCTTAAACTCTAAGAAACAGAAGTACTCATGGTCATAAAATAATAGAGATAGAAGGGGCCATTTAGACTGTTAAATCTAAGCTCCCTGCTATTGCAGAAATATAAATTAAAGCATGCTTGAAAGATGTCTGTCTAGTCTTTGCTCAAACATATCCAGTGAAGCACTGGAAAAGAAACATGCGTGGTGGTAGTAGAGAAGCATGTAAGCTTAACTAGGAAAGGATAAACTGGAGAAGAAAATCTTGTGGGATTTGAAGGATTCCCTCCTCCTGACAATCCTATCTAGCTGCTCATAAGCACTGTGAATATGTAGCTTAATCATGTGAAAGGTGAAAGGTCCTCTGTGCAAGCACCAAGTCATGTCTGACCCTTTGGGGGGATGCCGCTTTAGCGATGTTTTCTTGGCAGACTATAGCAGGATGGTTTGCCATTGCCTTCCCCAGTCATCACCTTCCCCAGCAAGCTGGGTACTCATACAAGCTTAATCATAGCCCATTAAAAATAGAGCTACTAAATTTGGGCTGCAAAAGCCTAGACAACCACTAGATGGCAAAAAGAGAGAGGGTTCTGTTTCTGCTGTCACCTAGTGGTTGTCAATATTTTTGCAGCCCAAACTTGAAAGCCCTAATTAAAACAAATGGGCTCCTGGCTCTTAACATAGGCCTATAGGTTTTGAAAAGTACCTTCACAAGAACATTTTTCAAATATCTCTATATGATTTTTCTTTCTAGGCTTGTTGTTAAAAAGGTGCACTTTACTGCTCCCTACAAAAGAGAGACTGAAGTACATACACAAAATACTTTCAGAAGTAAGCATAGTTGTTTTCCAAGAAACATTGGATCTGTTAATTTCTATGTCCCATTGAAATAACATAAGGAAATTGAAGGATATTTTCTTCTGTGTTTATAGATTTCCTGTTTCAAATTCAGTGGCTGCTCAGATCCTTTACACTGTTTGGGACTACAATGTTATGGAGTATTTTTACAGGTAAAAGCAACTGATAGACTAGTAATGCTTTAAAAATAAATGTATTTATTATGGCATAAGCTTTTGTGCATTAGAGTCCATTACTGCATGCAGTATAGACTTTATTCTACAACTGTATGTTGTAAAGTTTCATTCCATTCATAGTTGGGTAAAGACACCCTCCCAAGGTTTTGCAGATCTTAGTATTTGGAGGATTGTCTCTGTATCCCAGGTCAAATCATCTTCTATACTTTGTCACTGGCCACTTTCATTAATTTCACAGTACAAAACAGGCAAATAAAACAGCCGTATCAGAATATATATACACTCAGCTAAGACTTCAAGCTCTGAAACATTTTTGTTTATATTTCTATTGGCTTATTCTGTATGTTTTCAGACCTTAACAGCTGGTTGGGATGAATTTGAATGTCATCGGGTTTACAATTTTCTCTGTGAGTTCAGCAGTTTGCCTCGGAGAATGCAGACAATTGTCAACAGCAAACCTGGTAAATAATCCATGTTTGTGAGCATGTTATAAATTTGGACTTTTGTGTCTTGTGACACCCTAAAGAACTGTGAAAGCAATGGTGACTACTGTCTTTAAACTTGTAGGAGTGCCATCCAAATAAATTTTTCACACAATTTACAGTGTTTTAACATTAGAATAGTGCTGGTTTGGTGTAAGGCACCAGGCTAGTAACCTGGAGACTGTGAGTTCTAGTCCTGCCTTAGGCACGAAGCCAGCTGGGTGACCTTGGGCCAGTCACTCTCTCTCAGCCCGAGGAAGGAGGCAATGGCAAACCACTTCCAAAAATCTTGTCAAGAAAACTGCAGGGACTGGTCCAGGCAGCCTCCGAGAATCAGACACAATTGAACAGATTAAAGAAAAGTAATTAGAATACTCTAAATGCAGACTAATACCTAAATGTTACTAATTTGTCCTAGGAAATGCCCGAAAACTGGAATTGAGGATAAGGACATTTTGCCGCAATGTACTTTTAAACCATTGGATCCATCGGAGTGATTCAGCATTTTGGCTGACCCGTATTTTAAAGCCATGGCCAATGGTAAATCAAGCTCGGCTACTATATATAATATTTGGGCCTGCATCTACAGTGGATGGTAAGCCATTTTAATTAATAAGGCAAAGACAGAAGTATTCACTTACGGGCCTGAAAACAGGAAAAGAAATGACATATCAAGCATGCAGAAAATTAATTGCAATCCTGCTAATAATTTTCCAGCAAGCAGCAATAATTTATTGCTATTTGGAATCTAGAATTGCCTTTCTTTCCACCTCAAGAAATAGGTAGGGGATAGGGCTAACTGGTGTCTCAAGCCAAATTTCAATCTCAGTCACTCTTATGCTTAATACCATTCAGGACATGTTGTTTGGCAGAAAATGATTCAAGGCCCAACAGATGAAACTAGTTTGAAAGGGCTAGCAGATGCTATTAAACTATTATATGACACAGAAGCAAAGGAATGGACAGCTGATGACGTCATCAGTCTGGTGGATGAGCTTGCAGGTATGTTTTCACACCTGAATCCAAGATATCATCAGGTACAGGTAGTCCTTGTTTAGCAACCATAACTGGGATCAGCAGCTCTGTCATTAAGTGAAATGGTAAGCAACTGTGCTTTCCTTTTCCCCATTTCCCCGTCCTCTGGAATGCTCACCTCTTTGCTGGGATAATTCGCAAGAAGGGAATTAATATTTGTATTTACATTCATTGGAGAGGAAGGGATTACAAGAGAGGAAGCAGGCACACAATGGGAAATACACATCAAAAGCAATGTGCTGGTGTTGGCAGTGTGAGCGTGCTACGCAAACAGTCCAATGTATTCCCTATTGTGTGCCTGCTTACACTCTTGTAATCCCTTCCTCTCCAGTCTCTCAGCTCTGCAAGCAGGGGGTGAAAAAAACAACAGGTCAGGTACAGGACAATACATATTGACTGTAAGGTAGCTCATGTGACTGGGGGACTGCAAAGATGTAAATGCAGGCATTGGTCATAAAGTTATTTTTTCAGCACTGTCATAACTTCGAACAGTTGCTGAATGAGGCAGTAGCTAAGCAAGGACTAATATTAAATTACAAGTTGGTTCTTGCTGTGCTTTTCTACTGATATTGCAGGATGGTTTTACTGAATTTGGTGTTTCAGAGAATACTGTATTGGCTTAATGTCCCTAGTGGTTTGGCAATTATTTATTTATTTATTTCTCACATTTCTTCACCACCCATCTTGCCAAGTGACTCTGGGTGGTTTTCAATTAAAATAACAAGACACTAAAATCATAAAAACAAGTGCATCATAAAAAATATAAACATAAAATATAAAATTCCGAATGGACAATCTCAATAAAATTCCTCAGGGCCGCATCACGGCACCAACCACACCCCTATGATTGATTATCCCCCCTCCCGCACAAAGCAACATGGCAAAGCCAGGTTTTCACTCCCTTTCGAGAGAGCGGGGGCCTGCATTACCTCTGGTGGTAATATGTTCCACAGGGCAGGGGCCACGGCGGAGAAGGCCCTCTTCTTGGACCCTGCCAATCAACAATCTCTCATGGACAGAGTCTGTAACATGACCTCTCTGCCTGACCGGGTGGGATGGGTCGATGTAATGGGGGGTGAGGTGGTCCCTCAGGTAACCTGGACCCATGCCACATAGGGCTTTAAAGGTGATAACCAACACCTTGAATTGGACCCAGAAGCAAATTGGCACCCAGTGCAGCTCACGCAGCAAAGGTATTATATGTGCCATCCCTGGGGCTCCTAAAACTGCTCATGCAGCCACATTCTGAACCAGCTGTAGCTTCCAGGTGCTCTTCAAGGGTAGCCCCATGTAGAGCATGTTGCAATAGTCTATACAGGAGATGACCAGGGCATGAGTGACTGACTGGAGGGCTTCCCAATCCAGGAAGGGGCATAACTGGCACACAACACAAAGTTGGGCAAGGGCTCCCCTGGCCTTGGCTGCCACCTTCTCTTTGAGCAGGAGTCGTGGGTCCAGGAGAACCCCCGGTTCCGCACCAGATCTGTCTGGGGCAGTGCAACCCCATCCAGAACCAAAAATGGTAAGTTCCCAGATGCCAAGGAGCCCCTAACCCACAATCACTCTGTCTTACCAAGGTTCAGCTGAAGCCTGTTGTTCCCCATCCAGACCCCTACAGCCTCCAGGCACCGAGAGAGGGTGGTCACAGCATCACTTAAGTCACCCGGGATGGAGATGTATAATTGGGTATCATCAGCATATTGATGATACCTCATCCCGTGGTGACGGATGACCTCACCCAGAGGTTTCATTTACTATGTTGTGACTGCAGACTGGAAAACTTATTCCAGAGGAGCACTTAGGTAACTGATTATTGCAAAAACAACAAAGAAACTTACTCATTCAAGGATTTGATATGATCCAATAGCATAATCCTACATTTGTTTCCTTATTCAAGATTTTTAGACAGATAAAAGATAAACATAGTACAGAAAGTGAAATTTAAAAAGGAAAGGTAAAGAAAAAGTGCAAAAAATAAAAAGAAGGAAAGAAATTTAAAGATATGACTTGCGATGTTCTTTACAGCAGTTACAGTACATACAAAGTTAATATCAGCCTACATTTGTTTCCTGTATTCCCTCAGCTGAATATAAGCCATTGTGAATTCCATGGGATTAACCTTTGAATGTTATAGGGTTGCACTGTTAAACTGAAAACTATCAACAAAACAAAGCTAAATATATTGTAAGGAAAAATGCTCATTGCATCATCTATTCAAAAGCACGGAAGCTAAATCTTACAGTAGTTTCATCATATAACCTTTTAAATGTGAAGTAGATGTGTTGTTTGGATGTTATTTTACTGTTTGTCTTGTTGACTAGATAAAATGGTGTTGTATTCTGCCTATCTTTTCAAGAAGATTTTCAAAAGTAAGAAAATAAAAGTTAAAAGTAAAGCATGCATGTGTGACTACTATACGTGTTCTGGTGTGTGTGTGTGTGTGTGTGTGTGTGTGTGTGTATATAAAATCTTTCTCTATTTTTTATAGTAGTCCCTCAGGAATGGCTTCTTGAAAACAGCGCTCGACTTCTTATCTTGTGCGGAAACAACATCTGCTTCACGTTTATGGCTAGTAAAGCTGTGAATGGACGAGCTATTGAACTGGCAAAGCTGGTGGTGTTCCTGGCTTTGGTGAATAGTAATTGACAGATAGTTTTCACTCCTCACATAGTACCTTCTTCTTCCCTATGTTATGAATGGGCCAAACACACACACACACACACACACACACACACCAAGACACAAAATAGGTGACTTCATTTAATATATCTGGTACAGTTCTCTGAAAGAATATCTGCTGTGAATGGGGTGGATCAGGATGAGGATGACAGTATTTAGGAAGGAGCAGCTATCCATGCAATTTGATAGAAAATCTCCCATCTCCACGAGAAAAAAACAACCCTCCAAAACTATCATTTGGCATGGAGAGAAAGCTGTCATTGTCAACAAAGAAAGCTTAGTTCCAGAGCCAATAGGTCTTTTGAGTGAAATAAACTTTAATCAGGATGGAGAATAAGGGTTAACACACTTCTCATGTGCTCTAGGATGCTTGTTTGGATCCCCTCTCCCTGGTGTTCTTTAGACATGAATAAAGCCTTAAATGTGTTAAGCGCAATGACGTATTTGATGTCTTGTCTAATTTGGCCCTTAGATACCAATTCTTCTGTAGCAGTTTCAGGCAATTCACCAGAATTAACTAACTACAGTAACATTTAAAAAGAGACAAATTAATATATGTCTGAAAATACTGCAGACTAATTACCTTGCCTTAGAGTGTTTCTATGGCAGCATCAAATGCAGTTCCTTTATTGCTGCTTGCATAATGTCACTTTATTTGCCAGTGGGGAAAGCATTTTCATTAAACTTCCATTACAGCAATCCTTGAAGTCATAGGACACTGGGGGTTTTGCCACACTTACCTACCTTCTTGGTAACTAGTGGGCAGGCGGGCAGGCAGGCAGGATCAGCATATCTAACTTGAGGTATCAGATGTGCCAAATGTCCTAGTTTGCCTGCATTACAGTATATTTATCAGAGCACTTCGTATTAATAATTGTATCTTAAATTGATACAGATTACATGGGCATCTTCCTCCTTTTTCTCTCAGGTGGTGAGCCTTGTGGGAGGACTGCAGGAATCCTGCACCTTTAATTATAGGAAAAGAGAAATGTTTTAAGCTAAGCTTCCTATGTGTATACTATGTAGAATGAAGGTGTTGTAGCAGCTGATAGCACCCCTCTGTGAGAGTTTTGCACAATTCAAAATCAGCTCTGAACTTGCCTGATCTCATGATATCTGCTGGATTGGGGAGCTGAGCTGATTTATTTCAGATGCTGAGATGGGCCAATATATTTGAAAGCTGGCACATGCTAGTGTGACTCAGCAAAGCTTCTGGCAGGAACTTTTGGCTTACCTTGCCTTCCTACCCCTGGGCTGAAGGCAACCATTCTTCTTTACACACACACACCTCCATTGAGCCTGTCTTTAGGCACAGTTACAGTGGTGATGAATGAATGCACTGTTGGAAGATGTGAAAGACCAGGTTAGGGACAGTTCGTCTCAGAGAAAATCTGTCTACGTGGTTACTAAGAGTCGACACTGGCTTGATGGCACATAATCAATCAATAGGCACTGTTTGCCACATATCTCCTGCATTCCAGCCAAGACTGACCTGGTAATTTTGACCATTTTCAGATGTATTTGGACAGCAGGACACTATGAGACAGTACCTTTATGTGTTTGTCAGTCTAGGGCTCACAGTAAACATCAGCCAATCAGCAGTTGCCATTTCTGACTAATAGCCAAACACAAAGAACTGTCAGCCAATCAGCCAGTAACGGCGCCTTGTCCCATCGAGACTCACATCCCTCCCCCACTTCACCAGAGACAGAGATAATAAATTGTTTTGCTAGCTTACATCCTCTTTTTTCTTAGAAGCTCAAGGTGGCATACCTAGCACTCCTCCTATTTTTCCCCATAACAGCTCCACTAAGAGGTAATTCTTCTCTGCTCTCCATGGTGGCAAATATTTAGTGCCTTCCAAACTCTTAATGCTGCCATTCCAGAAAGTCTGGCCTCCTTTTCCTAACCATGTCTCCACACTGCTATAAAGAAATCCCAGAAAGTAGGCAGAGCTATTCCCTCCAATGGAAGCACAGACATTTTAGGCACCATACAGCAATATTGTATGCTGCTATTTATGACATTGCATTTGCTGCCTTGATATATCATATCCTCATACATGAATAAAATGCCATTGTCTTAAAATTACATGGAAATTGTGTTTGCAAGTCCATAGTTACAGTAGTATTTGATGGGGGGAGGGGGATCATGCCCAGTTTTTGGGACTGTGCTTCTATTTGAAAGACCTTACAGAGAGAACCAAGAAGAATTGCAAGGAATGCTTACAGAGCAAGGATGTTCCACTTTATCTAGTTTAAGCTAAGTTTTGCAAAAAAAAAAAAAAAAAGTCAAACCATCAAAAAGCAAGCAAGCAATTTAAAAATTCTAGCCCTATGAAAGTTGCTATTATTTATATATGTGTGTTTGTGTGTGTGTGTCTTATTATTTTGGACTGAAAAGCACAAGGGTGGGAGCAAAGAACCTACCATCCAGCAAATTTTGTTTTATTCATGTTTCTGCTCTACCAGGTGTGTGAGAAGGACCTCTATTGCATGGACTGGGCTGTAAAAATGATGCAGAAAGTCTGCAAGGTTTTCAGTACCACAACTGAAAGGAACAACTTTTTGCAGAGTGTGGAGAATGCCTTTGCACATATTATCATGGATGCCCTGCAGTCAGTGATATCTGGTAAGAAGTCAAATTATACCACTACTGTAATCTCACCCACTGCCTTAATCCTGATTATCTGAATCTTCCAATCCCAGGTGCTTCTTCTTTGTCCAAGTTCACCAACGTTGAGATAGCTTCTCTCACCAAAAGAGATGTTGAAATAGTTTAACTGAATGTATCAAATCTCAGCTTGTTTCAACAAAATGGTTTCCCTCTGAGAAATAGTTTAGAATTTTCTTGTGCATGTTCCAGATTAGTACTTCCAATTGTTGTTTATTTGTTGTCACTTCCGACTCTTCGTGACTTCCAATAGTTTAAGTTTAAACCTATTTTCTGTTTTGTTAAATTATTTATTGCAGCTATAATATTTTTATTTATTTGTTTGTTTGTTGATTTATTTAGAGATTTATATCCTTGCCCTTCAGTATTTACTGAATCAACTATATTTATATAACAATAAATATAGTTATATAAATATAGTTATATTTCACTTTTAGGCAGAAGGGTTGAATAGATGTTATGGGTAAAGAGGTTAGGATTGAAACCACACTGAATGAGGAGTACGGTAAAGGTTTAATCCTTTCCCCATGTATTATGGTCCTGTCAAAAATCAACCCTTTGGAGACTTTATGCCATAAGAAAGAGGCTGCTGTCAGTGCCAGTGGCCCAGCTCACCTCCTCTCCCATTTTCAGTTGAAATTTAATCCTATATTCACATAATTTGGCCCTTAGTACAATTACTAAAAACTGTTACTAAAATTTTGTGCCTTTGATTTGTGAAGTTGCTTTCTAAAACAGATTTTCTTTCTTATATTTTTTTTAAATAAATATATTACTGTATACAGATTTTTGCATACCCAAAATTCTAATGAGAATATAACACTGAAACTGGATTCCTAGAAATTTTAATCAGCATTTCTTTAAAAAGCTGACTTTATTTCTGATTAATTCTAATGAACATTCATATAGTTGAAGCATAATACAAATGTACACTTTTCTAAATGTCATACTAGAAAATTCATAAATGAAAAATAATATGCCTGCTCACAAATTACTATGAGCATATGAAGCATTGCCATGGGCCGTTGCCTTGTAAAACAAATCTTTACAAGTGTTTACAAAAATACAACCAATATAGTCTACACAAATAGAATCAGATCATAACTATAGTAATTTTTTTAAAAAACACTTCCCAGGAGTAATAAGTATGCTCCATGTTTAATAACAAGTCACTAATACACAAGGTAAAGGTTCTCTTGAGTCAAGCTCGACTCCTGGTGATCTTGGAAGATACATTGGTGAAATAAAATATCCATTGGCTTCGAATTTTACAAGTTACGCAACATCTATATTTCAAATAAAAGTGGGTTTTGTTCAAACTGTTGTTTATTTTGCTTAGGAGAGCATGATGAAGAAGACAGCAGCTTTTTAAACCTGTTTCACCTGGTCAATGCACAAGCAAATTTTCATAAAGAAATCCTTTATTTGACCATGAGCTACAACATGTAATTTTTTTCTGGCTCTTGAGAATTTGGAGAAGACAGCTTATGAATAAAACAGATTACCTTTGCCCATTATCTTTTTTTACCTTCCTATGTAGCTGCAAGCATCCTGGCCTGCCTTCTAAATTCACATTTCATTGGACTTGATCAATTATATTATAGCATCAAGATTTATTTATCTTTATTTATTTTCACATCTGCTGAAGTGAGAGAGGCACACAGAGAGGCACGCACGAAGGAAAAACATGTGCAGAGGCTGGGACAAAATATGGAATCCAACATTGATGAAAGAAACAATTATCTGTCTGCTGGTAAACTAGATTAATGCAAACCATTAAAATAGCCAGTTATATAATGAAAAATGAGCTGTTACAATGGCAGACCCATGAATAAGGCTTAGGCCCCCTTGCAAGAATCTTTTAAAAACCTAACAAGAAATACTCTCTAAAAAAGAAAGAAAAGGATTCATGCAAGATTAGTTGTACCTAATTTACAACTAACTGCATTGACCGTGCATCTACAAAACTGCTGGAAAAAAAATCAGTGTTGCAAAATTGTGAAGCAGAGAAGTGAACACATAATTAACATAAAGAGAAAAAAAACAGCATAATTTCCTTAGCATCAACTGCTTATTGCAAGGCCTAGCTCAGCCCTTGGGTGTGGGGTGGTTGGGAGTAGAACTTCTTCACTTATGTACATCTGCTGGAGCAATTGTATCCTTCTGTGATCCTGTCTCACACAATTCTTCACTGAATCTGTTCATATTGTCTAAACAGGGAAGCCTAAATTATTCTGTTTGCTGGAATGTCTCTGCTAACTTTCTAAAAGATTCTTGTGAAGTCCAAAAATTTTTTTACCATGACAAAATTCAACTTATTTATACATAAGAAGTATATGGAATAGGTGGTGTGTGAGGGAGAACTCTCCACTGAAGCAGCTTCTTCCCAGTCTTCTTCCAAAGGAAGTTACTCCCCATTTGGAATCCCACTGGAATAAAAACTGCTGGAAAGGTACAAAAGAGTGCAGGTTTTTCATGATCAACTTCAAATACACCCTTCCCACATCACTTTAGATAATTTGTTGTTGCATGTGGACAGAGACAGGATAAATCATGCAGCTATTGTTTGCTACCAACATCCATTATTTATGTATATAAGAATCATACCAACCCAATTACAATATCTTAGAACAAGTGCCATGAGCAAACTGGGTTTCTTATGACTGGGTTGCAAAACTCCAGAAAACCACTAGACAGGAGCAAAGAGGGTTTTCTGTACAGTATCTTTTTCCTGTCATCTAGTGGTCACCAAGATTCTTACAACCCAGATATGGTAGCCTGATTCATGCACTGTGGTCGCACAGCATGGCTCACCAGGTTGAATTAGTTTACCTCCAAACAAACTTGAGGCTTGTTTGGGCTAAAATGAACCTTTCTGAGTTATGAAGATTAATTAACTGGGTTAGGGTAATTTGGTGACACCCTAACCCTTCCTCCCTATGCATTTAAGCATGTCACATGAACAGGGTCACTGTGTTAAAATGGACAAGTAGTACAAAGTTGCAATGGATGTCTTTAAATCTAGAGAATCTGAAATTCCATCCCTGGAATCTGAAGGGTTTCCCATCTGAAAAATTGGGAAATTGATGTAGATAGATGAAGTGGGCTGCTGCTGTTACTCAGGACAAGGTAGCCTCTCCCTCCTTGGCCCACGTACGATTATTAGGATATACCGTAAAACCTAACATAGGCAAGGACAATCTAAGCTATATGGACATTCCAAAAAGACACAAGAGAGCTAGATAAACTGCACTGATGGGCCTAGGATGAGTGAACGCAGCACAGTAATTAGGGCTATGGTGATCCAGGAAAAAAAAGCTCCTTGGAAGGAAGTGGAGCTGGAATTTTGGACATTTATTTCTATTTAGTTGGGAGACGGAAAAACTGGCCATTGGAAAGAACCCTGTGATTGTCTTTGGCTGCTAGGCTGGGCGCTAAAGGTGTGTACTTACTAAACCATTCTTTCCTAATTGTATACCCTCTAGCTGTTGAGGATTTGTTCTTCCATCAATACAGACATTGTGGCCCATGATGGGATTTGTAGTTCAATATACAGTATATGGAGAGTGCTAGGTTGGGGAAAGCTGCCTGAAATTTTAGATGCTACACAGTGAGACTACCAGATCTGGCCTGCAAAAATCCAAGCAACCACTTCTCTTTGCTTCCATGCAGTGGTTCTCTGGATTTCTGCTACCAAGATCCAGTAGTCGTATTTCCACACAAGGATGATCTGCTTCAAACAAACTAAAACTACTGTAACTTCCAGCTGCTCTTCACTTCAGGGGCTTTCCACTGAGCATCCCACTTGCTAAGTTTACCTCCCTTTGTGCTGTAAGGGCTGCAGTCCAGAATCACTTCCACAGTTCTTTGGCTTGGGAGTCATGTATTCATTTCTGTCAAAAAAGGAGGAGGTGGTTTAAGCCATTTTTTTCACTGTAGCTTTATTAAAATGATGCAAGCATGATTAAAGAACCTTGTTCAGTTTATGTCTAATTCCCACTGAACTCTGTTGTCAATCATTTAAGGTTGTTAAGAGTATATAATTCCAGTGGTAAGAAGGGAAAGCAGAAGGTTTTGCCCCTGCACACAGCGTTGGAGCCTTAGGTGGATAGCAGCCAGCCAGCCCCATGGGGAGCGTTAGGGCAAAGCATGTGAATAGTCCCTGCGTTGTAGAGTGCGCTCTGTGGTCTCCACAAGGCATTCCTTTATTTAAAATATCTCAGGGACATCTTTAAAGATAATAGCCTTCCCGGGGTGACTTACAAGAGTAACACCCAGTACAGTAAACAGCATAAAATAGTAAAACAGCAAATAATAAAATTTATAAACTACAGCAATTAAAACAACCCGGTAACCAATGCTAAAATCCAAATAAGTTGCAGTTAAATCCCAGAATAGGCCAATAAAACCACCTTAGAGGAAAGGCTAACAAGAACATACTTTCTTTATGTAAGGATTCCATTTATTGCCTTGTGATTATTAGAGTTTTGTCTATTGATGATTTTTATTTACTGATGGAACAAAGTAAAACCTATCCTTTATTTTTGTACTAGCAAGGACAGTAGTGGGAAATACGTTCTTTTAAAACAACCCTGCTTGATTACCTGTTTAAAAATAGTTGTGTATGGTATTCTTGTGGTTATGTACTGTATGTCAGGGTGACTGGGGCACTGGTTGCTAGGAGGACCTGAACAGATACACTCAGAGATTGTTCTGGGCTTGTTCTGAGTTCTGACTAGTTGTTGCACTATCTGGAACAGAGACTGTTTTTTTTCCAAGTTAATTATACACATTGGGTTAAAAGCCATTGCACCTTTATGCTTGGGTAATAGGGAAAAGTGTTCTTTTTCAGTTAAAAGCTCTGAAAGAACTTGCAAATATTCTTCTGACTTTAAATTACTGGTCAGTTTACATTTTTTACATGCCTCAATGAAGTGAAAATATTTAAGTATTGAATATCAAAATATATTCTAAGATCAATTTATTTTTAACAAATTATACACACACATCCATACAATATGGAATCTCAAATAATGTTACTATTTATGGAACATCTTATTAAACAGACAAAGAGTCTTTACTAAAGATTGTTTTAAAGTGAGTTATTCATGTTTGGGAAAACAGGAAGTCAGGTGGAAATGCATAGATATTAAGTTATATAAAATAAAAAAGTGTGAAGAACGCACAATTGATTACCTAGCAATAATAAAGCAATTACCAGAACCATTCCAAGGGGCAGTGGGGCCATCACAGAAGAACATTGAAGCCAAAGTCCAGGTCTTGCTCAGCAGAAGAAACAGAAAATGCATTACAGAAGAAACAGAAAATGAAGTGTTCAGTGAGGCTACAAGCGTTGACATCTGAAAAGCAGCCCCCTAAGGGCTTCAAGCCCGAAAGCTTCCATGTCACTGGGGGAGGGGGGGAAGTGAGGAAGTGAGATCCTAGGCCTGAGGAAACAGTCCTTCCTGTGTCTGGCTTGGCTCAGCTCAGGCCAGCAAGAGCGAACGGCAGTGGGAACGCCTTCGGTGGACTTGCCAGGCACACAGGCTGTTGCGAAAACAGGGCCTTGGGCGTCTGCCTGTCCATTCGGACGGATAACTCTCTGAAAACAGAGCAGGACCCAATTTGTTGTGGGAGAACTAGACAAAACAAAAACTGAATTTGAAAATGGCTGGATTCAGTTGTGGGCTACAAAAGAGAGAGAGAGAAAACTGCCCTTAAGCCCCCTCCCCTCATGAGACCCAGGCAGAGCTGCTTTTAAGGGATGGAAGGAATTCTGGAAGCTCTGCCCTGCCCGCCGCATTGTTTCACCCCCTTCTTTTCCCGTGCCAGCGTTTGCCCTTAATTTGGCCTCCATCGCTGACTTACTGTAAATGGTAGGGACAATGTAGCCACTACTGCTCACATACCCCCCACTGCAACACTAATGTGCCTCAGTAACCACTTTTACAGGGCCAAATTGCCCCTTTTCTCTGGGGGGGCAGGCCTGAGGAAGGTTGCTTGTTGGGATGGCTGAGGGAAGGAAAAAAGAGAGAGGGGAAGGGAATTAGCTGTGATCTAAGCAGAGATTTAAACCAATGTTAATACGTTAATGTTGCACTCAGTGAAAAGTCTATATGGGAAACACATAAAGATGTTTCAGTAAGTAACGGGTTAGGGTTAGATACGTTTGGGGAATGTCTTCCTTTGTATGAAATTAAAATAATTGGCTGGATCATCTGTTTGCTTGAGCCAGTCGATTGCTAAGCTGAGAATTGGGTTTCACAAATCTGAAAGTAAAAACGGGAGTACAATGTCTTGATTTGGCTGGATAGGGGAAAAGAATAAAGATTCCTGGTGAATCATTTAAAATACGGTAGCAGCCTATCCACAGAGAAGGAAACTGCAGCA
This sequence comes from Candoia aspera, assembly GCF_035149785.1. Taxonomy (NCBI): domain Eukaryota; kingdom Metazoa; phylum Chordata; class Lepidosauria; order Squamata; family Candoiidae; genus Candoia; species Candoia aspera. Next base: position 85,771,129 of record NC_086156.1, read on the forward strand.
CAAGGAATGCGCTTCTTGCATATTCTTGGTTGCAAAATATCAAGAAGCTGGTAGCACCTTTAATGTTATTAAACGGCCTAACCTTTCTCGTCTCTGTGCATCTGGTGAAGTCAGCTGCAGCTCAGGAAAGACAAACATGGCTCTCCTCCTACAGTGTAATCTTGGCCAAATTGCTAGGTTTGCGAAGAAGCCAAGAGAAGGGTGGGGCATGAGCCAAAGTGGTAAGTATAAAATTAATCACGGGCTGTGCTGTGCAGGCAAAGCCATTAGCTCATCTGTGGCAATCCCCAGCTTTGAAAGCCCATGAAAAATCATCTGTGAAAAAATGGAGGAGGAGAGGAAGGGAACCACAATCGTCCAGAGATAACCAGTGGCATTCCTGGACAAAATAGAAGTTAAAAATCTAACACCTGCAGAAAGCACCCAGCTGGGAAAAGCACGGGATTCTAGGTGTGGTTTTACCACATACTCGTAGAAAAGTAGTATGCGACATCTTAGAATTGGATCCACCTATTATTTAAAGAAGTTGGATGTTTCTGAATTTTACTGATCTAACATTTCATCTGGCAAAATGAATATTCAGAAAACAGAAAGAATTCATTCAAATTTTGGTCTGGCCTATTTCTGTGCCCTGGAATATGAATAGGCTGCTAATTAGATCTTCTCTAATTAGCAGCCAATGCTAATTTCCAATTGTGTTTATAATTATGGGTTCTCAAATTAGACAAAAGGGGAAGGGAGTTTCCAGACTTTTAGAAATTCAGGTTCCAACATTTCATACCCCTGGTCATCCTAGCTAGGGCTGATGGGAAATGGTCCAACAATATCTGGACAGCAACAGCTTTCTTACCCGTATACTAGAGTTTTATATATT